>NC_092341.1:162605500-163280000 GCF_046630445.1 Rutidosis leptorrhynchoides | reverse complement strand
AGGTTAAGAGTTAAAATAGTGGTTTATGATCTTATGTACATGAAAGAAGATTAGAAAATAATGATAATGAAAGATTAGTGTTTTGATTAATAAGCTAGTTAATAAAAGTAGATAAAGATTTGATTAAAGATATAATAAAGGTTATGAATAATTATTAGACTTATGATCTTATGTGAATGTTATTAAGATTGATTATGATAAAAGGGTACGTGCGTGCATGCATGCATACGTAGGTGCATGATTACATAGTATGTATATATGTGTGTGTATATGTAAATATATACATACATGTATATATATGTGTATATATGTATGTATATGTACGTGTGTATGTATGTAAGTTATATAAGGTTAGTAAATATAATAAAAGTAATAAGTATATATATATGTATCATTTTACATTTATATATGTAACACATACACCTAATATATACATATATCACATAGCTATAAACATATATATGTATGAAAATAAATAAAGAATATATGTATGTATGTATCACATAGGTGTATATCTATATATGTAACATATAATGATAAGATTAAATAATAGTTGATTAACTAAAGAATAATACTACTATTATTATTATAACTTATACACCTATCTATATGGTACCATTTAATTACACTAAGTATATTATCACTTATATAAATATAATTTTTCTCAGAACGGTCACTGTTAATATAGTTTGCTATATTAATAAACAAACTTTATGTCTATTAGACATTAACTAATTAAACATAATATCTCTAGGTTGAGATCTCCGTGTTCAACACTCCGATCATATAACTTGCGTGGAATATCTATCTGCTATTAAGATGAACTTCATAACCCCACTTTTTAACTTTCTCTATTTACTTATTTTGAACTTTGGGGTGAGACACATGCTTGCTTTTTAAACTGTTTTACGCTTAGACATGAGTACTCAAACTTTATTTTGATTAGTTCAAACTGTTGCTAACATGCTTTGATTCATGCTAAATCCCTACCATGATATCGTTAGTTGCTACGTATAAAGGCAAGCTTAGTTATTGTGAATAGCGCCATTGAGAGTGACGTCTCTATCCGGATGATCGATGGTCAATGGATACATAATAATGATTCACGACACGAACATGATGTGTTTAGGGTAACTTATGGTTAGTATCGATATCATATACACCATCACTACTACTGAACTGATTAATCTCTATAACTAAATCTTGTGGTCTAAAAACTTATTATAATTGTTAAACCTATGTTGTTCACTCAACCTTTTTGGTTGACACTTTAAGCATGTTTTGTCTCAGGTGAAGATTGCTAATGATTATTTGCTATTTGGACTTTGCTGCTTTTGGAGTCCGCATATATACATTCATATTATTGCATTAGAACATAAACGTATACAATTGTAATGACTTAATACTTTCCGCTGCTTATAAATACATTGGTTTTTAATTAAAACGTCTCATATAGAGTCGTTCTCGTTTATACATACTTGTGTTGTGATATTGTGAAGTCATATTTCCCGGCCCTATTTGGGGGTATGACAGAAAGCACAAAGAGAATAGCAGTGGCGAGATACGAAAACACAAAAAAAGATAGATAGTTACCTCTTGCACTAACTGATACAGAAAAACAAAGTAGGCTTGCAGGAGTGCTTGGTGGTGTTTGTTATAGGGTGTCGAATGGTTATCAACGAGGAAGATGGATAGGAGTATAAGTGGGTTTATGTGTGATGAAGGTGGTGGTTCAAACAACAACAATAATAACTAACGATGGTGATCGATATATATGTTAGAGTTGTATATGTATACGCTTTGTATGTTTATTATATATATTTATATATATAGAATATGCAGGTGAATTGTATTTCATAAAGGAGTTCAATGGTTTGAGTTAGAAAATGATGGTTTTAATTATTGTCTAGATGTTAATATATCATGCATGTATATATCATTGTGATGAAGAAAGAAAACAAACAATCACTGTAATCCTTTGAATATTATATAATTAACTTTTTAAACTTTCAACATGTAAAGATTCCTTCAATTTAATTTTATGTGCCGACACTTAGCTCGGATATTATATTGTGGTCCGTTGTAATTTAGTGACGGATAAAAGTCTTCCTAAAAATCCTAAATTTTTAAATTAACTATATTTATTTATTTATTTTGGTCATTATAGTATAAAATTCAGTCATTAATTATTAAATAAAATTTACATTAATTATTCTCTCCCAATCCCAAGTAAAATATAAAAAGTTTTAAAATTTAACAGATAGATCCTAAATACATTTTTAATGAGTCTATAATTTCTAAAACTCATTTTCGGATCATTATTTACTTTAAAATCACATAAGTTCGAATTTAACTTGTTTAATATTAATCGGAACATCAAACGAGTATTACAATCATTTAATATTTATTTTTAATATACTTTATTTATATTTAGATATGTTTTAAATAATAATTATTGTAATATCCTATTTTTTTTATTTCACATAATTATTTATAACAACAAAATATAATATTTCAAATTACATTTTCAATTATTATATATATATATATATATATATATATATATATATATATACACACACACACACACATATCCATTTACAAATAGTTGTTCGTAAATCGTCAGAACTGGTTGAAGGTCAAATGATTTTATAAACTAGTTCAAAAATTTGAAATTCGATTTAATAGACTTTGCTTATCATGTCGAAACCATATAAAGATTAAGTTTAAATTTGGTCAAAAATTTTCGGGTCGTCACAAGTAAGACGTGTCTAGACTAAGAATGATAAGCAGGTAATTTCCGACAAGAAATGATAAGCAAAACTTTTTGACATGCAGCTAAGGTCGAAGTCCAGACTCACTAATGCATCTTAATAACTATCAGTTAGACACACTAATGCAAGACCTGGTTCGCTAAGACCACCGCTCTGATACCAACTTTAACGCCCCGTTCATATCGATTATAAATGTTACATAATTGATCTCATTGCGAAGTATTTGACCTCTATATGATATATTTTACAAACATTGCATTCATTTTTAAAAGACAAACTTTCATTTCAACGAAAGTTGACAGGTATGCATACCATTTCATAATATATCCAAACTATAACGACTCAATCTGTCATTTTCTTAATAATAATCTTTGTTGAACTTGACGACATGAATGCAACGTCTTTTGAAATATGCCATGAATGACTCCAAGTAATATCTTTAAAATGAGCAAATGTACAGTGGAAGATTTCTTTCAAACCTGAGAATAAACATGCTTTCAAGTGTCAACCAAAAGGTTGGTGAGTTCATTAGTTTATCATAATCAATTATTTCCATTAACTTAATAGACCACAAGATTTTCATTTCCATTTCTCATAAACATCATGCATCAGCATAAAAATCATTCATATGGATTGAACCCCTGGTAACCGACATTAACAAAATGCATCAAGAATATCCCCAAAACAGATGCACTCGTCTGTAGAGAAAAATCGAAGTACTAAAGCAGTTCAAAATCTCTGACTGGGGCGTGTCAAAGCCCATAGATCTATCTTTAGGATTCGCGTCAATCAGTGGCAATTATAATAAACACTAATTCTTAGGCTACCAAGTTCAACAAGGGCGATATCCGGTATAAAAATTCAACCATAGAATGTAGTTTCGATTACTTGTGTCTATTTTGTCAAACATTTATAAAATCAGCGCATGTATTCTCAGTTCCAAAAATATATATTGCAAAAGCATTTAAAAAGGGTGCAAATGAAACTCACAATACTGTATTCTGTAGTAAAAATACATATGACGTCATTGAACAAGTGTAGGGTTGGCCTCAGATTCACGAACCTATATTAAGTATATATATATTTATATGTTGGTCAATATCTGTCTAACAATTTAGGTCAAGTCGTAGTGTATCACAATCCTAATGCTCGAGATTATCATGCAAAAGTCAACAAAAGTCATCTTGACCCAAAATGACTTCTAAAATCTATACATGTTTATTATATAACTTAAATATAGTCGTTTTATATATTTAAATATATTTATTAGATTTTATTAGAGTTAAATAATAATACAAGTCATTTATTAATAAATAAAATTTATTAAAATTTATATATGATAAAAATATACTTTTCTATATCTCAAGTAATAAAATTTATACGGTTCACTCAATATCATAAAAATATGGTGGTATGTATTATTAATGTAATAATGTTACGTGTGGTAAAAACATCTTTGTATTTCATATTTATTTGATAAAATAATTTTGATAATAATAATAATAATAATAATAATAATAATAATAATAATAATAATAATAATAATAATAATATTAATAACCTTAATGAAAATAACGATAGTAATAACAATAACAATTTTTTAATGATAATACTTATATTAATAACGATAATGATTATATTATTAATAATAATAATAATAATAATAATAATAATAATAATAATAATAATAATAATAATAATAATAATTAGATAATAATAATAATGAAGATAATAACGACGATAGTAATAATAATCATTTTAATAATAATCATACTAAAATTAATGATAATTCAATTGACTATATCTTTTAATCCGTTCATCGAAACCATACGCTTTCTAAATGAAAAGTTATTAATTTTTCGCCAGCTTTTCAACAACATGCATATCATATATACCTTATCTCTCTATAGTATATATATTAAATTCATAATTCATCATAAACTATTTAACGACGAAATTAAACGTATAAGCATGCATAATCCTATATACTCGAGCACTAGTCAGGGATACATTATTAATATATAAAAGATATGATATGAATGCTCACGTATCAATATTGTGATTCAATATTGCAGGAAAAGTACGTAGATGCAACGGAGATGATAAATACTAGTTTGACCTCACGAGCTATACCTCCAAACAATACCCATAACTTCCATAGCTATAACCCATAATTTCCTTAGCTCTATCCACTCGAAAAACCCGTCTTGAATTAATTTGTTCATGACCTCGTCGTAGTATTTTATGTATAATACTAATAATAATACTACTACTAATAATAATATAGATTAATAATAATAATAATATTAATCTTAATAATAATATATTTATTTGCACTGAGTGTTATGATGAATGAAAAAATGAATTACCCGAACGAAATCGTTGCATTTATAGGATTATTGCCACCACCTACCCCTCATGCACTCGCATGAGTTTGTGAGAGCGATCTCATGCGAGTGCATGAGTCCTATATCCAGCTCATGATCGATTATTGATGCTGCCGACACTTCTAATTCTATTATATATATAATATTTAATATATAATATATTTAATCTTTGATATAACCCATATATTTAATATATTCTCATGCATAATATTTAAATATAATATTTATAACCCATATATAATATTTAAATATATATAATATTTAATATATAATATATTTAATCTTTGATATAATATATTTAATATAACCCATATATTTAATATATTCTCGTGCATAGTTGATTTGTAATTTTAGAACCGTTGAATTTTACGTTGACGCTCGATTTACGTACCGGTTCCAATTTTTCGAACGTCCTTTCGTACGCGTAGAAAACTTGTACTTTACGTTTCGCGACACGTACCTTTATCAATAATTAGACTTAAACATCGATAAACTAAATTACTCTAAGTATAACCTATACATTTGAGTGTTATGGTCATTTGTTTCTATAAACCAACGTCTCGTTATTTATCAAAATATATTTAATTTAAAACATTTTATATCCAAGTTAATATTATATTTTGTAATATATATATATATATATATATATATATATATATATATATATATATATATATATATATATATATATATATATATATATATATATATATATATATATCATCATTTAAAATATAAACTTGTATAATTGAAATATTTATCTAATAATATAATATTTAGTTTTTCAAAACTAATTATATTTCAAAGTTCATTTATAATCGTTTAAATAATAGAAAATATTATGTCATAATACGTTTACGTTTTTGAAACAATATATATATATATATATATATATATATATATATATATATATATATATATATATACATACAAAGCTTTAATTAAGTTCTTCAAACTTCATAAACAAATTATCTTATAAAACATTTTAATAATAAAGTTCTTTTTAAACTGAAACGTTTTTGTACGTTTGAAACTAAATTAAATAAATATGAAAGTTTGTTTTCCAAAACTAAATATATTTAAGAATCATTTTTTAAAAGATTAAAATAATGAAAATCATTATATCATAAAACATTTTATAAAAGTAAAATTATATATAACACATAATAGGTTTTAAGTTTTTAAATTACCGATGTTGGTGAAGCGTAGGATAAAGTCCAATGGTTAATTTACTTATTTGTTGATACCTAACATCTAAAATATCTACACTCCGTTCTTACTTTCATATCAAATAAAACGAAAGCTATAATAATTAACTTATCAAAGTCACGGGGAAAATATGGTAAAGCTCGAATTGGAAATCAAACAGTAATCTCCACTAATCCTTGTCTTGTTTTCGTTAATTGACACATTTGTTCTTACTTGTAAAATCACTTTACCATTTTCCGAATGTTGTCAAAAAGAATAGATTTCTTAAATCATCGTGGACCTCATAACAGAGACCCGTACTCATAATCACAATGTATCTGATAGTTCAACCATTTGATATTATCTTTTAATTCCGTCGATAAATATATTGAAACAAATACGTGTATGTAAAGTATTATACATCTAATACTTTGTTAACGTTTTCAATTAATATAACTATATCTTATATATATACATTACACGGTAATTGATTACATGAACACAGTTGAAAGTTTATGAGATTTTAACATTACAGACTTTGCTCATCGTGTCGGAAACATATAAAGATTAAGTTTAAATTTGGTCGGAAATTTCCGGGTCGTCACATAAGTAAACTACATCAATAGCACATGTCAAGGATTTCACAAAGTCAAACCCCAGTCAACTCTTGAGTTTCACACATTCGTTTAGCCAATTAACGTTTACTAGTTTAGTTATCGTACGTTTTCACAACGGTCATGTAATCGGATAAGCGTAGTTCACAAATGACACAACAAAAAATTATGAGAAGCTCCAGTTCATAAGTACATGTCATAAGATTTCCAAAAAGGCTAAGCACGCTATCATACGATTCCTAGAACTCACGTAACAAGCAAAACATTCAAGTTCAATTTCTGTTTGCTCATCAGTTTCATTTTGATTCTCATTTAATCTAGACAATAACAATTAACAAATGGCCATTTGGAGATGGTTTTTAACACCTCAAATTATCAGTGGTAAAAAGATTAAAGAAAACCATGTAGCCAATTTGTACAGTTTTGACCAACTTGTCGGACTTTCTCATTTAGACAGAATCCAGACCTTTGGTTTCTGCAAGCATACAACACATAGAAAATATGGCTTTCAGAGCTAGACATACAAATAAGATATGCTAAGCAACATACATTTAACAACATATCATAAGCTCACACTCTAATTCAATTTCTACTTCATGCTAGCTAATAAATTGTGCAAACTAGACATATTTGATCCCATTCAGGTAGTCGTTTTCTCGGTCGATTATACAAGCATCTAGTGACAATTAGCGTGTGAAGTTTACATGAAACACCAATTAATAATCATGAACGTTATAGAATACAAAATCTTGGTTAACAAAAAGCATGTTAAATGGTCGTTTGATTCATGAACAAATTGCTAGTCAACACGTTTTACCGCAAACATTCAAGTAGGCATAAAATGACTTTTACAAATTTAATTACGATGCTATCCTAGTCCATTTTATGTGTTTTTCAATTATCTATCCATCTAGCATCAGTTCATAAGCCAATTCTAAATACGCAAATTGCAGTTTTCGAAATATAGCATAAATATACACCAAAACTTCAAACGAGCATAACTTAGGTTAAACAAAATGAAATCATGCGATTCAAATGAGCAAACTCAATAGTTTTTCGATAGTTATCCATCTAAACACTTTTCATTTACAGAAAACAAAGTCACAAAACCAGTAGCATAGCAATACAATTCGTCTTTAAACCCTAACTCGCAAATCAGTCTATATAACGACTAATTACATATAAAAATGCGACCAATTGAGCAATAGAACATCTAACTCATAAGATTAAAAATAAAAATCAGATTTATAATTCTAGGGTTTGTAGTTATACCTTTCTAGAGCAATCAACACACGTTACTAGATGTAGAATTATGCAAGGAACAACTTTGATGCACAAGACTTTTGCTAATTTTTAGTTTTTGATGGTGTTCTTGGTGGTGGTAGTCGATGACACAAAAGAGAGGGAGAAGAGGAGAGTGTCAACTGATTAGGTTAGGAAATAAGTGTCTGTGTTTTTCCTTTTCACTAGTTATACCTAATCAGGGCCTAATTGCAAGTACTAGTAGTCCACAAGCCCAAAATAAATCAAAGAAGGCCCTCCCCTTGTAAAATTCGACCAAGGGCTGAAAAGAAGAGTCATTGGGCTCTCAAATGTTACTAGACAAGTTTACTAAGTGTACCCATTAAGTGTCGTTAGCCGAAAACGCAAACCGGATCGATAAACGTTAATTTCTCGCGTTTTTAATCTATAAAAAATTCTAATAAATTAAAAGTATTTCTAAAACATAATAATTATATAAAATAATTATTAAAGTGAATTATATTATGTTTTGGCTTGCTACAATAAATGTGGTTCGTTTCTAGTTACCGTTAACCGAAATCGAATTCCCGAAACGGTAACTGGTCGTTAAAACGCATCCCACCAAGTTTAATTCATTAAATATATAATAAATTAAATACGTTTTTCTTAAAGTTAATAATTATTAAAAATAATTATTTTATTAAAACTCGAACGTTTCGAAGTCCCGAAAGACATCTATTGCAGTTCTTAAAACCGTACCGTTTTCTCAGTATTTCAAAACATGAAATAAGTTTTCTGATTAATATATTCTCATATTAATTAGAGTAGTCCTCAAAGAACCAAGTATGCATTTAATTTAATTAAATACACAAAATTCAAGTTCCGTTAAATAACTTAACGGACAGTTAACGAAGCTTAACGAAAATAGCAGGGTTGTTACATTTTTACAGGCTGAACTACAACCTCATTCGGAGTTCTTGTTGTATCAATCTTTTGGTTAGCCACCTTGCTAACTTGCTTAAAACCTCCTATGGCGTCTCCCTTTGTCCATCTGGGGCGAACTTTTGCTTTCTCACAGTACATCTCTGATTGAAACAAGTATTCATCCTTATTTTCTTCAACCTTACATAATGTTCTTCTTGTGTTTCTATACACATCTCGTCCATAATTATGTAATCTGCAAGTTTTGTAATTTTCTAAACAACATCTTTTTCTTAATTGTTAACATGGTCATCTTATTCAATGATTTTTTCTTCCTTTCCTTGATCAAACATGTAACGTATAATATACCTTGTCCCCTTCACTTCCACTTCAAATCTTTGTTAGATCAATTGGTGCAAACTAAGTAAGTTTGTACTTACTTCCGGTACAAACAAAACACATGGAGTAAACATATCCCTTTCTGATGTATTTACCATTACTTCCACAACACCATTAGATATCAAATAACTTTCATGGTGTCATAATGTTTCTAACCCAAAGCACGATTTATATCTTACCAATAAGTCACGATTTAGTGATAAGTGTTCTTGGTAAGAACTGCTCATAAACCAAATTTTATTCTAATTGCTTGCGTCAGATCCATCCACCAAGTAGTCAATAGAAATGCATACACTTGCTTTGTATATCTTCAAAGTGTTCTTCTTTGTTTTGATCATCAATCATAGCCCTCATCCCCTTTTCATTACAAATGGGCTCTCCTTGCATCTCTGAAAAATTCCAATATGCATGTCCTCTCACTTCGCAAACATAGCACCTTGATTGCTTCATTCTTCTCAGACATTATTTACTTATTTCTGATTGTTTTCCAGATCAAATTCAACCTCCTGAATTTATTGATCACAACCTTCTTTTTTTTTTGTTCACGAAATCTATTGTGCAGCCTTATCCTTTCTTCCTTGATCGAACTTTCCGCTCTGATATCATTTTGGTGGTTTTAGGCTTCACAAATCAATCATATTTGGTGGATTCTAGCACTCCATGTTCAAACACAACCAAATAATAAAGTTACAAAAATATTCACACCAAGTAACTAGATTTTTATTGACTATGATTGTGATAGTTATCCTGTACATAGCACACACATATATACACATTGAAATAGTGTGAAACTAATACTTGCAACACTTGCAACCCTTCAAACTGATGCCTCTGTAACCATTTGTAACTAATATCAAATAACTGTCATACTAACTGTCCCAACTGCTGATTTCAACAGCAGAAAACAATCAAGACTCCCTTTTATTTGACCCAAATTTGCTGACCCGCAAGCACTTTCTGACTCAATAACACAAATAACTTGAACATAAATATATCTTACTGACTTTGTCATTATTTCCAATATTTCATAGTAGTCGGAGGTTGCGAACGTTTTGCGTTCAAGCCTCACTTTAGGGGCTTTTACCACACGCAACGCCAATGTGTATTCACTTTGGGGTTTTCCTCTTGAGGTGGTAGGACTGTAATGTTCGTCATAGAAAATGATCGGGTGGGTGAGTTCTGACGTGCGTTCGTACCCATCAATAACTCCCAATCCACGTTAAATAAAAAGAAATATATCTAATTTATTATTTCCTTTATTATAAAGATGATTTCATTTCAGTCAATTACTACTCCTTATAAGATACAGTGGTTATGGTTATGGTTATGTGTAAAGAAGATATCGTGACGAAGCTGCTTCACACGATCGTAACACTATCGGACCACTCTTCAAACTAGTACATAATTACCAAATAGCCCCCTTACACACCAACTATCTATAAATATGCACTTAGTGATCCATTCAAACATCATCCTCACACAAACGAAAGAAACTCATTATCACTACTCAAAAACCACAAAGAAGGATGGCTAATAGAGCAAACCTCAACATCACCCCCATCATCCAAGGACGATTGTCAAACTTATCTGAATGTTCGTCGTCTTCATCATCATTCTCGAATAACGAAGACTACTCACGAATAAGTGATGTTGTAAGCAAGAGCAAGAAGTGGAAGAAGCTGATGAAGAAAATGGTTAAAGGAAGCAAGAAAAGCATATATGGATCATCAAAGCCTATGAACTTTAGCTACGATGCTGTTAGTTATTCGCTTAATTTCGATGAAGGAAATTATAGTGATGAACATTATATGTATGGATCATCAACATATTCTCGTGTCTTAGCTGAAGTATCTTGAGTTCAGGTCTAACCACATCGTCGTTTAGTATATATATTGATCGATAGATAGTGATAAAATTAGTTCTAGACTCTAGTAGATATATTGTTAATTGAATATGTATAATCTTTCAATAATTCGCCAATGCTATTATGTATTAACTCTTGGAGAAACAGACGACATAGAAACTTATGATTATTATATAACAGAATATGTATATTTTGTTTATCAGTTCTAAATTCAGTAATAGATTATGATGTAATCTAATATTTGTGAGCTAACAATATTATAAACCGAATAGATGCAATCTAATCTTTTAATATTAGATCTATCAGCTCGAAATTCAATGACAGATTATATGTCATAAATGGAGCAAAATAAAACTTTAATTTACAAATAGGTAATACTAGATAATTATGATGTAAACTTAATTTGCTTTGCTTGTCAAGTTGTCTAAACAGTTGATGAATGATGACCAACAACACATATCCAGTCACAACTTTTTGGTTGTGGGAATATCTGAAAACGAAAATTGGCCTTTTTTGCTTTATGCTCTTTTATAAAAGTAAAAAACTAACAAGATAAGAATACGTAATTATCTGCCACTTTAATTATAAAGATAGTTTGAACAACATTTGTCCGTTCATTTACAAGGGACTTGTAAATTACTAAAACTCATTTTAGACTTTAATGTTGCTAACTAGGATATTGTAAACCGAAAAATTGCGTAGAACGAGCGCACCTGCACAGACCATGTTAATTGAATAATTATGTTATGATTTAGGACCCAAACAAGACAGATGATTTATACTGATCACCATATCCACGAACGACAAACGAATAATAAAGCATAACGATAAATAAAAGCATAAAACGACACGGGATTTAACGTAGTTATATCCCAACTCCAAAACACAGAGAAGAGTTTAGTCCACGGGCGCAAACCAAAGATTTTTCACTATTAATTTCGTGCACATATGTTAGGGTAACAATAGGGCGTTTATATAGGCAAATCAAAACAAGGAAACAACTTAAAGAGCAAGAAAAAACGTTTTTCCTCGTCAGGCTCCTGGATAGGCTTAACTCGCGCCGTGGCTTAAAGCATGATTTCAAAACTGACAGCATTGCAACCTTCGAACCTCAATCTAAGTGTTGATCCATGACGCACCTTAATGAGCCACGACGCGCCTTAACATTAAATGCACTTTTCTTGTTGTTTTGATATCTTTCACACATCCAACAATCTCCCACTTGAATGATGATCTAAACACAGCCCATTTTATCAGCCCATCACTATATTTAAACAAAACCCACAATAACTCTAGACTAGCCAATTAACAACTCCTTTTGATACCGCCGGATGAAACACCCGAACCACGCCACACTTCACTCGTTAGCCTACGAGCAAGTGAATTCTTTCGACACCAAAAACACTGCTGAGTGATATCCAATCTCATAGTTACTAGTTTGGGCCATCTCGTTTTCTATCACCACCATCTTCTAACACGAAGATCATCTTCTTACATCAGAAGACCAATCGAAGTATGCGACTCTTCAATTATAGGATTCTTCATGAGACTACACCGCCTCACCGATCACTCTAGACATGTCCAATCCCGAACACACATGTCAATGATCACCCTCGTACAGTATTTCATCGTCTATCTATGATTTTCCTTCCCACCAATCAGAAAATCCAACAGACGCCCTCGTAGACTCTTCATCAAGGCTCCAGTGAGAACACAGTCACATCCTCGAAATCTACTAATTTTTTAACTTTTCGCTTTCTCGCTGGTTCACTGACCTCCTCATAGCTATGAATTTCACAAACCCCATCTTCTCACCCAAGCGCTCCCACTGTACGAGTAAGAAATAAAAACGTGGATAATCGAAAAGAAACTTGGTTCATACCACCAGTCACTCACAAATTAGTTTGCCATCGGAGAGTAAAACAAGTACTCGAAGCCCTAGTGTTACCCGGAATCAGCACACTGACCTTGAGAACATTGGAGAACAACTTCGCATAATTAACTCCACCACTCCACTAGTCGACTAACTCCCACTAGCTCGATAACTTTCGTCGGTTACTGATATCGTCTAAAAGTCACGTTTTCACCTCGGTATTGAGGCTCAAAAAAATAAAGTTCCAAGCTTTATCGTCAAAATACTCGCTTTGTTGGTTAAAATTGAAGATCAAGAAATTACAAAGACGATGCAAAAACAATCAAGAGAAACAGAGCTAAAACGAAGATTCTAGAGCAATAACGGTGAAAGACAAGTTACGACCCCGGAAACCAAGTTACGGTCCCGGGAACGAGCAAAAAGATCCAAACAAACAGCAAGACCAGGGGAAAAACCGGCCTGCCACGCCGGCCTACCACACCCGCCGGCTTGCCAGTTGGCTTGGCCACTGGGTGCAAGAAACGGGCTTCCTGGCACCGGCCACTGGCGCCGGCCTGCCACGCCGACCTGCCAGCCATTTCCAGCCAAAACTCAATTATAAAATGGGCCATTTATTATCCATTTTTCTAGACACTTCAATTCACTTTTTTCTCTCTCTTTCTACAATAATTAGTCATACTTTCAAGGTCTTCGACTCCGAGCGGGAAAATTAGAACCCGGAGAAGAACGCCGAAGATTGTATTAGGAGCGATCTGGAGTTTAAAGTTGTCACTTTTGTATTTTTGGAACTCGTTTAATCTACTAGTACTTCTATCCTTTGTCTTTATATAATGTCTTCCATTATTATGATTTATGATATTGTTACCATGATTAGCGAGTGGTTATCTTTAGTGTATGCTATGATGTACTTAGTTATAATGCTGAAATACTGTTATGGTTTGTGTATGTTGTTGAGATGCTTCCCGATTATGCTTTAAAATCAATCGCTTTGTCAAACTAAAAGAACGTAGTAATTGGCTCTGTTATTGGGAAGTCGTGAACCCCGATACAGAGTACACTATTTGTGTCACCCTTTGGTAAGAGAAGTCTATCGGATACAACGCAAGTTTGACTAAGGCACACCAGTTGTAGTAAGTTAACCGAGACTTGGATTCCGACTGAGGACTCTTTTGTAGTGAAACATCTAACTAGGCCCATAGTACATTGCGGTCTTAGACCATGCTAGTGTAGTCACCAAGCATATAAACTTCGTACGTGCACGCTGAAGCACAACGGTTGTTGTAAGCTGTACATCTGCTAAGTAAGACCATGGAACCCGGTCAGTGCTGATTAGTACATTTCACCATAATGCGGTCTCAAGCATTGCACCCCGCTTGAGGGATTCTTAGTTAATTAAGGAACTGTTTGTTTAAACTCATAAAGGATTGGACTGTTAGGATAATCGAACGTGTTCATGGAAGTCAAACTAACTTGGCCATGGTGTTCTTTATGGTTGAACTCTTTTTAAGGGCCTAACTATCTTTTAAACCCAATCATTAATGAAAGCATCGATACACATCACGTCTCTCGGATATGGCATACCTGGTACCTCATTGTACTTAAGAAAGTTTAGTACTTTTGGAACGTTAATACATCACCTAACCGAGTCGCTCAATTAGATGAGCCGTTTGAACATCTATGCCTGTAGTCAAGCTGCACGGGCGTCGGGGGTATGAGACGTTGCTGTACATTCAGAATCTTCAAGCCTGACGCATTACCCAGTGACATGTCTTATGACATGGGCGGTAGGACCAGTGTAATGAATACAAGGTCACTACCTATTCATGAGCTAGCATTCAGTAACTAACGAAATCATATTATGCACTTTCTTTAACCGTATCTGAATTACAAATTTTATCGCATTTACTTTATTTTATCTTATAAACTAGAAAACTCAAAGATTAGGTAATATACAACTACTCCTTCACTTTTGGATTATCTTATGTTGTAAATATAGGTTCGATTCTACAGATCTCTTAAAAATACGACCCTAGGTCATACTTCACTTACTCACCATAATAAGGAATTAAACGATTTGGACCCCGCTAAATATAAATTTAAAACTATTACATCCTCTCCTTGTAGCTGATTCTTACCTCTTGCGGCCTAATGACAGCGCATAAATAAAACCGTCCGTTTTGGCCATATCAAGAGAGATGTGAGTTTTTAGCGCCGCTGCCGGGGAACTGGTATCAAACAATACTGCTTCTATTAAACCTATTTGCAAGCATGTAGTGATGTCTAAGAAAGAAAATTATACATGGACTTGGTTGTTGACTTTTTCGAACAGTCGCCAATTATATTGGGACCAAAAGGATTATTCCTCTCCGTAGTCGATCTGGCCACTTGGTTTGTTGAATAGTTAGTGTGAAGCTCTATTATCGAAATACCAGGGAATCTGTAGCAAGAACGAAAAGCATATTAAAATTTAGGATAATTACCTTAGATTACTTTAAATTACTTTAGACTAGATTAGGAACTTATCATATCTACCTAAAATTTAAAACAAGAGGGCATACTCAATGTATGATCCATACCCGATATAGACCAGGGCTGTTTTTATTCGTACCTGATCTAGACGCAATAATCTTTAAAGCACGCAAGGAAGAACGAATCAGAAACCGAATCGCGTTACGCGTTACTCTAGCAGAAAACACCAAACCCTCGATTGAAGGTCAAGGAGGACCAATCTGATTCCCAGATGTGACAACCCGGAAATTTTTAACCAAATTTAAACTTTATCTTTAAATGATTTAATGTTTTCGACACGATAAGCAAAGTCTGTAATGTTGAGTCACGAAAGTTTTGGAACTATATTCATGTAATCAATTATTCTTTGACTGTTCTCGAAGATTCACGAACAATATATATATAACTTAATGTGCATATATATATATATATATATATATATATATATATATATATATATATATATATATATATATATATATATATATATGATTTCAAGTTATTTAGTAAACGATAGTAACATTCGATTATTGATTCGACTGATATTTAGATAAGTTAACTAAAACGTTTAAGATGAACCAATAAAACACTAATTTGCTACAGTATTTTTTGAATTGCTACAGTACCCGAAAAGCTACAGTGTTTTCGAAAATCACTATTTGCTACAGTAAAAAACTTTGCTATAGTAACTTTGCTACAGTGAACACTATTTCAAAATGAAAATGTATATATGTATATGTATATACTACGAGATGATGATTTATAGAAGCAAATAACCAAAACACTTAATTGATTAAAGCTACACTTCGAGTGACATAGTTTATCAATGATTATGTTTAATTTTTGATAAAGGTACACGTCGCGTAACGAAAAGAACTAGTTTTCTAAGCGTACGAAAATGCGTTCGAGAAACCGGAAGCGGGACATAAGTCGAACGTAAACGTACAAGACATCGGAATAAAAATTACAAGTCACCTATACACGAGAATATAATATAATATATAATTAATTAATTTAAATTATTTATATTATATATATTATATAAAATTATGTCGACAAGCAAAACGTTAAACAAATGTGAGCTGGATCAGAGGGCCATGCGATCGCATGGCCTTGATGCCCAAAAACCATGCGATCGCATGGTGGGCTGGAACATGTCAAGTACTATAAAACGCGAAGCCTGGTGATCGAATTCATTATATATTTCATCAATCTATCTCTCTGCTCTCCATATATTAATATTAATATTAATATTAATATTAATATTAATATTAATATTATTATTATTATTATTATTATTATTATTATTATTATTATTATTAATATTATTATTATTATTATTATTATTATTATTATTATTATTATTATTATTAAGATTAATATTATTATTAATCTTATGGTTATGAGTATTATTATTATTAGTATTATACATAAAATACTACGATGGAGTGATGTTCGAGTAATTTAAAAACGGGTTTTACAAGCGGGGCAGAGCTAAGGTTATGGGTATTACTTGGAGGTTATGACCATGAGTCAAAGGTCAAGCCTAGTGTTTATCATCTCTGTTGCGTCTACGTACTTTCCTGCAATATTGAATCACAATATTGATACGTGAGCATTCATATCTTATCTTTTATATATTAATTGTGTATCCATGTCTAGTGCTCGAGTATATATATTTATGTATGCTTGTATGCTAAATTTCGTCGTTAAACAGTTTATGATGAATCACGAATTAAATACATATATTACTGATAAAAGGTATATGATATGCATGTTTTTGGAAAGCTGGCGAAAAATCAATAACTTTTCATTTAAAAATCGCGTAATTTCGATGAACGAATCAAAAGATATGGTCAACTGAATTATGATTGACGTTAATTGGAATTGCTTTTGAATCTGTAATTAATATTTAAATAACTTATTTGTAAGATTGATAAATTGGATTTTTGAATATTACCAACCGAGTAAATGAATCCTTATATAAGGTACGTCTCGTTTTGTTGAACTATTGTCAAAATCGACTTTTGAAACAACTTTGGATAACTTTTGTATGTCGATCTCGAGCATTAGGATTGTGATACACTATGACTAGACCTAGCTTGTTAAACATTTATTGACCAACATATGTTCTCTAGGTTGAGATCTACGGTTAATATAATATTAATCTCATTTGGGTATTCCGAGTTTCGGTCACATTTCGGTGAACAACTCTATGTGTTGCTAAGGTGAGTTTCATTTGCTCCCTTTTTAAATGCTTTTGCAATATATATTTTTGGGCTGAGAATACATACACTTTATTTTAAACGCCATGGATACAAGTACATACTAAATTCTACACCGAGTTTGAACCGAAAATCCCTTAGCTTTGGTAACTAGTAACTGCCGGTTATAAGAACTGGTGGGCGCGAGTAGTTATATATGGATCCATAGGGCTTGACATCCTAGTCTGTTCCAGGTTTAGAAACCCTAGCCTGAACTATTAAATAGATGTATGCTATTTGAGTTTAGTACACGTTAGTTTGCATGTATTGTACATGTTGGTTGCATGTATGTTAAAACAGGGGTACTTATTATAACGTTAAAACTTAGTTACCAGGGTGCTCAATCTTGTAGAATATTTTGATAAACGTTTCTGGATGAAACAACTGAAATCTTGTGATCCACCTTTATGTACAGATTATGCAAAACATTAAAACTATGAACTCACCAACCTTTGTGTTGACACTTGTTAGCATGTTTATTCTCAGGTTCCCTAGAAGTCTTCTGATGTTTGCTTATATGTTAGACAAGCTATGTGCATGGAGTCTTACATGGCATATTTTTCAAGAAAACGTTGCATTCACCAAATCATCACCATGTATCTTATTTTGACTGTATTGTCAATAGAAGTACTATTGTAAACTATTATATTACGGTGATTTGCTATATGTAGAAATCATCAGATGTCAAAAACCTATGATTTAAATATTCATTTATGGTGTGCTTTTCAAAAGAATGCAATGTTTACAAAACGTATCATATAGAGGTCAAATACCTCGCAATGAAATCGACGAATGACGTGTTCGTTCATATGGATTTGGAGCGATCGTCACTGTTGGTATCAGAGCGTTGGTCCTAGTGAACCAGGTCTTGCATGAGTGTGTCTAACTGATAGTTGTTAGGATGCATTAGTAAGTCTGGACTTCGACTGTGTCTGCATGTCAAAAGTTTTGCTTATCATTTCTTGTCGAAAATTACATGTCTATCATCTTTAGTCTAAACGCGTCTTATTGTATTGATTACATAGATAGTGTATAGACAAAATTCATATCTTGGCATATCTATTACAGTAAACTTTGCCTGACATATTCCGTAAAATCCTCCGTAACTTATGGGATTCTGGCATTATAAATACATATGTAAACTATGTATTGAGGAATACCAAATTAGTCCTATAATCTATTTCATTCCAAAAATCTTTTTCTTAATTACACAAAATGGATCCTGTATCTAGTTCAAATTCCTTAAACTCCGACAGCTATTCCGATATGGATATTCACCTGAATTCCGAAGACAGTGTAACCGGAATGGATCAACCAATCAGCCATCACCTATTCTGGATGAATTGGGGATGGGTTCATAGCCTACTTAATCATTGGAGACAAGAATAAGGTGATCCCTTCCATCCACCACATTCACCTCTTGGTGAAGAACCTGAAGCACTTACCGACGAACCTGTTCGTAATACCATTTTCTCTCTCATCTCCAGAGTATCTCGTCATGATTATATACTATCTCAAATTCTAGATCTTATTCATCCGCTCGTCCGAACCGACAATCACCCCGGTGTAATAGAAGAAGTCAACGAGCTTCGCGCTCGGGTAGTGGCTTTGAAAAATATGGTGCAAAGGTTACAAGCACCAACAGCATCACTGGCATTAGCAGTACCACCATCATCAACACCAACAATACCATTACCACCACCAACAACAACATCCCCATCACACACCTCAACATCACAATCTGTACCTCGAACAATAACGTCATAGATACCAAGGAATACCAACAACAACAAACGATGAAGTATTGATTCATAATTTCATCGAAGAAATATTCTGCAGAGAATATGTAGTTTCTAAAAGTTTTAGAGATTACTTATTCTAGTTCTAATTGTAAACCAGATGAGTGAGCGAATAGAAATGATGAAATAAAACCCTGATCGGAATGGTGCACGATTTACAAGTTAGATCTGTTTTACCAGCAGCATCAACAGTACCATCAGCAACACCAATACTGTCAGTACCGTCAGCATCGTTAGCATCAACAGCATATACAACATCACAAGCTCCGCCAGATCCATAATCACCGCAAACATCATCACTAATCAACAACTCGTATATCGTATCAACGAGTTATGAAGTATTAACTCATTCCCTCTGAAGAAATTATATGTATATTCTATATATATATATATATGAATTTTGAGATCAAAATAAATCTTTTCGTACTAAGCTATTACGTGTGAATCTTAACTACTCGGTTAGTTCATGTTATTAATATGCTATGATGTACATCCTTTGTTAACGACTTAACCATCGTTAACTACAATCTCTGTTTCAACTTAATGAATTTCATTTCATAATAAACCAAGTGTATTATTCAATTACATAATTGATTTTACATTTTCATTTTCGATGTACTCAAAACTTTCCAGAAAACATCATATATGCCTTGTAAGGTTCACACAAATTTTCCATGAGCACCACACCCTTCACCAAAGAATATCAATAAGAATAAATAATGAAGTATTGATTTCATTAGTAAAATACTCCGCGAAGATTATGTAATCTCTAATGTTTTAGAGATTATTCATTTCTAATTCAAGCCAAAAAATCAAAGGAGCTTAATATGATATTAACTCATTAAATCTGTATTACATCTGAAGAAAATATACATATATATATTTTCATAAAGACTGTAATGAAAATTCTTTTGTACAAAATATTACTTGTGAAATCTTTAACGGGTAGGTAATACCCGAGAAATATATAATTCACAATTAATATGTTACACTGTACATTCTTCAACTTTGATTCAAAAATCATTAACTATACTCACTATCTTCACAGTGATACACAATCATTTCATACAAATTCAATTACATATTCTGACGGATCAGAATCCAAGTCATAACTTTGAACCGGTGACATCATTCTTAGATCTCTACATCTTTCAAAGCTATACTCTGACTTCAAAACTGTGAAAGATCCTTTAGCATTGTTATTACCGAAAATAATCTTGCAATCCCATTTCAAAGTATCCAGTTTTATCACACTTCCAACCAGTCAACTTCGACTTTTCAAATTAGCCTTATTGTAACCTTGACATATACGTTCTTGTTACTGGGGAACCTTTCATGTTCCACCACATTAACAGTAAATGTACCAGCAAATTCATTAATCTGTGACTTAAAGTCCATCCGAAAAACCATTATAATTGTTCATTGAAACCCTATCATGTACTCATCCACATCTTGTAACGGTAATTGCCATACCAACTACCAGGAATTAGCAATCAGTATTTTGAATTTCGCAGCAATTCTACGCCAACAGTTTTATATATACATATAATGTCTATCTCCTAGACTTATTTACTTCGAATGTGAAGTTTCTGAAAAACACCCAAACTGCGAAACTAGTTCTCCGAATTTTGGAAAAATGCTGATGAAGTAGCAAAAACTGTAAATGAATTTAACAGTCAAAAGTTTGATGATAAAGAGTAGTGTGTTGGAAAAGCACGGAAAAAGAGAAAGTTTGGTACTGAAAAACGGATTGAGCAAATCATGAAGGAGGCTATGGACAAATCACAAAGACTAAACCTGCCTTCAAAGAATACAAATGATTCAGTATCTGCTGAATTCATTAACGAATACCTTGCTCCTGACTCAAAACCATTACGAACAAATCTTCTTCATCATCCTTCGATATTAGAAATTCTAAGATATCATTATATCTTTCATTATAAATATCTTCGATATTTCTGAAGATATCTTCATAACTATTATCATCCAAAATTATTTATCTCTTCGCGCTATCTGTGTTACATCATAAAAGAAACTATTTTAGTTTCTAATTTCTGAAAATTTCGAAAAATGGATGTTTTTGAAGTAGTGTTGGGAATTGAAGCATGAGTTAGTATAATATAATGACACTTGATCAACGTGATTATATTACAGTAAGTCATGCTGAGTTTCTAATGGAACGTGATAAAGTTTCACAGATCATACCCTCATCATGAACCATGTTACATAACTCTTTCATTCTATTTAACCTCTAAACATATCAAGAAAATATTTTTCTTGATGATTTGGTCTTTTCCAGATATTCTGGTAATTTGACAAATCAAGATCGTGCCATTTCAATTTCTTTCTTAGAACATTAACTATGTTCATTCCGAAATGTATAGCTACGAACTATGGACCATTATTCGCTTGACTTAAGGTCAGGAAGAGAAAATGAAGGCATGAAGCTCTGAAATATAATGTAAAATATAAAGCCCGATAACAACCCTAAAATTTACAAACCGTGTATATCGATGCGTATAGCAATATAAAGACACGGGAGAATGAAAAACACTATAACCCCAAGGTAATAGTAGAAGAAAATAACCTCCTCTGGTGGTAGATGAAAAAGAAGAATGAAGGATACGATAGCCAAGGAAATATCAAGAATCAGAACTAGATTAAGCATTTTCACAATCTATTAAGAAGGAAGAAGATTATAGGAGTGGTGAAAATAAATGAAACGGAAAAGGTCAATTTATAGCAAAATATCAGACATAGCAATCAAGGCAGATTACGCATTTAATCAAAGAAAATCCTAATTTCCACAATTACCGAAGAATCAAATCTTATTCAGATTATGAAAATTTTCTATTCCTTAAATTCTGGAAATCAATCGTGACTACGTCAAAAAATATGATGAATCTATATTTATTCATTTCAGTCTTTTGTGATAACTTCACTCGTACTCTTCACAAAATCGAATTGTTTTATCTATATTACTCAATGATGATAAAACTCTAATTTTCAACTCGTATGAGTCATGAAAACATACTTATTGTCATCCATGACCATCCCAACCAAATTTCGGGACGAAATTTTTTTAACGGGTAGGTACTGTGACAACCTGGAAATTTTTGACCAAATTTAAACTTTATCTTTAAATGATTTAATGTTTTCGACACGATAAACAAAGTCTGTAATGTTGAGTCACGAAAGTTTTGGAACTATATTCATGTAATCAATTATTCTTTGACTGTTCTCGAAGATTCACGAACAATATATATATATATATATATATATATATATATATATATATATATATATATATATATATATATGATTTCAAGTTATTTAGTAAACGATAGTAACATTCGATTATTGATTCGATTGATATTTAGATAAGTTAACTAAAACGTTTAAGATGAACCAGTAAAACACTAATTTGCTACAGTATTTTTTGAATTGCTACAGTACCCGAAAAGCTACAGTGTTTTCGAAAATCACTATTTGCTACAGTAAAAAACTTTGCTATAGTAACTTTGCTACAGTGAACACTATTTCAAAATGAAAATGTATATATATGTATATGTATATACTAATAGATGATGATTTATAGAAGCAAATAACCAAAACACTTAATTGATTAAAGCTACACTTCGAGTGACATAGTTTATCAATGATTAGGTTTAATTTTTGATAAAGGTACACGTCGCGTAACGAAAAGTACTAGTTTTCAAAGCGTACGAAAATGCGTTCGAGAAACCGGAAGCGGGACATAAGTCGAACGTAAACGTACAAGACATCGGAATAAAAATTACAAGTCACCTATACACGAGAATATAATATAATATATAATTAATTAATTTAAATTATTTATATTATAAAAATTTATGTCGACAAGCAAAACGTTAAACAAATGTGAGCTGGATCAGAGGGCCATGTGATCGCATGGCCTTGATGCCCAAAAACCATGCGATCGCATGGTGGGCTGGAACATGTCAAGTACTATAAAACGCGAAGCCTGGTGATCGAATTCATTATATATTTCATCAATCTATCTCTCTGCTCTCCATATATATATATATATATATATATATATATATATATATATATATATATATATATATATATATATATATATATATATATATATATTAATATTAATATTAATATTAATATTAATATTAATATTAATATTAATATTAATATTAATATTATTATTATTATTATTATTATTATTAAGATTATTATTATTATTAATCTTATGGTTATGAGTATTATTATTATTAGTATTATAAATAAAATACTACGACGGAGTGATGTTCGAGTAATTTAAAAACGGGTTTTACAAGCGGGGCAGAGCTAAGGTTATGGGTATTACTTGGAGGTTATGACCGTGAGTCAAAGGTCAAACCTAGTGTTTATCATCTCTGTTGCGTCTACGTACTTTCCTGCAATATTGAATCACAATATTGATACGTGAGCATTCATAACTTATCTTTTATATATTAATTGTGTATCCATGTCTAGTGCTCGAGTATATATATTTATGTATGCTTGTATGCTAAATTTCGTCGTTAAACAGTTTATGATGAATCACGAATTAAATACATATATTACTGATAAAAGGTATATGATATGCATGTTTTTGGAAAACTGGCGAAAAATCAATAACTTTTCATTTAGAAATCGCGTAATTTCGATGAACGAATCAGATTGACGTTAATTGGAATTGCTTTTAAATCTGCAATTAATATTTAAACAACTTGTTTGTAAGATTACTAAATTGGATTTTTGAATATTACCAACCGAGTAAATGAATCCTTATATAAGGTACGTCTCGTTTTGTTGAATTATTGTCAAAATTGACTTTTGAAACGACTTTGGATAACTTTTGTATGTCGATCTCGAGCATTAGGATTGTGATACATTATGACCAGACCTAGCTTGTTAAACATTTATTGACCAACATATGTTCTCTAGGTTGAGATCTACGGTTAATATAATATTAATCTCATTTGGGTATTCCGAGTTTCGGTCACATTTCGGCGAACAACTTTATGTGCTGCTAAGGTGAGTTTCATTTGCTCCCTTTTTAAATGCTTTTGCAATATATATTTTTGGGCTGAGAATACATGCACTTTATTTTAAATGCAATGGATACAAGTACATACTAAATTCTACACCGATTTTGAACCGACAATCCCTTGGCTTTGGTAACTAGTAACTGCCGGTTATAAGAACTGGTGGGCGCGAGTAGTTATATATGGATCCATAGGGCTTGACATCCCCGTCTGTTCTAGGTTTAGAAACCCTAGCCTGAACTATTAAATAGACGTATGATATTTGAGTTTAGTACACGTTGGTTTGCGTGTATTGTACATGTTGGTTGCATGTATGTTAAAACAGGGGTACTTATTATAACATTAAAGCTTAGTTACCAGGGTGCTCAATCTTGTAGAATATTTTGATAAACGTTTATGGATGAAACAACTGAAATCATGTAATCCACCTTTATGTACAGATTATGCAAAATATTAAAACTATGAACTCACCAACCTTTATGTTGACACTTGTTAGCATGTTTATTCTCAGGTTCCCTAGAAGTCTTCTGCTGTTTGCTTATATGTTAGACAAGCTATGTGCATGGAGTCTTACATGGCATATTTTTTAAGGAAATGTTGCATTCACCAAATCATCACCATGTATCTTATTTTGACTACATTGTCAACAGAAGTACTATTGTAAACTATTATATTACGGTGATTGTCTATATGTAGAAATCATCAGATGTCAAAAACCTTTGATCTAAATATTCATTTATGGTGTGCCTTTTCAAAAGAATGCAATGTTTACAAAACGTATCATATAGAGGTCAAATACCTCGCAATGAAATCGACGAATGACGTGTTCGTTCATATGGATTTGGAGCGATCGTCACACAAGAGATCCAAGGACACTCGTTCGAATTAATGCATCATATTATACAGCTCATCTAAAATGGCGGTCAATTTCATGGACTACCGAATGATAATCCTAATTCTCACGTTGATAAATTCATATCTCTTTCGAACTCCTACAAACAGCCAATGAAAGGACAAGATATAGTCCGACTATACTTGTTCCCCTATTCTCTCAATTATCATGCACAGACATGGTTTGAAGGATTGAAAAAAGATTCCATCACATCATGGACGGATATGGAAACTAAATTCCTAACCAAATAATTCCCTCCTTCTAAATAAACCAAGCTCAAGAATGACATTATTAACTTTAAATAAAGTTATGATAAATATCTTTACACCACATAGGAGCGATTTAAAACCCGCCTGAAGAAATGCCCTAATAATCATCTAGAACATTCAGCTCAAATCTGTACCTTCTACAATGGTCTTACGGTAAATCATAGGATGATGATCGACGCAGCAGCTCAAGGAAATCTGATGAACCAAACCATAGACGAAGCATGGGAGTTGCTCGAAAAATGAAAATGCATCATCATGACTGGAACAGTAATGAAACAACTTCATATCTGCTCTACTCTCCACACTTAATAATCAAACGGAGGCCATCAAATCCCTCATGGACAAGATGGAGTCTCTTGCCAAAAGACTCGAAGAATTGAAGACGCAACCACAGCAGGTTAACCAGGCTCAGTCTTATACTAACTGTACCAACCCGCAACCCACTAAAGAATATCAAGTTGAGTACGAGAATCCTGACGGTTCAGTCTGTTACGTTCAATACCCTGCTCGTCAATCAAATCTCGGATTCAATCAACAACCTAGGGTTAACCAATTTCAAAGAAATAACCAACCTTTTCACTATCGTTACCCACCTTACCCACCCCCTTAACCTCAATTGACCTATGATCAACCACTTTCACTCACTGGACCACCAGCTGAGGAAACCTCTCCAACTACCAAAATTACAAAAGTAGCCAACCCTGCTCTGTAGCCAACCCTGCTCTCGGGACTGATGATCAGTTGTGTCAGTTCATTCAAGGACAACAACAGCTAAATCAGAGAACCGCGTCTAGACAAGACCATACAGAGATACTCATGCGAAATCAATTGGCTCTGCTCAAAAGTCTAGAAATGTAGCTCGGACAGTTATCACAATGCCTTGAAACCCGGCCACACGGAAGATTACCTAGTAATACTATCCCCACATAGAGGAAGCTAAGCAAATGGATTCCATAATCCCAAAGGAAGAACCACAGAGGAGGTCAGCCAGGCTCAATAACAAATCGACATATACTCAGAAGTTTCCCCCTCAAACTCCAGTTCGAGTACCTTATCCCAGAAGGTTACTGGAAGAACCATCAAAGCTGGATACCTACAAGCTTGACGGAAGATTCCTGGATACCATGTCCAAAGTTCCCAACCATAAGAGATACATATGAAGGCTTGTCTCTACAAAGGAAAGGATACCAGACTCTAATAAATTCCACTTAGTGAAGAATGCTCAACATTTCTTAGAAACTCTCTACCCCAGAAATTAGGAGATACGGGCCGATTCATTTCCCCATGTTCAATCTACAAATATGGAACCATTCATGCACTAGCAGATTTAGGAGCAAGTATCAACCTCATACCATATTCTCTCTACAAGAGATTAGAGCTAGGAGACTTAACACCAACCAAAATAACAATCCAACTTGCCAATCACACAATCAGATATCTTAAGGGCATAGTTGAAAACGTCTTGGTGAAAGTCTAAAAATTCTTGTATTCTATGGATTTCGTAGTAATGGATATTAATGAAGACATACATACGCCAATAGTATTAGGAAGACCTTTCATGAACACGACTAGGACTGTCATTGATATCCACAATCAAACCTTGATTTTGTGATCATATGGGAAGAGCGTTACCTTCAAAATTGACCGACCTACCGATCTTTACGGACAGGCAGAGATGTTTACTATTTCCACCAGATGGATCAATTCCGATGAGGAGTCCCCACTGCCAGCCGATGATATCGAAATGGGTGTCGAATCACAGTCTGCTAACGACCCAGAAATGGAAGAAGAGGATCTCGGTGAAGAAATAGAGGAAGAGGAAGAGTTTGAGGAGGAAAAAGAAATGAGAGACAGAGAGAAAAATGCGACGGTATCCTCTCTAAGCTCATAAGAAAATCACAAACTTCACGAAGAATTGATGAGACTAGAGACGGAGGATCACAGTTTAATAATTCATTTGAAGAAGAAATCTAATAAGGCTGCCGAAGTTAAGGATATAGAGATTGACCATGCTAGTGTAGAAGTGAAACACCAGAATAGTGAAGAAGTCCGTTCATCAGACGATTCTACAAATGATAGCTATACTGATGATGACGAGGAAGAAGAGCAAAATGAAGACATTTTAGAAGATTCATACTCTCCACCAACATCAGATCAAGGGGATCCGGGTTCTTCAGATCACTCAGAGATACCGGTCATATCTAACCACGCTGACATGATAACCTTCATCAATGATAACGATGAATTTGAAGATATTATCGAAGCCATCCGTAAATCGATCATCGCTTTCACACCTCGCTTGAAGGAGAGGATCAAGGCTATCGAATATGAATACATCCTTTATCTCCCAAGAGAAGATGATAATGTTGAAATCTTAGAAGGGCGCATTCAAGACTTTATCAATACTCTTCATGATATTATCTACCATGAAGAAAGGCAAAGAGAGCAAAAATTCAGTGGTTCGCACTATTCTCGAGACAAGATTTTGTCGAGATCGGAAGATCATTTACTTTAAGGTTTACAAAGCCTTAGCCGGATCTGCACTTCCATTAGCATTACTCTCTCATCCGGAAGTATATGGATCTTTCCACTGGACGCCCGACTTATCACTCTGATTCGCGAATGATCGAAAATATTCACAGCCTCTTCGTTCTCTTAGAAAAAGATAATTTCGAAAGCACACTAGAAAGACTAGTGATTTACGTAACAATTGATCACCATACTGATCTGATTATCAAAGAGTTACGAAACGTAGTAGTAAAATAAGAAATACGAAACAATCCATTCTCACATCTGGAACCCGACCGAGTGAACATTGCCACCTTTGTTACGAAGCATTTAGCACGTATCTTCCATGAGTCCACGGATCCTAGTTTCACATTTAAAGATGGATTTCGAGAGATATATTCTAAGACGGTGACATTAATGCTTGGGTCAGGATTACTTTTCATTTCCTTTCAGCTTTGCCCCTTAACAAATCTGTGTAGAGCTACAGACTCCTTCTGTGGAGATCACCGTTCAGAAATTTTGAGATACTGAAGATACAATTCTTGACACTATTTGAAGACCTCCGAAATGAACACCTAGTCAGAGAAATAATCACCACAAGCATGACCTTGATGATTAACATTAATGGATCAATCAGCAGAGTCATAGATCATGTTCTCATCGAACTTCAAGATTTGTCACGAGCTGAAACTACCCATTATCTCTCCTTCAGAATATCTTCAAGAGAAATCTAATACCCCGTCAGAATCCACTGACTGTGTATTAACTCCGGTCCCACAGTTTAATGGTCACGCCCTCTATATGTGACGTTTTCGAAAAAGTATTCGCATTAAATACCAAAATAAAGTCATTTATTAAAAGAAATATATCTGAAAAGAAGTTGACATAAACAACCAACCTAAGTAAACCAAAACATTATTTGAAACGACAGTTTTCAATGCGAATATATGTTCTTAAAATACGTCATGACGAAAACATGATGGACAACATCCAGTACTAGCAGCTAACAAGCAAACATAACAACTCTTCAAAGCGGAAGCAATACCTCTATGGACGTGAGATAAAAACATGCAAAACATCAACGAAAAACGTTGAGTGAATCTACAGGTTTAGTAAAGCATTTCGTAAGTTAGGCCACAAGATTTCTGAAAAACATCGTAAAAGTTATTGATAATGCTAAAAACGAACATATATTTCATAGCATTATCCTTTAAGAAAGACAAGCTTTTAGTTGCAATTGTTCTATTTACAAATAATATTCGTTTAAATAATAAAAGGTGAAGACAAAAGATAGATTCGATGATTTGAAGATGCAAATGACCAAAAAGCTAAAAAGTTCAAAGTACAATCTAAGTGGTTCAATTTATTGATGAGAAACGTCTCAAAATTACAAGAGTACAAGCCGCAAAATGCAAAGTACAAGATATTAAATTATACGAAAAGGCGTTCGAAAATCTGGAACCAAGACATGAACCAACTATCAACGCGCGATGCAACGGGCCTAAAATTATAAGTCAACTATGCATAAGAATATAATATAATATATATATAATTATATAAAATTATATATATTATATTATATATATTAAATAAAACGTCGGCAAACAAGAAAACAAAAGAATGTGAGCTGTCCCAGGCCTCCATGCGATCGCATGTGAATAACACTCCCAGGCCATGTGATCACATGGCCCCAAATTATTGGTCAGGTGCTATAAATAGCAATCGAATTTGGACGAGAGGAGTACACCTTCATCAATATTATCTCTCACTCTCTCAATAATATATATATATTTATATTTTATAATTATAATTTTAATATTAAGTTAATAATAATAAGGTTATAGTAGCGAATGTTTTAAGTTTGTAAATTCGAAATTCTGTCCGTGTAACACTACGCGATTAATACTCATTGTAAGTTATGTTCAACCTTTTTAAATTAATGTCTCGTAGCTAAATTATTATTATGCTAATTTAAGCCGAAGTAATCGTGATGTTGGACTAAATATTAAAATGGGGTTATTGGGCTTTGGACCATAATTGGGGTTTAGACAAAAGACCGACACTTGTGGAAATTAGAATATGGGTTATTAATGGGCTTTATATTAACTAAATGATATCTCATTAATTTAATATGGAGATTTATAATTTGACGTATTTATTTATAACCACATACGCTTGACTGGGTAAAGTGGGCGAGATATATATAAATAATGATAATTGTTCATTTAACCGGACACGGGGATGGATTAATAGTCACCGGACTCATTAAAACAGGGGTGGATTACATTCAAGGGTAATTGGTGTAATTATTAACGAAGTATTAAAACATTGGATTACACGCAGTCGATAACCTGGTGTATTCATTAAACAAAGTATTAAGACCTTGTTACGGGTTAAATCCCCAATTAGTTGGAATATTTTACTTCGGGTATAAGGTTAATTTGACGAAGACTCTCGCACTTTATAATTATGACCGATGGACTATTATGGACAAAACCAGATGGACATATCGAATAATCCAGGACAAAGGACAACTAACCCATGATAATAAATTAAAATCAACACGTCAAACATCATGATTACGGAAGTTTAAATAAGCATATTTCCTTTATTTTATATCTCATCGCACTTTTATTTATCGTCATTTTATTTATCATACTTTAAATTATTGCACTTTTAATTATCCTACTTTTATTTTATCGCACTTTTATTTATCGTCATTTACTTTACGCTTTAAATTAAGTAATTTTTATATTTAATATTTTGCATTAGGTTTTAACTGTGATATAAGAGTTAAAAATTGACAAACCGGTCATTAAACGGTAAAACCCCCTTTATAATAATAATACTACTACTTTTATATATATATATATATATATATATATATATATATATATATATATATATATATATATATATATATATATATATATATATATATATATATATATATATATATATACATATATATATATATATACACATATATAGTTGTGAAAAAAAATATAGCGTTAAACTCAGCTAGATCCCTGTGGAATGAACCAGACTTACTAAAAACTAAACTACTCTACGATTAGGTACACTGCCTATAAGTTTTGTAGCAAGGTTTATGTATATCCATTCAACAAATAAATAAATAACTTGTGTAAATTGTATTGTATTTAATAGTATTTCATAGTAAAATATAATCTATTTCGTATTCCCCTCGCACACATCAAGTATTTTTGGCGCCGCTGCCGGGGAACCTGAAAGCGAAACGCTATAAAAAAAATTTAGTTTTTAAAATACAAAAATATAAAACATAAAAAAAAGAAAAATATATATTTCTATATTTTTAAGTGTTTAAATTAAAAAGTTTATATTTTTTTATTACTTTTGTTAAGTTATAAAAACTAATAAGTATTTTTTTTAAATATAAGTTTTATATAAATTTTATTTTTATTTTTATATGATTAAAATCAGAAAATATAAACTTATAAAAAAAATTAAAAAAAATTAACGGGCCGAATACTGTAGAAGCCCAACATTCTGGCCTGAAATTCACATCCATGCGATCGAATGGCCAGACAACATATATCTCATGCGATCGCATGAGTTGAAAAGACTGGTCTGAAACATAGTACGTACGGTTTTGGGTTTAAATTAATTATTATTATTATTATTATTATTATTATTATTAACCTAATTAGGGTTTAGTAATTTAATATAATTATTTTTAAGTTTTAATTAATTTTGTATTTTTAAGTTTTAATTAGTATTATTAACTATAAAATTAATACTTTTATAAAATAATAATATAAAAATAATATTTTTATAAAAATAAGTAATTTTATCAATTTTTGTCTCTTTTTATAAATTGTCTATTTTAATCTTTTAATTCGTAATTTGTAATTTATCGTTCGTAACTAATTTTAAGCTTAGTATTATACCATAGTATTTTTAGATCTTTAGGCTTTGCCGTAAAATCCTTAAGTGCTTTTTCTTTAGATTAAGATTTAGGCGCTTTAGAATTTTACGACGTCACTTATCGCTTTAGTTTTAAATATATTTTAGTACCCTTTTTAAGTAATTGCCGTTTTCCGTTTAGAATTCCTTTTAAGCTTTAATACCTTTAGACGCAAGTTTTAATATTTAGTTTTTAGACTTTTAAGTTTCGACTCCTACTTTCTTATTTTTATTTTTCGACTGTTTGTTTTTCGACGTTTGTTTTTCGACTCTTATTTCTCGACGCGCTTTTTCTTTCTCATTTCTACGCTCTAGTTTTTAGGACATAAAATTTGCTTTAATTTCTTTAAATTATGACGAAAAATTATTTTAAGCGGTTAAATTGATAGACATCCAAAATTTTCTGGTTCGTAGTAATAGTTGGATTTGTTAGTGGCGAGTTGTGGATTTCCGATTTAAAGGGTCCTGGCTACCTGCGGCATCTATTGGCTATTCGAAACGTGGGCAAAATCAGAAAAGTCTATTAATTTGATAACTTATATAATTTTTATCTTTATAACTAATAGGATATTCAGTGAATACACCGAGCAAAACGTTCACCACCGTTCATACGTTCACCACCTGTAACTCGATCAAGACATCTAGCCAATATTGTCACCGTTGATTTTTCTTTAGAATCATCATCTAGTCGACCAAGTACTCCAATTCAAATTTCTGATAATCCATTTTTTGAACCCGACTTCACAATTGAGAACCCGAAGGATATTCAAGGACAATTCAGAGATCCTGAACCACTAATCATTCCTCCTGAACCACAAATCATACAACCAGAGATTGTCGAGGAAGAAACCATTAAATCATAATCCTCAAGTGATTCAGATTCAACAAATTCAATCATGGAAAATCCGGAACCTCTAAGTATGGAAGACCGAATGAGAGCTACACGCACGGGCCAAGGTCATGCCATTACTCAACCAGATATTAATGCGCCAGATTATGAAATCAAGGGACAAATCCAACACATGGTAACTAGTCAATGTCAATTTAGTGGTACACCAAAAGAAGATCCAAACGAACATCTTCGAACCTTTAATAGGATCTATACTCTATTTAAAATCAGAGAAGTTGAGGATGAACAGATCTATCTCATGTTATTTCCCTGGACTTTAAAGGGAGAAGCCAAAGATTGGTTAGAATCGTTACCTGAAGGAGCGATTGACACATGGGATGTTTTAGTTGAGAAATTTCTTAAAAGATTCTTTCCGGCATCTAAAGCCGTGAGACTTCAAGGAGAAATTGTTACGTTCGCGCAAAAACCAAATGAAACTCTATATGAGGCGTGGACAAGATTCAGAAAGTTGTTGAGAGGATGTCCTCAACACGGTTTAGATACTTATCAAATAGTGCAAATATTCTACCAAGGATGCGATGTTGCTACACGAAAAGACATCGACACAGCAGCTGGTGGTTCCATTATGAAGAAAACCGCAACTGAAGCTCACAAAATTATTGACAACATAGCATCCCACTCACATGAGTGGCATCAAGAAAAAGATATTCTTCGTTCATCTAAAGCGGCTAGAGCCGATTCTAGCCATGACTTTAATTCCATTTCCTCAAAGTTAGATGCTTTCGAGAGACGAATGGAAAAGATGACTAAAGATATTCACGCAATACGCATTAGTTGTGAGCAGTGTGGAGGACCACATTTGACAAAAGATTGTCTCAATATTGAACAAACAATGGAACAAAGAGAGAATGTTTCATATATGAATCAAAGGCCTGGAAATAATTATCAGAATAATTTCAACCGCCAAGGCCAAACTACAATCAAAATCAGAATTATAACCGAAATGTTCCATACAACAACCAACAAGGTCCTAGCAATCAACAAGTATCTAATAATACTTACCACCAGCAAAGACCTATTTTTCCAAATAAACCACCGTAAACCGATGATAAAAAGCCAAATTTAGAAGATATGATGTCGAAGCTAGTTTAATCTCAAACGCAGTTTTTCACATCTCAGAAACAAACGAATGAACAAAATGCTCAAGCATTTAGAAATCAACAAGCTTCTATCCAAAATCTGGAACAAGAAGTAAGTAACCTAGCAAGGTTGATAGGTAAAAGAAAACCGGGGAGTCTAGCTAGCGATACAAATGCTAACCCCCGAAATGAAATAGCTAAAGCCATTACCACAAGAAGTGGTATTACACTTAAACCACCTGAAATGCCTGTAAACTCTGATGACTCTATTCCTACTACACATGCACCATAACCTGAGCAAGAAAAGGAAACAGAACCGGTAGTTGAAAAGGTTAATGAAGATAACACAGTTAAGCAAAGCCTTATATTAAACCATACCAACCACCGCTTACTTACCCGAGTAAAATGAGAAAAGAAAGACTTGAAGCCGAGCAATCCAAATTCTTCGATATGTTTAAACATATAAATGTCAATCTTCCTTTCATTGATGTAATTTCAGGAATGCCAAGGTATGCTAAATTACTAAAAGATCTAATCACAAAAAGAAAGAAAATGGAAGAACCCTCGGCTATTACAATAAATGCTAATTGTTCTGCAGTGTTGTTGAATAAACTACCAGAAAAATTATCAGATCCAGGAAGTTTCACAATTCCATGTTTTCTGGGTAGTCTTAGTTCAATAGAAGCATTGACAGACTTAGGTGCTAGTATAAATTTAATGCCATATTCATTATATACTAAACTAGACCTTGGAGAATTAAAACCAACAGGAATAAGCATACAACTAGCAGATCGATCAGTAAAATATCCTAGAGGGATAATGGAGAGCATGCTAGTTAAAGTTGATACTTTAGTATTTCCAGTAGACTTTGTTATTCTAGACATGGAAGAAGATTCTCGAGTTCCTCTCATATTAGGAAGACCATTCTTAAACACGACTAAAGCAATAATAGATGTGTTTGGTAAGAAACTGACCCTAAGTATAGAGGACGAGAGTGTTACCTTTTCTGTTGATAGAGCGATGCAACAACCACAATCTGCAGATGATACATGTTATTATATTCAAACTATAGATTCACATGCAGAATTGTTACAAGAATTTCCAGAATTACAAGGAACAGGAGAATGTTCTTTAGGAGAAGGAACTGAACCAATTGATGAAGCTAAAATATTAGCCGCACTCATGGCTAATGAATACGAGCCAACAATAGAAGAACTTCAAGTACTAAAAGCGGAAGACATATATCGATACAAATCATCGATAGAAGAACCACCGATATTAGAGTTAAAGCCACTTCCAAACCATTTGGAATACGATTATTTACACGGTGAATCAGAATTACCTGTAATAATATCGTATTCTCTTACAGAAAATGAAAAATCTCAACTCATTTCTGTGCTAAAGCTCATAAACCAGCTATTGCATGGAAGATTCATGACATTAAAGGCATAAGTCCTTTGTATTGCACACATAAAATCCTTATGGAAGAAAATCATAAAACATATGTGCAACGCCAACGAAGACTAAATCTTAATATGCAAGTTGTTGTTAAGAAAGAAATTATTAAACTGCTCGATGCAGGTTTAATTTATCCAATCTCTGATAGTCCATGGGTAAGCCCAGTTCAATGCGTACCTAAGAAGGGTGGAATGACTGTCATCATAAATGAAAAAGATGAGCTTATTCCCACCAGGACTGTAACATGATGGCGTGTTTGTATTGATTATAGAAAATTAAATGACGCCACCAGAAAAGATCACTTTCCCGTACCTTTCATTGATCAAATGTTGGAAAGGTTAGCCGGAAATAGTTACTATTGTTATCTTGACGGTTTCTCTGGATATTTTTAAATTCCAATAGCACCCGAGGACCAAGAGAAAACCACCTTCACGTGCCCTTATGGTACTTTTGCTTACAAACGCATGCCATTTGGACTTTAGGTGCATGATGGCGATTTTTCACGACATGATAGAAGAATGCACGGAAGTTTTCATGGATGACTTTTCAGTCTTTGGTGATACTTTTGAATCATGTATAGTTAATCTTGAACGAATGCTTATTAGATGGAAATAATCAAATCTAGTACTTAATTGGGAGAAATGCCATTTCATGGTTAAAGAAGGCATCGTTCTTGGTCATAAAATTTCAAAGGAAGGAATTGAAGCGGATAGAGCTAAAGTAGATGTAATTGCTAAACTTCCACATCCCACCAATGTTAGAGGAGTTAGGAGTTTTCTAGGGCATGCCGGTTTTTACCGACGTTTCATAAAAGATTTTTCTAAAATTGCCACTCCTAAGAATAAACTCCTTGAAAAAGATGCTCCATTCATCTTTAAGGATGAATGCATCAAATATTTTAATATTCTTAAAGAAAAACTCACTAATGCGCCGATCATGATAACTCCAAATTAGAATCTACCATTTGAACTCATGTGCGATGCAAGTGATTTTGCAATGGGAGCCTTTTTAGTTCAAAGGATTCAAAAATGATTTCAACCTATCTAGTACGCTAGTAAGACGTTACAAGGAGCACAAATGAATTACACAACTACTGAAAAAGAACTCCTTGCTATTGTCTTTGCTTTTGACAAATTTCATTCATATCTCGTTCTAGCTAAAACGGTGGTCTATACCGACCATTCTGCTCTTAGATACCTATTTTCAAAACAAGATGCTAAACCACGATTAATCCGTTGGATCTTACTCTTACAAGAATTCGATATTGAAATCCGAAACAAAAAGGTAGCAGAAAATCTCGCCGCTGATCATCTTTCTCGCCTTGAAAATCCTGAATTAGAAGTTCTAAATGAATCAACCATACAAGATAACTTTCCAGATGAATATCTCTTACAAATCGATTATAGTGAAATTCCATGGTTTGCAGACTTTGCAAACTACTTAGTATGTGGATTCATTGAAAAAGGGTTGTCATACCAAAAACGAAAGAAATTCTTTAGTGATATAAAACACTATTTTTGGGAAGATCCACATTTATTTAAAAGTTGTCTCGATGGAATAATACGCCGATGTGTATTCGGGAATGAATCTAGTCAAATCTTAAACCATTGTCACACAGGACCAACAAGAGGGCATTATGGGCCTCAACTCACAGCAAGAAAAGTCTATGACGCTGGATTCTATTGGCCTACAATTTTCAAAGACGCACACCTTCTTTGTAAATCCTGTGATGCTTGTAAAAGGGTTGGAAAAATAAGTCAACGTGATGAAATGCCACAAAATGTCATTCAAGTATGTGAAGTATTCGACGTTTGGGGTATTGACTTTATGGGTCCATTTCCAAAATCTCATAATAATCTCTACATTCTCGTTGCTATTGATTATGTATCAAAATGGGCGGAAGCACATGCTCTCCCGACTAACGATGCACGAGTTGTAGTCAACTTCTTAAAACGTCTTTTTGCTAGGTTCGGAACACCGAAAGCTTTAATAAGTGATCGTGGTACTCATTTTTGTAATAATCAACTTGAGAAAGTTCTCAAAAGATATGGAGTAACTCATAAAATCTCAACCGCTTATCATCCACAAACAAGTGGACAAGTTGAAAATACCAACCGAGCTTTAAAACGTATTCTAGAGAAAACTGTAGGATCAAATCCGAAGGAATGGTCCATGAAATTGGAGGATGCACTCTGGGCTTTTAGAACAGCCTACAAAACTCCAATTGGAACCATACCTTTTAAACTCGTTTACGAAAAAGCATGTCACCTTCCAGTAGAAATTGAGCACAAAGCATTTTGGGCTTTGAAGACATGTAATCTTGATTTACATGAAGCCAGACGTCTACGATTAAGTCAACTAAATGAATTAGAAGAATTAAGACATGATATATATGAGAATTCGTTAATCTATAAGGAAAGAACAAAGAAATGGCATGATAAAACAATCAGAAGTTCAAAAGAATTTAAGGAAGGAGACAGAGTCCTTCTTTTCAATTCACGATTCAAGCTATTTCCTGGAAAATTGAAATCTAGATGGTCTGGACCATTTATAGTCAAAAGAGTTTTTCCATACGGAACAATAGAGTTAATAAATTCAAATGGAATTGAATTTAAAGTTAATGGTCACAGAGTTAAACATTACATACATGGTCCAATGGAAATTGACAATGAAGTTAATCATAATTTCCCCACAAAAGAAAACCCTCAGAATGAAAACATAAATATGTTTTCAACATGTGAAAAACCAAAATTGGAAGATGGAGAGGTTTCAAATTGGAGTGATGAAGAAGAATTTCTATATAAACCTCCCATTCCAAGAAACAAAGAAAAATATGAACAAGAAGTTCAAGTAGAAGTGAAAGAACCAAGAAAAGATCACCCGAAAAAGGTTAACAAACCAACTCTACTTACTAAAGTAGGAGACCCAAGTGAATTTATCATTTCTTGCTTGCTTAATGATGGTGCTATGTATAATGGGCTCACAGATTTAGGAGCAAGTGCGAATGTTATGCCTCTTTCCTTATACAAAAGATTAGGTGTGGGTAAATTAAGACCAACCAAAATAGATGTTCAATTATTTGACCAAATCATTAAACAACTGGTTGGAATAGCCAACAATTTACTTGTTAAAGTGGGAAGTTTGACATTTGTTGCAAACTTCATAGTTATTAATATGGAAGAAGACCTTGATATTCCTCTAATTTTAGGTCGCCCATTTTTAGCAACCACCGAGGCGTTCTTTGATGTAAGAGAAGGTAGAATGACACTTAGGATGGTGACAAATCGGTCACCTTTGTGAATCGAAAGTTTCAATCTTCACCAACCAAAACTGTTGAACCAATAAAAACGCCTAAGTGTGGGGAAAATGAAGCAACACCTAATGATGACCCGATAACAAAGAACCCCGTTATTGATACGAAATTAGATGAACCCGTTTTTAATAGTTCAATGAAGAAACTTTATAAACGGATTCAAGATGCTAGGATTAAGGAGAACTTTAAGTTATGTAACAGATTAGTATCCAATTTGTCGCCTAAAGAAAAGGCGATGTTAATTCAATTTGTGAATGTTACAGAGGAAATCAACAAATGGCTTGAAGCAAAAGTCAGAGATATGCAAGTTGTTGATGTTCCAATTGAAATTAACAATGAAGTAAATCACAAGTTTGACACCACAGCTAACTAAGTGTGGGAAGATTCGAATATTTTAAGATTATGAATTTCTATTAGAGTTAGACGTTCTGTTTTTGTGTAGTTTCCGAGAATGGAATCCGAATGGTCTTTCCCTAGAAGACCCTAAACAACTAGTCTTCTCCCTCCATTATGAATTTTTTTTATAGGTTTTATGAGATGAAGAATTCCTTTGATTTGAACCATGGTCTACTACTACACGCTATGATTACTAAACATAATAATAACACCTTCCCGAGTGAAATGGTATCATTCATAAGAGGCAAAATAGACGAAGTAAGGAAAGAACTCAGGAAGAATCATAATAAGATATATTTTGGTAAAGGAAAATCAAAATCCGCAACAAAAAGAAGAGCACGACACCTTGAAAGATGTCATAAATGCGGAAAATGGTCACACGAAGGGAAATGTTCGAACAATCAAACACATTCCAATACCAAGTTCGTTACTTTATGCAGAGAAGGACCGTTCATATGTTTAGAAGAAAAGTTATTGAAAATTCGTGGTTACGCCTATGTAGCTATGGAAAACCAAATTGAACGACTCTCTTACGAGTCGACTAAAGCAGGTCTCTGAGAATTCTATCTCATAGGTAAGTATGTACAGTTTTTATTTTATTTTTATTTATTACTTTTAACCTTTTGATAATAAACGCTGAATCGTTCGCTATAAAGTATTAAATTGATATTCAATAAAATTAGATATAATAAACCGAAATTATCGATATCATACAAAAATTTAATTCATCACTGCGAAATTTACCGTTTATTCTTAAGGTATAAATATCTTTAATCAATCAATTCAAAATATTTCAGAAATTTGTCAGGAGTAAAACTAGGTAGTATAGCCGAAATTACTTTACCCAAAAGAGGGACGTATATTTTTGTTAATATTTGATTGATTAAAGTGGGATAAAAGACCAAAAAGATTTTTATTTTACCTTGTTTTTAAAAGATTAATATATAACTATTTTATTTTAAATGTAAGTTTTGTAAAAATAAAATATATAAATATTAATAATATGAAATTTTATTTTATGCATTTTAAATTTAAGTTTGGTATGAATTTAAAGACAAAAATTTACTTTATTTCATTAAGTTAAAAAAAATGATTTCTAAAATTCATCGTAAGTTGAAGACTAGGTCGTTGAACCGAAATTGCTTTACCCGAGGGCGGGGCGATAAATTTTGTTATCATTATTTTTAATCTTATTGATTTAAAGTATGCCAAAAGCATTTAAAAAACCTAAAAATCTTTGCTTTTAAAACAAACTCTTTAAAATGACAAATTTTAGAATTTTATCGAGGGACGAACTAGGTAAACATACCGAAACGACCTCAATCTAAAAAGAAACAAAATTTTAAAATAATTAATTAATTATTTTATAAGTTAAAGGCTTTAATAAAAAAAACAATTATACCCCATGCGATCGCATGTGATATGTACTGCCAAGCCATACGATCGTATGGAGGCAGAAACCTGGATAGATTAAAAGCTCTCAGTGACTGTTTCTATCTTCACACTCAAACACACACATACATACGCGATTTACTCCCAAAATTCACCCAAAAATCTTCATTTTTCAATCAAAATTCACCAAATTTCTTGCTGTAATCCGCTCTAATCATACGTTTATTTAGGAGTTTTTCAAAGAAGGTAACGATTCCACCCCTAAAACTCTTTAAATTCGAATTATAGTGTTCTTGAGCAAATTTTTACCAAATTTGATTTTGATAATTTCTAGTGTAATTAGAGTTAAATTATTCATATACTATGCGTGTATAACCTAGATTGATGCTATTTAACATGATTAGAAGCTTTAAACTTCAAATTTTTAACAATCTAGGGTTTGTGTTCTTGAGCAATTTGGGGCTTTTTGATATAAACAGGTTATGGACGATTTTTGTTATGAATTATTGCTAAATTAAGTAGTGTAACATATTTAGGTTGCTAAATGATCTAAACTTTGATCCTAAACATGAATTTTGAGCATCAAAGTGGACTTTTTAAGTCTAAAATTCATAAACTTGATTATTTTGATATAAATGCCATTTGAAACTTGTTTAATTGCTAGTAATGGTTATTTTAACATGTTATTTGAGTTGAATGCTTATGAATTTTGTATACATTTTCATATATGCTTATTTGAAAAATTGTAGAATTGATAGAAATATGAAAATGAGTATAAGTTTAATATGGATTAAACATGTTATTGTAATTGTTTTAAGTTGTTATTCTGCTAACACTAATGCATATTTGGATGCACAAATTTTGTGTTTAATGTGTTTTACAGAGAAATGCCGATACTGACGGTGCATCATCGTCTAGACAACCTGAACAAGAACCACTGCCAGAGATGCCACTTGAGCCACAACAAGAACAACAACATTATGATCAACATGTATAATATTATGAACCGAAACCGCAATTTTTTACTGCCTACATACAATTTCCCGTTCATCATTTAATAGAACACTCAAGAATTCATGAACATGAGTTACATCCCAATCTAAGATTTGATAGAAGCTGGAGAGATTACCCAACGTACCAAAGTAACAAATTTAAACTTTACACCAAAAATGTGGAAGTACCAAGGGTAATAGATTGGAGACCTTTGGAAGAAGTCAACTTATCTAACTCAGTTAGGCTGTTACTAATTCAAAGGTATGAGAACTCTTCTTTTCCTGACTGGGAACGTTTTTTTTTACCATTCGTAGGCCTGTATATAAGGAATGGTGTGTTGAGCTAATGAGTACTATAGCACTTAATAACGAAGTATCTATATTAGACGATAAGAGTTTATTAGATTTTTACTTGGAAGTAGGATGTACAGGATGTCCATGCTGGACATGGCTAGGGCTTTACAGATTTACACCCCCGCTGAATTATTATCACCTGATTGTACAACTTTGATTTATAACGGTGATATGGTAGATAGAGGTTTTGACACTAACGCCATATGGAGGTGTATGTCAAATTTTAATGTGTTTACACGGGGAGGAAGACACTCCTATTTAGATATTAATAAGGCAGAGCTTCGCGTAATTCATAGATTTTTAGCAAACTCGATTACACAAAGAGGTAGAAACAAGGATAAGATGACCCTAAACAATTTATTCTACCTCAAGTGCATTCGAGACTCCAGAAGCTTTGTTAATATCCCCTACTGTGTTGGTATATCAAGGTGCAAAGGTACTAACTTGGAGTCACAATAGGCTAATACCATATCGGGGCACCCACCCACAGGTATAGAGGGGTTCAGACGAGGAGATGGAGGAAGCAGATGACATTAGGGATGCATTAGGGATAGTTATATTGATGTTTATCAGCATATAGATGAGGTGGAAATGAATAACCAGGCTAGGCATCATTAGTATGAGCAGTGGAGAGCCGCATATGAGTATGAGCAATCCAGGTGACGCCATCATGATAGTTGGGTAGTTCATCAGCACCAGATCATGAGCCAGCTATCATATCAGGTACCACATAACTATATCCCGACTCGACCTGCATACTATCCAGCACATCAGCCTCATATGCGACCACCCTTTAACCTGTACGACCCCAACCAAGCCTATCAGGACACCTATCACCAGCCATGGAACCCGAGTGATGACATGAACTGGAATCCATATCTAGATTGATACAGTTCCATTGGTGAATTCTTAAATTTTTTTATCTATTATTGTTTAAACATATAATATTTTGATATTTTTATGTAATTTTTAACATTTTTATTATTGTGTTACTAATATTTCATTTATTGTAATTTGAAAGTGGGATATTAAGTCCCATTTCAAATTACCATGCATGTTTATATTTGTATTGTATGTATATTGTGAATTGTACACAACAGGGTAAAACAGCGAACTTTCAAAGACTGGCATTAAGTTCAGCAAAAGCAACTAATTTTGACGTCAAGATGCAAAATATATGTGAAATAACAACTGCGGGAATAAACAAATGATGTGCACCATTTTTCATTCAAACAAACAACAATATGTTTGCAAACTTTGGTAAAATTTAATCATTTTTTCTACGCTAATCACCCTCAATAATTTAAATTGTTACTGATTTCTTGCAAATGAGGGCATTGCAAGATCTTAAGTGTGGGAAGGGATTAAATTCTTTCGATTTTAAAAATTTGACTTATACACTTGGTTTAATAGCCACCGTTAAAATACTAGTGAAGCAGTAGTTGTATTAGAATCTAGTACTCTCTGATAATAAAGAACAGCCCTAGTCTTATATACTGACTACCCACTTCTAGTAAAAATTTTAAAATTTTTTAACTAAATGAACTCAAAATCATGTTTATACATATTTATGAACGATAAAACTAGGTGTTAACACCGAAATTATTGTTACCCCAGAAAGAACATAAATTGAGAAACAACCCAAAATACTTGAATTTATTTAAAATGGAATAGAAGAGAATAAAAAGGCAAAGAAAGAAAAATAAAAGCCAAGTGTGGGAAAAATTTACCAAGTTATTTAGAACATATATCACATATTTTTGTACAAATAATTGAAGATACTTTTGTTTTGAACGATACTAATCAGTTTTACCCCATTTCTTATAATATATTTGAAAGAAATGTGCCACTTGATTTAAAAGGAAGTAAAGTCTTCCGAGAAAAAGACACGCGCTTCTTGATTTAGGTCAGGAAGTTGTCGTCCAGACCAGTTGTAGAGTCTAAGAAAAACCTTGAAAAGTTTTCTCGAAAATCAGTTGGAAATCCACGGACCTCAGCATTAAACAGGGTCGCCATGTGGTCAGACTTATCCTAACCATGAGAGGATTTGTCTCGTAAAATGGGGAGAGCGCCGTGCAAATTAGCTTGATAAGACTAATGAATCAGACCCTCAGAAAGGATAATCTCCTTAAAGATATAAAATCAGCTTTTAAGCCTGATATTACTCAATCTTTGAGATTGACCTTAAAGATTGAAAATTACAAACTCATGGAATTCGATGATATCTAAACTCGAGCTTGAACGAGAAAATTTTTTGATCAAAATTACAAACCGATTTGTTTTCTGAAACCCCATTTTCAATGCGTTCATTACCATTGAAAGTAAAATCCTAGGAATTCACCTGGAATTCATTAGGTCACCTGAACCAAATCGGGTGTCAACCGTAAAAACGGTGGTTGCATAGCATGGTCGAAGACAGGACCTTGTGCCAAACCGAAAAATCATAGGGTGATCTTTGCTATTGCTCCTACAAAGGATAGTAATTGCATCTGACACGTTGTGGTCCATAATCAAAAGCATGTCATTAGACATTGCCTTAACAGTTGCTTGTTCAACGCTTTCCTTTACAACCGGACGGTAGTTTACAGAAAGGTAATATACGGAACAAGTAATCTGGACGTGTTGCTTTCCTAATACAAGGTTAGCAAGTGGGTGACACAAAACCATAAGTTTTGAGCTAAAATTTTCAAATCTGAAACCCACAAAAACATTTTGCAAACACCGGTGAAGGGTTATTACGGAAAACTTATCTAGGGTAAAAGCTAGATTGAATTTTCAAAAGATCAAATATTTTTATAAAGATCCAATTTCCTTAAGGATCTAAATTTTTATAGTCATGTGGGACTGTAAACCACAATGTTACTATCATTGTTCATACCGCCGTATCAAAATCACTGATGTACAAAGTGTGAAGAATAAATAAGTGATTCTAGTATGTTTTTATTCAAGTTATATATTGCTTGAGGACAAGCAACGCTCAAGTGTGGGAATATTTGATAATGCTAAAACTAACATATATTTCATAGCATTATCCTTCAAGAAAGACAAGCTTTTAGTTGCAATTGTTCTATTTCCAAGTAATATTCGTTTAAATAATAAAAGGTGAAGACAAAAGACAGATTCGACGATTTGAAGACGCAAATGACCAAAAAGCTAAAAAGTACAAAGTACAATCCAAGTGGTTCAATTTGTTGATGAGAAACGTCTCAAAATTACAAGAGTACAAGCCGCAAAACACAAAGTACAAGATATTAAATTATACGAAAAGGCGTTCGAAAATCCAGAACCAAGACATGAACCAACTATCAATGCGCGACGCAACGGGCCTAAAATTATAAGTCAACTATGCACAATAATATAATATAATATATATATAATTATATAAAATTATATATATTATATTATATATATTAAATAAAACGTCGGCAAACAAGAAAATAAAAGAATGTGAGCTGTCCCAGGCCTCCATGCAATCGCATGGGAATAAAACTCCCAGGCCATGCGATCGCATGGCCCCAAATTATTGGTTAGGTGCTATAAATAGCAATCGAATTCGGACGAGAGGAGTACACCTTCATCAATATTATCTCTCACTCTCTCAATAATATATATATATTTATATTTTATAATTATAATTTTAATATTAAGTTAATAATAATAAGGTTAGCGAATGTTTTAAGTTTGTAAAGTCTAAATTCTGTCCGTGTAACACTACGCGATTAATACTCATTGTAGGTTATGTTCAACCTTTTTAAATTAATGTCTCGTAGCTAAATTATTATTATGCTTATTTAAGCTGAAGTAATCGTGATGTTGGACTAAATATTAAGACGGGGTTATTGGGCTTTGGACCATAATTGCGGTTTGGACAAAAGACCGACACTTGTGGAAATTGGACTATGGGCTATTAATGGGCTTTATATTAACTAAATGATATCTCATTAATTTAATACAGAGATTTATAGTTTGACGTATTTATTTATAACCACATACGCTTGACTGGGTACGGTGGGCGGAATATCTATAAATACTGATAATTGTTCATTTGACCGGACACGGGGATGGATTAATAGTCACCAGACTCATTAAAACATGGGTGGTTTACATTCAAGGGTAATTGGTGTAATTATTAACGAAGTATTAAAACCTTGGATTACACGCAGTCGATAACCTAGTGTATTCATTAAACAAAGTATTAAGACCTTGTTACGGTTTAAATCCCCAATTAGTTGGAATTTTTGACTTCGGGTATAAGGTTAATTTGTCGAAGACTCTTGCACTTTATAATTATGACCGATGGACTATTATGGACAAAACCAGATGGACATATCGAATAATCCAGGACAAAGGACAATTAACCCATGGTAATAAATTAAAATCAACACGTCAAACATCATGATTGCGGAAGTTTAAATAAGCATAATTCCTTTATTTTATATCTCATCGCACTTTTATTTATCGTCATTTTATTTATCGTACTTTAAATTATTGCACTTTTAATTATCGTACTTTTGTTTTATTGCACTTTTATTTATCGTCATTTACTTTACGCTTTAAATTAAGTTATTTTTATATTTAATATTTTGCATTAGGTTTTAACTGTGATATAAGACTTAAAAATCGACAAACCGGTCATTAAACGGTAAAACCCCCTTTATAATAATAATAATACTACTTATATATATATATATACATATATATATATATACATATATATATATACATATATATATATATATATATATATATATATATATATATATATTTATTTATTTATTTATAGAAATATAGTTGTGAAAAAAAAATAAAGCGTTAAACTCAGCTAGATCCCTGTGGAACGAATCAAACTTACTAAAAACTACACTACTCTACGATTAGGTACACTGCCTATAAGTGTTGTAGCAAGGTTTAGGTATATCCATTCAATAAATATATAAATAACTTGTGTAAATTGTATCGTATTTAATAGTATTTCATAGTAAAATATAATCTATTTCGTACTACCCCTCGCACACATCAGTTATACATAAGCATGAGCACTTGATTATAAAGCTTTAACCCAGCGGATAGCTGCAGCGCTACACGTCTTCCCTTTACCCTTTCTAAGCATACACCGATCAAGTGTACAAGTTACAACATAATAAGCACCTCGTAGGTTGAGGCGAGGTTTGTCAAACCTAACGGTACCGTCCTATAAGTCGAGCTTACTAAAACTAATTAATATAATCAAGCTAAGGGATTTTTGATCTGAACTCATATGTATATCATTTAAGTTACTTGTGCCTAATATGTAAAACATTTGTAAAAAGCATGTTATCTCATCCCTGTAAAACGTAGTAGGGACTGTAGACTCACCTAGCAAAAGCACTGAAAATCTCTTAGTAAAACCGTACAGTAGTCGAACAATCTCGATCGAACAACGCAACCTAGTCAAATAGGTCACCTTAAGTGTATGTATGTATGTATATATATATATATATATATATATATATATATAGGTCACAATATGTCAACTCATAGTGTACGCATAGTCCTAGTGCTCAGACTGACTCAAAAATGTATGTAAAAGTCAACTAGTCCAAGCAAGTCAACAAAAGTCAACCAAAGTCAACTCAAAAGTCAACTCGGTCAAAGTGTTCAACTAAAGTCAAACATCTCAGTAGGTCATGCAATCATGGTTAACATGTCAAACCTAAGTCAAGTAACATATCATAGCTCATATTTCAACAATTTGCACATTCGTAGTTTATCGCATGTCCTTAGAATACGCGCATCACAGAAAGAAACGAGTATAACTCTTAGCACATATTCAATAAAAACATGGAAAACTCCAGATCACAACTAGACTCAAAATTGATTCCAAAAAGTCTAACCTGGACCTCATACGATGTCTACAAGTTGGGTTTCAGAAAAGGTCTCGTTACCGTTTACCAAATCAGTTTCAGCATGCGCATCAGTTTTAGGAAAATTCTCATTTAATATTAAAAATAGTTTTTAATGAACGGCCAATTGGAGATGACTCAAAACACTCCAAGTTTCAGTATTTAAATAATCAAAGACATTCATTTAGCCAATTTGTACAGATTAGCCAATCTTTACAGACCCTTCAGTTTTTGTCAACAAACGGACATATCATTTGGTCACGCTTATAACTCATGGCAATTCACGTTTTCAGAAGTTAGTATACAAATGAAATACATCAAGGAACATATAAAATAACATATTCTAGAAGATCAAAGCCTCAGTCAATTTCTAGTTCACTCTAGGTCATTTCGTGTAACTTTGAAAACAGATTCAGCACACTATAAAGCACGAATCTTCGTTTTGACATACCGAGAGCATTACAAAAGCTTTTTGTTGAAATTGATTTTTCACAAAAGAATACAATGGTACATATTTCAATAGCTAAATCACAAAGTACATAACTCAGAAAATTCGTATATCATGTAAAACCCTAACGAAACTTCGATTAATCATAACTTGAGCATACGATAAAGAAAATCAACCGAAACCAAAGTCCAGACTTATTAATTTTTCGACACCTATCCATCTAGATAACATACAAGATCAGTACATAAACCAATTTGATCAGATCCATAGCATACAAATTCGTGATTCATGCAAACAACATCAATCGAGAAATTTAACGATAAACGACAACTCTATACATCATCAATTGAGAACTAGACTTGATTACACTATGTAATTAACAAAAAATTGATTTATAATAATTAGGGTTTGCAAATATACCTCAAAACAACAAATTGCAAGTACGTATGTATGTAGAACGACGAGAGGAACAACTTTCGAGCACAAGACTTCTTCTAATTCTTGGTGGATGATGGTGTTATGGTGGTGTTCTTAGAGGGAGAACTGATCGGCAAAAAATAAAAAAATAAAAAAATAAAAAAGAAATAAGGGTTTGTGATGAACACTTTCTATATATATATATATTATATATATATATATATATATATATATATATATATATATATATATATATATATATATATATATATATATATATATATCGTGTTTAGGGCTTAATTCTACAAAAAGGCCACTAGTGATCATCCATAAGTCCAAAATAAGTCCAACAAGGGGTCCATGAGGGGGGTTCGGCCGAATGGCCTTGGAGTGGGGTCTCGGGCTCGTTTTTGTTAAATACTCATGTGCGCGTGATCCGTTTCGAGTGCTGTTAACCGTACCGGGTCTCCGGAACGTTAACTAGTCGTTGAAACGAAATCACCGTGTTTAATTTACTAAATAAATAATAAATTAAATAGGTTTTTCGTAAAGTCAATAATTATTATATCATTTTTTCTAAGTTCCGTAAACCAAAAAGCTTGCTAGGCGATTAACTTAATCGTGATGTTTTCTAGTTATTTCGTTATCCGAAACAAGTTCATAAATTAATATAACATATTAATTCAAGTAATCCAATAGGATCAAGTGTGCATTTAAATCCATTAAACACATATAGTCTAAGTAATCACCGTTAAATATTTAACGGACAAGTAACGATAGTAACGGAAAAAGTCGGGTTGTTACAAGAAATACCAGATCTTCTACCACTCTTGATCCGACATTTTCTCAGAATCTTTCCACCAAGACTTATGTTCCCTCAAGAAAACTACGATTGCAACTACCAGAGGGGAATGTCTACTTTTCAACAGTAGGCATCATTATGGTCAAGCCAATGACCCTAAACAAAAGCGCTTCTCAGGAGGCAACTCGTGCAATAAACTAGAGTAGAAGACAATGAAGGATGACAAATGAGCCAATCAATAAAGGACGTAACTTCCAAGATAACAACTTGCCTTCACAAGCCAACCATTTTATATAAATCAACCTCGACAATCCGTTGAGGAGTACTCGTTCCTTTCCACTTGTTTTAGCTCTAAATTTAAATAATGCCACATTCGAGCTTATCACTAAGTGTGGGATGCCAACCCAAATAAACACTAGAAAAATATTATCAAAAATCGTTAACTAAAACTCCTAAGTGTGGTATACACTAGGAACATTGGGGACAATGTTTGTCTAAGTGTGTGATGTTGGTATAACCTTTTACATGTCATATCACAATAACCCCATTACAAAGATTCCTAGTTCTTAAGCCAAATTTCAAAATTTTTTAACTAAATAAAGCCTTTCCGAAAAAGTTCTTTCGAAAACCAAAAACGTTTGTAAATTAAAAATTAAGGCTTAACTAAGGTAGAAATCTTGTTTGGACGAACCGAATCTCTAATAGAGCATTGCATGACTAGGCATTATCGACCTAAATTGATTATGGTGAGGCACCCAAATAAGACCATATAAGCATTTATCTTTTATGCTTCACTGTTTTCCATAGAGAGTGCCGATGTCTGTGCTCGGAATCAGAACTTGCTCTAGATCTACATTTTTGAGTAACGAAATGTGATATAGGTATAATCAGAAGTGCTACCCATCTGTCATAGAAACCCTTCACACCACCTCTACCACCTCTACCACATCAAACCATCATCTACATCATCTTTACTATCACTCGAAAAATCCAGAAAATGAGATTTCTCCGAGAAACCCAATGTTATAAACGTCTCAAGTATCACGGCAAAGGTCTTACAAAAAGTTTACAGGAAAAAATTTTCTCGAGATAAAATCTCCAAAAAAAAATTATTTCAAAGTTCTGAGAAAAGGAGCAGAACTTATAAAATGAGAAACGCCGAAGAAGAACTCGACCGAAAATGTCTGTGCAAAATCACTCCAAAAAGAGAAAAGTTCAAAAGTGCTTCTCAAATATATCAGCACTCCTATCTACCTTACCTTTTCGAAATTTAGAATAAAAGTCGTTAAAAAGACTATCTTACCCTTCACACCCTTTAAACAACTTCACCACCACTCCAAAATTCCTTTTTCACCCTTCCAAATTGACAAATGACCTAGAAGCTATGCTTATTCTCGGTTTCACATTAGTGACTAGGATTTGAGTCTTTATCAAGCCTATGACAATGGGTGCAACATGACTGGCTATGAGTGAATTCATTTCTTAGATCGATAGGAAACCCTAAACACTTGTGTGATTTGAGTGACCCGTGAAAGCTAGCCTAAGTCATGTAACCTCCTCGCATGCTTACAGAGATAGTTTCAACCCTAACATAGAGGACTCACCTTATTTCTTGCTCTTATAATAAAAAGCAAACCGTTTAGGCAAATAGAAAGGAAACTTCGAAAAGATTTCTTGAAGTTAAGAACGAGAAGTTTGCTTGAGTACAAGGAAAGTCTAAGTGTGGGATATTTGATATCGGCTAAAAAGTCAAGTTTTCACCCCGGTATTGAGGCCTAAAAACAATAAAGTTCTAATCTTTATCGGCAAAATACTCGCTATGTTGGTTAAAATTGAAGCTTAAGAAATTACAAAGACGATACAAAAAGAATGAAGATAAACATAGCTAAAACAAAGATTCTAGAGCAAAAACGGTGAAAGGCAAGTTACGACCCCGAAAACCAAGTTACAATCCAGGGAATGAGCAAAACAATCCAAGCAAACAGCAAGACCAGGGGCAAATCTGACCTGCCATGCCGGCCTGCCACACTGGCCTGCCATGTGGGAGCTGGCTTGCCAATTGGCTTGGCCATTGGGTTCAAGAAACGGGTTAAGGAAATGGGCTACCTGGCACCGGCCTCTGGCGCTGGCTTGCCACGCCGGCCTGCTACCCCGGCCTGCCAACCGTCTCCATCCAAAACTCAACTATAAAATGGGCCATTTGTCATCCATTTTTCCACATACTTCAGTTCACTTCTTTCTCTCTCTTTCTACAATAACTAGTCATACTTTTAAGGTCTTCAACTCTGAGCGGGAAAATTAGTACCCAGAGAAGAACGTCGTAGATTGTATTAGGAGCGATCTAGAGTCTGAAGTTATCACTTTTATATTTTCGGAACTCGTTTAATCTACTAGTACGTCTATCCTTTGTGTTTATAAAATGTCTTCCACTATTATGATTTATGATACTATTACCATGATTAGCGAGTCGTTATCTTTAGTGTATGCTATGATGTAGTTAGTTATAATGCCGAATTAATGTTATGGTTTGTGTATGATGTTGAGATACTTTATGATTATGCTTTAAACTCGATCGCTTTTCCAACTAATAGAACGTAGTTATTGGCTCTGTTATTAGAAAGTCGTGAACCCCGATTCAGGGTACACTATCTGTGTCACCCCTTGGTAAGAGAAGTCTATCGGATACAACGCAAGTTTGACGGAGGCACACTGGTTATAGTAAGTCCACCGAGCCTTAGATTCTGACTGAGAACTCTTTCATAGTGAAACATCTAACTAGGTCCAAAGTACATTGTCGGTCTTAGACCATGCTAGTGTAGTCATCAAGCATATAAACATCGTACGTACACGCTGAAACACAACGGTTGTTGAAAGTTGTATCTCTGCTATGTAAGACCATGGAACCAGGTCAGTGCTAATTAGTACACTTCACCATAACGCGGTCTCAAGCATTGCACCCCTCTTGAGGGATTCTTAGTTAATTACGGAACTGTTTGTTTAAACTTATAAAGGATTGGACCATTAGGATAACCGAACGTGTTCATGGAAGACAAACTGATCATTAACGAAATTAGGTTATACCAAGTATATAAACTTCGTACGTACACACTGAAGCACAACTACTCCTTCACTTTTGGATTATCTTAAGTTATAAATATAGGTTCGCTTCTACTATCTCTTAAAAATACGACCTTAAGTCATACTTCCCTTACTCACCATAATAAAGAGTAGTACAATTTAGGCCCCACTAAATATAAATTTAAAACTATTGCATCCTCTCCTGGTAGCTGATTCTGACGTCTTGCGGCCTAACGAGACCGAATAAATAAAACTATCCGTTTTGGCCATATTAGTTACCAAACTCATACCAAGTTCCTGACACCTACAACGATCCTAGAAAGCTCAAGTTCCGGGACTTACAAGATTATCCACCCCTCTTCCATCACCCAAAGTCTCCTAATTGATCACCCTCGAAGAAAACTGCTCCTTTTGTTGAAACATCAACCAAAATCGAGCAATCGTCGAACACGTTCAATCTGTCACCCTTCGACAATCAATTTTCCTTGGTGACTAGGAACTCTAATCTACCCGCATATTCCATAAACCCTAGAATATTGAATAAACACCATTGGTCATCCCATTTCCAAACCTCACAAGCACCAAACTTCCCCGATACTCCCACTATCGACTTTCAACCCGATGCATCTTGTTTGTTACAACAACAGCTCTAACTGAGATAAGAACACCCTCCCGAGCTTCCATAACAAACCCACATCTTCAAAAACATAGCTCGTATCGCTTGAAGTTTCCGAGATATAACCATCTTGCACTCGCGTCATCAAACCCGAAAAACTTCATCCTGAAAAACTGCCTAGATTCAAAAAAATCATATCTCAAGATCCAACGCTCAGATCAGCCTTAAAAATTTTAACAGGCGTATAAAATTATGTCTATTATCCAAAACCAAAAAATCAAGTAGATCCAACGGTTAAAGAATCCGCTACAAATTTTCTACTATAGCAGCTCCTGGAACTCCGAATTTGAAAGTTCAATCATTCTTTCACACGGGATCGCGAAGAACGAGAACTCAGATCCGACACCCGGATCTCCCAAAAATCTCTCCGCAACGAACCCATCGACCCAACGTTTAACTCCGTAACCCTTCGCGAAAAATAAATCACCATCATAATGCAATCAGCGTCCCGATTTTAAAATAACTTTCAAGAACCGTCACCCGAATCTTGTGTGATCAACTCTCCCGGATACATTGACATATTCATGTGTTCATCGCAACCAATTAAGTAACCTTGTCTCGATACATGTTAAATAACAAAATCCATAGCTCATCGTTTGATCTAACTTTGATAAAAAAACCGAATCATCCACCATATCAAAGAAACTTGCTTTCAAATTCGCCATCGCTCTCAAAGTCGAAACCTTGAGCTCTGATATCACTTTTTAGGATTTAGGACCCAAACAAGATAGATGATTTATACTAATCACCATACCCACGAACGAAAGATGAATAATAAAGCATAACGATAAGAAAAAGAATAAAACAACACGGGATTTAACGTGGTTATATCCCAACACCAAAAGACGGAGAAGGGTTTAGTCCACGTACACAAACCATAGATTTTTCACTATTAATTTTGTGCACATATGTTAGGGTTACAATAGGGTGTTTATATAGGCTAATCTAAACAAGGAAACAACTTAAAGAGCAAGAAAATGCGTTTTTCCTCGTCAGGCTCCCGGATAGGCTTAAGCCACGCCGTGGCTTAAAGCATGATTTCGAAACTGGTAGCATTGCAACCATCGAACCTTAATTCAAGTGTTGAGCCATGATGCGCCTTAATGAGCCACGGCGCGTGTCACGACCCTACTTTTTCCGTTATCTTTTTCTGTTAGTACTTAACATCTGTTAATTCATATTCGTGCCACGTCATTTCTATGACTTATATTATTATTTTAATAGTAATATATTTTTGATTATCTGTTATATGAATATTTATAAGAATATATGTATTCGTATTGAAAATTGTACATTTTTACGTTTCGTGGATTTCTATCCGGTGAATCATTTCGGTTTTTAAACCAACGATCGGAATTTTGTGATTTTTGAATCCAAATTATTTTATTTATGATAATTTTATATCATATGAGCATTTCTGTATTTTATTTTTCGTGTGTGCGTGTTTCTTCCGAATAATTTAATCGGGTAACGGTGTTTTCGCGAATCGGGTTTCGTTCGAGCTTTGGGCCACAAGCTTTTTATCATTTAACAAATTGAGCCAAGTGGGAGCCCACCCACCCTTGAAATCAGCCGCCCACTCCCCAAGAACCATTTCTTGTTTGATTTTTTTGCACATACACTCATTTTGGCTCCTCATTTTGAACTTTTCATTTCCAAACCCTAGCAACATATTCTCTCTTCCTCACCCCTTCATATAGAACGAAAACCCTAGCCTTTCTATAGCTCCAATTTGGCCAAGAACAATTAAGGATCAATTGATCATCATTTTGCAAGAGCATTTACATAATCGAATTCCTCTCTTCATTCTCTACACATCTATATCAATTGATTATTGATTAGGGTATAAACACAAACCCTAGATTTTTCATTTTTATATATTTTTACTGATTATGATCTTATTTTGATATGGTAGTACTTGTGTATGATTGTGTTGTTGATTTGATGCTTAGAAATGCCCGATTTCATGTGTTTTCGGTATGATTAAAAGTGTACAGCAGACTTTTTGTTAAAATCAGTGTACTTAACTTATGTTTAAGACTAATTAAAGTGTGTAAATGAGTTCCTCTCATCAAGAGCTTAATTTTAGGCTTTGAATTCATGTCATTTCGAGTTACGGATCATAAAATATGCATGATTTAGTGTTTTGTTGAAATTGAAATATGATAACTTGTAAGATCAGTTTTGGTCTGACTTTATGGCCATATTTGGAGCCTTTAGGGTGTACCATTAGGTTATGATTGATGGTTGGTGAACATTCATGTTCGGGTCATCGAAATCCGAGCCACGTATCACCCGAAATGGCTAAAACAAGTTTTAAAACAGATTAAAGAAAATTTTGGGTCATGGCAGTTCTTTACAACCCCATTAACTAATATTAGGGTGTTCTTGAGTGTTCTAAGGTGTCAGGATGGTTGGTTGGACGAGGATATATAAAAATTCGTCAAAAACTGACACCCGGGGCTCAAGTTATGACTCGACAAACTTTTAATTAAACTTATGGTTATGAAATTGAAACTTAGGTTATAAATAATGATTTTCATTATAATTAAAATAATTATGTTATAAAAGTAATTATTAGTAACTAATACTGATGATATATATTTATTATATCATTTAATAATTACATTATGATTTAATTATTCTTATAATTAAACTTATGATTAATAATACATTTATTATTAATGAAATACTTATGATAAGTATAAAACTTATGTTATGAGATTATTATTATATCAAGACTTATAATAAAAATTAATTATTTATTTATTTATTATAAGACTTAGTTATTATTTAATTATAATACAATTTTATTATTAAATACTTATGGTTTAATAATTATATTAAAATACTTACGATATGTGTAACATTTCATAATTAATCCAAGATACTTATATTATGATTAATAACTCATTATTAATTAATAATACATATGTTATGATTAATATTTAATTAATTAATTAAATACTTATGTTATATATATTATATCATTTAAACTTATAGTAATTTTATAATTCGATTTAATTCAATTAAACTTATGGTATCACTTGTTTATGCAAATATTACTTTAAATAATATTATAACTTATATTATTAATATAATTTTACACTTTAAATTTCAATGTTGACTACGTTTGACCAAAGTTGACTTTTTAGTTGACTTTTGGTTGACTTTGACTTTTAGTTGACTTTTGTTGACTTTTCTAATTAAGGAAACTTTTCAAAGATAAAAACTTTCTAAAAATAGAGAAATTTCTAAAAATAGAAACTTTCCTAATATAGAAACTTTCCTAAAATAGAAACTCTCCTAAAATAGAAACTTTCCAAGAATAGAAACTTTTCAAAAATAGAAACTTTTCAAAAATGGAAACTTGCTAAAAATAGAAGCTTTCAAAAAATAGAAAATACGTGTTATACGCTATCCTGATCATACCGAATCATACCGAGTGATGTTCTATGCTTTACTATAACAAGTACTATGGTTATCATACTAAGACTTGACCTAAGTTAGTTATTTATATCGACCTGCTTTATTTTTAGGTCGGAGTTGTGGTCATTCTTGATCACTTTATTTTTGCAGTTTACATTTCTGTTTCATTGCTTCATTTGCTTTAAGGTGAGTTATAGTCCCACTTTTCATACTATTTTAAAAGTATTTTTGAGATGAGATTACATGCAACTTTTGTTTTATGTTTAGACACAAGTGGAACTTAATTTAAATTATTCATTATGAGTTGAACGAAAATATTCCCTAGTCAGGTAACTATAGTCACTGGTTTCTACTAGTGAACGCGAATCCTATGGATAGATCTATCAGGCTTGATAGCCCCATTTTGAGCTAGTCGCGCTAGCAATTTATAATCGGAATGTATTAGTACTTCGTTATTTTTGAAGATACCCATGTTCAGTGTATATAGTTGTTGGTAAGGGTACGAAAATTGTTAAGTGGTTACCAGGTGGCTCATGAATTAATGGAATAATATTTTTATGTTTTCTAACATTTGAAATCTTGTGGTCTAAAGTTTATACGTTATTTAAACATATAATTTACTCAACATTTTTGTTGACAGTTACTCGCATGTTTTCTCAGGTACTTGATTACTTGGCTTCCGCTGTGCTAGGGAGTCTGTATGCATGTTGGCAGATTTTATTAAACATTAACTTGCATTCTGTTTTGATACATTAAATTGTGGGTGTTCGTTAACTTTGTTTTGGTCAACTTTTGGTTAAGTACTTATGTTGGTTTTTCTAAACTTACATATTTTGGTAGGTTTCCTTTATAGGAAATCATTTTTAAATAAAGAATGCAATATTATTTATTAAATTCATCTAGAATTATGATCAATTTGTGGGATCAAATGACGGAGCCGTTAAGGGTACTTGACGGGTCGTTTCAGTTGATATCGGAGCGTTGGTTATAGGGAATTAGGTTGCATTGATGTCATTACTCGAGTCAATAGGGTGCATTAGTGAGTCTAGTCTACAGCCTGACCTATAGCTTTAGAGTATTATTATATGTGATTGTTTGTATCCTATAGTATGTATACCGATTCATATACGTTCATATCTCCCTCTTATGTTCTGGATCCGGGAGGAACTCCCATTTCGATTAAACGTATTCTTCGACTCTTATGAGATTATCTTTTTACAAGACCATCTCGTTTAGTGAAACCGAGGGATGTCATTCATGACTTCTAAAATTCTCGACATTTTTATGTCATCCATTATGGTTATGTATATAACGTCTGAGTTATATTACACGAGATGTTAAATGCTCGGCATTTCAATGTCAGCTATTATGGTTATGTATATAACATTCTTGTTATATTACGTGCCTGTGTGCCTTTGTGTTTTGGTTTTTAAACCGGGAAACACCATTCTTGACTTTTAAAGTTTCTTGATACTTTAAAGACATTTTTATGTCATCGATACTCCTATTCATTACTTTTGATGTTTTTGTCTCTTTGTGCTATCCTTAGCACACTATTTAAGAAATCGTTTTGGAGAAAATTGTGTAGAAATTCGAGGTTGATCACGTGTCCTGACCTTATATAGTGCTATTGAAATGGAACTATGAATTAGTGAAATATAATGGCGTCTGGCCAAAGGGATTATATTACGGTAATTCATATAGAAATTCTAATATTGTGACATGAGGAATAGAAAGCGAGTCAAAGAAAATTTTTACACCACTCATTCAGAAATTCCAATGTATTACATGAGTAAGGAAAATACTCCTTATCTTATTTGTTGATATACGAGAAACTCGTTTTAACCAAACTACCTATCTCATGCTCTATCCTTCATACCTCACTTGTTAGCAACAGCTTCTCACGTGAACAGTTTTGGCCCAAGGACTTATGTTCTGATAATAGTCAAAACAACATTTAATTCATTGGTTTTCATGACCTCGTAACATTTGTTGATCAAATGTCGCACGACGATTCAAGTCCTTCACCCGATCTTCCACGATTTTACTTCAACTTGTAACCTCTGAAATACGAATACTCTATTTATTGGAATTTTTACACATTGTTTATTTGTGTGGTCCTCACGAGATTTATGGGCGAATAGAAGTAATAAAATTTTCTGTCACGTATGCAATTTATAAAATCATATATATACGTATAAAATTAAATGAATAAATGATAATGCTAAAAACGAACGTATATTTCATAGCATTATTCCTCAAGAAAGACAAGCTTTTAGTTGCAATTGTTCTATTTACAAGTGATATTCGTTTAAATAATAAAAGGTGAAGACAAAAGACAGATTCGACGATTTGAAGACGCAAACGACCAAAAAACTCAAAAGAACAAAAGACAATCAAAAAGGTTCCAATTATTGATAAGAAACGTCTCAAATTCACAAGAGTACAAGATTCAAAACGCAAAGTACAAGATATTAAATTGTACGCGAGGACGTTCGAAAATCCGGAACCGGGACCAGAGTCAATTCTTAACGCTCGACGCAACGGACTAAAAATTACAAGTTAACTATATATATAAATATAATATAATATATAATTAATTATATTAATTATATATATATTATATATATATATTTAAAACCGTCGGCAGCAGGAAACTCCAAGGGTGTAAATTGAAAATACCTCTCCGCGACTCGCGGAGTTTGAAGGGCTTTTTGCCGCGAGTCGCGGAGCCCCAAATTTCACTTCTGGCTATAAAGCCAACCGAATTCTGATCGAATTTAACATCTTATTTTCTCAATCTCTCTCAATATATACGTAAATATATTTATATTTATAATTTATATTTTAATTTTAATTATAATTCTAATAATAAGGGTATGTTAGCGAATGTTGTAAGGGTGTAAGTCGAAATTCTGTCCGTGTAACGCTACGCTATTTTTAATCATTGTAAGTTATGTTCAACCTTTTTATATTAATGTCTCGTAGCTAAGTTATTATTATGCTTATTTAAAACGAAGTAATCATGATGTTGGGCTAATTACTAAAATTGGGTAATTGGGCTTTGTACCATAATTGGGGTTTGGACAAAAGAACGACACTTGTGGAAACTAGACTATGGGCTATTAATGGGCTTTATATTTGTTTAACTAAATGAAAGTTTGTTAATGTTAATATAAAGATTTACAATTGGGCGTCCCTATAAATTACCATATACACTCGATCGGACACGATGGGCGGGGTATTTATTTGTACGAATAATCGTTCATTTAACCGGACACGGGAATGGATTAATAGCCACTAGAATAATTAAAACAGGGGTGAAATTACATTCAAGGGTAATTGGTGTAATTGTTAACAAAGTAGTAAAACCTTGGTTTACACGCAGTCGATAACTTGGTGTATTCATTAAACAAAGTATTAAAACCTTGTTACAATTCGAATCCCCATTTAGTTGGAATATTTATCTTCGGGTATAATAATAATTTGACAAGGACACTTGCAATTTATATTTATGACTGATGGACTGTTATGGACAAAAACCAGACGGACATATTGAATAATCCAGGACAAAGGACAATTAACCCATGGACATAAAACTAAAATCAACACGTCAAACATCATGATTACGGAAGTTTAAATAAGCATAATTCTTTTATATCATATTTTATTTCCTTTATTTTATATTTAATTGCACTTCTAATTATCGCACTTTTATTTATTGTTATTTCATTTTATCGCACTTTTAATTATCGTACTTTTAATTATCGCAATTTAATTTTATCGCATTTTTATTATTCGCAATTTCATTATCGTTATTTACTTTACGCTTTAATTTAAAGTCTTGTATTTATTTTATATTTTACATTAGGTTTTAACTGCGACTAAAGTTTTAAAATCGACAAACCGGTCATTAAACGGTAAAAACCCCTCTTTATAATAATAATATTACTTATATATATATTTGTATTTTTATAAAAGTAAACTAATATAGCGTTGAGCTTTGCTTAAAGATCTCCCTGTGGAACGAACCGGACTTACTAAAAACTACACTACTGTACGATTAGGTACACTGCCTATAAGTGTTGTAGCAAGGTTTAAGTATATCCATTCTATAAATAAATAAATATCTTGTGTAAAATTGTATCGTATTTAATAGTATTTTCTGCTAAAATTTAATAGTATTTTATACCCCCCTGCTTTGACATCAAGTATTTTTGGCGCCGCTGCCGGGGAATTACTCTTAAAAGCCGGAAGCGCAACGCTAATAAAAAAAAAAAAAAAAGGATTTTTATTAAAAGTCGTTTTTGTAAAAATTACGTTTTAATCATTCAAAAATATAAAAAGAAAAACAAAAATATAAGTATTTTTAGGATTTTGTTAAATATTTAAGTTTTATAAGTTTCTTTATCTTTATTTTAATTTATAAAAATATAAATTTTATTAAAAATCGTTTATTTAAATTAAAAACAGAAAACAGAAAATAATAAAAAAAAAAAAATAAAGAAAAACGCGTAAAAAAGTGAAACCTGTCAACTGTTTTTCTGAACCCCGCGACTCGCGGGGTTTTCCTTTTTATTCACCGCAACTCGCGGAGGGCTTCTGACACACGGACAAAAACCCTAAAACCGCATTAATCACGGGTTATTATTTATTATTATTATTTAAACATTATTATTATTATTATTATTATTATTATTAGTTTTAAGTTTTATTTTTATTTATATTTATGTATTTAGTTTTAATAAGTTTTTATTAAATTGTAAAATTAATAGTTTAGTAAAATAAATAATATAAAAATAATATTTTTATAAAAATTGTACTTTTTACAACTTTTTGTGTATTTTTATATTTTGTACCTTTTTAATCGTTGTAGCATAATATTTGTATTTTTTTAGCTCATATTTAATTTTAAACTTAGTTTTTGCTATAGTTATTTTTACTCCTAGATTTTTAGGCTTTGCCGTAGAATTCCTTAAGTGCTTTTTCTTTAGACTAAGATTTAGGTGCTTTAGAATTTTGCGACGCCTTTTTAAGTTTTAGTTTCTTTTTAAGTTATTTCCATTTGGGATTTAGTTTTTCCTGTAAGCTTTAATATTTTTAGACCTTTTACTATGTACCAATTATCATTCCAATTAGTAATTTCAATTTGCGATTATAATTTTAAGTTAGTTGTAGTAATAAGGTTAAATTAGTTAAGTATTTTTAAGTTTTGATAAGTTTCTTTTATTTTTCCGTCACCTTTTATTTTTCAACCATTTTTTCTTTTTCGACATTTTTCGACGCGCAATCTTTTTCTCTCTTATTTCTCGCTATTCTAGTTTTAGGACTTAGAATTTTTTCTACTTCTTATCTAAATTTCTTAAAATTACGAAAATTTATTTTGAGTGGTTAAATTGATAGACATCAAAATTTTCTGGTTCGTAGTAATAGTTGGATTTGTACGTGGACCGGGTTATTGGAGCCAAACAGTCCTCAATTATATTGAGACCAAACGAATCCTGCCCCTCTGCTGCATCTTTTGGCTATTCGAAACGTGGGCAAAATCAGAAAAGTCTATTGATTGGATAACTTATTATAATTTTTCTTTCCTTTTAAAAACTAATAGGATATTCTGTGAATGCACCGAGCAAGACGTTCACCACCTTTTGTACGTTCACCACCTTTAACTCGATCAAGACATCGTTTAACAAATATAACCGCCGTTGATTTTTCTTTAGAATCGTCATCCAGTCGACCAAGTACTTCAGTTCAAATTTCCGATAATCCATTTTTTGAACCCAACCTCACAATTGAGAATCCAGAAAATATTCAGGAACGGTTCATAGATCCTGAACCATTAAACTTTCCTCCGGAACCACCAATCATTCAAACAGAGATTGTTGAGGAACGAACTATTAAATCAGAATCATCTAGTGATACCGATTCAACAAATTCAATTATGGAGAATCTGGAACCTTTAAGTATGGAAGACCGAATGAGAGCTAAACGCACTGGCCAAGGTCACGCAATTACTCATCCAGACATTAATGCGCCAGATTATGAAATCAAAGGACAAATTCTACACATGGTGACTAATCAATGCCAATTTAGTGGTGCACCGAAGGAAGATCCAAATGAACATCTACGTACCTTTAATAGGATCTGCACACTATTTAAAATCCGAGAAGTAGAGGATGAACAGATATATCTCATGTTATTTCCCTGGACTTTAAAGGGAGAAGCCAAAGATTGGTTGGAATCGTTACCTGAAGGGGCGATCGATACATGGGACGTTTTAATTGACAAATTTCTTAAACAATTTTTTCCTGCATCTAAAGCCGTAAGACTTCAAGCAGAAATTGTTACGTTCACACAGAAACCAAATGAAACTCTATATGAGGCATGGACAAGATATGGAAAGTTGTTAAGAGGATGTCCGCAACATGGTTTAGACACCTGTCAAATAGTACAAATATTCTACCAAGGATGCGACATCACTACAAGAAAAGACATAGACATAGCAGCTGGTGGTTCTATTATGAAGAAAACCGAAACTGATGCTTACAAAATTATTGATAATACTGCTTCCCACTCACATGAGTGGCACCAAGAAAAAGATATCATTAGATCATCTAAAGCAGCTAGAGCCGATTCTAGCCATGACTTAGATCTATTTCCGCAAAGATAGATGCTTTCGAGAGACGAATGGAAAAGATGACTAAAGATATTCATGCTATACGAATTAGTTGTGAGCAGTGTGGAGGACCACATTTGACAAAAGATTGTCTCAGTATTGAATTAACAATGGAACAAAGAGAGAATATTTCATACATAAACCAAAGGCCTGGAAATAATTATCAGAATAATTATCAACCGCCAAGACCTATTTACAACCAAAATCAGAACTATAACCGAAATATTCCATACAACAACCAACAAGGTCCTAGCAATCAACAAGTATCCAATAATACTTATAATCAGCAAAGACCTAATTTTCAAAACAAACCACCACAACAAACCGATGATAAAAAGCCGAATTTAGAAGATATGATGACGAAGCTAGTTGAAACTCAAACGCAGTTTTTCACATCTCAAAAACAAACCAATGAACAAAATGCTCAAGCATTTAGAAATCAACAAGCTTCTATTCAAAATCTGGAACAAGAAGTAAGTAACCTAGCAAGGTTAATAGGTGAAAGAAAACCGGGAAGTTTACCTAGTGATACAAACACTAACCCCAGGAATGAAACAGCTAAAGCTATTACCACAAGAAGTGGTACAACACTTAAACCACCTGAAATACCTGTAACTTCTGATGAAACTATTCCTACTCCACAAGAACCACAACCTGATCAAGATAAGGAAAAAGAACCGGTAGTTGAAAAGGTTAATGAAGATAACACAGTTAAGGATAAACCTTATGTTAAACCATACCAACCACCACTTCCTTATCCAAGTAAAATGAAGAAAGAAAAACTTGAAGCCGAGCAATCCAAATTCTTGGATATGTTTAAACAGATAAATGTAAATCTTCCTTTCATTGATGTGATTTCAGGAATGCCAAGATATGCTAAATTCTTGAAAGATCTAATCACGAATAGAAAGAAAATGGAAGAACTCTCGGCTGTTACTATGAATGCAAATTGTTCAGCAGTGCTGTTGAATAAGATACCAGAAAAACTATCTGATCCAGGAAGTTTCACAATTCCATGTTTTCTGGGTAGTCTTAGTTCAATAGAAGCATTGGCAGACTTAGGTGCTAGTATAAATCTAATGCCGTATTCACTATACGCTAAACTAGACCTTGGAGAATTGAAACCAACAAGAATAAGCATACAACTAGCCGATAGATCAATAAAATATCCTAGAGGGATAATGGAGAACATGCTAGTTAAAGTTGGTACTTTAGTATTTCCAGTAGATTTTGTTGTTTTGGACATGGAAGAAGATTCTCAAGTTCCTCTCATATTAGGAAGACCATTCTTAAACACGGCTAAAGCAATGATAGACGTGTTCGGTAAGAAACTGACCCTAAGTATAGAGGATGAGAGTGTTACCTTTTCAGTTGATAGAGCAATGCAACAACCACAATCTGCAGATGATACATGTTATTATATTCAAACTATAGATGCACATGCAGAATTATTAGAAGAATTTCCAGAATTACAAGGAACAGGAGAATGTTCTTTAGGAGAAGGTAATGAACCAATTGATGAAGCTGAAATGTTAGCTACACTTATAGCTAATGGATATGAACCAACAACAGAAGAAATTCAAATGCTAAAAGAAGAAGACAGATATCGATATAAATCATCGATAGAAGAACCTCCGAAATTAGAGTTAAAGCCACTTCCAAACCATTTGGAATACGCTTATTTACATGGTGAATCTGAATTACCTGTAATAATATCGTCTTCTCTGAATGAAAATGAGAAATCACAACTCATTTCTGTGTTGAAAGCTCATAAACCAGCCATTGCATGGAAGATTCATGATATTAAAGGAATAAGTCCTTCGTATTGCACACATAAAATCCTTATGGAAGAAGGTCATAAAACGTATGTGCAACGCCAACGAAGACTAAATCCTAATATGCAAGATGTAGTTAAGAAAGAGATTATTAAACTGCTAGATGCAGGTTTAATATATCCAATCTCTGATAGTCCATGGGTAAGCCCAGTTCAATGCGTGCCTAAGAAGGGTGGCATGACTGTCATCACAAATGAGAAAAATGAGCTTATTCCTACTAGGACTGTAACAGGATGGCGTGTATGTATTGATTATAGAAAATTAAATGACGCCACCAGAAAAGATCACTTTCCCTTACCTTTCATAGATCAAATGTTGGAAAGATTAGCCGGAAATAGTTACTATTGTTTTCTAGATGGATTTTCCGGATATTTTCAAATTCCAATAGCACCCGAAGATCAAGAGAAAACCACATTCACGTGCCCTTATGGTACTTTTGCTTACAAACGCATGCCATTTGGACTTTGCAACGCCCCTGCAACCTTTCAAAGGTGTATGATGGCGATTTTTCACGACATGATAGAAGAATGCATGGAAGTATTCATGGATGACTTTTCAGTCTTCGGTGATACATTTAAATCATGTCTAGTTAATCTGGAACGAATGCTAATTAGATGCGAAAAATCAAATCTAGTACTTAATTGGGAGAAATGCCATTTCATGGTTAAAGAAGGCATCGTTCTTGGACATAAAATTTCAAAAGAAGGAATTGAAGTGGATAGAGCTAAAGTAGATGTAATTGCTAAACTTCCACATCCCACCAATGTTAGAGGAGTTAGGAGTTTTCTAGGGCATGCCGGTTTTTACCGACGTTTCATAAAAGATTTTTCTAAAATTGCCACTCCTATGAATAAACTCTTGGAAAAGGATGCGCCATTCATCTTTACAGATGAGTGTATCAAATCTTTTAATATTCTTAAAGAAAAACTCACTAACGCACCGATCATGATAACACCAAATTGGAATCTACCATTTGAACTAATGTGCGATGCAAGTGATTTTGCAATGGGAGCCGTTTTAGGACAAAGGATTGAAAAACGATTTCAACCTATATATTATGCTAGTAAGACATTACAAGGAGCACAAACGAACTATACAACTACTGAAAAAGAACTCCTTGCTATTGTCTTTGCTTTTGACAAATTTCGATCATATCTCGTTCTAGCAAAAACGGTGGTCTATACCGACCATTCTGCTCTTAGATACCTATTTTCAAAACAAGATGCTAAACCAAGATTAATCCGTTGGATCTTACTCTTACAAGAGTTTGATATTGAAATCCGAGATAAAAAAGGAGCAGAAAATCTCGCCGCTGATCATCTTTCTCGTCTTGAAAATCCCGAATTAGAAGTTCTAAATGAATCGGCCATACAAGACAACTTCCCTGATGAATATCTATTGAAGATAGATTATAAAGAAATCCCATGGTTTGCAGACTATGCAAACTACTTAGTTTGTGGATTCCTTGAAAAAGGATTATCGTACCAAAGACGAAAGAAATTCTTCAGTGATATAAAACACTATTTCTGGGAAGATCCACATCTGTTTAAAAGTTGTCCCGATGGAATAATACGCCGATGTGTATTTGGAGATGAAGCTAGTAAAATTTTAAATCATTGTCACACAGGACCAACAGGAGGGCATTATGGGCCTCAACTAACAGCAAGAAAAGTTTATGAAGCTGGATTCTATTGGCCTACAATTTACAAAGACGCACACCTTCTTTGCAAATCCTGTGATGCATGTCAAAGGGCCGGAAAAATAAGTCAACGTGATGAAATGCCACAAAATGTCATCCAAGTATGTGAAGTATTTGACATTTGGGGTATTGACTTTATGGGTCCATTTCCAAAATCTCATAATAATTTATATATACTCGTAGCCATTGATTATGTATCTAAATGGGCGGAAGCACAAGCTCTCCCAACTAACGATGCACGAGTTGTAGTCAACTTTTTAAAACGTCTTTTTGCAAGGTTTGGAACACCGAAAGCTTTAATAAGTGATCGGGGTACTCATTTCTGTAATAATCAACTTGAGAAAGTTCTTAAAAGATATGGAGTAACTCATAAAATCTCCACCGCATATCATCCACAAACAAGTGGACAAGTTGAAAATACCAACCGAGCTTTAAAACGTATTCTAGAGAAAACCGTAGGATCAAATCCGAAGGAATGGTCCATTAAATTGGAGGATGCACTCTGGGCTTTTAGAACAGCCTACAAAACTCCAATTGGAACCACACCTTTTAGACTTGTGTATGGAAAAGCATGTCATCTTCCAGTAGAAATTGAACACAAAGCATTTTGGGCTTTGAAGACATGTAACCTTGATTTACATAAAGCCGGACGTCTACGATTAAGTCAACTAAACGAATTAGAAGAATTAAGACATGAAGCATACGAGAATTCGTTAATCTATAAAGAAAAAACGAAGAAATGGCATGATAAAAGAATCAGAAGTTCAAAAGAATTCAAAGAAGGAGACAGAGTTCTTCTTTTCAATTCACGATTCAAGCTATTTCCTGGAAAATTGAAATCAAGATGGTCTGGACCATTCATAGTCAAAAGAGTTTTCCCATACGGAACGATAGAATTGATAAATTCAAATGGGATTGAATTTAAAGTTAATGGTCACAGAGTTAAACATTACATACATGGTCCGATGGAGGTCGACAACGAAGTTAATCACAATTTCGATGCCACAGCTAACTAAGTGTGAGGAGAATCAAGTCTTTAAAGGATAATATATATTTCTGTTAGAGTTAGATTGTCTGTTTTCGTGTAGTTCTCGAAAATGGAACACGTATGGTCTTTCCCTAGCAGACCCTAAAGAACTAGTCTTCTCCCCCCATTCTGAATTTTTATTTTTTTTAGGTTTTTACAAAATGAAGACTGCCTGTGAATTAAACCATGGTCTAATGCTACACGCTTTGATCACTAAAAGAAATAATGACATACTCCCGAGTGAAATAGTATCAGTAATCAGAGAAAGAATGGACGGAGTTAGAAAAGGATCCAGATGCGAAGATAATAAGTTACAATTTGGTAAAGGAAAATCAAAATCCGCAGCGAAAAGAAGAGCAAGACACCTAGAAAAATGTCACAAATGCGGAAAATGGTCACATGGAGGTAAATGTTCAAATAATCAAACCTATTCAAATACCGAATTTGTTACTTTATGCAGAGACGGACCGTTCATATGTTTAGAAGAAAAGACAATGAATGCTCGAGGTTACGCCTATGCAGCCATGGAAGACCAATTAAACCGACTATCTTATGAATATAATAGATCATATAACTAAGAAATCTATTTCACAGGTATGTCTGTACAGTTTTTATTTTTATTTTATTTTTATTTTTAACCTTTTGATAATAAACGCTAATTTGTTCGCTAAAAAGTATTAAATTGGTATTAAATAAAATTAGGTTTGGCGACCGAAATTATTGATATCGTTCAAAAATTTATTACATCACTGCGAAATTTAACGTTTATTCTTAAGGTATAAATATCTTTAAACAATCAAACCAAAATATTTCAAAAATTCGTCATGAGTTAAATTAGGTCTTGGAACCGAAATTACTTTACCGAAAAGAGGGGCGCATATTTTTGATAATATTTGATTGATTAAAGTGGGATAAAAAAAAAAGACAAAAAGATTTTTAATTTTATTTTTACTATGTTTTTAAAATTAATATTTAAATCTTAAATTAATATTGTAAACTTTGTAAAAACAATATTTTTAAAATTGTAAATATTTGAAAAATTAATATAAGTTTGGTGTGAATTTATAATATGAATTTTTAAATCAAGTTTGGTGTGAATTTTTAAATTTTTAAAATATGAATTTTAATTTTATGCATTTCAAATTTTAAGTTTGGTGTGAATTTTTAATTTTTAATTTTGAATTTTATATTTAAGTTGTGTGAATTTAAAAACAAAAATTTACTTTATCTCATTAAGTTAAAAATATGATTTTTAAAATTCGTCGTAAGTTGAAGACTAGGTCTTTGAACCGAAATTGCTTTACCCGAGGGAGGGACGAGAACTTTTATTATCATTATTTTTAATCTTATTTATTTAAAGTATGCCAAAAACATTGAAAAAACCCAAAAATCTTAGCTTTTAAAACAATCGCTACAAAAAGACAAATTTTAAAATTTTGTCGAGGGACGGACTAGGACATCGATCCGAAACGACCTCGTCCTAAATAACAAGGGAAACAAAATTTTAAAATTAATTTCTTAATTGTTTTATAAGTTAAAGATTATATAAAAAAAAAAAAAAAAAAAAAAAAAAAAAAAAAAATATAACTCCGCGACTCGCGGAGTTTTAAGTACAAACCTCCGCGACTCGCGGAGGGACCAAATTACAGAAAAAAATAAAACAGCTGCACACGATCAGTCACTCCCACACACACAAAACACAGAAAAATACTGCGAAAAAAAACCCGAGAAAACCCACGAAAATCATCCCAAAAACTCGATTTTTCACCGTTAATCTTCAAATTTTTCACTACAATCATGTTGAGGAGGATCTTATCTAAGAATTACTCAAGAAAACAGGTACAATTACACCCCAAATCACCTTTAAATCCGAATTTTAGTGTGTTCTTGAGCATATTTTCATAATTTGAATTTTGTTAATTTTTAGTGTAATTAGTGTTAAATTGTTAGTATATTATGCATGTATAACCTAGATTGATGCTTGTTAACATGATTTGAAGCCAAAAACTTCAAAATCTTTAGAATCTAGGGTTTGTGTTCTTGAGCAAATTTGGGGCTTTTTGATATAAACAGGTTATGGCCGATTTTTGTCATGAATTGTTGCTAAATTGAGTAGTGTAACATGTCTAGGTAGTTAAATGATCCAAACTTTGAGCCTAAACATGATTTTGAGAATTAAAGTGGACTTTTTCAAGTCCAAAATTCATGAACTTGATTTTTGAAAGATAATGCCATTTGAGACTTGTTTATTTGCTAGTAATGATTATTTTGACATGTTATTTGAGTTGAATGCTTATGAACTTAGGCGAAAATTTTCGTATATGCTTATTTGAAAAAGTGTAGATTTGATAAAAATGTGAAAATAAGCTTAAGTTTGATATAAATTGATAATGTCATTGTAATTATTTTGATTGATGATTTTGCTGACACTAATGCATATTTGGATGCACAAAATTTGTGTTTGATGTGTTTTGCAGAATGAAAGGGGTGAATCTTCATCCCAAGCCCGTCATGCTCCTGCTGAGAACTTGGAACAACAGGAGGTAGATAACTACTACAAGCAGGATGTACCTCATCCAGTCATGACCTTTTCAGATATGCACTTGGAACAGTTGCACCCGAACCTGAGATTTGACAGACTTTGGATAGATTATCCAAAATATCAACGGGGTTTGCATACTCTTCATTCCAATGTTGTTGAGGTACCGAGGGTCATAGAATGGGGACCCTTGGAAGCTGTAGAATTGGCCGGGCCAATTAGGGAATTACTGGTACAGAGGTATGGTAATTCTTCTTTTAATGACTGGATATGTTTATTCACCATACGCAGACCTGTATATAAAGTATGGTGTGAAGAGTTGTTATGTAGTATAGAGTTGAATGATCGGGTAGCTAGTTTAACCGATCGTTCTTTTATTAGATTTTTGTTAGGCGGTTCGATGCGCCACATGTCTTTACTGGACATGGCTCAGGCTTTACGTATATATACGCCTGAGGAATTAGCGTCTGCCGATTGTAGAGGATTGATACTAAACGGTAGGAAAATAGATGAAAATTTTGATACACACGGTGTGTGGAGTCAAATGACAAGCCATCACCGTTTTAAAGGGGGAAACTACTCTTATTTGGATATAGATAGAGCAGAATTAAGAGTAATACATAGATTTTTAGCTAATTCGATTACACAAAGGGGTAAAAACAAAGAAAAGGTAAATGAACAAGATTTGTTTTACCATATGTGTATTCGAGACCCACACAGCGCTGTAAGTATACCATATTGTGTGGGTTATTATTTATCAGCTATGGTTCGAGGGATGCGTCCACATAGCATAATAGGAGGTGGTATTTTTATTACTTTGATTGGTGAATATCTCGGTGTGGATATAAGTCGGGGGGGATTATTAGTAGAAGAGCCGGAACCCCGCGACACTATAGGTTTAAATGTGTACCATGGTGCGAAAGTTTTGAAGCGGCGAAACAACGCCGCAGTACGATACAATGGTAGACATCCACAGGTAGAGAGAAACCAGGAACAAGGTAATGTAGGAGGGGGGCAAGAAATACATAGGTTTATAGCTTCTCAGGAATACGAAAATGCTAGACAGAGAGCATTTGAAGATTGGCAAGTTCATCAGAACCAGATCATAGCGCATTGCCAACACATAGGTAGAAACTATATTCCTACACCGAAACCCGTCTTCCCTCCTTGGTCGATAGAGATGCAGCCACCATATCCTACGTATGACCCTGCCGAAGCATTCTATAGCACTTATGGTTATGCGTGGAACCCCTATTGGTACCAATATCATCCTTAGTTTTTTTATTTTTATTTTTATTTTGTAATTTGTAATTATTGATATATTTAATATTTTTGTTAATATTGTAATCATTTTTATAATTTCTAACTTTTATTCTTAGATTTTAATAATTTTTGAATGTGGGGTAATAAACCAAACTTCAAAAATATGTATATATGTTTGCAGTTTATCTTATGTACACAACAGGGTAAAACAACGCATTTTCAAAGACTGGCATTAAGTTCAGCAAAAGCAAGTAATTTTGACGACAATGATGCAAAATGTATGTGAAATAACAACAAGACGGAATGAACAAATGACGTGCACCATTTATCATTCAGCAAACAAACGCCAATATATTTGGAAACTTTGGTAAAAATTTAATCATTTTCACACTAATCACCCTCAATAATTTAAATTGTTACTGATTTCTTGCAAATGAGGGCATTGCAAGATCTTAAGTGTGGGAAGGGGTTAAATTCTTTCGGATTTTAAAATTTTTATATTAAACACTTGGTTACCATTAAAAATACTAGTAAAGCAGTAGTTGTATTAGAATCTAGTGCTCTCTGATAAAAAAGAACAGCCCTAGTCTTATATACTGACTACCCAATTCTAGTAAAATTTTTCAAAATTTTCAATTAAATGAACTCAAAATCATGTTTATACATATTTATGAACGATAAAACTAGGTTTTAACACCGAAATTATTGTTACCTCGGAAAGGACATAAATTGAGAAACAAACTAAAATGTTAAAATTCATTTAAAATGGAATAGAGGACGATAAAAAGAAAAATAAAAAGCCAAGTGTGGGAAAATTTACCAAGTTATTTTAAACATATGTCACATATATCTGTAACAAATAACTGAAAATACTTTTGCTTTGAACTAAACTAAACTGTTTTACCCAATGAAAGAAAAGAAGAGATGGATCTACACGATGAATCAATTCCATCATTAAAAGGAAGTAAAGTCTTCCGAAAAAGACACGCGCTTCTTGATTTAGGTCATGAAGTTGTCGTTCAGACCAGCTGTAGGTTGACGAAAAATCTAGAAAAGTCATCACTAAAATCAGCAGGAAATCCACGGACCTCAGCATCAAACAGGGTCGCCAAGTGGTCAGATTTATCCTAACCATGAGAAGGATTTATCTCGTACAATGGGGAGGCACCGTGCAAATTAGCTGGATAAGACTAATGAATCAGATCCCCAGAAAGGATAATCTCCTTAAAGATTAAAAATCAGCTTTTAAGACTGATATTACTCAATCCTAGAGATTGACCTTAAAGATTGAGAATTACAAACTCATGGAATTCAATGATATCTAAACTCGAGCTTGAACGAGAAAATATTTTGATCAAAATTATAAACCGATTTGTTTTCTGAAAACCCTATTTTCAATGCGTTCATTACCATTGAAACGTAAAATCCTAGGAATTCACCTGGAATTCATTAGGTCACCTGAACTAAATCGGGTGTCAACCGTAAGAACGGTGGTTGCATAGCATGGTCAAAGACAGGACCTTGTGCCAGACCGAAAAATTATAAGGGTAAGCTTTACTATTGCTCCTACCAAGGATAGTAGTTGCGTCCGACACGTTATAGACCATAATCAAAAGCATGTCACGGGACATTGCCTTAACAGTTGCTTGTTCAACGCTTTCCTTTACAACCGGACGGTAGTTTGCCTAAAGGTAATATACGGAACAAGTAAACTGGACGTGTTGCTTTCCAAATACAAGGTTAGCAAGTGGGTGACACAAAACCGCAAGTTTTGAGCTAAAATTTTCAAATCTGAAACCCACCAAACCCACAAAAATATTTTGCAAACACCGGTAAAGGGTTATTCCGGAAAACTTATCTAGGGTAAAAACTAGATTTAATTTTCAAAAGATCAATTGTTTTCATAAAGATCCAATTTCCTTAATGGATCTAAATTTTTATAGTCATGTGGGACTGTAAACCATATCGTTACTACCATTGTTTATACCGCCATATAGAAATCACTGATGTACAAAGTGTGAAGAATAAAGAAGTGATTCTAGTATTTCAAGACAATATTGCTTGAGGACAAGCAACGCTCAAGTGTGGGAATATTTGATAATGCTAAAAACGAACATATATTTCATAGCATTATTCCTCAAGAAAGACAAGCTTTTAGTTGCAATTGTTCTATTTACAAGTGATATTCGTTTAAATAATAAAAGGTGAAGACAAAAGACAGATTCGACGATTTGAAGACGCAAACGACCAAAAAACTCAAAAGAACAAAAGACAATCAAAAAGGTTCCAATTATTGATAAGAAACGTCTCAAATTCACAAGAGTACAAGATTCAAAACGCAAAGTACAAGATATTAAATTGTACGCGAGGACGTTCGAAAATCCGGAACCGGGACCAGAGTCAATTCTTAACGCTCGACGCAACGGACTAAAAATTACAAGTTAACTATATATATAAATATAATATAATATATAATTAATTATATTAATTATATATATATTATATATATATATTTAAAACCGTCGGCAGCAGGAAACTCCAAGGGTGTAAATTGAAAATACCTCTCCGCGACTCGCGGAGTTTGAAGGGCTTTTTGCCGCGAGTCGCGGAGCCCCAAATTTCACTTCTGGCTATAAAGCCAACCGAATTCTGATCGAATTTAACATCTTATTTTCTCAATCTCTCTCAATATATACGTAAATATATTTATATTTATAATTTATATTTTAATTTTAATTATAATTCTAATAATAAGGGTATGTTAGCGAATGTTGTAAGGGTGTAAGTCGAAATTCTGTCCGTGTAACGCTACGCTATTTTTAATCATTGTAAGTTATGTTCAACCTTTTTATATTAATGTCTCGTAGCTAAGTTATTATTATGCTTATTTAAAACGAAGTAATCATGATGTTGGGCTAATTACTAAAATTGGGTAATTGGGCTTTGTACCATAATTGGGGTTTGGACAAAAGAACGACACTTGTGGAAACTAGACTATGGGCTATTAATGGGCTTTATATTTGTTTAACTAAATGAAAGTTTGTTAATGTTAATATAAAGATTTACAATTGGGCGTCCCTATAAATTACCATATACACTCGATCGGACACGATGGGCGGGGTATTTATTTGTACGAATAATCGTTCATTTAACCGGACACGGGAATGGATTAATAGCCACTAGAATAATTAAAACAGGGGTGAAATTACATTCAAGGGTAATTGGTGTAATTGTTAACAAAGTAGTAAAACCTTGGTTTACACGCAGTCGATAACCTGGTGTATTCATTAAACAAAGTATTAAAACCTTGTTACAATTCGAATCCCCATTTAGTTGGAATATTTATCTTCGGGTATAATAATAATTTGACAAGGACACTTGCAATTTATATTTATGACTGATGGACTGTTATGGACAAAAACCAGACGGACATATTGAATAATCCAGGACAAAGGACAATTAACCCATGGACATAAAACTAAAATCAACACGTCAAACATCATGATTACGGAAGTTTAAATAAGCATAATTCTTTTATATCATATTTTATTTCCTTTATTTTATATTTAATTGCACTTCTAATTATCGCACTTTTATTTATTGTTATTTCATTTTATCGCACTTTTAATTATCGTACTTTTAATTATCGCAATTTAATTTTATCGCATTTTTATTATTCGCAATTTCATTATCGTTATTTACTTTACGCTTTAATTTAAAGTCTTGTATTTATTTTATATTTTACATTAGGTTTTAACTGCGACTAAAGTTTTAAAATCGACAAACCGGTCATTAAACGGTAAAAACCCCTCTTTATAATAATAATATTACTTATATATATATTTGTATTTTTATAAAAGTAAACTAATATAGCGTTGAGCTTTGCTTAAAGATCTCCCTGTGGAACGAACCGGACTTACTAAAAACTACACTACTGTACGATTAGGTACACTGCCTATAAGTGTTGTAGCAAGGTTTAAGTATATCCATTCTATAAATAAATAAATATCTTGTGTAAAATTGTATCGTATTTAATAGTATTTTCTGCTAAAATTTAATAGTATTTTATACCCCCCTGCTTTGACATCAATAAATTTACTCTTACCTACTAAGTCAAATTATTTTATGTAAAATGGTACACGTTGTACATACTTCTAAATTTACTAAAAACTTCATTCCGTTTATGTTGTCACATCAAACGTTTAGAGTTTTTTCAAAACTTCATTGATTGATTATATTAAAATTTTGGCTTTACTCTACAGTGTGTTTGGATCACAGTTCTTCTCATCCTCCGTTTAAGGATGAAACTTACCATTAAGTTCATTGATAAAAACCCTTACGCCACTTTGGATGGCGGTTTTATAAAATTAGTTGGGAAGTCTTTGCGCTCATAAAATTTTCATTCTTTTGGTTAGACATGGCCGAAACGCGGGCCGCATCATCAGTGTCTGAGGTACGTTCAGTGGTTACCCTGTTCTCACGAAAGGCACTGGGTGGGTTTCTACCCCAACTGTTGTTATAGTTGGTATCACAGATTGAGATTACAATAGATCGTTTGAGAAGTTTCTACTCTCGATATTTCACGAATAATCACAACACCCTTGTAAACATCAATTCTATGATTCAATATTTTGAGGTACAAGAAATCATTTTCGGAGATTTTCCTCACCTAGAGGTCAACTATTCTGTATAGCTAGTGATTCACGTTTCATATCATCCGGACATAAACTTAAGAATAAGGATGAATCCTATATCGACTCACCTGTCTGTTCAAGGAGTCCACTCTCGTTGAGAGTTCACACCTTTCGTACGTTTTCCTTTCGGAAATGTAATGAGAATTGTAATTTGAAATCTATGATCCTCGTTATCCCCTTTAAAGGAATTGCCTTAAACACCTATACCACTGATATGGATACTCTGTATATTCCTTCCTTCGTCGGTTGCAACTATATCTCATTCGCCCTAGTTCGTCCCCTTGTGGAGCTCCTGTTTTGTTTGTTAAGAAGAAATATGGTTCGTTCCGATTGTGTATTGATTATCGCGAGTTGAACAACCTTACTATTAAGAATCGTTATCCTCTTTCGAGAATTGATGATCTGTTCGATCAGCTCCAAGGTACATCCATTTATTCTAAGATTGATCTCCGTTCTGGTTATCACCAATTGCGCGTTAAAGAAACTGATATCCCGAAAACCGCTTTCCGAACCCGTTATGGTCACTACAAATTTTTGGTTATGCCGTTCGGATGGACTGACACACCTGCAGTGCTCATGGACCTCATGAACCGTGTGTAGTCCTTATCCGGACAAGTTTGTTATCGTTTTCGTCGATGATATTCTTATCTATTCCAAGAGTGATCAAGAGCACGAAGCGCATTTGAAATTAGTGCTTGATTTGTTGAGAAAAAAAGAGTTATATGCTAAATTTTCAAAGTGTGCATTTTGGTTGAAAGGAGTTCAATTCCTTGGGCACGTTGTTAGTAAACAGGGAATTCAAGTTGATCCTTCTAAGATTGAGGTAATTGAAAAGTGGGAAATTCCGAAGAATCCTACTCAGGTTCGTCAATTCCTAGGTTTGGCAAGCTATTATAGAAGGTTCATTCAGGATTTTTCACGAGTAGCGAAACCTCTGACTGCTTTAACGCATAAGGGGAAGAAGTACGAGTGGAAAAGTGAGCAAGAGTCTGCTTTCCAAACTTTGAAGAAGAAGTTAACTTCTGCACCAATATTATCACTACTTGAGGGTAATGATGATTTTGTTATCTATTATGACGCATCGTATCAGGGCTTTGGTTGTGTTTTGATGCAGAGAAAGAAAGTCATTGATTACGTGTCACGTTAGTTGAAAATTCATGAACAGAATTATAAAACCCATGATTTAGAACTGGGAGCTGTTGTGTTCGCACTCAAGATTTGGAGACATTACTTATATGGGATCAAATGTACAGTGTACACTGATCACAAAAGTCTTCAACATATCTTTGATCAAAAATAGTTAAATATGAGACAGCGAAGATGGGTTGAATTGTTGAACGATTATGAGCGCGAACTCCTTTATCATCCAGGAAAAGCCAACGTTGTGGCTGATGCTTTAAGTCGAAAAGAGAGAGTTAAACCTCGTAGGTTTAGGGCCTTGAATATGACTATTCGAACAAATCTCGCAAGGTAGATTCTTGCGGCACAACAAGAAGCCCTGAAGGAGGAGAATGTCGTGAACGAAAATATGAAAGGTGTGAGTAACAATTGGAGGTATGAACAGATGGTACTCGGTATTTTGCGGGACGCCTTTGGGTTCTGAAATTTGGTAAATTGTGACAACTTGTTTTAGATAAACCTCATAAGTCTAAATACTCTATTCACTTTAGTTTAGGGAAGATGTATCATGATCTCAAGGAGTTATATTGGTGGCCTAATTTGAAAGTTTATGTGGCTACTTATGTGGATAAGTGTTTGACTTGTGCTAAAGTTAAAGCTGAACATCAGAAACCATCCGGACTTTTAGTACAACCTGAGATTCCCGAGTGGAAGTGGGAAGGTATTGCCATGGATTTTATTACAAAGTTACCGAGAGTTATGGGTGGTTATGATACCATTTGGGTTATTGTTGATCGACTCACAAAGTCAGCTCATTTCTTACCGATTAAAGAAACTGCTTCGATGGAGAAACTTACCCTTTTATATTTGAAGGAAATTGTTTCCAGACATGGTGTTCATGTATCTATTATTTTAGACCGTGACAGCCGATTCACATTGAGGTTTTGGCAATCCTTACAGGAAGCTTTGGGAACGAAATTGGATATGAGCACTGCTTATCATCCACAAACGGATGGTCAGAGTGAAAGGACCATTCAAACGTTGGAAGACATGTTACGATTGTGCGTTATTGATTTCGGTAATGGTTGGGATAGGTATTTGCCATTGGCAGAATTTTCCTATAATAACAGAATTTTCCTATAATAACAGCTATCATGCAAGTATTAAATCCGCACCATTTGAGGCACTATATGGTAGAAAGTGTAGGTCTCCTATCTGTTGGAATGAGGTTGGGGATGCACAACTCATAGGCCCAGAAATTATTCATGAGACTACCGAGAAGATTGTGCAAATTAAAGAAAGGTTGAAAACCGCCAGGAGTCGGCAAAAGAGTTATGTCGATGTTAGAAGGAAACCTTTAGGGTTTCAAGTTGGTGATTATGTCATGCTAAAGGTATAACCTTGGAAAGACGTTATATGTTTTGGCAAGAGGGGAAGTTGAATCCTCGTTATGTTGGTCCATTCTAGATTACTGAGGGATTAGAACCGTGGCTTATCGTTTGAAATTGCCACAGGAGCTTAGCGTTTTTCATGAGGTTTTTCATGTATCTAATTTGAAGAAGTGTTTGGCTCTGGCCGATGAAACCATTCCTCTTGACGAACTTTATGTTGATAAACAACTCCATTTTGTCGAGGAACCTCTCGAGATTATGGACCGAGAAGTTAAAAAGTTCAAATAGAATAAGATTCCTATCGCTCGAGTTAGATGGAATGCCAGACGCGGGCCCGAGTTCACTTGGGAACGTGAAGATCAGATGAGGCAGAACTACCCGCATTTGTTCTCAAATGGCGAGTCAACTCCTGTACATGCTTAAATTTCGGGACGAAATTTTCGTAATGGGAAGGTACTGTCACGACCCTACTTTTTCCGTTATCATTTTTCGTTAGTACTTAACGCCTGTTAATTGATATTCGTACCACGTCATTTCTATGACTTATATTATTATTTTAATAGTAATATATTCCTGATTATGTGTTATATGAATATATGTATTCGTATTTAAAATGTACATTTTTACGTATCGTGGATTTCTATCCGATGAATCATTTCGGTATTTAAACCAACGATCGGACTTTTGTGAATTTTGAATCCAAATTATTTTATTTATGATATTTTTATATCATATGAGTATTTCTATATTTTCGTGTGTGCGTGTTTCTTCCGAATAATTTAATCGGGTAACGGTGTTTTCGCGAATCGGGTTTCGTTCGAGCTTTGGGCCACAAGCTTTTTATCATTTAACAAATTGAGCCAAGTGGGAGCCCACCCACCCTTGAAATCAGCCGCCCACTCCCCAAGAACCATTTCTTGTTTGATTTTTTTGCACATACACTCATTTTGGCTCCTCATTTTGAACTTTTCATTTCCAAACCCTAGCAACATATTCTCTCTTCCTCTCCCCTTCATCTAGAACTAAACCCTAGCCTTTCTACACCTCCAAATCCGCCAAGAACAATTAAGGATCAATTGATCATCATTTTGCAAGATCATTTACATAATCGGATTCCTCTCTTCATTCTCTACGCGTCTATATCAATTGATTATTGATTATTGTATAAACACAAACCCTAGATTTTCATTTTTATATATTTTTACAGATTATGATCGTATTTTGATATAATAGTACTTGTGTATGATTGTGTTGTTGATTTGATGCTTAGAAATGCTCGATTTCATGTGTTTTCTGTATGATTAAAAGCGGACAGTAGACTTTTTGTTCAAATTAGTGTACTTAGCTTATGTTTATGACTAATTAAAGTGTGTAAATGAGTTCCTCTCATCAAGAGTATAATTTTAGGCTTTGGATTCATGTCATTTCGAGTTACGGATCATAAAATAGGCATGATTTAGTGTTTCGTTGAAATTGAAATGTGATAACTTGTAAGATCAGTTTTGGTCCGACTTTGTGGCCATATTTGGAGCCTTTATGATGTACCATTGGGTTAGTATTGATGGTTGGATGAACATTCATGTTCGGGTCATCGAAATCCGAGCCACGTATCACCAGGAATGGCTAAAACAAGTTTTAAATCAGATTAAAGAAAATTTTGGTTCATGGCTGTTCTTTACGACCCCATGAACTGATATTAGGGTGTTCTTGAGTGTTCTAAGGTGTCGGGATGGTCGGTTGGACGAGGATATATATAAAATTTGTCAAAAACCGACACCCGAGGCTCAAGTTATGACCTGACAAACTTTTAATTAAACTTATGGTCATGAAATTGAATCTTAGGTTATAAATAATGATTTTCATTATAATTAAATTACTTATGTTATAAAAGTAATTATTAGTAATTAATACTTATGATAAATATTTATTATATCATTTAATAATTACATTATGATTTAATTATTCTTATAATTAAACTTATGATTAATAGTACATTTATTATTAATGAAATACTTATGATAAGTATAAAACTTATGTTATGAGATTATTATATCAACTATAACTAGAAGAGTCAATCAGTGTCGTCTCGTCTTTCTTGACTTATAATAAAAATTATTTATTTATTTATTTATTATAAGACATAGTTATTATTTAATTATAATATAATTTTATTATTAAATACTTATGGTTTAATAATTATATTAAAATACTTATGTATTTGTAACATTTCATAATTAATCCAAGATACTTATATTACGATTAATAACTCATTATTAATTAATAATACTTATGTTATGATTAATATTTAATTAATTAATTTAATACTTATGTTATATCTATTATATCATTTAAACTTATAGTAACTTTATAATTCGATTTAATTCAATTAAACTTATGGTATCACTTGTTTATGCAAATATTACTTTAAATAATATTATAACTTATATTATTAATATAATTTACACTTTAAATTTCAATGTTGACTAAGTTTGACTAAAGTTGACTTTTGAGTTGACTTTCGATTGACTTTGACTTTCAGTTGACTTTTGTTGACTTTTCTAATTAAGGAAACTTTTCAAAGATAAATAAAAACTTTCTAAAAATAAAAACTTTCTAAAAATAGAAACTTTCCTAAAATAGAAACTTTCCTAAAATAGACACTTAAATAAAATAGAAACTCACCTAAAATAGAAACTTTCCAAAAATAGAAACTTTCCAAAAATAGACACTTTCCAAAAATGGAAAGTTGCTAAAAATAGAAAGTACATGTTATACGCTGTCTTGATCATACCGAATCATACCGAGTGATGTTTATGCTTTACTATAACAAGTACTATGGTTATCATACTAAGACTTGACCTAAGTTAGTTATTTATATCGACCTTATTTATTTTTAGGTCGGAGTTGTGGTCATTCTTGATCACTTAACCGTTTGCTGTTCGTATTTCTGTTTCATTTCTTCATTTGCTTTAAGGTGAGTTATAGTCCCGCTTTTCATACTATTTTAAAAGTATTTTTGGGATGAGATTACATGCAATTTTTGTTTTATGGTTAGACACAAGTGGAACTTAATTTAAATTATTCATTATGAGTTGAACGAAAATATTCCCTAGTCTGGTAACTGTAATCACTGGTTTCTACTGGAGAACGTGAATCCTATGGATAGATCTATCGGGCTTGACAGCCCCATTTCGAGCTAGTCGCGCTAGCAATTTATAATCAAAATGTATTAGTACTTCGTTATTTTTGAAGATACACCTGTTCAGTGTATATTGTGTTGGTAAGGGTATGGAAATTGTTAAGTGGTTACCAGGTGGCTCATGAATTAATGGAAAAATATTTTTATGTTTTCTAACATTTGAAATCTTTTGGTCTAAAGTTTATACGTTATTAACCCTTATATGCTAAAAGTCATGAACAAATGTGTAGTTTCAGTTATTCCCAATTGTAGTTTTGAGTTTGCGTTCACACTACAATCGATCCCTCAACTTCGACTCAATTTACACAACAACCCCTCAAGTTTACACTTTTTCAGGGGTAGAAAGTGTAAACATATAATTTTATTAAAATGAAATAAACTAATTCCCCCCGGATTTATAACGGGCCCTATCTTATCGCTCAGTGAGAGTTAAATTTTTCCGTGACCACCATTCAACTCGAAAAAGTCTCACGAACCCACCAGGACTAACTATACGCAAAACGGACACGTTTTAAAAAACTCTTAACACAACGACAGCCCGTATCTTTCTGTTCGCCGCAAGTTAAATTTTTCCAATAGCAACGTTACACTCGAAAAAAATTTATGAACAAAACGAAACTAACTACGTTCGAAATGGAAACTTTTTAAAAAACGCTTAAGACAACGAGATCTAAAACGGAACTTAAGACATGAGCCGTTTTTCCCTCTGTAAATACATAACGCTACGTTAAATATGAATACACATGCCGAAAGCCCCCGCCGCATCGCGCGGGCCGGATCCGGACTAGTTTAAACCTATAATTTACTCAACATTTTTGTTGACAGTTACTCGCATGTTTTTTCAGGTACTTGATTATTTGGCTTCCGCTGTGCTAGGGAGTCTGCATGCATGTTGGTAGATTTTATTAAACATTAACTTGCATTCTGTTTTGATACATTAAATTGTGGATGTTTGTTGACTTTGTTTTGGTCAACTTTTGGTTAAGTACTTATGTTGGTTTTTCTAAACTTACATATTTTGGTAGGTTTCTTTTATAGAAAATCATTTTTAAATAAAGAATGCAATATTATTTATTAAATTTATTTAGAGTTATGATCACGCTGTGGGACCAAATGACGGAGCCGTTAAGGGTACTTGACGGGTCGTTTTGTAACATCCCGTTTTCCTCGAATATGACTTAAGGTACGTAATTAACCTCGGGTACGTTTATTATTGCATCTATGATCATTTATTTTAGTTTAATGTGTGAAAATAATGGAAAATGGTTTGATCAGGTCTTCTGTCGCGTTTGAATGGGTTTCATCGCGTCCTGGTGCGTCGCGATACGCGACAAAGTAGGCTAAAACGCGAAAGATTCAAAAACCCAGTTCTGTCAAGGTTATCATGTTCTATTGGGGTTTGTCGCATTTGGGCGTCGCGTTACGCGACAGGTTGTCGCGAAACGCGACAGATGTCGCTGTTTGACAAATTTGACCCAATTTAAATGGCATCTTTGGGGGTGTTTAAGTCTTTTCACTTGTGGATGGTTTTAGATCTAGAAAACTGATAAATGAGTTATCCTCACTCATTTAACACATCTTCACCTACACCACATTCAATTTAGAGAGAGAGAGAGTTAGGGTTTAGTGAGAGAAAGCTCACTCGGAGAAGAAGGAGACCAAATCTCACCCGAATCCAAGTTTTAAAGTTGCTCCCTACGTCTCTAGCTACGTTGTGATTGTATTGGTAAGTCTTAACTCTATGTTTTGAGTTTTATTTTGTTTAAGCTAGGGTTTGGTTCATGTGGGGTTTGTATGACCCATTTGAGGGATAAATGGGTGGATCTTGGGTTAGATTGTTGAAAGGAAACCCTAATTATCATAATCTAGGGTTTTGGTCTAATGTAATGAGGTTTGTAAGTGTCAAAGGTGTTGTAAGCATTAAAACACTTGTTCAAAATTGAAAGAGATGTTAAATTGGTCATGTTTGACCAAAATTATGTGTTTAAGTGTTAGATGGGTCACATGAGTCAAAGTTGACCTAATTTGGGTAAAATGGGTGAGAAATACCCTAGGTTGTGCTAGTTGAAGAGTAATGGACTTTAATTCACTAGCTTTAGTGATTATAATGAGTCTTGACCAATTTTGGGTGGTTGGTGTAGATGAGTCATTTAATGCTCGGGCCATTAAATGCTCGGGTGTTAGAAGTTGACATTTAATTCAACTTGATGGTGTGTTAACTATATGCATAATGTAATAGGTGCTTTACTTTGAAGTTTGCGAGCTTACTTCCTAATTCACCGAAGACGATAAGGTGAGTGGAATAATTATATATGCAATATATAATTTATTTACTTGTGAGGTATGGGTTAAAGTTTGTTGTTGACGATACCATACCCTAGAGTATATTGTTGTTGATGAGGGTTTAAAGTTCGTTGTTGACGATACCTCATACGTATGGAATTAAAGTTTGATGTTGATGATGCCATACGATTATTTAGTGACGTTGATGAGGGTTTAAAGTTCGTTGTTGACGATACCTCATATGTGGGTTTAAAGTTCGGTGTTGACGATACCACATTAATGTAGGCGAATGGGATTTAAGTTCAATGTTGACGATACCATTCGTTGGGCTAGCCTTGGGATCTTGAGTACTATGGATGTTGCGAACATCAGCGTTATACATATATTTTAGCATATTGTATTGTTGTGTTATATGCTATTATTATACTAGCCTTGTAATCGTGGTACTTAGCGTTATACATGTGAAAGGTATGCTAATTATGTAACTAGTATGTATGATTTGGTGAGTGTTTACAAGTAAGTAGGTTATATATATGTATGTATAATTGTTGCACTCACTAAGCCTTGCTTACCCTCTCGTTGTTTACCATTTTATAGGTTCCGGCTTGGACAAGGGTAAGGGCATACGGTTGGATTAGTGGTCTCCCGTTTATGTTGACAGGCGGTGCTTTTGGGATAGCTTTTGAAGTTGGCCTGCCGTTTGGGTAGTTTAGCCCCAAACCATGCTCGAGTGTCGTTTGGATTATAAACTATCGTTGTAGTGGGTCAAACTTGTATTGAACTTAATTAATGGCCCATGTGCCTTTTGTAAACATTTAAATTGATGTACGTTTAAATGGAATTGTGGAATGGTTTACATATTTAATTGGCGCGTAAATGTGTAATATAAAAAACAAAAAAATTTATCGTATGGAAATACGGGTTGGGTTGTTACAAATGGTATCAGAGCATGGTCTAAGGGATTTATACGACTTGAGATAGGTGCCTCGACTTGGGCTTTATTGGTGAGCGCTTTATGCGGGACTTGTAGGACTTTGGGTCTAATCGGGAATTGTTAGTGCCTTGGTTTATGTGAACTAACCTTGTGCTAATTGTTTTGTGTTGGGTTTAGCAATCATCAAGCAAGACGGACGTTGTACTAGCGAGTTAATGCGACGTGCTCGCGTAACAACGATTAGCTACCGTTGTTACGGGTACAAATCGTGTCAAACGAGTAATGTACGATGATTGTTGAGCAAGATGGGGTAGTGTGGTACGTATGTTTATACTTACATATTGTGCCTTTTCGTTCATGGTTTAACCTTTTCCGTTTTATAGAATGAAGACGAGAAACAGACACGATAACGATATCGGTGGTACAAGCGAGGACCCCGAATTCACGGTCAAGGTCGAGGCCATCTTTAAAAGACTAAAAAGGACTTTCTTGACGACGTTCAAAAGGTTTTCCAAGAGTCGGTTGATGGACAAGTGACCGAAATGATAAATGAACGAATGAAAGCCGCAATAGAGGAGGCTTTGGAAACTAGAAACATTTATCCTCGAGGCGAAGGGGGTGAAGGTAATGGTGGGGGTGGAAGGCGGGACTTCCACTACAAGAATTTCAAGGATACTCAACCTCCGATGTTTAATGGGGTGAGGGATCCATTGAAAAGCACTTGTTGGATTTCCGATATCGAGGGAGCTTTCCGTACCGCGGAATGTCCTCTCGAAAAGAAGACGAGATATGGGTCTAGCATGCTACGTGAGGAAGGCAAGTTGTGGTGGGACGATAAAATCAATTTATATGGTGAAGAGCAATGCATGAGCTTGACATGGGAGGAGTTTAAGAAGGAATTCTTCCAAGAATACCGAACTCTTTCTGACCTTGATAGAATCTGGGACGAGTTGCATCATTTGCAACAAGGTTCAATGGACTTGGTTACTCTCAAGTCTACCTTTTTGGCAAAGACTCGCTTTTTCCCGGAATATGTTGGTGACGATCACAAGCTAATGAAAGATTTCTACCGTACTTTGAACGACGAGTTCAAGGGTAAGATTAGCCGGGGTATGGCTAAGACTTTTGAAGAGCTATTCGAGTTGGCTCGGGGTTTTGAGCCGGAGGTTCCAAGAAAAAGCGATTTCACTTTTTCAAAAAGAAAGTTTGAAGGTCCGAGTCATTCGAACTTTTCAAATAAAAAGAACAAGAACAAAAAGGGCTCCGAAAGTGTCAATAGTGTGAAGAAGGGCGCTACCGGTAGTTTTGGGAACTTTGTCCCTACTTGCTACAATTGTGGGGTACGTGGACATATGGCTCGAGATTGTCCGAAGCCAAATTCAACAAACAAGCTCACTTGTTTTAATTGCAACAAAGAAGGACACCGAAAGTCAGAGTGTCCCGATTTGAACAACGATAATGTTAAAAGGCTAGAGAAGGCGGCGAGTACGGCTCGAGGGTGAAACTATTTGATGACTAATGACGAAGCCAAGCAATCCAACGAAGTTGTCTCAGGTACCTACTTGGTTAATTCTAATCCGGCAAGGATTCTTTTTGATAGCGGTGCAAATTTGTTGTTTGTGTTTCCAAAATTTGTGCCTAAACTTGATAAACCGTTAGCTAAGTTAAGTCGTCTGGTAGAAGTCGAAATAGTGGATGGCAAGACGGTGCTAATGGTCGATGTGTGTATTAATTGTGACGTTGTTTTTGGTGTCGAAAACTTTAAAATTGATCTCATCCCTATGACTTTGGGCGATTTTGACATCGTTGTTGGTATGGATTGGCTCGATCGTAATAGAGCCGATATCGCGTGCCATGAGAAATCTATTCGTGTGAAGACCCCAAGTGGGGGAGAGATAATTATTCAAGGTGATAAACGGAGGAGACTTGTGCCGATATGTTCTTTTGCATGGGCACGCCGTTTTCTTGTTAGAGGTGGCATGGCTTTTCTTACTCATATTGTTGATACTCGTAATGAGCCACCACCCATTCGTGAAATTCCGGTAGTTAGTGAATTCGAAGACGTTTTTCCGGATGAGTTACCGGGTGTTCCGGCGGAAAGACAAGTTGAATTTCATATTTAGTTGGTTCCGGGAGCTACTCCCATTGCTAAAACTCCTAATCGTTTAGCACCAACGGAAATGCAAGAGTTGTTAAATCAAACCCAAGAGTTGCTTGAGAAGGGTTTTATTCGACCGAGTGCTTCGCCGTGGGGCGCTCCGGTTTTATTCGTGAAAAAGAAGGATGGTAGTATGCGGATGTGCATCGATTATCGGGAGTTAAATAAGGTGACAATCAAAAATCGTTATCCATTGCCTCGGATTGACGATTTGTTTGACCAACTCTAAGGTGCGACATATTTCTCAAAGATTGACCTACGGTCCGGCTATCACCAAATGCGGGTCCGTGAGGAAGATATTGAGAAAACGGCTTTTCGAACGCGTTATGGGCATTTTGAGTTCGTGGTAATGCCTTTTGGTCTTACGAATGCACCGGCGGTATTCATGGATCTTATGAACCGGGTGTGCCAACCCATGTTGGACAAGTCGGTGATTGTGTTCATTGACGACATACTAGTCTACTCGAAGAGTATGAACGAACATGAACGTCAATTGCGTGAAGTATTGAAGACGTTACGAAAGGACAAGTTGTATGCTAAGCTCTCCAAATGTGAATTTTGGCTAAGGGAGGTTCAATTCCTTGGTCACATTATGAACAAAGACGGCATTCAAGTAGATCCGGGGAAGATAGAGACGGTGAAGAGTTGGAGACAACCGACAACGCCTACGGAAATCCGGGGTTTTCTCGGATTTTTCGGTTATTATCGTCGATTTATCCAAGACTTTTCTAAGATTGCTTCTCCATTGACGAAGTTGACAAGAAAGAATGCTAGGTTTAATTGGGAGAACGAGCAAGAAATTGCTTTTCAATTGTTGAAGGAGAAGTTGTGTCAAGCTCCGGTGTTAGTATTGCCGGAAGGTGTGGAAGATATGACGGTTTATTGTGATGCTTCTCTCAATGGGCTCGGGTGTGTTCTTATGCAAAGAGGTAAAGTCATCGCCTATGCCTCTCAACAATTGAAGGAACACGAAACGAGATATCCGAATCATGATCTTGAGTTGGCGGCGGTGGTGCATGCGTTGAAAATTTGGCGCCATTACTTGTATGGTGTCAAGTGTACGATTTATTCGGATCATAAGAGTTTGAAACATCTCTTTAATCAATGAGATTTGAATTATCGCCAACGTAGGTGGATGGAGGTGGTGAAAGATTATGATTGTGAGATACTTTATCATCCGGGTAAGGCGAATGTTGTCGCGGATGCGTTGAGTCGAAAGAGTCAACATCCGACGATAAAAGTGGGATAGTTACGTTTGATTATTACCAACGACTTTCTAGAGAAGCTTGGTGAGATTCAAATAGAGGCTTATGTTCACAACAAGCATACAGAGCGAATCGTGGGCCAATTGGAGTTCATTACTATGGGCCCGCGTGGGTTGTTGTCTTTTCAAGGAAGGGTGTGGGGGCCTAAGATGGATGATTTCCTACGGGTGCTACTTGATGACGCACATAAGTCAAAATATTCCATTCATCCGGGCGCGACGAAAATGTATCGTGATTTGAGGAAGGATTATTGGTGGCCGGGCATGAAACGTGATGTTGTAAAATATGTTGAACAATGTGTTACTTGTTTGCAAGTAAAGGCCGAACACCAAAAGCCGTATGGTAAATTGCAACCGTTAGAAATCCCGAAATGGAAATGGGAGCACATTACCAAGGATTTCATTACAAAGTTACCTAAGACGACGAGAACCCAATTTGATACAATTTGGGTGATAGTTGATCGTTTGACGAAAAGTGCTTTGTTTATTCCCATTAAAGAAGCGATATCGTCGGAGGCCTTGGCTAAGTTGTTTATCAAGGAAGTGGTCTCGCGACATGGGGTTCTTATATCTATTATTCAGGATCGAGATACCCGTTTCACATCTCGATTTTGGGAGAAGTTTCATGAAGATATGGGTACGCAATTGAAGTTAAGCACGACATATCATCCTCAAACGGACGGTCAAACCGAATGTAGGAATCAAACTTTGGAGGATATGTTACGAGCGTGTATTATCGATTTTGGTGGTAGTTAGGATGAGCACTTACCTTTGGTGGAATTCTCGTACAATAATAGTTATCATACTAGTATCGGGATGCCACCTTACGAGATGCTTTATGGACATAGGTGTCGAACTCCAATTTGTTGGGGTGAAGTGGGTCAAAGAGAAATCGGCAGTACCGATTTGGTTTTGGAGACGAATAACAAGATCGATACTATTTGGGACTATTTGAAAAAGGCGCAAGATAGAAAAAAGTCGTATGCTGACAAGCGTAGACGAATGATTGAATTTCAAGAAGGTGATATGGTGATGCTTAAGGTTTCGCCATGGAAAGGTATTATTCGGTTTCGAAAACGGGGAAAGTTAGCTCCTCGGTTTATTGGGCCGTTTAAGGTTTTAGCTCGTGTTGGTGAAGTTGCGTATCGTTTGAAATTACCCGAAGATCTTGCAGGGATCCATGATACATTCCATGTTTCCCATCTCCGTAAGTGTCTTGTGGATGATTCTTCTTGGATACCTTTAGATGAAATTGAGCTAAACAATAAGTTAGAGTATATTGAGGAGCCGATTGCTATACTCAATGAGAAGGTCAAAAGCTTGAGAAATAAAGAAGTGAGAACTTTTAAAGTTCAATGGCGTCGTAGTAAAGGTTCCGAATTTACTTGGGAGCCCGAAGAATTCGTGTTGTTTTACCTACCCTCTTGTCATGCTGCTTGGATCGTGAGGACGCGCTCCGATTCAAGTGGGGGAGAGTTGTAACATCCCGTTTTCCTCGAATATGACTTAAGGTGCGTAATTAACCTCGGGTACGTTTGTTATTGCATCTATGATCGTTTATTTTAGTTTAATGTGTGAAAATATTGGAAAATGGTTTGATCAGGTCTTCTGTCGCGTCTGAATGGGTTTCATCGCGTCCTGGTGCGTCGCGATACGCGACAAAGTTGGCTGAAACGCGACAGATTCAGAAACCCAGTTCTGTCAAGGTTATCACGTTCTGTTGTGGTTTGTCGCGTTTGGGCGTCGCGTTACGCGACAGGTTGTCGCGAAACACGACAGATGTCGTTGTTTGACAAATTTGACCCAATTTAAATGGCATCTTTGGGGGTGTTTAAGTCTTTTCACTTGTGGACGGTTTTAGATCTAGAAAACTGATAAATGAGTTATCCTAACTCATTTAACACATCTTCACCTACACCACATTCAATTTAGAGAGAGAGAGAGTTAGGGTTTAGTGAGAGAAAGCTCACTCGGAGAAGAAGGAGACCAAATCTCACCCGAATCCAAGTTTTAAAGTTGCTCCCTACGTCTTTAGCTACGTTGTGATTGTATTGGTAAGTCTTAACTCTATGTTTTGAGTTTTATTTTGTTTAAGCTAGAGTTTGGTTCATGTGGGGTTTGTATGACCCATTTGAGGGATAAATGGGTGGATCTTTGGTTAGATTGTTGAAAGGAAACCCTAATTATCATAATCTAGGGTTTTGGTCTAATGTAATGAGGTTTGTAAGTGTCAAAGGTGTTGTAAGCATTAAAACACATGTTCAAAGTTGAAAGAGATGTTAAATGGGTCATGTTTGACCAAAATTATGTGTTTAAGTGTTAGATGGGTCACATGAGTCAAAGTTGACCTAATTTGGGTAAAATGGGTGAGAAATACCCTAGGTTGTGCTAGTTGAAGAGTAATGGACTTTAATTCACTAGCTTTAGTGATTATAATGAGTCTTGACCAATTTTGGGTTGTTGGTGTAGATGAGTCATTTAATACTCGGGCTATTAAATGCTCTGGTGTTAGAAGTTGACATTTAATTCAACTTGATGGTGTGTTAATTATATGCATAATGTAATAGGTGCTTTACTTTGAAGTTTGCGAGCTTACTTCCTAATTCACCGAAGACGATAAGGTGAGTGGAATAATTATATATGCATGTATATAATTTATTTACTTGTGAGGTATGGGTTAAAGTTCATTGTTGACGATACCATACCCTAGAGTATATTGTTGTTGATGAGGGTTTAAAGTTCGTTGTTGACGATACCTCATACGTATGGAATTAAAGTTCGATGTTGACGATGCCATACGATTATTTAGTGACGTTAATGAGTGTTTAAAGTTCGTTGTTGACGATACCTCATATGTGGGTTTAAAGTTCGGTGTTGACGATACCACATTAATGTAGGCGAATGGGATTTAAGTTCGATGTTGACCATACCATTCGTTGGGCTAGCCTTGGGATCTTGAGTACTATGGATGTTGCGAACATCATCGTTATACTTATGTTTTAGCATATTGTATTGTTGTGTTATATGCTATTATTATACTAGCTTTGTAATCGTGGTACTTAGCGTTATACATGTGAAAGGTATGCTAATTATGTAACTAGTATGTATGCAGATTTGGTGAGTGTTTGCAAGTAAGTAGGTTATATATATGTATGTATAATTATTGCACTCACTAAGCCTTGCTTACCCTCTCGTTGTTTACCATTTTATAGGTTCCGGCTTGGACAAGGGTAAGGGCATACGGTTGGATTAGTGGTCTCCCGTTTATGTTGACAGGGGGTGCTTTTGGGATAGCTTTTGAAGTTGGCCTGCCGTTTTGGGTAGTTTAGCCCCAAACCATGCTCGAGTGTCGTTTGGATTATAAACTATCATTGTAGTGGGCCAAACTTGTATTGAACTTAATTAATGGCCTTTGTGCCTTTTGTAAACATTTAAATTGATGTACGTTTAAATGGAATTGTGGAATGGTTTACATATTTAATTGGCGCGTAAATGTGTAATATAAAAAAAAAAAATTTATCGTATGGAAATACGGGTTGGGTTGTTACACGTTTCAGCGCGCCTTAACACTAAAACGCACTTTTTTGTTGTTGTTTTGATATCCTTCACACATCCAACAAATTATTGTTAATCGTACCTGACGGCCTGTGTGTCTTCGACTCTACATATAATGTCTTAATCTCCAGCAATATTGAAATGCCCTGTTCATATTAATTATAAACGTTTCATATTAATTAGTTTCTTTGCGAGGTTTTGACCTCTATATGAGACGTTTTCCAAATCTTGCATTCGTTTAAAAAAAACAACCATAACCTTTATTTTTGAATAAAGGTCTTAACGACATAATTTAGATTGTCTATCAAAGACAATCTCCTCAAATAAATAAGTTTTTATACAACCCATTACAATATGATCAAATATATTACAACAAACACTCCGAATGCAAGTTTAAACAATATAAACAATTATGCCGACTCCAAATCTTGACCTTGGGTTGACATACGACAGCGGAAGCGTTTTTAATATTCACCTGAGAATAAACATGCTTAAAATGTCAACAAAAATGTTGGTGAGTCATAGATTTAATTTCTATATAATAATCATAATATTTAATAAGCCACAAGATTTCATTTAATTAAATACGCAGGATCATTACAACTGCAAAAATCATTCATACGATGAGTCGCCTGGTAACCGACCTTAACATGGAGCGCTTAAGATATCTGGAATCATACATTCCACTATTCAAATGTATGACAAGATTTCATGACCCGTTCTAATCCATCTGGACGAATACATTACATTTGGTTACATCGCGAGGTACTTGACCTCTATATGATACATTTTACAAACATTGCATTCGTTTTTAAAAGACAAACTTTCATTACATCGACAGTTGACAGGCATGCATACCATTTCATAATATTTCCAACTATAATTGATTTAATAATAATCTTGATGAACTCAACGACTCGAATGCAACGTCTTTTGAAATATGTCATGAATGACTCCAAGTAATATCTCTAAAATGAGCAAATGCACAACGGAAGATTTCTTTCATACCTGAGAATAAACATGCTTTAAAGTGTCAACCAAAAGGTTGGTGAGTTCATTAGTTTAACATAAATAATCATTTCCATCATTTTAATAGACCAAAAGATTTTCATTTCTCATAAATATACATCCTATGCATAGAGACAAAATAATCATTCATATGGATTGAACACCTGGTAACCGACATTAACAAGATGCATATAAGAATATTCCCTATCATTCCGGGAAATCCTTCGGACATGATAAAACAACATCGAAGTACTAAAGCATCCGGTACTTTGGATGGGGTTCGTTAGGCCAAATAGATCTATCTTTAGGATTCGCGTCAATTAGGCGTGCACAAATTCTCAAAATTAGTGATGTTCTCTAATTCTTAGGCTACCAAGCAAAAAGGGGCATATTCGGCTTCGATCATTCAACCATATAATGTAGTTTCGATTACTTGTGTCTATTTCGTAAAACATTTATAAAAGCGCATGTATTCTCAGTCCTAAAAATATATATTGCAAAAGCATTTAAAAAGGGAGCAAATGAAACTCACCTAATATATTTTGTAGTAAAAATACATATGACTATATTGAACAATGCAGGGTTGGCCTCGGATTCACGATCCTATATTAATTGTATATCTATTAACACATATAATTGAAATCGAACGAGTTTATATATAATGATATTAATAATATGCTTGTTATATTTTATGTTATTTAGGTAAATTTAATATATTTAATTTATATATTTTATATATATACTAATATTTATCTTTCTTTATAACAGGTTATAAATAAAAACTTATACTAGTGTTTTTATATGATAAAAATATATTTATGTATCAATTGATATCTTTTATAACTTAATTAGTATCAAAAAAAATATGGTGATATGTATTACTAATATTATAGAAATGGAATTTTTATATACGAATATATATTTGTACTAATATTGATAATGATCAGTGTTAACAATTATAATGATATTTCTTTTATAATTTTCTTGAAAACATTATATTTATTGTTAAAAATCTATTTTCATAATCCTACTAATTTTAAAATAAAGGTATTGATAATATTAATAATCATAATGATAATACTAATACATAATAATAATGATAATGATAATAATAACAATAATAATAATAACAATTTATAATAAAGATCATAGTAAAAATAATAATAACAATAATAATAATAATAATAATAATAATAATAATAATAATAATAATAATAATAATAATAATAATAATAATAATAATAATAATAATAATAATAACAATAATAATAATAATAATAATGTAATAATAATAAGCCTCTTTAAAAAAATTTGTCACAAACGAGACTCGAACCCGCGACCTCTCGATTTCACAAACACTCCTAAACCATTCCACCAATTTCTATTTTTCTGAATTAAAAGAGATTTCGTTTTTATTTAACCCAGAATATAGTCTGTTCCCTCCTTCTTCTTCTTCAACCTCACAGTGATTCAATTCCATTCAGTAATTACCCAATTGAGTTACCAGATTCAATATGATTTTTAAAATAGAAACAGAAACCTTTAAAACATGTTTTAAATAAATTAACAAACGAGAATTAAAAGAAATCAAAACAGTCGCTGAAAAAAAAAATGAAGAACACAACTTCAATTTTTAAAATAGAGATGTTTTGAGAACTCACAATCTTCATGAAATATCTTCCAAATTGTTCCAAGAAACTGTTTGAATTATCAATTGGATCAGAAACATCAATACAAAGCCAAATTTTTATGAAGAACACGTCTGTTGACTATTTAATTTTAAACTTTGACTCTATAATTGGAACTCGATACAAGGAATTGAGAACTAAGATTTTATAGAAAGTTTTCTTGAAGGATTTCTAACAAAATTGCTTTGTTACATTTTTAAAAAAAATTTTGATTTCGCGTTTTCACCAAAAAGTTGCATATACAGAGTATTTATTGTGTTCATCGTGTTTTTGATAAAATTTATAAAGTTTAAAAGCAGTAATCATGTGTTTGTAATGCAGTTGATAGTGTAAAATCAAATGGTATCACTTATTACTGAATTGGATCGTTTATAATAGGATTCGCTGGTTGACAGAATATTACCCTCAGTACAGAAAATAAATAAAAATATAAAAAGGGTTGAATATGATGGCTAATGATTTTGAACCCTATCTGATTAAATTCGTGTATTACGTACTGCATTAGATTAGGATGGATAACAATTGAGGGATAAAAACAAGGAAATAGAAAAGCTCGATCGTGATGTACAACAGAAAGCAGATTCTTTTTAATAACATTATTTATAATTAATATTATTATTAATAATTAGAAAATATAAATAAATATATTATTAATAATAATATTATTAGTATTAATGGGAATAATACAAAAAAATTTGCTTATAATTATAATAATAGAAAGTAATGATAATAATAATATTACTAACCAAGATATTACTAATAATAATAATGGAAATAATAATAATGATAATAATATCACTAATACTAATATTAATAATAATAAATAATGGTATTTATAATAATAATTATAAAAATGATAATGATGATAAAAAAATTTTATTTTTATTTTTAATGATAATACCTAATAATAATAATACTAGTAATGACCAGTTATATAATTCATTTTTCATATATATATATATATATATATATATATATATATATATATATATATATATATATATATATATATATATATATATATATATATATATATATATATATATATCGTAATAATATTAATATTAATAATACAATTAATAATATTAATATTAATACTAATAATGGAAGTATTATCAGTAATATTGATATAACAAATTATGCTTATCAAATATCATATTTATATATTATGTATTGAATTAATAACATTAATAATACTAATATTTCTTTAAACATAAAAAATAATAATAATATATCAATTATATTTTTAGTTGTAAGTAAGATTAATATTAGTTTTGTCATTTTTTAATAATTTTTATTTTATATATCCTATGATAACGTTTATTTGATATTGAATATTATATATATTACTAATTGAAATTATATATATACATATAGATTTATAATAATATCATGTATATGGTTGTATATATATTCTATTTAATATAACTTAATTATTGTGTTTACTATTTTATGTTTTTAATTTTAATTGATTAAAATGTATCTTATTTATTCAAAATATTATCTATACACTTATATTTATATATATATATATATATATATATATATATATATATATATATATATATATATATATATATATATATATATATATATATATATACACACAATTGTTCATGAATCGTCAGAATTTGGTCGAGGTTAGATGAATGTATGAACATAGTTTAAAATCCTTGAAATTCAACTTAACAAACTTTGCTTATCGTGTCAGAATAATATAAAGATAAAGTTTAAATTTAGTCGGAAATTCCTCGGTCATCACAGTACTTACCCGTTAAAGAAATTTTGTCCCGAAATTTGAGTGAGGTGGTCATGGCTAACAATAAAAATGTTTTCATGACCAATATGAGTTGATAATTAAAGGTTTATCATCATTGAATAATAATGATAAAATAATTCGATTATTCTAAGAATATGAATGAAGCTATAGCAAAAGAGTGAATTGAAGAAAATAAGATTTTCCTTAGCTTTTGACGTAAACAGGGTTGAATTCCGGAATTCAATGGATTTATAGAAAATCTTCGAAATCAAAAAGATTTTATTCTTCGGTGAGTAAGGAATTTAATATCTCTATAATTAAATACGATGATCTACCTCGATTACTCTGTCTGATATTTCCATTATAAATTAAGCTCTTCCGTTCCATTACTCTCACCATTTCTATACTTTCTTTCTTAGTTCATACATCCAAAAGATTGTGAAAATGCTTAATCCAGATCTAATCCTTGATATTTTCCTAATTATCATTTCTATCATCCTTCTTTTCAATCTTCCACCAGAAGAATTTGTTTACTTCTACTATTACCTTGGGGTGATACTATTCTTAATTCTACCGTATCTTTATGTTGCTATTCGTATTAATATCCACGGTTTGTAATCTCCGTGTTGTTATTGGGCTTTATATTTTCTCTTATATTTTGAAGCTTTTTGCCTTTTTATATCTTCTCGACCTCTACTAAAGCGAGTAACGGTCCAGAATTCGTAAGTATGGAATTTCGAATGGTCTTAATGTTCTAAACAGGAAAGAATGTAATAGCACAATTTGATTTGTCAAATTACCAGAATTCAATAGATAAGATAGAACTATCAGGAAGATATATTCTTGATATGTTTGGAGATTAGGTAGAATGTAAGAGTCGTGTAACATGGCATATGATGACGTTATGGTCTGTGAATCATCACGTTTCATCAGAAACTCAGTATGACTTACTGTAATATAATCACGTTGATCAAGTGTCATTATATTATACTAACTCATGCATCAGTTTCCAACATTACTTCAATAACATTCATATTTTAAGCTCGAAAGTTTACAGAATATAGAAACTAACAGTTTTTATATGATGTAACACTGATAGCACGAAGAGATTAATGATTTCAGATAAGAATAGTTATAAAAATATCTTCAGAAATAAGGAGGATATTTATAATGAAAGATACGATGATATCTTGGAATTTCTAATATCGAAGGATGGTGAAGAAAATTTGTCCGCAAGAGTTTGGATTCAAAAGCAAGGTATTTGCTAAAGATTTCATCAGAAATAGAATCATCAGGATTCTTAATGTAGAAGTTTAGTCCTTGTGTTTTGTTCAGAGACTCCTTCATAGTTTGCTCAATCAGTTTTTCAGTTTCAAACTTTTTCTGAGCTTTGCCAATATACAATTCTTTATCATCAACTTTTGGCTGTTGAGGTCGTTTACCGTTTTTGTTGCTTCATTTAACTTTTTAAAATTCAGAGTATTAATTCACAGTCTGGGTGTTTTTTAGAATTTCAGAATGGAAGATCTTAGTTCTAAGAGATAAATGTTATATGGATACATATAACAGTTAATGTGGAAATGTTGCGAGACTCACAATACAGATTTGCTGATTCCCGGTAATTTGTATGGCAATTCTTGTTACAAGATGCGGATGAGTACATGATGAGACTTCAATAGATAAATATAGTGATTTGTCAGAGGGATTTAAACCAAGGAGCGACGAGGTTGCTGGTACATCTGCTGGTAATATGGTGGAATATAAAAGGTTCCCTGATAACAATAAAAGAGCACGCATATATATCAAGGTTATAGTAAGGCTAGTCCGACTGAAAAGTCGAAGTTAACTTGCTGGAGCTGTGACAAATTTAGCTAATTTGAAAAGAGATTGCCAAGTTATTTTCAGTAATAACAACGTTAAAGGAATTGGCACAGCTACATGTGAAACGTTTACTCAGTTTTCGAGAGTTTTTCAGGTGCATAACTATATGTATCAATCTTTCTTTCTGTAGATGAAGTGCGGTTGGTTCATCCATTGAGATGTTTTCAAGAATCATGAAAGGTTTGAACGCAGATTGTAATCGTCCAGATACAAGTGAAGTTTAAGATGAAGTCAAGTGGCAAACTTGAAGAATTGTTTAGTTTCATATGTTATAATCAATATTTTAATTCATTTTAATTATCCAATCTTGGTAGTCCACAGTTTGCAGTCTACATTAACTAACTCAATAATTCATATAAAGTTTATAATATTCGAATTAATTAATACGTATCGTGACTCGTGTACATGTCTCAGACTCGATCACAACTCAAACTATATATATTATTTGAGAATCAACCTCAACCCTGTATAGCTAACTCCAGCATTACTGCATATAATGTGTCTATGGTTATTCCAAATAATATATATAGATGCGTCGATATGATATGTCAAAACCTTGTATACGTGTCCCGATATTTAAAGTGAGTAAAATAAATAACAGAAATTAAATGACGATAAATAAAATTGCGAGAATTGAAATTGCGATAAATAAAATGCGATAAATAAATTGCGATAAATAAAAGGTAATACGGAATTAACAGTTAGCTAGGAACAATTAGCTAAGAACAGTTAGCGTGGATTCTTAACAAAATTTCTCATAGTTAAATTCTTTGTTTCTAACAAATTTTATTTTGTCCAATGTTTTCTTCATTATGCCACTTGTTGAATTCTGATAAATCAAAATCCAAATATGAAATTGAATGAAAATGATTATTCTGTGGTGAACGGTTACGTATATCTGTGGATGTAAGTAGGATAGTAAATGACTGTTGAATCAGATTTGAAGAATGTACAGTGTAACTTATTAATACGAAATCTAAATATTCCTCGGGTATTACCTACCCGTTAAAATATTTTCACCATTAACAGTTTATACAATAAAAATTTTAATTACAATCTTTATGAAAACATATATACATATATATTTTCTTCAGACGTAATCATGGATTTAATGAGTCAATGTGATATTAAACTCATCAGATTTACAGCTAGAACTAGAGTACATAATCTCTAAATCATTAGAGATTATATAATCGCCATGAAGGACGAAGATAGTTTATGTAGAATGATTCGTAGAACGATGATTATGCTTGAGGTATAGATTGCGAGGTTGAGATGTGTGATGATGTTGTTGTTGTTGGTACTGGTTATGCTGCTGGTGCTACTGATGGTGGTACTGTTGCTGTCGGTACTACAAGTGTTATTGGTGCTGAGGTTGGTGATGATTTTGGTCTAGTAAGTATAGCTTGTAAATCACGCACCATTCTTGTCAGGGTTTCTCTCCTACCCTCTATCATTTCTATCCATCCACTCATCTGATTCGATAGATATTGATTATCAATTCGAAGTTCCCTAACTTCTTCTGATATTCCCCTTCGATTGTTATTCAGAAGTAGAGGTTGAATATTTTTTGAGATTGCAGTAACGCGAACTTCGAGGTAGAAAACTTTACAAGAAGGGTGAATACAGTGTTGCGCATAGGTTCACCGGTGAGTACATCATTTTCTTCGATGTTAGGAGGTAAGTTTGGTTCGCGGTAGGGTTCGCCTTCTTCATTTCTCCATCGAGTGAGTAAGTCTCGGACCCATCCCATCTCCTCCAGAAAGAAAAATAGCTAAACGGTGGAGACACTTCGGGTTCATTGACTTCGGAGTCTACTTCAATATGCATCTCGAAATTGCTTCCGGAACTAATGGAATCTAAGCTAGGTGTAGTATCCATCTCTTATGATCAGTTAAAGGATTTTAGATATGAAATGATATTCGGTTATCAGATAATATTCTAATTATATAGAATATCTAATATAGTACAGAAGATCCCGTAGATTACGGAGGAAATTAAGGAAACGTGTCAGATAAAGTCTACAGTAACAGATACGCTGAGATATGGATTTGTCTATACACTATTCATGCAATCAATGCAGTAAGATGTGTCTAGACTAGGAATGATAAGCAGGTAATTTCCTAAGGATGATAAGTAGATGATTTTTGACACGAAATGATAAGCAAAACTTTTGACATGCAGACACGGTCGAAGTCCAGACTCACTAATGCATCTAAACAACTATCAGTTAGACACACTAATGTAAGACCTGGTTCGCTAAGACCACCGCTCTGATACCAACTTTCATGACCCGTCCTAATTCATCTGGACGAATAAATTACATTTGGTTACATCGCGAGGTACTTGACCTCTATATGATACATTTTACAAACATTGCATTCGTTTTTAAAAGACAAACTTTCATTACATCGACAGTTGACAGGCATGCATACCATTTCATAATATATCCAACTATAATTGACTTAATAATAATCTTGATGAACTCAACGACTTGAATGCAACGTCTTTTGAAATATGTCATGAATGACTCCAAGTAATATCTCTAAAATGAGCAAATGCACAGCGGAAGATTTCTTTCATACCTGAGAATAAACATGCTTTAAAGTGTCAACCAAAAGGTTGGTGAGTTCATTAGTTTAACATAAATAATCATTTCTATCATTTTAATAGACCACAAGATTTTCATTTCTCATAAATATACGTCCCATGCATAGAGACAAAATAATCATTCATATGGATTGAACACCTGGTAACCGACATTAACAAGATGCATATAAGTATATCCCCTATCATTCTGGGAAATCCTTCGGACATGATAAAACAACATCGAAGTACTAAAGCATCCGGTACTTTGGATGGGGTTCGTTAGGCCCAAAAGATCTATCTTTAGGATTCGCGTCAATTAGGCGTGCACTAATTCTCAAAATTAGTGATGTTCCCTAATTCTTAGGCTACCAAGAAAAAAGGGGCATATTCGGCTTCGATCATTCAACCATATAATGTAGTTTCGATTACTTGTGTCTATATCGTAAAACAATTATAAAAGCGTATGTATTCTCAGTCCCAAAAATATATATTGCAAAAGCATTTAAAAAGGGAGCAAATGAAACTCAACTAATGTATTTTGTAGTAAAAATACATATGACTATATTGAACAATGCTGGGTTGGCCTCAGATTCACGAATCCATATTAACTGTATATCTATTAACACATATAATTGAAATCGAACGAGTTTATATATAATGTTATTAATAATATGCTTGTTATATTTTATGTTATTTAGTTAAATTTAATATATTTAATTTATATATTTATATATATACTAATATTTATCTTTCTTTATAACAGGTTATAAATAAAAACTTATACTAGGGTTTTTATATGATAAAAATGCATTTGTGTATCAATTGATATCTTTTATAACTTAATTAGTATCAAAAAAAAATATGGTGATATGTATTACTAATATTATAGAAATGGAATTTTTATATACAAATATATATTTGTAATGATATTGATAATGATCAGTGTTAACAATAATAATGATATTTCTTTTATAATTTTCTTGAAAACACTATATTTATTGTTAAAAATCTATTTTCATAATCCTACTAATTTTAAAATAAAGGTATTGATAATATAAATAATCATAATGATAATACTAATACATAATAATAATGATAATGATAATAATAACAATAATAATAATAACAATTTATAATAAAGATCATAGTAAAAATAATAATAACAATAATAATAATAAGAATGTAATAATAATAAAATATAGTAACTACCTCCAAAGTGTAAGCCTCTCTAAAATTTTTTGTCACAAACGGGACTCGAACCCGCGACCTCTCGATTTCACAAACACCCCTAAACCATTCCACTAATTTCTGTTTTTCTGAATTAAAAGGGATTCTGTTTTTATTTAACCCAGAATATAGTCTGTTCCCTCCTCCTCCTCCTCCTTCTCCTTCTTCAACCTCACAGTGATTCAATTCCATTCAGTAATTACCCAATTGAGTTACCCGATTCAATATGATTTTTAAAATAGAAACAGAAACCTTTAAAACATCTTTTAAATAAATTAACAAACAAGAATTAAAAGAAATCAAAACAGTCGCTGAAAAAAAAAATGAAGAACACAACTTCGATTTTTAAAATAGAGATGTTTTGAGAACTCACAATCTTCATGAAATATCTTCCAAATTGTTCCAAGAAACTATCTGAATTATCAATTGGATCAGAAACATCAACACAAAGCCAAATTTTTATGAAGAACACGTCTGTTGACTATTTAATTTTAAACTTTGACACTATAATTGGAACTCGATACAAGGAATTGAGAACTAAGATTTTACATAAAGTTTTCTTGAAGGATTTCTAACAAGATTACTTTATTACATTTTTAAAAAAATTTCGATTTCGCGTTTTCACCAAAAAGTTGCATATAAAGAGTATTTCTTGTGTTCATCGTGTTTTTGATAAAATTTATAAAGTTTAAAAGCTGTAATCATGTGTTTGTAATGTAGTTGATAGTGTAAAATCAAATGGTATCACTTATTACTGAATTGGATCGTTTATAAAAGGATTCGCTGGTCGACAGAATATTACCCTCAGTACAGAAAATAAATTAAAATATAAAAAGGGTTGAATATGATGGCTAACGATTTTTAACCCTACCTGATTAAATTCATGTATTACGTACTGCATTATATTAGGATGGATAACAATTGAGGGATAAAAGCAAGGAAATAGAAAAGCTCAATCGTGATGTACCTTTAGGGTTCGTGTCAATTAGTGTTTCTCACTAATTCTTAGGTTATCAAGCATAATAATAATAAGTACAGAAATCCGGTATAACAAAACAACCATAGAATGTAGTTTCATGAACTTGTGCTTATTTTGTAAAAGATTTATAAATTTGCATGTATTCTCATCCCAAAATAATTTAGATAGTAAAAATGGGACTATAACTCACTTGTGATGATTCCCGAATAGATGGTAATAAGACTTGGCCTTTGACAAATTCACGAACCTAATAATAATATTCTTGTGTCAAAATATATATATAATTAATATTCCATACTTATGATACTTGTGATAATTTTAATTGTCCATTGTTAGTAGTCCAACGTTCGTAGTCCAATAGTCCGATAGTCCAACAGTATATATATATATATATATAAATATAAATGCGTATATTGTGTTAGAATTTACTAACACTATAATATATTGTCTTAATATAATAAGACACATAATATGTATATTGTCTGAAGCAATCCGCGACCCATTGTATACATGTCTCAGGCTCGATCACAACTCAAAGTATATATTATTATGTTAGAATCCACTTCGACCCACAGCTAACTCGAGATTACTGCCAATGGTGTCTTATAGTTCGTTCCAATAATATATATAGAAGAAGTCAAAATGACATGTCAAAACTTTGTATACGAATCCACGGTGATCAAGTCATATATGTATGTATATATATATATATATATATATATATATATATATATATATATATATATATATATATATATATATATATATATATATATATATATATATATATATATATATATATATATATATATATATATAGGTGCCTTACGATCTTTATTAAGACTATAATATATTGTCGTAGATGTGACGACCAGGAAATTTCCGAACAAATTTAAACTTGATCTTTATATGTTTCCGACACGATAAACAAAGTTTGTAAAGTTAAATCTCAAAATTTTTAAACTATGTTCATACATTCATTCAACCTCGACCAAGCTTCGATGATTCACGAACCATTATCTAATTGAATATGAATATGAATATGTATATGTATGTATATATATAGGTGTACATATTATAATTTAAAAAACATTAACAAAGTATTAGACGTATAATACTTATTATAAACATATTTTTTTTAAAATATATTTAGAATAATTATCGACGGAATTAAAAGATAATAACAAATGATTGAATTATCAGATACATTGAATTATGATTACAAGTCTTTGTTGAAAGGCCCACATTGATTTGAGAAAATCTTTCTATTTTAACAATATTCGGAAAATGGCAAAGTAATTTGTAAGTAAGAACAAAAGTGTCTATTATCAAGAATTAGACAAAAGTTAGTGGGAGATTAAATTACATAGTAATCATTTGATTTAGTTTCAAATGTACGAAAACGCTTTATGATATAATCGAACTTGAATATTTAAGATGTCTTCGATTGATTAATGTGAGATGGAATATTGGTTGTTAAGTATGTAGATAACTTATAACATGTATTTAAAACGTGTTTACGAATATTGAAGATATATATATAATTAATTTAGGGTCGTGAATCCGAAGCCAACCCTGCACTTGTTCAATGACGTTATATGTATTTTTACTACAAAATACAGTATGGTGAGTTTTATTTGCCTTTTTACCCTTTATATTTTTGGGCTGAGAATACATGCGCAATTTTTATAAATGTTTTACGAAATAAACACAAGTAATCGAAACTACATTATATGGTTGAATTATCGAAATCGAATGTGCCCCTTTTTAGTCTGGTAATCTAAGAATTAGGGAACAGACACCCTAATTGACGCGAATCCTAAAGATAAATCTATTGGGCCCAACAAACCCCATCCAAAGTACCGGATGCTTTAGTACTTCGAAATTTATATCATGTCCGAAGGAGGATCCCGGAATGATGGAGATATTCTTATATGCATATTGTGAATGTCGGTTACCAGGTGTTCAATCCATATGAATGATATTTTTATCTCTATGCATGGGACGTATGTTTATGAGAAATGGAAATATGAAATCTTGTGGTCTATTAAAATTATGAAATGATTATTTATGTTAAACTAATGAACTCACCAACCTTTTGGTTGACACTTTAAAGCATGTTTATTCTCAGGTATTAAAAAAACCTTCCGCTGTGCATTTGCTCATTTTAGAGATATTACTTGGAGTCATTCATGACATATTTCAAAAGACATTGCATTCGAGTCATTGAGTTCATCAAGATTATTATTAAAGTCAATAATAGTTGGATATATTACGAGATGGTATGCATGTCGTCAACTTTCGATGTAATGAAATATTGTCTTTTTAAAAATGAATGCAATGTTTGTAAAAATGTATCATATAGAGGTCAAGTACCTCGCGATGTAATCAACTGTTATGAATCGTTTATAATCGATATGGACTTCGTCCGGATGGATTAGGACGGGTCACTACAGTAGAACTTAATCACGACTATTATAAATTGTATTTCCATAAGTTCGGGAACAAGACATGTATAAATACATGTAGGATACAAGGTAAGTTAGCTAGGATAAGGTAAGCACCCATTTTTATTAATCAAAACAGTAGCTAAAAACAAACAAAAATATCCAATTTTGTTTTACACATAATTTATTCGTTACAAATCCGTTTTGAGTGATTCGACTTGCCATGGTTTTGTATAAAACCGTTATTTATTAATCTAAATATAAAAAGTATATGTTTTAGTCGAAAATATAGCTTAGGTGTCAAATAACAGAAGATAGTCATATCCGTCGTAAGAACGACATCTTGATGACCCTTTTGAAAAACATACTTTCACTTAGTGTTTAACCATGGATTTTGGATATTTTCATATCCATATAAAATAATATTTTTCACCAAAGGAAATATTTTAATTCAAAGTTTAAGATAGGTTTTTAAAATTAATCCCAAAACAGCCCCCGTTCGACTAAGATGGCGTATATTCGATTTTAAAGTGTTCGTCGTGTTTACAAGTTTTATATCCTTATGTTAGCTTGACATACTGTCATAATACTTGTGTTGAAGTATTTTAAAAGTCAAATTAGAAGGATTAAGTTTGTTTGCAAACAAGTTTAGAATTAATCTAAACTATGTTCTTGTTATTGTAAGTTATAAACTCATAATAAGATAGCTATATGAATATGAATCGAATAAGATTATGAATAAGGTTACTACCTCAAGTAAATTGAACAAAGTTGCTGAGATTAAAAGGATGTTCTTGATCTTTGAAGTGTAGTTGGTTTTGATTAAAAAGATTGGAAGTAATCTTGCAAACCTGGATGGATTATTGAAGTGTTCTTGAAAGAAATTTCTTATGATGTTTAAGGCTTGATTCTTGAAATGGTTTATGAGATATATGATGAAAGGTTGCTGAATACTTTGAGTATGTGTTTAAGAGTGAGTTAAAATGAAGATGTAAATGAAATGAGATGTGTATATATACACATACATACATACGTGAATATAGATATAGATATATGATATGTATAGTTTTGTTTTGTTACAAATAAGTCATGGTTAATGACAAAGGATGGTTCCCACAAGTCTCCATCATGTTTATACATGTCTAAAAACTGATTTAGGGCTGCTAAGATCAATAATTTGGTATGTATATACCAATAGTAAATACGTTTAGAAGCTGGGTATGATACGGGTATAAATACCGAATGAATACGAGTAGAATTCTTGATAGAATTGAATGAGATTATGAGTATAGCTATCTTTGTTGAGTATAAGTATGTTGATATATGTATTTAAGTCTTTCAAAAGTGTATTAATACATTTTAATACAATACATATACATTTAGTTTAAATTAGGGTTTAAGACTTCGAAAAACGTTACATATATGTATATTGTTTCGAAGTCTTTAAGTTAGTAGTCTCATTTTATATATATAACCAATTGTTAATATACTTAATGAGATACTTAAATATCATTTTAACAATTCTTAAATATACATATATCCATATATATATTCCATTAAATAATTATTACACGTTTTGACGTTCGTGAATCGTCAGACAACCTGGGTGGCCAAACGTTTGTATGAAATTCATTTCAAATAGACAAGTCTTAACAAGTTGGATTGATTAACATGTTGGAAACATTTAATTATGTAAATATTAATCTTATATATATTAGCGGAAAAATCCGGGTCGTTACATTACACACCCGTTAAATTAAATTTCGTCCCCAAATTTAGAATAGTACCTAGTTAACGTGCGATATCGGAAAACAAATATGGGTACTTTAGCTTCATTTGATCTTCTCATTCCCAAGTAAATTCAGGTCTTCTATGAGCATTCCATCGAACCTTAACGATTGGTATCTTACTTTGTTTGAGTCGTTTGACCTCACGATCCATAATTTCGACGGGTTCTTCAACGAAATTTAGTTTCTCGTCAATTTTAATCTCATCTAAAGGAATAATGAGATCTTCAGTAGCTAGGCATTTCTTCAGGTTTGAAACATGAAAGGTGTTGTGGAGGTAGCTCAAGTCGATAAGCTACCGGCCCAATGCGTTTTTCAATCTTGAATGGCCCAATGTATCTTGGGCTCAATTTCTCCCGCTTTCCAAAATGAATAACACCTTTCCAAGGTGATACCTTAAGCATAACCATATCACCCTCCTCAAACTCTAAAGGTTTTCTCCTAACATCTGCATAGCTCTTTTGTCGACTCCGGGCTGTTTTCAATCGTTCCTGAATTTGAATGATTTTATCGGTGGTTTCTTGGATAATTTCTGGACCTGTAATCTATTTATCCCCCACATCACTCCAACAAATCGGAGACCTGCACTTCCTACTATAAAGTGCTTCGAATGGTGCCGCCTCAATACTAGAATGATAGCTGTTGTTGTAGGAAAACTCAGCCAACGGTAGATGTCGATCCCAACTGCTTTCAAAATCAATAACACATGCTCGTAGCATGTCTTCGAGTGTCTGAATTGTCCTTTCACTCTGCCCATCAGTTTGTAGATGATAGGCAGTACTTAAATCTAGACGAGTTCCCAACGCTTCGTGTAATGCCTGCCAGAATCTGGAAGTAAATCTACTATCACGATCAGAGATAATAGAGATTGGTATACCATGTCTAGAAACAACTTCTTTCAGGTATAACCGTGCTAATTTCTCTATACCATCCTCTTCTTTTATTGGCAAAAAGTGTGCTGACTTAGTAAGACGATCGACTATTACCCAAATCATATCATAACCTCCTGCGGTTCTCGGTAACTTAGCAATGAAATCCATGGTAATGTTTTCCCATTTCCATTCTGGGATTTCAGGTTGTTGGAGTAGACCCGATGGTTTCTGATGTTCAGCTTTGACTTTAGAACAAGTCAAACATGCTCCTACATATGTGGCTATATCGGCCTTCATTCCTGGCCATCAAAAGTTTCTCTTGAGGTCTTGGTACATTTTCCCCGCTCCGGGATGTATTGAATATCTGGTTTTATGTACTTCATCTAGTACCACTTTCCTCAAATTCCCATTCTTTGGTATCCAAATTCTTTCAGCTAAATACCTGGTTCCGTCTTCTTGAATATTAAGCTGTTTTTCTAATCCTTTAGGTATTTCCTTTCCAAAAATTCCTTCCTTCAAAACCTCCTGTTGCGCATCTTTTATTCGAGTAGTAAGATTAGTATGAATAATCATGTTCATAGCTTTTACTCGAATAGGTTCTCTTTCCTTTCGACTCAAGGCATCGGCTACCACATTCAGTTTCCCCGGGTGGTAACGGATTTCACAATCATAATCATTTAGCAGCTCAACCCATCTACGCTGCCTCATGTTTAGTTTATTTTGATTTAAAATATGTTGGAGACTTTTGTGATCGGTGTATACGATAAACTTGACCCCATATAGATAATGTCTTCACATCTTTAATGCAAAAACAATGGCGCCCAATTCTAGATCATGTGTGGTGTAGTTTTGTTCCTGAATTTTGAGTTGTCGAGAAGCATATGCAATCACCTTCTTCCGTTGCATAAGAACACACCCAAAACCCATTCTTGATGCGTCGCAGTAGATAACAAAATCTTCCACTCTGTCAGGTAACGATAAAATAGGTGCCGTAGTCAACTTCTTTTTCAACAATTGGAAGGCACCCTCTTGTTCGAAAGTCCATTCATACTTCTTCCCCTTATGTGTCAAGGCAGTTAAAGGTTTGGCTACTCGGGAGAAATCTTGAATAAATCTCCTATAATAACCGGCTAAACCCAAAAATTAACTTATTTGCATTGGAGTTTTCGGGATTTCCCAGTTTGTGATGGCTTCGATCTTGGCGGGATTAACTTTGATTCCATTACTACTGACTACGTGGCCAAGAAATTGTACTTCATTTAACCATAAAGCTGTTCTTTTCTTAACAATTCTAACACAAGTCTCAAATGTTGTTCGTGTTCTTGGTTATTCTTCGAATAGATAAGAATGTCATCAATAAAGACAATAACAAACTTATCTAAATATGGACTACATACTCGGTGCATGAGATCCATGAAAACTGCGGGTGCATTGGTTAGACCGAATGGCATAACCATGAATTCGTAATGGCCATAACGAGTTCTGAAGGCTGTTTTTGGTATATCGACTTCTTTAACCCTTAGTTGATGATAACTCGACCTTAAGTCGATTTTGGAGTATACGCTCGAACCTAGGAGTTGATCAAATAGATCATCGATTCGGGGTAAAGGGTATCGGTTTTTTATGGTTACTTTGTTCAGCTCACGGTAATCGATACACATACAAAAAGACCCATCTTTCTTTTTAACAAATAAAATTGGAGCTCCCCATGGTGACGTACTCGTTCGGATAAAACCACGTTCTAATACTTCTTGTAGCTGACTTTGTAATTCTTTCATTTCAGTGGGCGCAAGTCTATATGGAGCACGAGCTAGGTGCGGCTCCTGGTATAAGATCTATTTGGAATTCAACGGATCGGTGTGGAGGTAGTCCCGGTAATTCATCCAGAAACACCTCAGGAAATTCTCTTGCAACAGGAACGTCATCGATTTTCTTTTCTTCTTTTTCAACCTTCTCGATGTGTGCTAGTATGGCATAGCAACCTTTTCTTATTAGATTTAATTTGGCATTACCCTTTTCTCCGTACACCATTAAGGGTAACCCGTTTTCTCTCGGAATGCGAATCGAATTCTCATGACAAATAACTTCGGCTTTCACCTTGGACATCCAGTCCATTCCAATAATTACGTCGAAGTTTCCCAATTCCATCGGTATTAAATCAATTGCAAACGTTTCGCTAACTAAACTAATTTTTCGATATCGGCAAATTTTATCAACCTTAATTAGTTTACCGTTTACTACTTAAACTATACACTTTTTATCCAAAGGCGTTAACGGGAAATTTAATTTGGCACAAAATACTCTACTCATATAACTTCTATCGGCACCCGAATCAAATAAAACATAAGTAGGTGTATTGTTGATAAGAAACGTACCCGTAACAAGCTCCGGGTCTTCCTGTACTTTCTCCCCATTAATGTTGAAGGCTCTCCCACGGCCTTGGCTATTTCCATTCCAACACTGGTTTATGGTATGGCCCGATTTTCCACATCCATAGCAAACAACGCCGTTATTATTTGTTCCGGCATTATTTGCTCCTCCGTTTCTATTTGGTCCGTAGACTTCACACTTTGCCGCAATATGGCCATTCCTATTGCACCTGATACACAACTCTCTACAAAACCATTCTAGATGAAACGTATCACACCTTGGGCATATAGTCCTTTGCTTTTTGTTGTCGTTGTTGTTGTTGTTGTTGTTGTTGTTGTTGTTGTTGTTGTTGTTGTTGTTGTTGTTGTTGTTGTTGTTATTGTTGTTGTTGTTGTTGTTGTTGTTGTTGTTGTTGTTATTGTTAGGGTTATTATTGTTGAGATGTTTGTTGTTGTTATTATTGGGATTGGGGTTGTTGTTGTTGTTGTAGTTTTGGTTGCGGTTGTTGTTATTGTAATTATTATTGGGATGGTTATTGCGGTTATTGTTGCGGTTGTTGTTGCGATTATTGTTATTGTTGGGGTGGTTGCGATTGTTGTTGTAGTTGTTGTTTTGATTGTTGTTGTTGTACTGGTGACCCTGGTCACCGCTTTCCTCCCATTTTCTCTTTCCCTATTTCATCATGGCCTCCTCGACCGCCTCTTTCTTTATCCTTCTTATAATTTGGCCTATCAATTTGTGGGATATACGGCTCGCTTTCTGCATTGTTGCAGGGTCGTTAGCACCTACATGCTCTTGGATTCATTCCGGCAACCCTTTTATGAATGCTTCAATTTTTGCTTCTTCGTCCTCAAATGCCCCAGGACACATTAAAGCCAGTTCATTGAAACGTCGCTCGTAGGTAGTGACATCTAACCCTTGGGTTGTCAGTGCTTTAAGCTCTGCCTTGAGCTTGTTGATTTTGGTTCTGGGACGGTACTCTTCCTTCATCATGTGCTTGAAAGCGGACCATGGAAGTGCGTAGGCGGTATTCTGTCCTACGTAATCCATGTAGGTATTTCACCATGTCAAAGCAGTACCCCTGAAAGTATGTGCGGCATACTTAACTTTATCCTCTTCTGCGCAGTTGCTGATTGCGAACACGGCTTCAACCTTCTCTGTCCACCGCTTTAGTCCAACGGGTCCTTCGGTTCCTTCAAACTCATTGGATTTGCAGGCTATAAAAGCTTTGTAGGAACATCCTACCCGGTTGCCATTGTTTCCTCCACTGCTGGAACCCGATTGGTTATTGTTGTTCATTGCATTTACCACTGCAGCCATATTTGCAGCGAAAGCTTGAAGTTCTTCTGTGTTATATTGTTGTTGTCTAGTAACAGGAGGAGCCATTTCCTTCAAAAATAGCCGAATGATTTAATCACATAGAATTTTTATAAGTAGCCAAAAAGTATTTTATAGCTTAATATGAACTTATTATTATAAAAGACTTTTCTTCATATTAGCGTTTTATAACTGTAATAATGTTCATACTTGGCAGCTAACACACAAATAACCTACTAAAATTCTAATATGAAAAACTATGGTAAGTTATTAAGTTAGTACGTAATAATAAGTTGTAATAATAATAATAAACCTTCCATGCTTATTCTTATTATTATACAATCATAAGGAAAATTACATCGCAAACTTTCATACAAACTTAAACATACAATATACTACATATTTCACAATGCATGGAATACAGGATAGCTGCCGATGGTTCAAGAACGGCGAGATTTCTTAGATGTTGACGTTGTTTCTTTCTCGGCCAAACGTTTGGATTTTCGTTTGGATAGTTCTTTTTCCAATTCCTCCCAATTGGTTCTTTTGGCTAATTATTTGGGAGCAAAACCACCAGTCGTTATACGAGCAGTCATTTTATAAACTAGTTTCTTAGATGGTTCAGGTGGATGATCACAAACATTTTGGGTCATAATAGGTTCATTGGGTTTGGGATCGGGTATAACCGCCAAAGATTTCCCAAATCACGTTGTGGTTCGGTAATTTCCACAACTTCTTCAGGATCCTCTTCTTCGGGTTCCTCCTCTGGATCTTCTTCCGGATCCTCTTCTGGAAATTGTGAATCTTCCCAATTTTCCCAACAATTTTCCTCTTTAATGGTAGTACCAAAAGTTAACTTTTCCGTTGGTTCATAAGTCGTATGCTTTGACTCAGTCTCCAAATCACTTGATAAGTAAATGAAATCTGAATCACTAGAGATGCTTATATGATCGGATGAAGTCATCTATCACATAATAGCAGGCACGTTAAGGAAATAATATATCTTATAATATTTACATATTAATATTCTTATGTTTCCAACAATTATGTTAAGCAATCATTTTTAAAACAAATACGGTCGAAGTCCACACTCACTAATGCATAAAAGAAATCCGTTAGACACACTAATGAAAAATTTTATGGTTCTCTAAGACCAACACTCGGATACCAACTGAAATGCCCCATTCATATTAATTATAAACGTTTCATATTAATTGGTTTCTTTGCGAGGTTTTAACCTCTATATGAGACGTTTTTCAAATCTTGCATTCATTTTAAAAAAAAAACAACCATAACCTTTATTATTAAATAAAGGTCTTAACGACATAATTTAGATTGTCTATCAAAGACAATCTCCTAAAATAAATAAGTTTTTACACAACCCATTACAATATGATCAAATATATTACAACAAACACTCCGAATGCAAGTTTAAACAATATAAACAATTATGCCGACTCCAAATCTTGACCTTGGGTTGGCATACGACAGCGGAAGCGTTTATAATATTCACCTGAGAATAAACATGCTTAAAACATCAACAAAAATGTTGGTGAGTCATAGATTTTATTTCTATATAATAATCATAATATTTAATAAGTCACAGGATTTCATTTAATTAAATGCGCAGGATCATTACAACTGCAAAAATCATTCATACGATGAGTCGCCTGGTAACCGAACTTAACATGGAGCGCTTAAGATATCTGGCATCATACATTCCACTATTTAAATGCATGACAAGAACCCTTCGAATTACTAAAGCATTTTCCCTATTCGAAAATGGGGGTGTTGGTGCCCGTAGATCTACCTTTAGGGTTCGCGTCAATTAGTGTTTTCACTAATTCTTAGGTTACCAAGCATAATAATAATAAGTACAGATATCTGATATAACAAAACAACCGTAGAATGTAGTTTCTTGAACTTGTGCTTATTTTGTAAAACATTTATAAATTTGCATGTATTCTCATCCCAAAATAATTTAGATAGTAAAAATGGGACTATAACTCACTAGTGATGATTTCCGAACAGATGGTAATAAGACTTGGCCTTTGACAAATTCACGAACCTAATAATAATATTCTTGTGTCAAAATATATATATATATATATATATATATATATATATATATATATATATATATATATATATATAATTAATATTCCATAATTATGATACTTGTGATAATTTTAATTGTCCATTGTTAGTAGTCCAACGTTCGTAGTCCAATAGTCCGATAGTCCAACAGTATAAATATATATATAAATATAAATGCGTATATTGTGTTAGAATTTACTAACACTATAATATATTATCTTAATATAATAAGACACATAATATGTATATTGTCTGAAGCAATCCGCGACCCATTGTATACATGTCTCAGGCTCGATCACAACCCAAAGTATATATTATTATGTTGGAATCCACTTCGACCCACAGCTAACTCGAGATTACTGCCAATGGTGTCTTATAGTTCGTTCCAACAATATATATAGAAGAAGTCAAAATGATATGTCAAAACTTTCTATACGAATCCACGGTGATCAAGTCATATATATATATATGGTGCCTTACGATCTTTATTAAGACTATAATATATTGTCGTAGAACTTAATCACGACAATTATAAATTGTATTTCCATAAGTTCAGGAACAAAACATGTATAAATACATGTTGGATACAAGGTAAGTTAGCTAGGATAAGGTTAGCATCCATTTTTATTAATCAAAACCGTAGCTAAAAACAAACAAAAATATCCAATTTTGTTTTACCCATAATTTCTTCGTTACAAATCCGTTTTGAGTGATTCGACTTGCCATGGTTTTGTATCAAACCGTTATTTATTAATCTAACCAGAAAAAGTATATGTTTATAGTCAAAAATATAGCTTAGGTGTCAAATAAGAGAAAATAGTCATATCCGTCGTAAGAACGACATCTTGATGACCCTTTTGAAAAACATACTTCCACTTAGTGTTTAACCATGGATTTTGGATATGTTTCATATCCATATAAAATAAGATTTTTCACCAAAGGAAATATTTTAATTTAAAGTTTAAGATAGGTTTTTAAAATTAATCCCAAAACAGACCCCGTTCGACTAAGACGGCGTATATTCGATTTTAAGGTGTTCTTCGTGTTTACAAGTTTTATATCCTTATGTTAGCTTGAGATACTGTCATAATACATGTGTTGAAGTATTTTAAAAATCAAGTTAGAAGGATTAAGTTTGTTTGCAAACAAGTTTATAATTAATCTAAAGTATGTTCTTGTTATTGTAAGTTATAAACTCATAATAAGATAGCTATATGAATATGAATCGAATAAGACTATGAATAAGGTTACTACCTAAAGTCAATTGAACAAAGTTGCTGAGATTAAAAGGATGTTCTTGATCTTTGAAGTGTTGTTGGTTTTGATTACAAAGATTGGAAGTAATCTTGCAAACTTGGAAGGATTATTGAAGTGTTCTTGAAAGGAATTTCTTATGATGTTTAAGGCTTGATTCTTGAAATGGTTTATGAGATATATGATGAAAGGTTGCTGAATACTTTGAGTATGTGTTTAAGAGTGAGTTAAAATGAAGATGTAAATGAAATGAGATGTGTATATATACACATACATACATACGTGAATATAGATATAGATATATGATATGTATAGTTTTGTTTTGTTACAAATAAGTCATGGTTAATGACAAAGGATGGTTCCCACAAGTCTCCATCATGTTTATACATGTCTAACAACTGATTGAGGGCTGCTAAGATCAATGATTTGGTATGTATATACCAATAGTAAATACGTTTAGAAGCTGGGTATGATACGGGTATAAATACCGAATGAATACGAGTAGAATTCTTGATAGAATTGAATGAGATTATGAGTATAGCTATCTTTGTTGAGTATAAGTATTTTGATATATGTATTTAAGTCTTTCAAAAGTGTATTAATATATCTTAATACAATACATATACATTTAGTTTAAATTAGGGTTTAAGACTTCGAAAAACGTTACATATATGTATATTGTTTCGAAGTCTTTAAGTTAGTAGTCTCATTTTATATATATAACCAATTGTTAATATACTTAATGAGATACTTAAATATCATTTTAACAATTCATAAATATATATATATCTATATATATATTCCATTAAATAATTATTACACGTTTTGACGTTCGTGAATCGTCAGACAACCTGGGTGGCCAAACGTTTGTATGAAATTCATTTCAAATAGACAAGTCTTAACAAGTTGGATTGCTTAACATGTTGGAAACATTTAATTATGTAAATATTAATCTTATATATATTAGCGGAAAAATCCGGGTCGTTACAAATAGATCGTCATGGATGCTAGTAATTGGATGCCTTCAATTGAAACCTACTGATTAGTTAAATACAGGAAACTTAATGTGATATGATAACACTTTATGATAAGGTCGGGTACTGTAGTCGTTTGATTTCGGATCAACGCTTAAAATTAAGTCAACTAATGCTTAATTTTAGATCCCAACTAACTTAGTTTTTTTTAAAAATTCATAGGTCCAACAAACACTAACTGAACTATTTCGAATGAAAAATCCACACCTACACGGACGACAATGCGTCCTGATAAGGTTTTCTCGACGACATGTCCTAGGGTTGTCGTCTGGTATAATTCGTGGTAGAAAGTTTTTTCGGACAAAACGTTGCATCTTTTTCGGACGACTAGGACCCACATTGACTTTTCTGGTCAACAGCTAACGATTATTTCCGAACGACATTTTTGTATGACATGTCGTTCGTAGAGAATATTAACTAAAATTAATTATTTAACAATAAATAAATTATATAATATTTTATCCATGCCTTTTCAGACGACATGCTGCATGAAAAAATGTCTGTCATTTTTGTCAACAATCAGCTTTGACAACCTTTTGGGTCACCTTTTTCTGACGACATGCTGTCCGGAAAAATGCCAGTCAATTTTTTAAAGGAACAGCAAAAAACTGCATAGTACCAACAGGTTAACACCGCACATTACCAAACACAACCTGCTATAGAATTTTTAATACCTAGGAAATCAAAACACTATAATAACATTTAATAAATGATTCAAATCTACTAAATTAAAACAATCAAAAGTAGTAATTACATCAAACACAACAAATTGCTCACCCTCCTCCTCCATCTTTGTCACTTTCCTCGTATAGATTATGATTTAAATTGAGAAACGGGAACATACCATGTAACTCTTGCATGATATTAAGTCCCAGATTAACAGAAAAAAATGGGGATACTATATTAAGCGTTTTTGACTCCATTGAACTCATATGAACCCTAACAACAACAAAACTCAATATCACATAAGTGGTATATGAGGGAGGTGAGATGTAGACAATCATTCCCTATCCGAGAATAAAGACAAGTCATTTCTCCGCCCAGAGTGCAAACACTCTCAAAAGTACAAAAAATCATCTCTCTCTATTCGACGGATAGAGAAATTACTTCCGAGTGAACTCATTTTATCCTAATCGACTCCATTTGAATCCATATTTACCCTAATTCATCCATTTGACCTTAATTGATTCCGTCTGACCTTATTTGAACTCCTATTGAACACAATATCTCTCGGAGGAGATTCAGGGAATGCAAACATACATTGAAATAAATCAAATCTATATAACAGTTTATATATATATATATATATATATATAGAGAGAGAGAGAGAGAGAGAGAGAGAGAGAGATAGACAGAGAGAGAGATTTAATCAAAAGGAAAGTACTTTTTTTGGGGGAAGTAATTTTTTTCGACTTTTACGAAATTGATTTTTCAGGCATCAAGATCACATGAAAATATGAACATTTAAAAAAAACACTTTGTGATGAATGTTATTATTTTGGCGGGAAAACGCTCGAAGAAAAAAAAAATAAAAACATACATCATGAGTAATATTATTCTTCTGAGTTTTTTTTTTAGGGTTTAAAAATTAGGTTAGTAATTAGGGTTTAGAAATTATAGTTCATAAATTAGGGTTTAGCTATTAGGGTTTAAAAATTAGGGTTTAAGGTTTAGAAATTAAGGTTTGGATTGAATTTTTAACATGAACGGTTTAGAGTTTAGGGTTTAGGATTTTTGGTTTAGGGACTAGAGTTTAGGGTTTACTTGAAATGCAATAATGATTAAAAATACAATATTATATATAAGTAAAAAACTTGACTTTCACATCATTTTACACGTGTTATTGGTAAATATTGTTTATAATTAATAAAATTTCCTAATTTTTCTAAATTTTTTTAACAAAGTTGTATATTATTATTACCCGCGGGTTTACCCACAGGTCACGGGTATCTGCGGGTCACGGGCATGGGCGAAATATTTTTACCCGCGGGCGGGTAACGGGTCTCTACGAGCAAAAAAACCAACCCGATTGGCGGGTCGCGGGTATATAGAACCCGTGCCCATTACCCGCGGGTGCCATCCCTAACTAAACCAAAACAGTAAACCCTAAACTCCAAATCGGACTAAATTTTTTTTTAAAAAAAAAAACTTCATATAAGATGAAAGAAAACAACGTTCAAAAGTATTATTAAGATTTAGGAATACCATTACTCATGATGAATATAATCAATTATTTCTTCAATCATTTTTTCGCCTAAATAATAACATTCATAACAAAGTGTTTTTTTTAATGTTCATATTTTCACCTAAACTTGATGTTTGAAACAACAAATTTCGATAAAAAATGAAAAAATTTACTTCCTCCCCAAAAACGTGATTCACTCTTGATTATGACCACACACACACACACACACACACACATATATATATATATATATATATATATATATATATATATATATATATATATATATATATATATATATATATATATATATATATAGGGGCAGGATCAATGGGGAAGTAACCAATCGGGGCGAAGCGGGGGGAAGTAAAAATTTTTTTTCGTTTTTTTTGAATTTTTTTTTCCGGCATCAAGATCACACGAAAATATGAACATTTAGAAGAGACACTTCGTGATGAATGTTATTATTTAGGCGGGAAAACGATCGACAAAAATAACATTCAAGATAATATTGTTCGTGAAGAATATGAACGTTTTTTTTCATGTTTTGTGAAGTAAAATTTAGCCCGATTTAGAGTTTAGGGTTTAGGGTTTAGAGTTTGGTGTTTTGGATTTATTCCATAAACCCAAAACACCAAACCCTAAACCCTAAACCCTAAACTCTAAACCGTTCGTGTTAAAAACTCAATCTAAATCCTAAATCTAAACGCTAAATCTAAACCCTAATCCCTAAATTTCTAAACCCTAATATCTAAATCCTATAAACCCTAATATCTAAACCCTAATATCTAAACCACAATAGCTAAAACCTTAAAATACGCTCGAAAAACACGATAATTGTTATATATTACTTTTTCGAGCGTTTTCCCGCCAAAATAAAAATATTTATCACAAAGTGTCTCTACTAAATGTTCATATTTTCATCTTATCTATAATGTTCGTGAACAAAGTTTTTTCAAAAAACGAAAAAAAAAAGTTTTTGCTTCCCCCCGAATGGTTACTTCCCTGTTGATCCTACCACTATATATATATATATATATATATATATATATATATATATATATATATACACACACAACATTAAAAGTAAGAAGATTCAAGTAATTTAAGAACATCTAACGATAGACTTGCTACCATGATTACTTTAAAAATTTTGTTTAGCCCTATTTTACGTGTTCTTTTCTGCATGAGCCTTGTTAAATTCGTCAGAGAAGCAACTTTCGAAAATGTCCCGTTTCTTATATTGTAACATTTTAAAAAATGATAGAAAGTAAATGCTCGATCTCCTCAATGTCCAAGAGTAAACAGAACTTTTTTATCACTTTAATACAAGTTGAAATCGAGTGGATAAGACATGTTTCCTTCTTTCCTATACATTAAAGTAAAGTCTAAATAGAATAATTAATAAAAGACAAAATTATCAAAATTGTCCTTGTGTTCATCTGTATTTTTATTTTTGTTTCATGTTTTAACAACGCTCCATTTGTCATCCTTAAATTAGTAAAAACGTCCCAATTTCGGCCCTATGCATCACATCTGTTAACTCTCTGTCAAGTAAGCCCCATATGCACACCACGTGACATTATTCCATTTATATTAAACGATTAACAGATCAAATTAGACATAAACCCTAATCGATTTCATCACCCCTATCAGCACGATCACATAAACCCAAATCAATCACATCTAATTCCATGAGTTTCTATTGTATTTGTGGAAATCAATTGGTTATTCGAATTTCAAAGAATTCAAAGAACCTCAGATGAAGGTTCTGTTGTTGCATAGCAACTGCATGCTTACATGGTAATCCATTCCCACCTCCGACAAGTACATGTCCAAAGCATAAGATCAACAATTTGCTGATCTAAGAATGCATCCATTACTTGGAATCTATCCCCACCATTCCAGGTAGGATTATACCTATTTGCACAGTTTTAATATGATCAAAGAACTGTGTTTCTGTGGGTGTCAAAATACCAGATGATCTGTCATTTACCTTTTGTACATTCACAATTCTTCTCATTAGATATTCTCTTACATACTCTAAACAAGTAATTATAGGTTTGTCCCTCCCATCCACCAACTTGCTATTAAATGTCTCATATAGATTATTTAATAACGTATCACAACATGCTCTACCTGTAAAGTGTGATCCGCTCTATTGATTAACTGAAATATCCTTTAAATACTTGTATGCCCCTTCATTCTCCCTACTAATGTGACGACCCGGGAATTTCCGATCAAATGTAAACTTAATCTTTATATGATTTCGACACGATACGCAAAGTCTGTAATGTGAAACCTTAAAAACTTTGAACTATTTTCATAATTGCATTTGACCCTTGAACTATTTATATGGATTCAGTGAACCATTGAATATATTCTCGACGATTCACGAACAACTGTTTGTAAATAAATAAATATATATATTTAAATATAAATGTATGTGTTGGAAAGTATAAAAATAAATGAATCATTAAAATTAAAATGTAAAAATAATAAATAAAATAATTAAGTGTAATTAAAAATGAATTTATATGATCACTATAATATTGTATTATTTATAAAGTGTAAATATTTAATAAGAGTTAGTATATAATATATTATGGGATTATTAAAATAAAGCTATATATAAATGTATATGGATTCTATAAATAATTATTATGATATATTGAATTATATATAATAAGTATAAATACTAATCATTCAATATAAACTATTATATAATATATTAGATATTACATAATTAATAATACATAAGATTGATATAGTAAATTTAATTACAAGTTAAGGTAAATGTTATATAAATATTATTGTTATTATTACATTCATTAATACTAATATATGTATTATCTATATAGTTATTAGTAATATAAAAATTTGTTATATCTATATTATTAGTATTATTCACATCATTAATATTAATGTTAATATCAATATTATTATTTGTATTATCGATATTAATATAGTAATTTATTTTTATTTATAATATTAATTGTATTATTAAAATTGTATAGTTATTAAATATTAAGAACCATTATTACTATTAAAATTATTAATTATCCTTACCATTGAAAAAATACAGTACTTCTATCATTATAATTATTGTTAGTGTTTGTTTTTATTATTATTATTATTAACATATATTAATTACTAATAGAAATTTAATATATAATATAAATACAGATAAATATAAATACATATACAATATACAAATATCGATATATATATATATATATATATATATATATATATATATATATATATATATATATATATATATATAAAATCAAATACATAAATACATATACATGTATATAATACGAATATATAGATATACAGCTATTTAAATATACACTGTTAAATCCATAAATCTACAGATACAGATAATACACATGTTTAATTAAATTAGCTGATATATAAAATCTGGAGTTGGTACAAACAGAATCAATGAATTTTAACCTATTCTTATTTTTTTCTTCCATTGCTGTTCCTGATTTGCAAGCTGTCGAACCACTTTTTGATACAAAACAAAACCTAACGAAATTGGTACTATATTACTATCTCATTTACACTTGATATCAGAATAGATTGAATTATGTAGATAGTATAAAAAAAAGAGCCGTTCACTCTGTTGTTCCACTTTTCAGCCAAAACGCGATATCGAATTGTTTTTCAAAATCCTTAAAAGCAGTTATGCTTGAAATCATCTATCTAATCTGTCTGTAAAGTCTTAATCCTGGATTCTTTAAACCAAGTGAGAATTTAAGAGTCAAACTTACGAATTCAAAAAGTCAAACATTTTGTTCATAGCAAAATTCGGAATCGTATGGATGATTTTGTTGAAATTAATGATTTATAAAGTTTCTATGAACCTTTTGAAACACAATTTGTATTATAAACTTTGTCTAAAACGAATGTTAAATCGAGTTTGAATTTTTTTTTTCTTCTTTCTTTTCTGTCGCGACTGCATAGCAGTGTTCATAATTTTTTTTTTTTATTATTCAATCAATAACCCATCCTTTCTGATTCTATATTGGTTGCAAGCCTTAAATGTTGTCACAAATTCGTTGTCTTAAATTTCTTGATCCCTGGTCGATTCAGTGATGAAGGAGATGAAGAGAAGGAACCAGAATAGTAAATGGGTTATGTATATTAGGAGACAATTTAAAACAGAAAGTAATAGGCAGTGCAGTGGTCGTGGGTGATGTCGGTTTAACGAGAGGTCTCGGGTTCGAGCCCGGGTTGGGGCATATTTTTTTATAGATGTTTTTAAAGGTATATCTCCTTACCAAAATTATTATTATTTTATTATTGTTAATCTAATTTGAGTTATATTATTAATTTTATTATTTAATGCCTATAATTATTATTATGATTATAGTAAGTATAATTATTATTATTACTGTTATTACTAATATTATTATTATCCCCACCAAGTATTATTATTTAGTATTATTGTTATTATCACCAAACATTATTATTATTAGGAGTATTATTAATATAAGTACTACTATTATTATTATGATTTGGATTGCGAACTGAGGTTATAGCAGCTTTAGTTATTAATTTAAGAAATTAAACATGGAGACTATGATTATGATTAACATAAGTAATATTATTAATATTACCTATTATTATGTATTATGTATTATCATAAAAGTTACTATTTTCATTATCATTACTTAATATTATTGTTATTATTACTAATATTAATATATGTAATATTACTATTATAATAATGATTATTATTATTATTATTATTAACATTATTAAGAACATAATACAATTTAACATTATAAATATTATTATAAATATCATAATAATAATAATAATAATAATAATAATAATAATTATTATTATTATTATTATTATTATTATTATTATTATTATTATTATTATTATTATTATCATGATTAAAAATATTAGTATCATTTTAGACTTATTATTATTATTATGAATAAAAGAATTATTATTAGGATTACTACTAGTAATAAGATTGTTATAATTATAATTATTATTAAGTATTATGTATTAATATCAAAATTTTTAATATCATTACCATTATTATTAAATTATCAATCTTATTAAAACTACTGATATTATCATTATATTTAATATTAGTAATATCATATTATCTTAGTATTATTAAAATACTGTTTTAACTCACAAATGTTACATATATATAAATATATTTAATATATAAAACATAACAAACTTAATATCTTATTTAGTTAAAATATATAAAATGAATACATACAACATATAAGTTATTAACATAAAAATGATATAACTAAGAAAATTATATATGTATTTATTCGATTACGATTATGTGTATTAATATATATATACACAAATGATATAGGTTCGTGAATCCAAGGCCAACCCTACTTTTGTTCATTGTCGTTCTATGTATTTTTACTACAAAATACATTAGGTGAGTTTCATTTGCCTTTTTTACCCTTTATATTTTTGGGCTGAGAATACATGCGCTGCTTTTATAACTGTTTTACGAAATAGACACGAGTAAATGAAACTACATTCTATGGCTGAATTATTAAACCGAATATGCTCCTTTTTAGTCTGGTAATCTAAGAATTAGGGAACAGACACCCTAATTGACGCGAATCCTAAAGATAGATCTATTGGGCCTAACAAACCCCATCCAAAGTACCGGATGCTTTAGTACTTCGAATTATATCATGTCCGAAGGAGGATCCCGGAATGATAAGGGATATTCTTATATGCATATTGTTAATGTCGTTTACCAGGTGTTCAATCCATATGAATGATATTTTTGTCTCTATGCATGGGACGTTTATTTATGAGAATTGAAAATATGAAATCTTGTGGTCTATTAAAGTTATGAAATGATTGTTTATGATAAACTAATGAACTCACCAACTTTTTGGTTGACACTTGAAAGCATGTTTATTCTCAGGTATGAAAGAAATCTTTCGCTGTGCATTTTCTCATCTTAGAGATATTACTTGGAGTCATTCATGACATATTTAGAAAGACGTTGCATTCGAGTCGTTGAGTTCATCAAGATTATTATTAAGTCAAATATAGTTGGATGTATTATGAAATGGTATGCATAATGTCAACTTTCGATGAAAAGAAAGTTTGTCTTTTAAAAACGAATGCAATGTTTATAAAATGTATCATATAGAGGTCAAATACCTCGCGATGTAATCAACTATTGTGGATCGTTTATAATCGATATGGACTTCGTCCGGATGGATTAGGACGGGTCGCTTCAGTTGGTATCAGAGCGGTTGTCTTAGCGAATCGGGTCTTGCATTAGTGTGTTTAACTGATAGCCGTTAGGATGCATTAGCGAGTCTGGACTTCGACCGTGTCTGCATGTCAAAAGTTTTGCTTATCATTTCTTGTCGAAAATTACTTGCTTATCATTCTTAGAGAATCACTTGCTTATCATCCTTAGTCTAGACACATCTTATTGCATTGAGTGCATGATTAGTGTATAGACAAAATTCATATCTTAGCATATCTGCTAATTCATATCTTAGCGTATCTCTTATTGTAAACTTTGCCTGACATTTTCTGTAGATTCCTCCGTAACTTATGGGATTTTAGTATTATATATGCATATGTAAATTATGTATTGCATGATACTAATCTACATCCTATAATTTATTTCTTATCGAAAATCCTTCATCTGATCGTACGAGATGAATCCCTCAACCAGTTCGAGTCCCTCAGATTCCGATAGCTATTCCGACAGCTATTCCAACATGGATATTCACCTAAGCTTCGGAAGCAGCGTCACCAGAATGAATCAACCAATCGGCCATCCCCAATTCATCTGATGGATTCGTAGACGACTTAACCGATGGAAAACCGAAGAAGGCGATCCCTTCCACCAACCGAATACACCTCTTGGCGAAGAACCTGAAGCACTTACCGGTGAACCCATTCGAAACACCACTTTCACACTTACTTCCAGAGTATCTCGCCCCGATTATATTCTATCTAAAATTCTAAACCTTATTCATTCGCTCGTTCCTACCGACAATCATTCCGGAGTAATAAGTCAACGAACTTCACGCTCGAGTAATCAATTTGGAAAATATGGTGCAAAACATACCAGCTTCAGCAACATCATCGGCACCAATAGTACCATCAGTAACAGCACCAGTACCATCAACAATTCATGTCTCAACATCTCATTCTGTACCTCGAGCATAATCATCGTTCTATATGACATTCTATAACATTTATCTTCGTACGACATGATGGATATGTAATCTCTAAATGTTTTAGAGATTATGTACTCTAGTTCTAGCAGTAAATCAAATGAGTTTAATATCATATTAACTCATTAAATCCATGATTACATCTGAAGAAAATATATATGTATATATGTTTTCATAGAGATTGTAATTAAAAATTCTTTTGTACAAACTGTTAATGGTGAAAATCTTTTAACGGGTAAGTAATACCCAAGGAATATTTAGTTTTCACCTTAATAAGTTACACTGTACATTCTTCGAATCTGATACAACAGTCATTTACTATCCTACTTACATTAACCGATATACGAATCTGTTCATCACAAAATAACTATTTTCATTCAATTTCATATTTGGATTTTGACTTCTCAGAATTCAATAAGTGGCATAATGAAGAAAACATTTGACAAAATAAAATTTGTTAGAAACAAACAAATTAACTATGAGGAATTTTGTTAAGAATTCACACTAACTGTTCCTAGCTAATTGTTCCTAGCTAACTGATTACATTTTATTTATCGCAATTTAATTATCGCAATTAAATTATCGCAATTTACATTCTCGCAATTTTATTTATCGTCATTTAATTTCTGTTATTTACTTTACGCAATTTATTTATCTTCATTTAATTTCTGTTATTTATTTTACGCACTTTAAATATCGGGACATGTATACAAGGTTTTGACATATCATATTGACCCATCTATATATATTATTTAGAATAACCATAGACACTCTATATGCAGTAATGCGGGAGTTAGCTATACAGGGCTGAGGTTGATTCTACAATAATATATATAGTTTGAGTTGTGATCAAGTCTGAGACGAATACGGGTCACGATACGTATTAATTAATTCGAATATTATAAATTAAAATATATATGAGTTATTGGACTGTTAACTGTGGACTATCGACTGTGGACTATCAAGATTTGACAATTAAAAATGAATTAAAATATTGATTATAACATATGAAACTAAACAATTCTTCAAGTTTGCCACTTGATCTCATTGTAAACCTCATTTGTATCTTGACGATTACAATATGCGTTCAAACCTTTCATGATTCTTGAAAACACCTGAATCGAGAGGATAAACCAACCGCACTTCATCTACGGGAAGAAAAGATTGATGCATATAGTCATGCACCTGAAAATACTCTGAATCTGATTAAACATTTAATACATATCTGTGCTAGCTCCTTTGGCGTTGTTATTACCGAAGATAACCTTACAATCCCTTTCCAAAGTAGTCAATTTTGTCACAGCTTCAGTAAGTCAACTTCGACTTTTCGTTCGAAACAACCTTATCATCAACTTGATATATATGCCTACTCTTTTATTGTTACCAGGGAACCTTTTATATTCTACCATATTACCATCAACGTTTAATCATCTAAAAACAAAAGTCTCATGAAACCACCTCGGATTGATAAAAGATGATTCAGATATCATATCATAGCATTAAATGTAGAGGAAATGGAAAAATTGTAGATGGTCTAAACGGCCAAAAGTTTGATGATAAAGAAAGGAGTGTTAGGAACGCTCGATAGAAAATTTAGTATTGAAAAACAGATTGAGATAACCATGAAGGAGACTCTGAACAAATCACAAGGACTAAACTTGTACATATAGAATCCTGATGATTCTGTATCTGATGAAATCTTCAGCGAACGCCTTTCTTCTGAATCTAAACCCCTTACGGATAAATCTTCTCTATCATACTTCGATATTAGAAATTCCAAGATATCATCGTATCTTTCATTATAAATATCCTCCATATTTCTGAAGATATTTTCATAACTATTCTTATCTGAAATCATTAATCTCTTCGTGCTATCAGTGTTACATCATATAGAAACTGTTAGTTTCTATATTCTGTAAACTTTCGAGCTTAAAATATGAATGTTATTGAAGTAGTGTTGGGAACTGAAGCATGAGTTAGTATAATATAATGACACTTGATCAACGTGAATATATCACAGTAAGTCATGCTGAGTTTCTAATGAGACGTGATGATTCACAGATTATAACATTACCACGTACCATGTTACATAACTCTTTCATTCTGCTTAACTTCTAAACCTATCAAGAAAGTATATTCTTGATAGTTCTATTCTCAGTGATTCTGGTAATTTAACAAATCAAAATCGTGCCATTTCCATTCCCTTCTTAGAACATTAACAGTGTTTATTCTGAAACTTATATCTGCGAATTCTGGACCATTACAAGAGATGCCTAATCGCAAGAAGAAGAAATGGAGGGACAAAGCTCCAAAATAGAAATTAGAGTATAAATCGCAGCAAATAGGAAGGAGTATTAACGGTGGACGACAATGATTATAGGAAACAGAAATAGGGACATTGAAATACAAGGGGGATATAAATCCGATAACAACACATAAATTACAAACCGTGTATATCAATGTTTATCGCAACATAATGACACGGGAGAATTATAAGTACTATAACCCCAAGGGCAAAGTAGAAGTAAGAAGACTCCTCTGGTGGAAGTTGGAAATGAAGAATAATGGTCACGATAGTAAGGATAAGGACAAGGATTAGAACTGGATTAAGCATTTTCACAATCTTTTGGATGTATGAAATAAGAAAGAAAGTATAGGAATGGTGAGAATAATGGAACGGAAGAGCTTAATTTATAATGGAAATATCAGACAGTGTAATCGAGGCAGATCACCGTATTTAATTATAGAGATTTTAATTTCCTTACTCGCCGAAGAATCAAATCTTTTAGATTTCGAAGATTTTCTTTAAATCCCTTGAATTCCGGAATTCAACCCTGACTCTGTCAAAAGCTAAGATGAATCTTTACTTTCCTATTTCACTCTTTGGTGATAGCTTCATTCGTACTCTTCGAATAATCGAATTAATTTTATCCATATTACTCAATAGTGATAAAACTCAATTTATCAACTCATATTCGTCATGAAAACATTTTCATTGTTAGCCATGACCACCTCACTCAAATTTCGGGACGAAATTTCTTTAACGGGTAGGTACTGTGACGACCCGGGAATTTCCGATCAAATTTAAACTTAATCTTTATATGATTTTGACACGATACGCAAAGTCTGTAATGTGAAACCTTAAAAACTTTGAACTATTTTCATAATTGCATTTGACCCTTGAACTATTTATATGGATTCAGTGACCCATTGAATATATTCCCGACGATTCACAAACAACTGTTTGTAAATAAATAAATATATGTATTTAAATATAAATGTATGTGTTGGAAAGTATAAAAATAAATGAATCATTAAAATTAAAATGTAAAAATAATAAATAAAATAATTAAGTGTAATTAAAAATGAATTTATATGATCACTATAATATTGTATTATTTATAAAGTGTAAATATTTAATAAGAGTTAGTATATAATATATTATGGGATTATTAAAATAAAGCTATATATAAATGTATATGGATTCTATAAATAATTATTATGAAATATTGAATTATATATAAAAAGTATAAATACTAATCATTCAATATAAACTATTATATAATATATTAGATATTACATAATTAATAATACATAAGATTGATATAGTAAATTTAATTACAAGTTAAGGTAAATGTTATATAAATATTATTGTTATTATTACATTCATTAATACTAATATCTGTATTATCTATATAGTTATTAGTAATATAAAAATTTGTTATATCTATATTATTAGTATTATTCACATCATTAATATTAATGTTAATATCAATATTATTATTTGTATTATCGATATTAATATAGTAATTGATTTTTATTTATAATATTAATTGTACTATTAAAATTGTATAATTATTAAATATTAAGAACCATTATTACTATTAAAATTATTAATTATCCTTACCATTGAAAAAATACAGTACTTCTATCATTATAATTATTGTTAGTATTTGTTTTTATTATTATTATTATTAACATATATTAATTACTAATAGAAATTTAATATATAATATAAATACAGATAAATATAAATATATATACAATATACAAATATCGATATATATATATATATATATATATATATATATATATATATATATACACAAATACATATATAAACTTCAGTTATATATATATATATATATATATATATATATATATATATATATATATATATATAAAATCAAATACATAAATACATATACATGTATATAATACGAATATATAGATATACAACTATTTAAATATACACTGTTAAATCCATAAATATACAGATACAGATAATACGCATGTTTAATTAAATTAGCTGATATATAAAATCTGGAGTTGGTACAAACAGAATCAATGAATTTTAACCTATTCTTATTTTTTTCTTCCATTGCTGTTCCTGATTTGCAAGCTGTCGAACCACTTTTTGATACAAAACAAAACCTAACGAAATTGGTACTATATTACTATCTCATTTACACTTGATATCAGAATAGATTGAATTATGTAGATAGTATAAAAAAAAAAGAGCCGTTCACTCTGTTGTTCCACTTTTCAGCCAAAACGATATCGAATTGTTTTTCAAAATCCTTAAAAGCAGTTATGCTTGAAATCATCTATCTAATCTGTCTGTAAAGTCTTAATCCTGGATTCTTTAAAACAAGTGAGAATTTAAGAGTCAAACTTACGAATTCAAAAAGTCAAACATTTTTTTCATAGCAAATTTCGGAATCGTATGGATGATTTTGTTGAAATTAATGATTTATAAAGTTTCTATAAACCTTTTGAAACACAATTTGTATTATATACTTTGTCTAAAACGAATGTTAAATCGAGTTTGAATTTTTTTTCTTCTTTCTTTTCTGTCGCAACAGCAGTAGCAGTGTACATAATTTTTTTTTTATTATTCAATCAATAACCCATCCTTTCTGATTCTATATTGGTTGCAAGCCTTAAATGTTGTCACAAATTCGTTGTCTTAAATTTCTTGATCCCTGGTCGATTCAGTGATGAAGGAGATGAAGAGAAGGAACCAGAATAGTAAATGGGTTATGTATATTAGGAGACGATTTAAAACAGAAAGTAATAGGCAGTGCAGTGGTCGTGGGTGATGTCGGTTTAACGAGAGGTCTCGGGTTCGAGCCCGGGTTGGGGCATATTTTTTTATAGATGTTTTTAAAGGTATATCTCCTTACCAAAATTATTATTAATATTATTATTGTTAATCTAATTTGAGTTATAATTATTAATGTTATTATTTAATGCCTATAATTATTATTATGATTATAGTAAGTATAATAATTATTATTACTGTTATTACTAATATTATTATTATCCTCACCAAGTATTATTATTTAGTATTATTGTTATTATCAATAAACATTATTATTATTAGGAGTATTATTAATATAAGTACTACTATTATTATTATGATTAGGAGTGCGAACTGAGGTTATAGCAGCTTTAGTTATTAATTTAAGAAATTAAACATGGAGACTATGATTATGATTAACATAAGTAATATTATTAATATTACCTATTATTATGTATTATGTATTATCATAAAAGTTACTATTTTCATTATCATTACTTAATATTATTGTTATTATTACTAATATTAATATATGTAATATTACTATTATAATAATGATTATTATTATTATTATTAACATTATTAAGAACATAATACAATTTAACATTATAAATATTATTATAAATATCATTATTATTATTATTATTATTATTATTATTATTATTATTAATATTATTATTATTATTATTATTATTATTATTATTATTATTATTATTATTATTATTATCATGATTAAAAATATTAGTATCATTTTAGACTTATTATTATTATTATGAATAAAAGAATTATTATTAGGATTACTACTAGTAATAAGATTGTTATAATTATAATTATTATTAAGTATTATGTATTAATATCAAAATTTTTAATATCATTACCATTATTATTAAATTATCAATCTTATTAAAACTACTGATATTATCATTATATTTAATATTAGTAATATCATATTATCTTAGTATTATTAAAATACTGTTTTAACTCACAAATGTTACATATATATAAATATATAAATATATTTAATATATAAAACATAACAAACTTAATATCTTATTTAGTTAAAATATATAAAATGAATACATACAACATATAAGTTATTAACATAAAAACGATATAACTAAGAAAATTATATATGTATTTATTCGATTACGATTATGTGTATTAATATATATATATACACAAATGATATAGGTTCATGAATCTAAGGCCAACCCTACTTTTGTTCATTGTCGTTCTATGTATTTTTACTACAAAATACATTAGGTGAGTTTCATTTGCCTTTTTTACCTTTATATTTTTGGGCTGAGAATACATGCGCTGCTTTTATAACTGTTTTATGAAATAGACACGAGTAAATGAAACTACATTCTATGGCTGGATTATTAAACCGAATATGCCCCTTTTTAGTCTGGTAATCTAAGAATTAGGGAACAGACACCCTAATTGACGCGAATCCTAAAGATAGATCTATTGGGCCTAACAAACCCCATCCAAAGTACCGGATGCTTTAGTACTTCGAATTATATCATGTCCGAAGGAGGATCCCGGAATGATAGGGGATATTCTTATATGCATATTGTTAATGTCGGTTACCAGGTATTCAATCCATATGAATGATATGAAAGGACCCGTTCATATACATTATAAACGATTCACAATAGTTGATTACATCGCGAGGTATTTGACCTCTATATGATACGTTTTACAAACATTGCATTCGTTTTTAAAAGACAAACTTTCTTTACACCAAAAATTGACGGCATGCATACCATTTCATATTACATCCAACTATAATTGACTTAATATTAATCTTGATGAACTCAACGACTCGAATGCAACGTCTTTCAAAGTAGGTCATGAATGACTCCAAGTAATATCCTTAAAATGAGCTAATGCACAGCGGAAGATTTCTTTAATACCTGAGAATAAACATGCTTTAAAGTGTCAACTAAAAGGTTGGTGAGTTCATTAGTTTATCATAATCAATCATTTCCGTAATAGTAATAGACCACAAGATTTCATATACATAAATGTTTTAATAAAAATATTCTAAGTGGTTGAGCACTTGGTAACCATACTTAACATTTAATCAACGTCGCATATTCTCTTTATTATGAAATCTCACTACATTGTACCAAGTGTAGTCACTGAAAACGAAGTACTGTGCAATCGTTGAATACTGGTCGTCCAGTCCGGTTGGGGTTGTCAGGCCCGATAGATCTATCAACAGGATTCGCATTTACAATACCGCATGTAAATGGTAGTTACCAAGCTATTAGGGAAAAATATGCAAAGTGGTACAACTCAACGTAGAATATGTTTTTAGTACTTGTGTCCATTTCGTAAACCCAAAAATATATATAAAAGGGGAGTAATGAAACTCACTTTTGCCTTGAAGGTATTTAACACGACTTGGTCTTCGATAGATATCACGAACCTAACCATATATATAATTTATCAACATATTTTCTTTTCAAGTAATCGTTATATATATATATATATATATATATATATATATATATATATATATATATATATATATATATATATATATATATATATATACTTTTAATGTTTTCTTAGTCCGTAGTTAGCAGTCCGATGTTAGTGGTCCACAATTAGTTGCTCAATAAAATAAATAAAGACCCCATCGTATTCGTATTGATCAGAATTAATCTCGACCCATGGTACCATGTTGTCAAATGACGTGTTGCGTACATAAAGTACTGTGTTGTCAAATGACGTGTTGCGTACAATCATGAGGTCTTATGATTAATCTTCTCGTGTTGTTTACGGGTGGTCCTGAAATATATAAAATCAAATCATAAGTAATTATATATATAAAATATTATATTAATTAGAAAATATATGATTAATTTACTTTTTCTCCAAATATTTTCGTAGCTAAACTAGCTTCGGATACCCAATCTTGTTTTAGTCGTAGTTTCTTCATTACAACTCCGTTTTTGTTGGTTCAACTTGCCACTTCCTTGGATCGAGTCAAATTTTAAGAATATTAACTGAAAATACCTTAGTTTGTATTTGAAATCACAGGTTATAGGTCAAACTTTGATGAAACTTATGAAAGTGATCATTTTCCATCATAAAAACAACATTTAATGATCATTTTTTCTAAAAATACTTACACTTTGAGTTAAACCATGAAATTTTTATGTGTTAACATATTCATAAGAAATATCATTTTTCCAGAACATAAACTTCCAATTCAAAGTTCAAGATGGTTTTTAATTATCCAACCCAAAACAGCCCCCGGTTGCACTCCGACGATGTAGATTCAGTTTTTAAGATGTTCTTTGTAAAACCAAGTTATATCTTGTTAAGTTAGCATATCATTATGATATATTACAGGTCTTGAAGTGTTTTAAAAGTTAAGTTAGATGGATCTATTTAGTTTGCAAACAAGTTTGAAATCATTCAAACTATGTTCTTGTTGTTAAAATTTTACAACATAAAATAAGATAGCTATATAAATATGAATCGAATAAAATTATGAACAAGGTTACTACCTCAAGTTACTTGGACAAAGTTACTGTAAGAGATAAGAAAAAAATCTTGGAATCAAAGAGTGGTGGAGTTAGATCAAAAGGTTGGAAGTATACTTCTTCAAATGGGTGGTTATTTTCATATGTTCTTGAAAGAGTTTTCTTATGGTGTTTAAGGCTTGTAATTGAAGCTAAATGATGGGGAAAATGCTTGGAGATGATCAATTATGAAGTTAGGAGTATTTTGAGAGAGAAATGAGGGTGTAGGTATGAGAAAATGGAGTGAAGAAATGGTGTTCATTCATAAAAACGTTTTTAGTTTATAAAGAAAGAAAAGGATTCCTAATTTTGTTTTCTTACTAATAATTCATGCTACTTGACAAATCCTAGTTACCTCATATCTAGGGCAGTAATAATGTTGATTAGGATGTTGATTTTATGTGTATATACCAATAGTAAATACGTATAGAAGCTGGGTATGATACGGGTACATATACCCTAGATATACGTATAGAAATCTTGAGGAAACGGAACGAGGATTCAAATATAGCTATCTTTTGTAAATATACTTATATTATTTTATTTATAAAAGCCCTTTAAAAGTGATTAAATACATATCTATACGATACATGTATAAACATTATAATTTTTAAGTCAAAGAACGTTACGTATAGTTATCGTTTTGAAAACTTATGTTAGTAGTTTCAAAATATACTTATAACTCATTGTTATTAGTACACAATGAGATGTTAAACCATCCTTAAATCATGTTAAATATATATAAATACATATATATACACAAACGTATATTTATCGTATGTTATATAGTTCGTGATATCATCGGTCAAATTAGACGGTCAAACGTTGTGTAAAACTCTTTTCAAAAACATAAGTCTCAACAATTTGGATTGCATATCATGTTGGTAAGGTTTAATTTATGTAAATATTAATCTCATAAGTATAAAATGATCGGAAAAATCCGGGTCGTTACATGATATTTTTGTCTCTATGCATGGGACGTTTATTTATGAGAATTGAAAATATGAAATCTTGTGGTCTATTAAAGTTATGAAATGATTGTTTATGATAAACTAATGAACTCACCAACCTTTTGGTTGACACTTGAAAGCATGTTTATTCTCAGGTATGAAAGAAATCTTCCGCTGTGCATTTGCTCATCTTAGAGATATTATTTGGAGTCATTCATGACATATTTCGAAAGACGTTTCATTCGAGTCGTTGAGTTCATCAAGATTATTATTAAGTCAAATATAGTTGGATGTATTATGAAATGGTATGCATAATGTCAACTTTCGATGAAAAGAAAGTTTGTCTTTTAAAAACGAATGCAATGTTTATAAAACGTATCATATAGAGGTCAAATACCTCGCGATGTAATCAACTATTGTGGATCATTTATAATCGATATGAACTTCGTCCGGATGGATTAGGATGGGTCGCTTCATCTAAGCTCATCTATTGATGCATGAAAGTCAGCTATAGTTGATCTTGTTACACATTTCCACACTAAATCCTTGATTACACCACCTTTAAATTTACCCCTCATGTTTTCAAAGATATGTCTCAAACAATATCTATGCTCATCACTTGAAATTTTTTTTTTTGCCAAATCAGGTAGTAAATTCTATTAACATCGATAGGAAAAATTAAATTAGTAGTCAAACATGTACATCAATAAATTAACATGTTAAATACTAATGCAAACTAATACAGAAAAAATATAAACTACTTAACATGTTACCTTTTGCCTATCTAAAATAAATGTGAAATTACTCCTTGAATCCAAATCTAAATCATCACCAATACAATTCAAGAACCAGCTCTAAGAGTTACTGCATTCAACTTCCAAAACTGCATAAGCTATTGGGTAAATTCCATTATTAGGATCTACTCCTACAGCAGTTAAAAGTTAACCTGGGTAAGGACCTTTTAGATGACAACCATCAAGTCCTAATAACTCTCTTTTACAAGCTCTAAATTCTTCTTTCAATAAACCCAAACATATGTAAACCCTTTTGAACACCCTAGTCTCAGCAGATATATTAAGTTCTGATAAGTTTCAATATTAATTGATGTGTTAAGATTTCTTTTTTGCAGCTCTTGGCAGTAGTCTCTTAGTCTTAAATATTGTTTCCTAAAGTCACCATTTATCACTTTCTTTTCGTTTGCCTTAACCCTATAAGCTGTCATCTTCTTTATCCCTAACTCATTTTTTGAGACATTATATCTTGAATAGCACTAGCCTTTAGATCAGGATCTGCAACTAATATGTCACGAATTTGTTTGGAAAGAAAGGTGGAAGTACACTGCACAAGTTGTCTATTTTTCAGACATTCAAGCTCATTTTTTAAAGTCTTTACAACTCAGGTGTCTCAATTTTTCCCTTTGATACTAGTAAATACCAGGGGCATTTTTTTCCAATTACATGTTCTCGACATTTAACCACTATCCTAACCTTGTCATTTTTTACTTTCTTCAAGTCTCTACTTGTTTCAATGGCATGAAGTGTTATTCTCTCTTTTACTTCTTTTGATGTCTCAAATTCTTGATTAACATATGTTAGGAACCTGAAGTTGTATAGTGTTAATGTGAAATATGCTTAAATGAAGGTTCCTTAGAAGAGGGCTATATAAGGAACCTATGTAGTCCTAATTAGATAGCCACTGTATTGTAACTGAGTTCTAGAAGCTGTGGAATGTAAATTTTATCGATTCTCTCTAATATCGAATCTGTTCTTCACTTACCGAGTCTCACTCTAACTCATCACATCTTCTAATCTCACCATGATTTGACCTATCATTTGGTATTAGAGCTTAGGCCTTCATCACATGAAGGAGATCTTTATGAATATTCATGAATGTTTTCCCTCCACCTTCAAACCTTCAAACACCAAACACATACATCTTCAACCAAACCTTTAAATCTTCATCATCTTCATCATGAAGATATGAAGATCTTCGAAATTCTATGAAAAATTTTCGAAAATTTTTTCGATACCGAATCTCACCAAAACACATCCAAACGAGATTACACCGAACCTTATCCAAATCAAAATCAAAACACAAACACATTCAAATACGATTCAACCGAAACCGAATCTATTTTACCGAATCTCACTGAAACTTATTCGAATCTCAAATCCACAACACAAATTCACAAACATCTCTGAAATTTATCCAAATCATTTACCGAAATTACACCGACACTTTTTCATATCTAATTCACAACATCAAATCATCACAACACAATTTATTTCACAAAGTTTTATCATTAAATTTCAGATTCAAAACAGAAAAATAAATTTCACAGATTCATGTTTACAGCTACAGTACTTATGCTCGAACTTCATCATCTATGCATAAATTTAAGTATCATCATATGATGTTCATTTCAATGAATTGAGTTCAGAAACATGAATCCTAACAGAAACTGAAGCTTCGTGATTCCTCAAAATAGATTAACATCAACACATTCTTAGTGATTGATCTCGTGTTCTTCGTTTAACCGAATACGCATCTGTTTTGGCATCCGAAATAATCTAAGGTGATATATTGAAATCTACAAATGCAGATCTGTTATAAATCATATCGTGATGCTGTCAATTAATTTTGAAGATCTAATTCTCAGTATCATGTTCGAATTTGCGAGTCAAAGCTTCATGAAGAAAAGTCAACAGTCTTCTTCAATCATCGAATTCAACATTTCTGTGTTATTTCTATCCAATCTAATGTTACATGGAGACTGAGTAATGGATTTCGAGTAGTATTCGTGAAGGAATTGAGATCTAAAATGTATTGAAACACAAAATCCGATTTCATGTTCATCCTCTTAGCCGTCGCTACTGTAACAGTTTTTAAAATCAATTCTTCGATCCTATTATTCGGTTACTATTGATGCTTCATAAAAACTACTAATCGCTGGTTTTGGAATCACTTACAAGTGATTTTCAGATCTAGTCTAATCGATTGAAGGATCCTTGATTCATATCCATGACGGTTTGAAGATGAACGAATGATGAAGATGATGATAACAGTACATTCGGTATTACTGATACATCAACTTTTGATTTAGTACTGATTTTATTCAGCTTCGGTATACATGATTCGATCATAATTCGGTATTTGCTCTGTGACGGACCGAAAATTTCTGACCAAATTTAAACTTAATCTTTATATGGTTCCGACACGATAAGCAAAGTCTGTAATATTGAAATCTCAAAAACTTTGAACTGTGTTCATGTATTCATTTACACTTCGACTGCTCTCGATGATTCACGAACAATTAATTGTAAATAGATATGTGTGTGTGTGTATATATATATATATATATATATATATATCTAATAATTTGAAATATATATTGAAGTATTATATGTTATTGTTATTAAAAAAATAAATAGGATATTATAATAATTATATAAAATATATCTATATATATAAATAAAGTATATTAAAAATAAATATTAAATGATTGTATTACTCGCTTGATGTTTCGATCGATATTAAACAAGTTATAAACAAACTTATGTGATTTTAAAATAAACGGTGATCCGAAAATGAGCTATATAAATTTTAGGCTTACTAAAAATATATTTAAAAACTAATTAATAAATTTCAACACTTTTTATATTTTACCTAAAAATGAGAGGGACAGTTGATGTAATTTTTATTTAACAAATTAATGATCGAATTTTATACCATAATGACCAAAATAAATAAATGTAGTTAATCTAAAAATTTAGAATTTTTAGGAGTACTTTTATATGTAAACTGTTTAGCAAAGAAGCACGATATAATACTCCCCAAAATAGTGTCGGTAATTAAAATCCAAAAGAACCCGATGGCTTCACTATGCTTGATATTTTTTCAATCTCAATTTGTATGCTTATGATAAAGATTATGATTATTATATTATGTATCATTATATATATATATATATATATATATATATATATATATATATATATATATATATATATATATATATATATATATATATATATATATATATATATATATATATATATATATATATAAAGACCGGCTTCTTGCAACTTTCATCAATAATCACCAACGATAGTGAGCAACCATGGCCACCATCGGCTACTACTACTCTCCACCGTATCCATCACCTTCTACTACACCACGTCTATCACCTCCTACATATGCCACCATCACAAAACCTACTTGTGTTCTTTACTTCCCTTCCTTACCTTGTTTAAACTAAGCCATAAATAACCAACCATCGAACACCCAAACCACTACTGCTGCAAATTGCTTGAGCTCACTGCTGCTACATATCTCTTATGTTTAAACCATCGACCTTTCATCCTATAATCACCGTTACATATTAATCAAATATTTATGGCTGCATATACAGCTGCACATGTTGCTGTTAACGTTCCTACTTCTTGATCGAACAGCCAAGGACCTCAACATTTGACAACCCAAAACACTCTAGTACGCTGCAACATTTTATGTTTCTTGTTTCTTCTTTCTTGTTTCTATTTTTACAAGTCACTCATAACCATCAAGACTTTATTATTATTGTTCTCCCCTTTGAAACCCAAAACCTGCAAACTGTTCCTATTATTAGTTTTATTGTTAGCCTATCCTATGTTCTGTTGCAAGGAGGCTCAACCCAACACCGTGGACAAAAACGACATCAACAAACCCACATAAAACATAAACAAACTATCATAATCGATTAGGGATAAATGTTGTTTTACTATTTATGCCTTTGAACAAACCGGTATCTATGTCTGTTACACAACAATATATTCAACTAAACCCACCTGCAACTCGCAACAACTGCTACTTCGCTGTGTCTTCTGTTTCCTGTTCGAATCCCTCAACAAAACAAGACTACTGTACTATATTTTTTTTTCTGTTCCGAATTCTATTTAAATAACAGATTAAATGAGGAAGATTGATGGCAAAGGTGATATTTATATTCACTGTATTGATGATGAGTTGAAGGATGATGTATACGGAATAAGGGACAACAAAGATGATGACAGCTATTTTTTTTTCCTTTTCGTTTGCTGACCCCATCGTGGAGAAACTGAATTACTTTTGGGATTAAGGTTGTATACATGGGCTTATATACATCTTGGGCCAAGTATTGTCTATTATATATGAAGGGCCGTGAATATGGTGTCTAAAAGGGCTGCTATGATTCAAGTATTACTTGGGCCATAACTTGAAAAATCCATCGTTATGTTTTCTGGTTGCTACTCGTTGACAACTCAAACCCATACATCATTTAATTGTTAATGATTAGGTGATAGTTAAGATGATTAGATGATGTGGTTTGTATGATTTGATGATATATGATGATGATGGTGATGATAGATGAAGAGATTTGATGATGATTTTATGCAGGAAATAAACCGTTATGTATATGTTAAATAAGTTGAAAAGCGAGTTAATACAGAAAACATAAATGGTCGAATGGTTTAGCAGCGGGTGTGTTGACCGAGAGGTCCCGGGTTCGAGTCCCAGCCTGGGCAGTTTAATTGTTTTTATTGATTTTAAGGTATTATTTGATACCTTTATTATTATTATTATTACTATATTTATTAAAAAATTATCATTTGAATTATCATTTTTTTTAGATTATCATTATTATTATTACTATCATTATTAATATCAATATTACTATTATTATCATTATTAGAATTATTAATTACAAAAATTATTATTAGTATTACCATTAATATTGTTATTTAGTGTTATCATTATTATTATAAGTATTATTATTATCGTTATAAAAATATTACTCTTTTATTATTATTAATTTTATTACTATATGTATTAATATATATATATATATATATATATATATATATATATATATATATATATATATATATATATATATATATATATATATGAAATGTATTAAAAACATAAATTATATAAAAAAACAAAAAATATGTTTTAAACATGATCATATATAGAAATATTAATTTTGATTGCATTATATAACACTTTTATGTATATATATAAAATTTAAAATAAATGACATATATATAATCTAATTAAATTATTTTAAAAAGAATTGTATATATATAAATATTAGATATAATAATAATATTTGTGTACTATTATTATATGTGTTAACATTACTTGATAAATAATTGATATAGGTTCGTGAATCAAAGGTCAACCCTGCATTGTTCAGTATAGTCATATGTATTTTTACTACAAAATACAGTATTATGAGTTCATTTGATTCCCTTTTACTTTTTACATTTTGGGACTGAGAATACATGCGCTGTTTTTATAACTGTTTTATTAAATGCTTTTGAAATATATTTTGAACTGAGAATACATGAAATGCTTTTATAAATGTTTGACGTGATATGACACAAGCAAAACATTCCTCGAATGAATTATTATGCAGACAGAAGTTCTGTTGATTATGATTGAATTAGCTGGACGTGATAATTGCCACTAATTGATGTGAATATTTCCCCTTGATTATTATTGCTTGGTAACCCAAGAATTAGTAAATGGGTATGGCCCTAATTCACGCAAATCCAAAAGGTAGCTACCGAGTTTAACACCCCCACCCAGAATGTTCACTAGACGGAAGAGTTAGTGGGCGTGGTGTTTAGTACTTCGAAGTTTATATATTATACAGACGAGATGTTCTGTTTTTGGGGATATTATTGATGCGCATTATATGTTAAGGTCGGTTACCAAGCCAAGCTATGAAAGCAAAGTGAATGTTATGTATCGAGAGAATGATTTTATACACAGGTTATGTGTATGTTATTTTTGTGCACGAGATATGTGTACGGTTACTAAGATTTATGAAAGATGATTTCATACACGAGAAAGGTGTATTGTATTTAAAAGATATCGCATGTACATTATAGGTGGGTATAGGATTCGGGCCCATTTGTACCATGCTACATTTAAATCTTGTGGTCTATCAAAATGATGAATTTTATTGTTTACGATAAACCTATGAACTCACCAACCTTTTGGTTGACACTTGAAAGCATGTTAATTCTCAGGTATGAAAGAAATCTTCCGCTGTGCATTTGCTCATTTTAAAGATATTACTTGGAGTCATTCATGGCATATTTAAAAAAAAGACGTTACATTCGAGTCGTCGAGTTCATCAAGAATATTATTAAGTCATTTATAGTTGGACAAATTATGAAATGGTATGCATGCCGTAAACTTTCGATGTAAAGAAAGTTTGTTTATTAAAAACGAATGCAATGTTTGTAAAATGTATCATATGGAGGTCAAATACCTCGCAATGAAATCAACTATTGTGAATCGTTTATAATCGATATGAACGGGGCATTTCAGTATTGTAACATCCGTGTTACATCCGTCCCACATCGGTTGGAGAGGGGAACGAAGCATGCCTTATAAAGGTGTGGAGACCTTTCCTAGCATGACGCGTTTTTAGACCACAAGCGCAGCAGATCCCATGAGAACTCTGCAGTTAAGCGTGCTCAGGCGAGGGCACTACCAGGATGGGTGACCTCCTGGAAAAGTGTTCGTCGTGTGTGGTCGCCAAGAAAAATCCGTGAGCAACCTACGGGGGAGACAAGGGTACGTCCATATCTCTACAAAGCGGACAATATCATGCTACGGGGAACGTTTTACCTAGGGTGTTACAGATGGTATCAGAGCCAGGCCCCGGACCAAACGTGCACAGCGAGGACGCTGTGTCCCATTAGGGGGAGGATTGTAACATCCGTGTTACATCCGTCCCACATCGGTTGGAGAGGGGAACGAAGCATGCCTTATAAGGGTGTGGAGACCTTTCCTAGCATGACGCGTTTTGCGACTACAAGCGCAGCAGATCCCATGAGAACTCTGCAGTTAAGCGTGCTCAGGCGAGGGCACTACCAGGATGGGTGACCTCCTGGGAAAGTGTTCGTCGTGTGTGGTCGCCAAGAAAAATCCGTGAGCAACCTACGGGGGAGACAAGGGTACGTCCCAATCTCTGCAAAGCGGACAATATCATGCTATGGGGAACGTTTTACCTGGGGTGTTACAGGCTCTTTGAATTTGACTCGGTATTGATGTTCATCTGCTTTTGGTGGCAGTTACAACATTCGGTATCTGCTTAACTCACAGTAACTATGGATTGTGTCGTCATGGATCACTCATTGGGCTACCGAATCTAACTTAGGCCCAATAACATACTTTATTCATTGGCTTACCGAATTGGGCCTAACAAGCCTACCGAATATCAAATGGCCCATTTAGTGGCCCATTTAAAGCTTGATCTGCTTACCGAATCTGATATCGAGTCCAACAAGAGTAGTTCAGTTCCAATTTTGAGATTTATTCAGTTTCAGTCCCTGTCAGATTTGAATTTTTTGCAAAGACAGTCCATATACCGAATCTGGCTACAAAATTGACAGTTTTGGCCCCTGAAGCTTATCAGAATTTTCAGGCCTAGTCCTTTACCGAATCTGGACCTCCAATGTAACGACCCCACACGTTATATTAAGAAAACATGCATATATTTTTTTTATATAACAAGTCGTTAAACACATCGAACCACTGGATCATTAATTAAATGTTTCATGTTCAAAAGGCGCATACATCTTAATTAAAAGTTTACATCAACATTCGGGTTCAATGACCCATTTTACAATTTCTAAAAATGTAAGTTTCGACTGATTAGTTTAAGTTCCAAACATCACTAGAGCATGGGTTTGGGGTTAAACTACCCAAACATTAGGTTGAACTTCCAAAAGCATCCACAAGGCACTAAATAGGGAATGCCTAGTCCACAACTTTACCCTTGCCACGATCCGCGCCCGCATCTACTCGTATCCACGACATCATAAAATGCATATAATCGCATATAATTTCATATCAAGAGCTAGTATCGTCAAATCGTGCAACTAGCCACATCAATAGCATAATAATCATAATAATAATTAAATGCTAACATCCATAATTATAAACCATGGTTAACCAATATTCACTAGGGAATGACTTCGCGTTCGAGTCATCGATGTTCATAACAACCGTTAGCACCCAAAAACGGCTATGGTATGCTAACCCCCGAGGTGTTCCAAAAACGGCTATGACATCACCTCCAAGTGTTCCAAAACGGCTATGGCATCACTTAGTCATCGTATGAGCATAGATAAGCTAAAACTCATACCATGTGCACAAAACGGCTTTGTACACATTTATCTAATGTGGACAAAACGGCTATGTCTCACATCTATGGTCACAAAACAGCTATGTGACACCATTAATACGGGCAATTAAATCACACACAAAACGGCTATGTGACACATTTATCTAATGTGGACAAAACGGCTATGCCTCACATCTATGGTCGTCTTTGGGAGATTCCAACAATAACTTGCAACCTTCAAAGCAAGTCAGCTAATACAATTAATGCCCAATTAATACACATAACAAGTTGGACTATTTACCAACTACCCTCACTGGTGCATTTATGACCCAAAAGAGTATTTATGACCCATTTCAAGTCAATCACGACCCAAATAACAAATCTTTCACTAACACCTAAGTGTGCTAGTGACTCAACAACATAACAACCTTACAACATCAAATTTCATGGCTAAACCCTAGATTTCAAAACTTAGGGTTTCCATTCAACTAGTTTACCCGAAAATCGCCCGTTTAACCCTAAAATGGGTTTTACAACAAAACCCATAACCAAAACTAGTCATAAAACAACTAAAAGTAGAAACTCAGAATTAACACTTATTACTACTATCAAATCGTAGCTAAGAACGAGGAGAACAAATTTCCTTCTTGCTCCAAAGATCGAATCACAATTCTTCACCCTCAAATCTCACTTTGAATCTAAGTGGGTTTTATATTTTGAGAGAAAAGAGAGAAAGAAAAGAGAAAAAAAATGAAGAAAAAGAGATATGTGGCTGGAATTTAAAGCCACAATCTGATCCACACACAAAAAGATGAAAATACCCTCGAGTCACCCCTTTTTAAATATGAAAAACGGATCAGATCTGCAGTACGGTCGCAGCGCGACCACACTGGACCGTGGCGCGACGTTTGAGGCGATTTCATCCCAGCTTTTGATGCTTCCTGATCCTGATTCATGTGTAACGCCGCGACGCTATCCCACAGGTCCACGGCGTGACAAACAAAGCATTTTGTCCAATTTTCGATTAACTAAGTCCAAGACTCGTAGCATGACTCGTACCCTTCATACCCGCTTCGCATATACACTTAGAGTCCACCACAAAGTCTCACTCGACTTAATACCATCATAAACCATGCATATACTTATACATGTATACATTCTCACACACACACACACACACACACACACACACACACATATATATATATATATATATATATATATATATATATATATATATATATATATATATATATATATATATATATATATATATATCGTGTACTTCAAACTAAATCTTTAAATCATTTAATCACATATACAACCAAGTATAAAAGTTCTTAAGATCAAATACGTACCTTAGGACATGTATGAAAAACGAGATGTTACATCCAAAGCATATTTTCCACTATTTTTGAGGCACGGATTCACATGGCTTTTCTCATACGCGTTCTATATGATATTTTGGAGATTTGCCGAGCACGTCAACCATTTTAAACAATGAAGCTCTTATTTCATGCAAGCATCATTGTGGGGGGAGATATAGATATGGTTGATGTGCGTATGACTTCTATACATGTACGGTATGCGACTCGGACTTCAAAGAAATATATGTTTGTTTGTTTGGGGGGGGGGAGCTATAGACTTGATGAAGATCCTACATCATATGAGGGTTATCTTATGACTAGTATCGAAAGTACTCTTTGGAACGATGAAAGTTCAAGAGGCGTGTCTCGGTATTTACGTCATGACACTTTGATGAGAGCCCATGTACTTTGAGGGGGGAGCTACTAAAGTTTCAAAACGACTTCTCAATGCCAGCAAATTCTAAAGACATATCACAACTAAGTCAAGGGAGGGATTGGTGATAACATATTTAGTTTGTGATGTGTTCTTCAATGCACATTCCGCTGTGCACGGTAAAAGACCGTTGAAAGAACAATGACATCAAGTTTTGAAGATTTCAAGATCTTCATCAACGGCCATGCATCATTCGGGTGGGAGTTATTTAGCAATAGTTGATTCTTTCCTTGTAATATTGTATGTTTTACTAGGGAGTTAGTTTTTGAAAACCCGTCTCACTCCAGGGGGGAGATTGTTAGGTACCCGAGAAGGAGTAAAACGTGTTTCCATAGCCTTATGGAGGATCCTTTATACGAGGGCTATATAAAGGATCCAAGGCTCCCTAGATTAATTAACATTAGCCACCGATTTGTAATGTATTTAAGAGAGCCTTGGAATATAGTTGACTAGTTTGACTAATGCTCTTTACATTCATGTGGTTAATTGTTCACATTCATGGTATTCATGAGATCTAGGATCCTACAATTGGTATCAGAGCTTCCAGGGAGTGATTCTACATCACTATATCGATCCAGAGATTGAAGATTACAGAATCTGTATGTTCACGATTAGATTGAATCAAATTCGGTATACTCGAATTTGATAATCTGACGTTCTAATTCTCGTGATAAGTTCAGCGAAGGTGTATTAGGTTGATTAGAAAGAGTTTCGATCTTCATTACAGCTTTTTAACAACAATTATGAAGAATTAAGTTAATTTTTAGAGTTCGTGGCTAAAAATCTCAGTATTGATCAATTCCAGCTTGATTCTGTATTTTAGTAAAGGTTTGAGGATACAGTTCTGTTCTTGAGGTGATTAATCAAGTTTTTGACGGTTCAATTTCATCAATTCTTCAAGTTTTGAAGATTCGATCAACACTCGGTATCTTAACTGCCATACTGAGTCTACTTCAAAGTTAATAATTCATGTTAAGTGTTGCAGATTGTGGTGTGTTTGTAATTCTATCACATTCGATTTGATCGTATGCATCTAATTGGTGTGGTTTGAGAAAGGATTCGATTGAATTTCTAAGATTTCATACTTAGACTTGGTTTGTCAACTGCTACAGTTGACATTCGGTATCCTATAAATTCGATATCTTTGATATTCTGTGTATTACTAACTTGTTTCCTTGTGCATCAAGGTTACCGAATCTAATTCAAAGGAATTGGATTGTGTTTGCAATCAAAAGTTTACAGAATTTGACTACCGAGTTAAATACCAAACCAGAGTCTCGGTATCACTTAATACATTGGTTTTAAGTGTTCTAAGGCTTCAATTGTGGTTACCGAATATATACTAAATCTGGGTGTGTTACTTGTGTCACTGATCAGTTTCTTATACAGAATATGGTTTACCGAATATTTACCAAATCTGCTACAGTATCGAACCACTTACCGAGTCTGCTACAGTACCGAACTAGATATCGAATCTGACATTTTTGTTAGATATTTGTGAACCTTCATTCTAGATTTGTGTAATACCGAATCTTTATCGAATCTACCTCAATTTCAAGATGTCTACCCAAGATACTTTGATCACTGGATCAGATTCCCGACCTCCAGTGTTGTTTGATGGCAAGTACACTTAGTGGCTCCACCGTATCACTCAGTACATAGACTACAAGGGTGAGAAAGCAAAGTATATATGGGCTTCTCTGAGAGATGGTCCAGTTGTAGAGTATCATCCGGATACTGGTATGCCAATTCCAGTCTATGAACTTTCTGGTGATAGACGTGAGAGAGCTCAGGGGTGACATAGAGGCAAAGAATATTGTTATGCAAGCTATCCCGTATGAGTTGTTTGAAAATGTTAATAGCAACACCATAGCAAAAGACATATGGAATGAGATCAAACGACAGCAAGAAGGTTATGACATATCCGATGTTACTAAAATGAATAAGGCTCTTGGATTTTATGAAGATTTCAAGCAGGAACCCAAAGAATAACTCAAGGATACCTATCGTCATTTCACTGGTGTTCTCAATGAGTTGAAAAGGTGCAAGATTATAAAAGTGAATGTTGAAGTCAACATGAAGTTCCTCAAAAAGCTCAATGATAATTGGCTTCCTTATGGAACAATTATTCGATCTACCAAAGAGGTTGATAAGATGACTATTCATGAGCTTGTTGGAGTTCTTATGCATTATCAACCAGAGGTGTCTAAACTTCAAGAGGGAAGGAAAGGTTCGTCTCCATGTGATCCTCTTGCTCTCATTGCTAAAAAAAAGAGCAAATCATTTTCTACTTCCAAAAGCTTATCCAAGAAAGTGCATGTTGAAGAATTAACTGATTCTAAAGAGCTAAATCTTTTTGATGTTGATGATTCTCACCTTGAATTAGTCAAGATGGCCTCCATGTTCACTAAAGCCTTGAACAAACACAAGTTCAAAGGCAAATCAAGCAATCAACGCAAGAACTCATCTTCATCCTCCTACTACAAGAAACCTGATCAATCAAAATAGCAACATGCTGATGATTCTAAGAAGGATGATTCAATCTGTTTCAATTGTGGCAAAGCTGGTCATTAATCTCGTGAGTGCAAGATGCCTAAGAAAAAGGATGCATCTTACTACAAGAAGAAAATGTTGATGGCAAAGATTGTGGAAACTGAAGGAGTGCTGAAACCATTTGATGATACTTGGTTCAACTAGACTGATGATTCAGATTCAGATGTGGAACATGCAAATGTTTGCAAAGTGACCAAGCTCATCAAAGCAAAGGAAGTAATGGAGAATTCTGACTCAGTATCTGATGATGATGAAGTACAATCAACTGAAATCTCAATTGATTTTATCAAAATGCAAAATGACCTGATGAAGAACTTGGTCTCAATGTCAAAAGAAGTTAAAGGTTTAAATTCTGAAAACAAGGTTTTGAAAGATAAAATCAAACTAAATGAGACCAAACCTTCATCATCCAAAACACAATCGGAGTTGCAAAGATTGAAAGTCCAACTCAGCTCTACGAAAACTGAGTTGGAAGATTTTAAAATAATAATTCATCCGATTAAAGTCGAAAGGACTGATTATCGTCTAAAATCGGAATGACTTGCGGAAAAAGTATAATTCTTAGAAAAAGATCTTTCTGATCTGAAAAACCAACATGAACCCACACTTTCAAAGGTAAACAAGAAAATTATTCAATTGAAAGACACCATAATTGAGAAGAACACTGAAATTTCTTCATTGTCAAAAGAGTCTCTTCAAATGAAAGCTCAACTTGCTCGATATGAGGAAAAAATCCATCGAATAGAGCAATCTAAAGCTATCATTGATATGGAACTTTCAAAACAAACAATTTTCATGAATAGACCAAAAATGATATATGGTGAAAAGTGGGGGTTGGGTTATGAAGATCCTAAGATTTTAGATGATGCTTCCAAAAAGATTCCAGTATTATATTATTCTGATTATTTTCAAGCTGGTTTACCATCTCATTTTGTGCATGCTTCTGATGCTGATTTTGATGATATTATTGTTAATCGCAAATCTAGAAAATATCATCAAATTAGCTTAACGTATGAGAAAATTAATGCTAAAATGGGTAAATCAAATCTTGATTTCTTGAAGGAACTTGTTGAAACTGAAAAGAATATGCAACGTGATAATTATGTGCCTAAGCATAGACTGGTTTATATCCCTACACTCATGCTAGAGAAATACATTTTAATGCTTGAGAATGAAGTGTTTAACAAACCTAGTTCTAGAATTATTACCATAGATGAAGTGTTTGAAGAACCAACTTTTGATGTGAAACCAATTCTACCGGCCTTACCTGCATATTCTTTTGCTGATGATGTTTTCTGTGAAGACCTAGCACATGAACTAACTGTCTTCTTTGAGACAAAATCCCCAGGTCAAAATTCTTTAGATGAAAAGATAGAATTTCGAGATGAACCAACTGTTGAACCTTTGATAAATTTTAATGCAACAATTGATCATATGAATGAATTTTACGCAAACATACCTGCTGTATGTAATTTGAGTCGTATATTAGATATACTTGAAAAGGAGAATGTTGAATTGCAACTTAATTGTAAATTATTAGAACAAATGCTTGCTTTGGGTGATAAATTGCCTCCACTTCCTAAGAAAGAATGTACTTATGCTTTTAAGGAAGGAGAAGTGATAGTTTCTGCTGAGAAATTATGTCTTGAGATTAAAAGCTTAAAACAAAAGATAATTCAACTAAAACAGGCTAACACACTTAAGCACCCATCTACTGTTGAAACAAATGTGTCTGAATGTGTTGGTGGAATTACTAAGAAGGGGAAAGGGTCAACAACATCTAAGGATGTTAAACCCATTACTATTCTTAAAAATCCTCTACGTTCTCAATTTGGTAACTGTGTTTCAAAAGTTGTATCTTCAACACAATTTGTTGTAAAGAAAGTTCATTCTCAAGATGGTTCTGCGTCAATAAAAAAGATTCCTATGATTCCAATAACAAATAAATCAAAGGAGAGTCTTTTAAAGAAATCAGTCAAGTCTAAACAACACACAAGTCCTAAACCTGATTTGAGTGAGTATGATGCAAAGGAACGTAAAATCAAATTGGAAATTTTGTAAAATCAATCATCTCATGTGTCAACTGAAAAGTTTGGACGTCTAACTAACAGAGGTGTTTTTCGTGTCACAGGTCATAATTCAAACTTGAGTTACAAGTCTGTATGGATTCCTAATTCAACGACTAAGAAAGTAGCAAACTGAAATGTCCCGTTCATATTGATTATAAACATTCCATATTAATTGATTTCATTGCGAGGTTTTGACCTCTATATGAGACGTTTTTCAAAGACTGCATTCATTTTTAAAACAACCATAACCTTTATTTTATCAATAAAGGTTTTAAAAAATTACGTAGATTATCAAATAATGATAATCTAAAATATACTGTTTACACACGACCATTAAATAATGGTTTACAATAGAAATATATTACATCGACATATGTTTCTTGAAAGCAATTTTTACACAATATCATATAAACATGGACTCTAAATCTTGTCCTTATTTTAGTATGCAACAACGGAAGCACTTAATATTCACCTGAGAATAAACATGCTTTAAACGTCAACAAAAATGTTGGTGAGTTATAGGTTTAACCTATATATATCAAATCGTAACAATAGACCACAAGATTTCATATTTCAATACACATCCCATACATAGAGATAAAAATCATTCATATGGTGAACACCTGGTAACCGACATTAACAAGATGCATATATAAGAATATCCCCATTATTCCGGGACACCCTTCGGATATGATATAAATTTCAAAGTACTAAAGCATCCGGTACTTTAGATGGGGTTCGTTAGGCCAAATAGATCTATCTTTAGGATTCGCGTCAATTAGGGTGTCTGTTCCCTAATTCTTAGATTACCAGACTTAATAAAAAGGGGCATATTCGATTTCGATAATTCAACCATAGAATGTAGTTTCATGTACTTGTGTCTATTTTGTAAATCATTTATAAAACCTGCATGTATTCTCATCCCAAAAATATTAGATTATAAAAGTGGGACTATAACTCACTTTCACAGATATTTCCTTCATCGGAAATAAGACTTGGCCACGGATCGATTCACGAACCTATACAAATATGTACATATATATCAAAGTATGATCAAAATATAATTACAACCATTTTTATTATGTTTTAAAGATTTGAGTGTATTAAGTCAACTGTCCTCGTTAGTAACCTACAACTTGTTGTCCACAGTTAGATGTACAGAAATAAATCGATATATATTATCTTGAATCAATCCACGACCCAGCGTATACACATCTCAGGCTAGATCACAACTCAAAGTATATATATTTTTGGAATCAACCTCAACCCTGTATAGCTAACTCCAACATTACTGCATATAGAGTGTCTATGGTTGTTCCAAATAATATATATACATGGGTCGATATGATATGTCAAAACATTTGCATACGTGTCTATGGTATCCCAAGATTACATAATATTTTAGAATACATGTATAATACAATATAAGTTAGCTAGGATATGATTTGTATAGATTTGTTAAACATTTCCCGTAGCTAAAAAGATCAAAAATATCCAATCTTGTTTTACCCATAACTTCTTCATTTTAAATCCGTTTTGAGTGAATCAAATTGCTATGGTTTCATATTGAACTCTAATTTAAGAATCCAAACAGAAAAAGTATAGGTTTATAGTTGGAAATTTAAGTTACATGTCAATTACTAAAGAGGTAGTCATTTTCGTCGAAAGAACGACATCTTGATGACTATTTTAAAAAAACATACTTTCACTTTGAGTTTAACCAAGAAATTTGGATATAGTTTCATGTTCATATGAAAAATCATTTTCCCAGAAGAACAACTTTTAAATCAAAGTTTATCATAGTTTTTAATTATCCAAACCAAAACAGCCCCCGGTTTCACTATGATGGCGTATATCCAATTTTATGGTGTTCATCGTGTTTCCAGGTTTTAAATCATTAAGTTAGCATATCATATAGATATAGAAAATGTGTTTAGTTGATTTTAAAAGTCAAGTTAGAAGGATTAACTTTTGTTTGCGAACAAGTTTAGAATTAACTAAACTATGTTCTAGTGATTAAAAGTTTAAACCTTCGAATAAGATAGTTTTATATGTATGAATCGAATGATGTTATGAACATCATTACTACCTCAAATTTCTGGATAAAACTACTAGAAATAAGAAAAATGGATCTAGCTTCAAAGGATCCTTGGATGGCTTGAAAGTTCTTGAAGCAGAATCATGACACGAAAATAGTTCAAGTAAGATTTTCACTCGAAATAAGATTGTTATAGTTGTAGAAATTGAATCAAAGTTTGAATATGAATATTACCTTGAATTAGAAAGATAAACTACTGTAAATAATAAAGGTTCCTTGATCTTAGATGATTACTTGGAATGGATTAGAAAGCTTGGAAGTAAACTTGCAAACTTGGTAGTATTCTTGATTTTTATGAAACTATACTTATGAAATTTATGAAGAACACTTAGAACTTGAAGATGAAACTTGAGAGAGATCAATTAGATGAAGAAAATTGAAGAATGAAAGTATTTTTAGGTGTTTTTAGTCGTTGGTATATGGATTAGATATAAAGGATATGTAATTTTGTTTTCATGTAAATAAGTCATGAATGATTACTAATATTTTTGAAATTTTATGAGATATTTCATGCTAGTTGCCAAATGATGGTTCCCACATGTGTTAGGTGACTCACATGGGCTGCTAAGAGCTGATCATTGGAGTGTATATACCAATACTACATACATCTAAAAGCTGTGTATTGTACAAGTAAGAATACGGGTGCATACGAGTAGAATTGTTGATGAAACTGAACGAGGATGTAACTGTAAGCATTTTTGTTAAGTAGAAGTACTTTGATATGTGTCTTGAAGTCTTTCAAAAGTGTAAGAATACATATCAAAATACAACATGTATATACATTCTAATGAAGTCGTTAAGTCTTCGTTAGTCGTTACATGTAAGTGTTGTTTTGAAACCTTTAAGTTAACGATCTCAATTAATGTTATTAACCCAATGTTTATTATATCAAATGAGATGTTAAATTATTATATTATCATGATATTATGATGTATGAATATCTTTTAATATGATATATACATTAAAATATCGTTACAACGATAATCGTTACATATAAGTCTCGTTTCGTAATTCTTGAGTTAGTAGTCTTGTTTTTACATATGTAGTTCATTGTTAACACACTTAATGATATATTTAAATATCATTTTATCATGTTAAATATAGTGTATCAATATCTTAATATGATACATATGTATTTAGTAGACGTTATCATAACGATAATCGTTATATATATCATTTCGAGTTTCTTAACTTAGTAATCTCATTTCTTATGTATATCATACATTGTTAATATATTTAGTGAGATAATTACTCATCATAATCTTATTTCAACCATATATATATGTCTATATATACCACAACATGTAGTTTTTACAATTTTGTAACGTTCGTGAATCGCCGGTCAACTTGGGTGATCAATTGTCTATATGAAACTTATTTCATTTAATCAAGTCTTAACAAGTTTGATTGCTTAACACGTTGGAAAAATTTAGTCATGTAAATATCAATCTCAATTAATATATAAACATGGAAAAGTTCGGGTCACTACAGTACCTACCCGTTAAATAAATTTCGTCCCAAAATTTTAAGTTGTTGAAGGTGTTGATGAATCTTCTGGAAATAGATGCGGGTATTTCTTCTTCATCTAATCTTCACACTCCCAGGTGAACTCGGGTCCTCTACAAGCATTCCATCAAACCTTAACAATCAGTATCTTATTTTGCTTAAGTCTCTTAACCTCACGATCCATTATTTCGACGGGTTCTTCAATGAATTGAAGTTTTTCATTGATTTGGATTTCGTCCAATGGAATAGTGAGATCTTCTTTAGCAAAATATTTCTTCAAATTCGAGACGTGGAAAGTGTTATGTACAGCCGCGAGTTGTTGAGGTAGCTCCAGTTGGTAAGCTACTGGTCCGACACGATCTATGATCTTGAATGGTCCAATGTACCTTGGATTTAGTTTCCCCCGTTTACTAAATCTAACAATGCCTTTCCAAGGTGAAACCTTAAGCATGACCATTTCTCCAATTTCAAACTCTATATCTTTTCTTTTACTGTCCGCGTAGCTCTTTTGTAGACTCTGGGCGGTTTTCAATCGTTGTTGAATTTGGATGATTTTCTCGGTAGTTTCTTGTATTATCTCCGGACCCGTAATCTGTCCATCCCCCACTTCATTCCAACAAATCAGAGACCTGCACTTTCTACCATAAAGTGCCTCAAACGGCGCCATCTCAATACTAGAATGATAACTGTTGTTGTAGGAAAATTCTGTTAACGGTAGGTGTCGATCCCAACTGTTTCCGAAATCAATAACACATGCTCGTAGCATTTCTTCAAGCGTTTGTATCGTCCTTTCGCTCTGCCCATCAGTTTGTGGATGATAGGCAGTACTCATGTCTAGATGAGTCTCTAATGCTTGTTGCAACATCTGCCAGAACCTTGAAACAACTCTACCATCCCTATCAGAGATAATAGAGACGGGTATTCCATGTCTGGAGACAACCTCCTTCAAATACAATCGCGCCAACTTCTCCATTTTGTCATCTTCTCTCATTGGCAGGAAGTGTGCTGACTTGGTGAGACGATCAACTATTACCCAAATAGTATCATAACCACTTGCAGTCCTTGGCAATTTAGTAATGAAATCTATGGTAATGTTTTCCCATTTCCGTTCCGGGATTTCAGGTTGTTGTAGTAGACCTGATGGTTTCTGATGTTCAGCTTTGACCTTAGAACACATCAAATATTCTCCTACATATTTAGCAATATCGGCTTTCATACACGGCCACCAAAAGTGTTTCTTGATATCTTTATACATCTTTCCCGCTCCGGGATGTATTGAATATCTGGTTTTATGTGCTTCTTTAAGTACCATTTCTCTCACATCTCCAAACCTTGGTACCCAAATTCTATCAGCCCTATATCGGGTTTTGTCTTCTCGAATATTAAGATGTTTCTCTGATCCTTTGGGTATCTCATTCTTCAACTTTCCATCTTTTACAACCCCGTGTTGCGCCTCGTTTATTTGAATAGTAAGGTTAGTACGAATAATTATATTCATAGCTTTTACCCGTATAGGTTCTCTGTCCTTTCTACTCAAAGCGTCGGCTACCACATTCGCCTTCCCCGGGTGGTATCGAATCTCTAAATCATAGTCATTTAACAGTTCAATCCACCTGCGTTGTCTCATATTCAGTTGCTTCTGATTAAATATATGTTGGAGACTTTTGTGGTCGGTATATATAATACTTTTGACCCCATATAAATAATGCCTCCAAGTCTTTAATGCAAAAACAACAGCACCCAATTCCAAATCGTGAGTTGTATAATTTTGCTCGTGAATCTTCAATTGTCTAGACGCATAAGCAATCACATTCGTTCGTTGCATTAATACACAACCGAGACCTTGCTTTGATGCGTCACAATAAATCACAAAATCATCATTCCCTTCAGGCAATGACAATATAGGTGCCGTAGTTAGCTTTTTCTTCAATAACTGAAACGCCTTCTCTTGTTCATCCTTCCATTCAAATTTCTTCCCTTTATGCGTTAATGCAGTCAAGGGTTTTGCTATTTCGGAGAAATCTTGGATGAATCTTCTGTAGTAACCAGCCAATCCTAAAAATTGACGTATATGCTTCGGAGTTTTTGGGGTTTCCCACTTTTCAACTGTTTTGATCTTTGCCGGGTCCACCTGGATACCTTCTTTGTTCACTATGTGACCGAGGAATTGAACTTCTTCCAACCAAAATGCACACTTTGAAAACTTAGCGTACAGTTTTTCTTTCCTCAATACTTCTAGCAAAATGTTCTTTGTGCTCTTGATCATTCTTTGAGTAAATAAGTATGTCATCGATGAAAACAATGACAAACTTGTCAAGATATGGCCCACACACTCGGTTCATAAAGTCCATGAACATAGCTGGTGCATTAGTCAATCCAAACGGCATAACCATAAACTCGTAATGACCATAACGCGTCCTAAAAGCAGTTTTTGGAATATCATCCTCCTTTACTCGCATTTGATGATATCCAGAACGTAAATCAATTTTCGAATAAATCGACGAGCCTTGTAGTTGATCAAATAAGTCGTCAATTCTCGACAGTGGATAACGGTTTTTGATGGTAAGTTTATTCAACTCTCTGTAGTCAATACACAACCTAAATGTACCATCCTTCTTCTTGAAAAACAAAATAGGAGCTCCCCATGGTGATGTGCTTGGTCGAATGAAACCACGTTCTAATAGTTCTTGAAGTTGGCTTTTTAGTTCTTTCATTTTGCTGGGTGCGAGTCTGTAAGGAGCACGAGCTATTGGTGCAGCTCCTGGTACAAGATCTATTTGAAATTCAACAAATCAATGTGGAGGTAGTCCCGGTAATTCTTTCGGAAATACATCGGGAAATTCTTTTGCGACGGGAACATCATTGATGCTCTTTTCTTCAGTTTATACTTTCTCGACGTGTGCTAGAACATCATAGCAACCTTTTCTTATTAGTTTTTGTGCCTTCAAATTACTAATAAGATGTAGCTTCGTGTTGCCCTTTTCTCCATACACCATTAAGGGTTCTCCTTCTTCTCGTACAATGCGAATTGCATTTTTGTAACATACGATCTCTGCTTTCATCTCCTTCAGCCAGTCCATGCCAACTATTACATCAAAACTCCCTAACTCTACTGGTATCAAATCAATCTTAAATATTTTGCTACCCAGTTAAATTTCTCGATTCCGGCATATATAATCTGCTGAAATTAATTTACCGTTTGCTAATTCGAGTAAAAATTTACTATCCAATGGCGTCAATGGACAACTTAATTTAGCACAAAAATCTCTACTCATATAGCTTCTATCCGCACCCGAATCAAATAAAACGTAAGCATATTTATTTTCAATAAGAAACGTACCCGTAACAAGCTCCGGGTCTTCCTGTGCCTCTGCGGCATTAATATTGAAAACTCTTCCGCGGCCTTGTCCATTCGTGTTCTCCTAGTTCGGGCAATTTCTAATAATGTGGCCCGGTTTTCCACGTTTATAACAAACTACATTGGCATAACTTGCTCCAACACTACTTGCTCCACCATTACTCGTTCCGACATCATTTGTTCCTTTTGTTCTGTTAACCCCTGGTCCGTAGGCCCCACACTTCACCGCGCTATGACCATTTCTTTTACACTTGTTGCAAAATTTGGTGCAGAACCCCGAGTGATACTTTTCACACCTTTGGCATAGCTGCTTCTGATTGTTGTTGTTGTTGTTGTTGTTGCTGCGGTTGTTATTGTTGTTGGGATGATTGTTGTAGTTGTTGTTGTTGTTGTTGTTGTTGTTGTGCCGTTTGTTGTAGTTGCGATTGATGTTGCGATTGTTGGGATAGTTGTTGTTGTTTTGGTGACTCTTATCACCGTTTTCCTCCCACTTTCTTTTGACTAACTTCACGTTGGCCTCTTCGGCCGCCTGTTCTTTAATTCTTCCCTCAATCTGGTTCACTAGTTTGTGAGCCATTCTACATGCCTTTTTTATGGCGGCAGGCTCATGTGAACTTATATCTTCTTGGATTCTCTCCGGTAACCCTTTCACAAACGCGTCGATCTTCTCTTCCTCATCTTCGAACGCTCTCGGACACAATAGGCACAATTCTGTGAATCGTCTTTCGTACGAAGTAATATCGAATCCCTGTGCTCGTAACCCTCTAAGATCTGACTTGAGCTTATTGACCTCGGTTCTGGGACGGTACTTCTCGTTCATCAAGTGCTTGAATGCTGACCACGGTAGCGCGTAAGAAGCATCTTATCCCACTTGCTCTAGATAGGTATTCCACCATGTTAACGCAATACCTGTGAAGGTATGCATAGCGTACTTCACTTTATCTCCTTCAGTACACTTACTTATGGCAAACACTGATTCAACTTTCTCGGTCCACCGTTTCAATCCGATTGGTCCTTCGGTCCCATCAAATTCTGAAGGTTTGCAGGCAGTGAATTCCTTGTAGGAGCATCCTACACGATTTCTTGCACCGTTAGCTGTATTGCTAGATTCAGAGTTATTGTTGGTATGTAGTGCGGCCTGTACTACGGCTATGTTTGAAACAAGAAAGGCACGAAATTCCTCTTCGCTCATATTCAAGGTGTGTCGAGTAGTCGGTGCCATTACCTTCAAAATAGTCAAATGAAACAATTTAATCATACAGAATATTAAGAGTAGTCAATAGTATCTCGTAGCATAATATGAACTCATTTATAAAAGCTTTTTCTTCATATTAGCGTTTTATAAGTTTAAATTCGGGTACTACCTACCGGTTAAGTTCATACTTAGTAGCTAATATACAATTCAACTACTACAATTCTATATGAAAAACTGATTATAATAATATATCACATACAAATATTCTTCAAACTTACAACTTCGCTATATTACATGTAACATGAAATATAGTACACTATGATACAGGAAAGTTTTGAAGATAAATCTAGTTAATACGCAAGTTGTTCAGCAAAGGAAATAAAGACACGTAATTCATAAGTCCAGAAACAAGTCATGCATTCTGGTTTTACTAAGACGACTTCCCATCCTTGGTCTTGTGGAAAATAACCGTTATGACCATTAGCTAGGCAGCATGTTGTAATGTCGTCAAAAAGGACGAGGGTTTCATAATGTCCAACAGCCCCGTAATAATCTAAAAACCTTGTTTCTCACCCCAACTACTGAATCCGTCACTTATGATTAAGTTTTATTTAAAAGCTGCAATCCGATGTTCTTTTTCTCACTTTGGTAAGAAGCGAACATCACTAACCCGTAAGCATAACATGCTTCTTTTTGTTTCATGTTAGAAGCTCTTTTTAATTCACGAAATCCTATGTTGGGATATGTTGAGTCAAAATAGGTTCTTAACCCGTAGCGTAAAATTGCATTTGGGTTCCCCTCATTTAACGCTTTAAAGAAAACACGGCGTAACTTAAAGTCTCCCCAATGTGATATACCCCACCTATCAAAGGAAAGCCTTTTATAAACTAAGGCATTTCTGGAAAGTCTTTCAAATGTTTGACAAGTTAATTTCGCCATAACTAAATGTGCTAATGAATTCTGACCGACTCTAGACAAGATTTGCTCAATCATATCCTCTGGTAGGTCTTCTAAAATATTCGGTTGTCTACCCTTAACGTCCATTTTGTTTTTATACTGTAAAATAGACAAGGATTAGATTCATAATAACTAATAATACAAGCAATTTTTACATAGAACATAAAAGTACAAGCACACTACAATACATTTATTACACAACATGCTCACATCCCTCTAATATGAATCACTGGTTTCTTCCTCTTCAGACTTGGTTCTTTTTCCTAATCTTCTAGGGATATATGATGTTCCTCTAATACGAGTCGTCATTTTCCACATTGGTTTAGAAAAACCTGGTGGTTTAGAGGTTCCCGGTTTATTGTCACGATATTGAAAATACGGGTGTTGACGGTACATATAAAGTTCATCGCGGTCGGAATCAGATTTCTCTATTTTGATGCCTTTTCCCTTATTATTTTCTTTTGTCTCATTAAATTGGGTCGGGGTAATTTCTATAACATCATCGGAATCCTCATCAGGATCCGATTCATCGGAAAATTGGTAATTTTCCCAATATTTTGCTTCCTTAGCGGAAACACCATTGACCATTATTAACTTTGGTCCATTGGTTGAGGATTTTCTTTTATTTGACCAGTTTTCTGTGGTTCCTACTATTCCCCCCTCCGGAACCTCTTCTTCTTTCGGTTCCTCTTCTTCTGGTTCCTCTTCTTCCGGTTCCTCTTCTTCCGGTTCCATTTCCTCTTCTTCCGGTTCTTCGGGAACTTGTGAATCTTGCCAATATATATTCGACTCTTCGTTATTATTAGGTGAGTCAATGGGATTTGTGCTAGAGGTAGACATCTATTACACAATATCAAACATGTTAAGAGATTAATATATCACATAATATTTACATGTTAATAATATATAGTTTCCAACAAAAATGTTAAGCAATCATTTGTAGCTTTAGTTGTAGATAGAACTTGTATTTGTGTTAAGACTAAGAACATGATGTAACCTTGGTTCATCATCCTTCTAAAACTCTTAAGTGAGTTGTATTTCTGCTTAGTCTTGACATTGTGTGTTGATGGTTGAAACTTGGTCAAAGTGATGCTAAAATATCAAAGAGTTTTACACTTGAAGTTACACGCATCAAGGATGAGAACCGTGATGAGCATCAAGCACCAAGAAACCCACCAGAGCACTTGTTTGCTACTTTTCAGGGTCTGATCAAACTCCCAGGACTTCTGGAAAATTGATTTTCAGATATTTCGTTTCGAGTAAATGACTTTTCTTTTAGGACTCGCCTAAATCCGATATACGGTTTAGGATTTATAGCCTTCCGAAAATCACTACGCCCTTGTAACGACGTGCTAAAAATTCTGACCTACTCGCGCTTAAACCATCGCCACGGTCAAACGACATCGAGTTAGGATCTAACAATTGGATAGCAGTTAGAGGACTCACACACGGAGCCTTTACCACTAACCACGCGTCTTTTCAGTTTGTATAGATGTCGTAGCAGCTTTCCGAAGACATCCTTTTGTTTCGATCTCTATTCTTTTTGAAAACTTACTTTAGCTTTTATGAATGATGATGATGATGATGATGATACTTAAGACTTAATTTATTCACTTTTAAACTTTTGGGGACAATGTACTGACTTAGTGACCTTTGACTTAGGTTGACGACCTTTTGGACCGACTTACTAATTGCATACTTTTCATATCAACTTTTACTGCTTATTCACTGTGAGTTATAGCTTCCTTTTTACTTTAACTATTTTTGGGACTAAGAATACATGCGCTTTTTATGTTTTACATACTAGACACGAGTACTTAAACTTTATATATGTGTGGGTGACATAACGGCACAAAGATTCCCCTTAGCTCGGTAACGTTTAGTCATTGGTTTATGAACTGGTGAACGCGAATCTAAGATATGAATCCATAGGGTTTGAAATCCCCACTAGGGCTAGTCGCACTAGCATTCAACGGGTGTTTAATACTTCGTAAACAGACGCACTCGCCAAGTGTACTTTTAGGGAGTAATATTACGTTAAGTTAGTTACCGACGGATAAGCATATACTTTTCATACTGTTTTGAATACGAAATCTCATGGTCTACATTACATTACTGATTACAAACAAGCTATAGCTCACCAACATTCGTGTTGACCTTCTAAGCGTGTATTTCTCAGGTGCTTAGACGTTGTTGCTTCCGCTGTTAGACTTGCTTTCTTGGTGTTATAGACTTGCTGTTACAGACTCACTGTGTTAGACTTCCACTGCATTACTTAGAGATTTCTCAATCATGGAACTTTTATTTTACATTCGCAACTTATGTTATTTTGAATAATGGCTTTGTAACGACCTTTGTGTGATGTTATCTTTTGTAAAACTTTATCCTTTCATGAATGCAAAACTCGTTTTAAAACAGCATGTAGTATTATACTGTGTAATGGACCTGTTGTTGACGATTCGTACAGGATGGTTTTGTACGGGGCGTCACAATCAATCAATTTAATCGTTTAAAAGTATGGCGATTAGTTCCAAGACCAGCAGGTCAACGACCAATAGGGGTTAAGTGGATTTCAAAAACAAGAAGGATTCTGATGGAATTGTGGTTAGAAACAAGGCACGTCTTGTGGCCAAGGGATATCGACAATAAGAGGATATTAATTATGATGAAACGTTGGCTCCGGTTGCTAGGATTGAGGCTATTCTTCTTTTCCTTGCATTTTCTTGTCATATGAAGTTCACGGTGTTTCAAATGGATGTCAAAACTGCTTTTCTGAGTGGTCATCTTCAAGAGGAAGTTTATTTTGATAAACCAGAAGGCTTTGTCGATCCCATTCATCCAAACCATGTCTACTACTTGGAGAAAGCTTTGTATGGTCTGAAGCAAGCACCGCGTGCATGGTACGAGACCTTAACAAAGTACTTGCTGGATAATGGCTTCTCTCGTGGAACGATTTATACAACACTCTTCATCCGTAAAAACCACGGTCACATTCTCTTGGTTCAAAATTACGTTGATGATATTATTTTTTGTTCCACGTCCCCGTCCCTATGCAAAGAATTTGGTGACCTTATGGCCAACAAATTCGAAATGAGCATGCTTGACCAACTAAATTTCTTCTTGGGGTTACAAGTAAAACACTTACCAAACGGGATTTTTATCAGTCAGACAAAGTATATCAATGATATGCTAAAACGTTTTAAAATGAATGCTTTAAAACCAATGACAACCCCAATGAGGACATTACTGGATGCTGATGCTAATGGGAAACCCTTTGATGTTACGCTTTATCGAAGCATGGTTGGCTCTTTAATGTATCTGACTGCAAGTAGACCAGACATTACACTTGCTGTAACTGTTTGTGCCCGCTTTCAGTCGAACCCTAAGAAATCCTACTCCAAAGCGGTGGTTAGGATGTTTCAGTACCTAAAGGGTACTCCTAATCTTGAAATCTGGTATCCACATGGATCTGATTTCAATCTCACTGCTTATACTGATGCGGATCATGGCGGTTGCCATGTTGATAGAAAAAGCACATCTGGATCAATTCAGATGTTGAGGAATAGGTTAGTTGGTTGGTCATCCAAGAAACAAAACTGTGTTTCTTTATCAACTGCTGAGTCTGAGTATATTGCTCCAGCTTATTGTTGTTCACAAGTTTTGTGGATGCAAACTCAACTCCTAGATTATGGCTTTAAGATAACTAAGACCCCGATATACTGTGATTCACATAGTGCAATTGGCATAACTAGCAACCCGATTCAGCATTCTAAGACTAAACATATAGATATTCGTTATCATTTCATTAAGGACCATGTTGAAAAAGGAGATGTAGAGTTATACTTTGTGCCTACCAAAGTGTAATTATCTGACATGTTCACTAAACCCTTAAATGAACTTAGGCTAAAGTTCTTGATCAAAAAGATTGGCATGGTATAATATTGTGCTTAACTTTTCTTAGCTATATTGGGCCTTATACCTGGGATCATGTGTTTAGGGGGAGTAATACTTTTCTAGGGTGAGCAACGGATACCTTATGCTTTAGATATGATCTTTCAAGGGGGAACCTTTAGATTTCTGATAACTTCCAGGGTTTATTTTTCAATGGTTATGAAAGGGGGAGGTAACTGATTGATATCATATTTTAAGGGGGAGTTATTAAATTTTCTTGCGAAAGGTCAAAATGGTGATAAACTTTACTGTATATCACATTTTGAGGGGGAGAAAGGGAGAAAATGAAAAGAAAATTGATTTTTCAAAAGTGAATTCATAAACTCTTTGTTTCATATCTGAAATAATTCACTAAGGCTTGTATACATTTCAATATGAAACCCGTTTCAACATTTGGTATCACTGAAGATTTGTAATTCGTACATATTTCAAAGTTTTTCTAAGTACAAATCTTGTTTTTTAGAAAACTCTTAAAAATCGGAAAAGATAAAATCCAAAAAGAATTATTTTCACTGAATAAATGCTATTTTTAGCATTTTACCGAATCTGATAACCAACAGTGCCGATTCGGTAAGTTCAAAGATTTCAAAAAATTGTCTCAGAAATGTTCTTCATTGAAAATATGATAAACTTGGTTAAAGATTTGTCAAAATTTGAAGTCAAATGGATTAAAATTTGAAAATGGACTGCTTTCGGTATAATAGGCCCATTCGGTAGAGCCCATTAATTGAAAATCTTCGATATCTATAAAAGGAGGGTCAAAGTCAAGCTTTCTCTCTCACTGTTCTTAATTACATACCGAGTCTGATTAAACATACTGAATCTGCCTAATCTACCTAGTCCGTCCTTCTCTATCTTCAAATCTTTGGTATTTCTTTGTTTTAATCAAATTTAGGATTCACATGTTGTAGATCTAAAATAAATACATGATTATTAACCAGAAAAGATCAATAAAAACAAGATTATGATATTTAATTTTGAAATTGTTGATTATACCGAATCTGAAGTCTGAGTTCTTAAATCTTTGATTAAACTCAAATGATTAGGTTGATTGACATGAAATCTGGTCTAATCTGTGCTAAGTTGATTGATCTATCAATTAACCGAGTCTGATTACATGTTTAATTGATTGTTTGATGGATTCTGTACATACCGAATGTGTTCTTGCTACAGTACCGCGGCTGTTCAATTGATTGACATGTTTTCCTGTGTTAATTGAGGTGTTAATTGATTATGGTTAAGATTTGCATGATATGAGACTGAATATGCATGTTTGAGTGATTATCTGTGAATTTTGAAGATACAGATCTGTTCTTGGCTTGATACCGAGTCTACTATTTGGTACTTTGAAATAATTTGATTCTTGTCTTGAAACACTTAACATGTTTTATTCTAAGTCTTTGAATTGAAAACTCAAGCTTATTTGGTTATAGAATCTAAAGTTTTCATGAATACCGAATCTTCTTGGATTGTGTTGAATAATTGACTAAGTGTTGTTCTGATTCCTTATGGTATATATTTGATATTACATGATAGGGTGTAATGTGATGAATATCGTATGAATATCATGTTAGTCAAATGTTGGTACATATTTGGAATAAATGATTTTTTATAACTTAGAAAAACTATAACAATTATAAAATCTAAAAAATACAAAGGTTTTCAAAGGAAATAAGAATAGAGATATGTGCTTTATGATAACATCTTGTAGTCTTCTATTTCTTATTTATACAGCTAAATGGCGAACAGTCACTTCATCAATTCTGAAACCAACATCCCTTGCAATTACTGGACTGCTATTCTAGAGAGGCATACTTTATGGCCTGCTCTAAGCTCAATAGTTAGTATGCCAGTCACAGACTTAGAGCTTTTTAATAGAACAATAAGGTTTGTGGACGCTACACAACCTACAACTGCCAATCCACAGGGAGAACTAGCTAAATTTGAATTTAAGCTGAGAGGGGTGCAAGGATTCAGGAGTATCACCAAAGCTGACTTCAGGAGGATCTTTCAGCTTGCTCTTATACAGAATGCTCCTACTTTTCCTACTACTCAGCAGATGATGAGCTCAATCTTCCAGCTTGGTTATAGTGGAGCTACCAATGTTCCACCAGCTAAGTTTCAAAAGAAGTACTTGCACTCTCAGTGGTATGTGATCTTCTCGATCATCAACAGATGCTTGCTGATGACAAGGAGTGGATCCGATAGCTTAACTGTGCTAATGCTCAAGTTGTTCTATTCATTCACAAGAATGGAAACTCTGGATTATGCAGAACTCTTGTGGGATTTGGTTCAAGCACAAGTAGACAAATCGAGGGGTTCCTACATCCCTTGTGAAGGTTTTCTGTATCTTTATCCATGATGCTATAACTGCTTGTAGAAATGACAATATATTTGTACCAGGTACACATGGATTACAGATGAAGAGATTTGGGGAGTTAAAGATGAATACCCCGGTGATTTTTGACAATAGATTCACTAAACCAATTCCAGATTGGTTAGTGAGGTTAGCTGAACCCCAAGACGCTCGAATGCGTTCTTATTTTGAGGCTATAGGAATACCTCTTCCGAACCCGGTGCAACAAGAACAAGTTGAACCAGCTGCGGTTCCAGCCCCAGAGGTTGTAGAAAAACCTGTAGTTCAACCAACCGGGCCAGTTAATTCTCCACTTAGGATAAACCTCAAACGCCCTAGGGTAGCACAATAAGCTGAACCCGTGAGGATCAGGGAACCTACTCCTCTTAGGATTGAACCTACCCTATCAACTACACCTAAGAGCAGTGACACCAATTCATCAGCAACTGAATCAACTCCAGAAAATTCTCCTAAGAGAACATGATATATGCCCGATGAGATGATTCAGACTCCGCCAACCCAACATGTAACTAGATCTAGGACTACGACTCCTATCATACGCCGAACAGTTACTCCAACCATTGGTGATACGGAACAAGACGTAGAGCCTATTAGGTCACCTTCATCCATCTCCGTATCACATCTAACAATAACAGTAAGCCCTATACTAAATGAAGCGCAAGCTTCGGTAGGCAAGAGAGCTAAACGCACGGATGGTAAAAAGACCAATCAGCCAATCCAATCTAAACAGGACTTAAAAATAAATCCTACTAAGCAAGGTGCTTTGGCATCTAACGAAGTAATGTCTTCCTTTGCAGTAAAGTCTGTGTTGACTCAATCGATTGAGGAAACTCAATCATTGAAGTCCAAAACGGTCGAAGGGGAGCCGAAAAATCTTGAAAAGGCACCCTGCATATCAGTTGGAAATCCTCTCGTGCCTCAACGTACAACAAGGTCTGGAGGTCTAGATTATCTTGATGAGGGAGATTTTCCGTGTCGCATGAAAACGAGTCAACATGACAATCCTTCGGGATATTTATCAGACTTCCAACAGACTATTCCTTTGGTTCAAGAAATTGATCCATTGGTTCAAACCACTTCTTTTTCGGATTTTGAATCTCAGGGTCTGGGGAATGAGTCTTTAACTGAAAGAGATGTTCCACCTCATAGTATATCAATGATTTCAGGAGTCGGAGATAGCAATATCTTTGCAAGAACTAAACCGAGGGGTAGTTCTGCTACTTTGTCAGAGTCTCATGAGACAATAGTCATGGAGGCGGGTGATTCAAAAGAATCTTCGCTGGCGACAACTCCGGTTGTTGCCCAACCTCCATCAGGAGGGGATATCATGAATCTGATTAATAGTACGTACATTCCTACATATAAGAATAATACCGCACATTTATCCTTACCTGCCCTCACGGCAAATCAAACACTTCCACCGACATCACCTTCAACAGTTGCTGCTGATGCTGATGCTGTTCATGGTTACACTGTTGTTTCACCAACTGGGTCACCTTCTAGTATTTCAAACAGATATGGATTCAAATATGTCTCTAACAATGAGGTGGAGGAGCTATATCTTGTTGCGTTTGCTAAATGAACTGATCTTGATGAAGTTCGCGAGACTATGATGATTTATCTTGAGCAAGCAAGAGTAGTATATCTTTTATCTTCGTGTAAGTCTCCTGGACCAATTCACATGCCTGACCATGACGATTTCGATCCTGATAATCTTTATGAGGGGGAGAATAGACATGGTGGTTATAGGTCCAGTGGTTTTCAAAGATCAACTTATGAAGCTGGTTCGTCTAGTCAACATTGGGATCACGATGTCGTCGAAATATCTGATTCTGAGAGTGAAGAAATTGAGGAAATTCAATGTGAAAGTTTTCTAGATGAATCAGAAGTTCAGAGAGAGGGTGACTTAGGGACGTTAATGATCATTGATTCAGCTGAACAAACAGAGAACAAGTTAGCTCCAGAGGACAATCGATATTTTGATTATATTGAAAATATTTTGAGGGGGTCTAGTGTCGCCAATGAATTTAATGAACATCAATTTGTCAACATGATTTCACCAACCGATGAATTTGAGATACACTTTGAGAAGGAGATTTCTCAAATGGCAAAGAAGATACTACGACTCCTCCTGATCTTAATGTTCCATTTCAAACTGCAGAGATTGTTCTTGAGCGTGATGCTGATTATAAACTTGATGAGGATTAAGAGAAGCTGATTCTTTGTTCACCATTCATAGAACAACAAGCTTACAAGATTTATGGTGATTCTGATCTTGTCCCTTATAGATCAATGAGTGTTTTGGGTGCATGGAAATATCATAAGGAACTGGAATATCTCAAAGCTTATCTGAGTGTTCGCAACAAATTTAAATTGAAGAATGAAGAAAAACTTCAAGAACAGCGGAATTCAGAAATCAAAAGCATAAATAAGATTTCAATAATTAATAAGGATGAAGTGAAGATGCCATTGTTTCATGTGACAAGAATGGATGACGAGGACTATCTGTTCTCAGAAGCGGATTTTGATAGTTTAAAGATGGACGACATTATCTTCATGTACAATTACTTGATAGACTTGAATGAATCTGCAACAATTTATCATGCTACTGCAATGAAGGCAGTCTATAGATTTATTGTTGACTCAATGAGATGGATGTCTGTTCACGGATTTCAGTTGGGGTTGGAATCTGGACACAAAAAGCTCGGAATCAAACCGCCAAATCAAGTTATTGAAGAGCTAAGATATATATCCTTATTTGAAGTAAGTGACTATCCATATGGGTTTGTGTTTGTCAACTCCCATTACACAAAGGTCTTCATCAGAGTTTCAGACTTTAGAAGATATTCAGATGGAACATTAATGTATGGTTTAAAATATCTTAGATGGAGACTGATTAACAAATGCTACTCAACAGAAGATAGTGAGATAGTCAAATACATTCTCACAAGATTGAAGAGTCATCTCAAAACAAGAGTAAACATAAGAAGATATGAGGGACTCAAAGGATTTAAATCAAAAATTCATTTCAGAGGAACAAAGTTCCTTTAGATATTTTAAATAGGATTATATTGTGAATTTCACATTTAACAATAAGGGGGAGATTGTTAGGACCCCGAAGTTGTATAGTGTTAATGTGAAACATGCTTAAATGAAGGTTCCTTAGAAGAGGGCTATTTAAGGAACCTATGTAGTCCTAATTAGATAGCCATTGTATTGTAACTGAGTTCTAGAAGCTGTGGGATGTAAGTTTTATCGATTCTCTCTAATACCGAATCTATTCTTCACTTACCGAGTCACACTATAACTCATCACATCTTCTAATCTCACCATGATTTGACCTATCAACATAGAATCTATGAAAATAAATTTTATATGGATCCTCTTCATTTGTTGCTCTTACGTTTCTTAACCTCAACCTTCTTTCAAAATCCCCTTGATCTGAATCATAACCACTATCAAATTGATCAAAATCCAGTCCAAAAACTTCATTAGCATCACCGCTATCAGCATCCTGATCTTCATGTTTTGATGGATTAAAGATGAATTCAATGCTATTGATATGGCCGAAATGGACGGTTTTATTTATAGGGTGTCGTTAGGTGGCAAGACGTCAGGATTGGCTACCAGGAGAGGGAGCAGTGGTTTAATAAATATATTTAGCTGGGTTTTCCTAGCTATATTTCACCTACTTGTCTTCCTTTTAACAAGTAATTTGGGAAAAGCAATTCTGACGCGATCAAGATAGATTGAGGAGATTCTGCTTGGAATATCTTCAACATTAAAAATAGCCATTGATTACGTAGTTAAGAAAGGAATTTTGGACAGAAGTTTAAGGTAGATGAAGGAAATAAATTTGGTTCGAAGTAAATATGATGCAATAAAAATTGGGTAATAAATAGCGAAGTGGAAGATGAATAGTTGGCGGTTAATCGTATGGATGACATGGTGCCACGTGTTAACTGAGTAAATATGCGGGAAAATAAAAATTTGGAAAAATCAATTCAAAATCAAGAAAGGATTATTTTTTGCAGGTCCTGATCAAAAAGTAACTGACATGGCAGAAAAAGTTCGGCTACAGCAGGTTCTTGTTCCCCGAGGAAAAAGACATTATTTATTTTTTAGTTTAATGACTTTATTTTTTACAAAAATAAAGACATTAAACTGGGGGGCTTAATGGTGTATCCTAGGAGATACACGCAAAAAAGCACCATTTTCATACAGAAAAGTTGATCATAGAGCACAAAAGATAATTAAATTTGGTGGCTTTCAGTATTTGCCGCCCAGCGTATAGCAGGATGCCCAGCGTCAAGCGTAAGCCCTGCAGGCAGCTTCTATGCATAAGCCCTTTAGCTCAGCACGTGAACGGCACGCAACCACGTCAGCACACGCCACCGACCTTCCGGATATTTCGTGTAACAGAACCACTCAGTAATTGACACGTGTATCCCGAGAATTTCGGACATTCTACGCCTATAAATAGACCCCCTGGGTCACCACATTTCACATCATCATTTTGATATGAACTTCAGTCAGAGAGAAGTACACTTTCTCTCTCACGCAGTTCTTTCTCACTCTAAAAGTACATTAGCCGCTTAGCAGCAATACGCTAGACGGATCATTAGAGACTAATCCACAGATTGATTGAGGCCACCCCACAGATCCTACATCGGTGTTCCGGGTCTGCAGAGGTTATTTTTCGAGGGCAAACAACAATCAACAGTATACACCACACGCTGAGCAGCTATTATCTTGTAATGGTACCTTACAACCGCTATACGAAAAATCGTACCAACAAATGGCGCCACCCGTTCTAAAAGAATCACTCAACTTTCAAGAGCACCAAAAGGCATAATTGTCAGATAGCACCTATTGAAGCAAACATGATACATTCATGGCAAGCCGGACAACGGAGAAAGGCATAAGTATTAGAAGATTGGAAGCAGGAATTGATTGCTTTTCCTTCCATGTTTAATACTAATCCATCTGATGCTCCTGTAGTCATTGAAGCTCGAATAGCAATTGTGTTGTTGGCGTAATATATACTGATACAGGGGCAGGAGCAGATATCATGTATGAGCATTGTTTTGTGCAAATACCAGAAAGAGTTAAGGAGCAGTTGAAGGACACATTTGTTCCCTTAGCAAGTTTTGCTAATCATCCATCATGGTCAGAAGGAAGCATAATGTTGGAAGTAGTTTTGGGAAAAACACCATTCAAACGAACAGCTAATATCAAGTTTTTAGTTGTTAAAGCAAACTCACAATATAATGTCATTCTAGGTCGGTCAGCTATGATGACATTTGTAGCTGTAACATCAACGGTCCATGGCATGATAAAATTTCCTATACCAGCTGGTATTGCCACGCTATACGCTGAATGGAGAAGAGCAATAGAATGTGTGCAAATAAACAGAATAGCTGTTGATCCAATTGTTCATGAAGATGGTTCAGTGTCACCGAATCCAGAATTTCCAGATCAGATAATTACCATTGGAAACACAATAGCAAAAGAAATAAAAGAAAAGCTTTACAAAATCTTAGCCACAAATTTGGATTTTTTTCATGGCAAAGATTCTGATATGACTGGAGTACCATGTCATGTAGCTGAACATAAGCTTGGTGTGAATCCTAATATCCCACCAGTGTGTGAAAAGAAAAGAGGCATGGCTCCAGATCGAACAAAATTTCTCAGAGAAGAAGTTAAAAAATTGGTGGATGCTGGAATTTTGAGGGAAGTAAAATACCAGACATGGGTAGCAAACCTGCTTATGGTAAGAAAGCTAGATAATTCATGGAGGATGTGTGTAGACTTCACAGATTTAAATAAAGCATGTCCAAAAGACAATTATCCTTTACCAGAAATCGATTGGAAAGTGGAGTCTGTAAGTGGGTATCAGTTTAAATCTTTTTTTGGATGCATTCAAGGGATACCATCAAATCCCCATGGCAATTCGAGATCAAGATAAAACAGCATTCTACACACCAGATGGAATTTTTTGCTACATCATGATGCCTTTTGGATTAAAGAATGCAGGAGTAACTTATCAACATGTGATTGATAAAGCATTTAAGAGTCAAATAGGCAGAAACGTAGAGTCCTATGTTGATGATATTGTTGTCAAGAGTCATACAGAAGACAGCATGCTCAGGGATACTCTTGAAACATTCGAATCATTAAGAAGAGTTAACATGAAGCTAAATCCTAAAAAATGCACTTTCGGTGTAGAAGAAGGCAAATTTTTAGGATATATTGTTACAGAAAGAGGAATTAAGGCTAATTCGAAAAATATTCAAGCAATTGAAGATATGGTATCTCCTAAAATGAAGAAAGAAGTTCAAAGCTTGAATGGAAGATTGGCAGCTTTGACAATGTTTTTATCAAGAGCAGCAGATCGATCACTACCATTTATGAAAGTTTTAAAGAGTTGTTTGAACAAAAAAGATTTTAAATGGACAGAAGAAGCAGAAAAAGCTTTTCAGGATATTAAACAGCTCTTAAAAGAATTACCTACTTTAACTGCACCAATAGAAGGAGAAATGTTAATTTTTATTTGGCTGCTTCCGCAGAGGCCATCAGTTCAGTTTTAATTGCAGAACGGAAGGGAATACAAATTCCTATATATTTTGTCAGTAAAATATTGCAGCAAAGTGAAGTTAACTATCCACCAATTGAAAAATTGGTGTATACTTTAACACACACAGCTAGACGACTCAGACGTTATTTTCAAGCACATTCAATCATGGTAATGACAGACCAGCCGATAAAACATATTTTGAGAAATCCAGAGTCATCAGGACGACTAGCAAAATGAGCAATTGAATTGGGAGAATATGAAATAAATTTTTTGCCTCGACATGCAGTTAAAGGTCAAATTTTGGCAGTTTTTTTATTAGAAACAACAGAAAAGGTCGATTATCCGCAAAACGTTAAAGCCAGCAATCATGTTTGGGAATTGCACACTGATGGTGCATCAAGTGAGGAAGGTGTTGGTGCAGGGTTAGTACTTACTAGTCCAGAAGGTGAAGAGCATACGTATGCATTGAGGTTTTGTTTCTATGCATCTAACAATGAAGCAGAATATGAAGCATTGCTTTCCGGCCTCCGCATAGCGTCAGAAATGGGAATAAAACATTTGCGTGCATATGTTGATTCTCAAATTGTAGCACAACAGGTTAATGGAGGGTTTGAAGCTAAAGATATCTCTATGAAACATTATTTGCAATTAGTTGAGAAAATCTCAAAAAAATTTGAGACCTTAGAGGTTGGGCAGATACCAAGAAATAAAAACAAGAAGGCAGATGTTTTGAGCAAATTAGCAACATTAACATTTGATCATTTGCATAAGAAATTTTTGGTGGAGGTCTTAAAAGATAAATCGGTTGATGAAAAGGTAGTGGTTGCAACAGTTGAAGAAAGGGAACATGTTGGATAACCCCCTATGTGAAATATTTACAGGACAGAACACTGCCAATAGATGCCATGAAAGCAAGACGGATAAGAGTTAGTACCCCACTTTATGTTTTGGAAAATGGAATCTTTATAGAAAATCCTTCAGTGGACCAAATTTAAGGTGTTTAACACCACATCAAGCAACTGATGTAGTCAAGGAAATTCATGAAGGATTATGTGCACAGCATTCCGGTTATAGAACTGTGGTTAGACGGATTATGCGACAAGAGTATTATTGGCAGTCAATTTTCAAAGATACAACAGACGTAATTAAGACATGTGATGCGTGCCAGCGGCATGGAACCGTACTGCGCTTAGCCAAGTATGATTTAATTTTAGTATCATCGGCATGACCATTTTGTAAATGGGCAATTAACATAGTAGGCCCATTTCCAAGAAGTGTAGGAAATGCAAAGTTCTTAGTTGTTGCAATTGATTTCTTCAGTAAGTGAGTTGAAGCGAAGGTATTGGCAAAAATAACTGGTGAGAATATAAAGAAATTCATGTGGAACGATATTGTGTGCAGATATGGATTACTAAATGAAATTATCAGTGACAACGGTAAACAGTTTGCAGATAACCCCTTCAGAAGTTGGTGTGAAGAGCTAAACATCAAGCAAACATTTACCTCAGTTGCTCACCCACAAGCCAATGGGCAAGTTGAGGTAACGAACAAAGAAATTATAGCCGGCATAAAGGCTAGGTTGGGTTTGAGTCAGACTAAATGGGTAGATGAAGTGCCATATGTATTGTGGGCTCACCGCACAATGCCAAAATGGAGCATGGGTGAAACACCATTCAGTTTGGTATATGGCACCGAGGCAGTGATACCAGCTAAAATCCGTGTTCCAACACAAATGATTTTAGCATTTGATACAGAAAACAATTCATCCATCTTACATGAAAACGTGAATTTATTGGAAGAAAGGCGAATCTTGGCCGCCATCCGTCAAGCGGATGCAAAACAGAAAATGGCAAAATATTATAACTAACGAGTCAGATATGTGCAATTCAAAGAAAGGGATTTAGTGTTAAGAGATAATGAGGCAAGTAGGCAGGAAAAACAAGGGAAGTTAGGACCACGTTGGGAAGGCCCATATAAAGTTGTAAAGGCACATCCTAATGGGTCATACAGCCTCTCAGCACCCTCTGGCGAAGAAAATCCACGAACATGGAATGCAATGAGTTTAAAGAAATTTTATACGTAGTATTGCATGTTCGAATAGCTTGATCAACTATTTAGAGCATGAGATGCAATCATAAATGTAAAAATTTCTTTAAAGAAATAAGAATTCAGAAAAAATTCTTATGGCATATTATTCATAATTTTTATCCGGCCAAGGATTTTAATCAGATTTCATAAAGCTGTGTGTCATCTCTGCCCGCAAAAGAGAAGTTTTTTCCTCGGTGGGAGAAGTTCAATCATAAACAAAAGATTGAAATGGCAGCGGATAACGTAGAAATCCACTGAACATCCAGGCAATAGAATGTATCTACGACCGTTATGACGTAAAAATTATATACAAACAGTATATGACTAGTCATAATTTTGATAGTTCAAATCAAACATATAAAGCTTTGACAAAATCATCAGCAAAGTAAAAAATATTTATATACATTACATAATTAACAGATAACACAAGCAATACAGATTACAACTTCAAATTTAGAACATCGTCTACCAATGTAGCAGCATTATTACATAAATTCTTTAATTCAGGAAAAGACAGATGTTCTATTTCATCACCAAGTAATTTAAGTCTATCTTCTGCATCTGGCTTCAACTGATATATAAGAGACTCTGGCAAAGACTTTGGAAAGTCAGGTATATCATTTTTCAACCTCTCAAGAAACCGTATCCGGTCAACGTCCAGCGCAACAGTTATAAATTCATTGAACGACTTAGTTAACTTCTCAGAAGTGAAAGCACTCTTCACAATTTTTGGAACACCTTCAATCAGACGCCTGGTTTCATTCTGGCTTGATTCCAATTGTTCTCTTAATGATGTTTCAGATTGAGTCAATGTCCCAATCTTGTGAAGATACCATTTTTCTTTTGTGGCCAATTCAACATAACGAGCCTCAGCAGCATTCTTTGCAGCAATAGCAGCATTTAATTCAAGCTCGACAGTTTTCAGGGCTTCTGTGTGTAGTGACCCGAACTTTTCCATGTTTATATATATTAAATGAAATTGAAATTTATTTGATTAAGTGTTTCCAACATGTTAAGCAATCAAACTTGTTAAGACTTGATTAATTGAAATAGGTTTCATATAGACAATTGACCACCCAAGCTGACCTGTGATTCACGAACGTTAAAACTTGTAAAAACTATATGATGACATATATATGGATATATATATATATATATATATATATATATATATATATATATATATATATATATATATATATATATATATATATATATATATATATATATATATATAGTTAACATGTTATTATGATAGGTATGTATCTCATTAAGTATTTTAATAATGAGTTATATACATAAAAATGAGACTATTGAATTAAGAAACTCGAAAACGATATATATAACGATTATCGTTATAACAACGTCTTACTAAGTACATATGAATCATAATAAGATATTGATACACTTTGTTAAACATGTTAAATGATAAGTAAATATATCATTAAGTGTATTAACAATGAACTACATATGTAAAAACAAGACTACTAACATAAGGATTTCGAAACAAGACATATATGTAACGATTATCGTTGTAACAACATTTAACTGTATATATATCATATTAAGATATATTAATATATCATAATATCATGATAATGTAATAATTTAACATCTCTTTAGATATAATAAATAATGGGTTAACAACATTTAACAAGATCGTTAACCTAAAGGTTTCAAAACAACATTTACATGTAACGACTAACGATGATTTAACGACTCAGTTAAAATGTATATACATGTAGTTTTTTAATATGTATTCATACACTTTTGAAAGACTTCAATACAGTTATCAAAATACTTCTACTTAACACAAATTCTTAAAATTACATCCTCGTTCAGTTTCATCAACAATTCTACTCGTATGTACCCGTATTCGTACTCGTACAATACATAGCTTTTAGATGTATGTACTATTGGTATATACACTCCAATGATTAGCTATTAGCAGCCCATGTGAGTCACCTAACACATGTGGGAACCATCATTTGGCAACTAGCATGAAATATCTCATAAAATTACAAAAATATTAGTAATCATTCATGACTTATTTACAAGTAAACAAAATTACACATCCTTTATACCTAAAACACCTACAAACACTTTCATTCTTCAATTTTCTTCATTTAATTGATCTCTCTAAAGTTCTATCTTCAAGTTCTAAGTGTTCTTCATAAATTCTATAAGTTCTAGTTTCATAAAATTAAGAATACTTCCAAGTTTGCTAGCTTACTTCCAATTTTGTAAAGTGATCATCCAACCTCAAGAAATCTTTCTTATTTATAGTAAGATATCTTTCTAATACAAGGTAATACTCATATTCAAACTTTTATTCAATTTTTATATGTAACAACCCAAACCGTAACCGACCAAACACGGCGAGATTTCAAACAAAAAAAATTTTCTTGTGCAGTTCATTTGCGCGGCGCGCCAGGTGGGCGCGCGGCGCGCCGAATCACCTGGACAGCCCGCTGTCCCCGGAAGTCAATTTAACGAAAATGTTTGACTAGTTCCCGACATATTTAGCCAAAACGCTTTTAACCGTACATTAATATATGTAAAACTAGCACATAACTAAGGTTTGAGCGAGTTTCACAAAGTGGGGCCCACACGTGCCCAAATTACCCTTTAAGTATAAAAATACAATTTTAGACCATAAGACTCTTAATACAAGACAAAGCCGAGCATGGCGATTGGGGATACGCTACCCAATCCTAATAAATCCAAAAGCAAGCCTTCTACGCAAACTATGCAAGTCCCCTAATCCTCGCGCTTACCCGAGCCACCATCCGCATGCAATCTATAAAAAGAGTCAACAACGAGAGGGTAAGCTAACGCTTAGTGAATGATAATATACTACATACATATATATGTATAAAATGAATACGCCACACAAGCAAATACCGCATACCGTAGCATCCAAATATAAAGCAACTACACTAAGCATACCGTACAATCTCTAAGCATCAAGCTAAAGGTACAACAACAAATATGAGTCCACCAACGACAAAGTGAACATCTCCAAATAGCTACACCCGGAGGGTTAGCTACAACACAACAATACATTAATATATAACAATATAAACGAACAAGGTTAACACCTTAACCCAATACCGAGAACCAAATACCACAATGAAGATTGGCCGAACTACACGAGCCTTAGTAATCCGAACCACACGAGATTACTATCTTCACAGCATCGAGGTTGGCCGAACTACACGAGCCTTAGTAATCCGAAACCACACGAGATTACTACCTCAATAAGATGACCGAACTACACGAGTCACCATGAATCCGAACTACACGAGATTCATTTGATAAGATGACCGAAACCACACGCGTCATCGTGAATCCGAAACCACACGCGATTCACTTCTCCAACTCAAACCCACGGTCACGGGATTATATAATCCACCACATCGGGGCCACAACATCCAAATCACAATCACGTGTGATAATGTACACACGAACGTGTACTTCGCCAAAGATGGTCAACCAAAACGCACAACCGTGCCAATTGGACTTATACAAAAGCCCATCAAGTCCACCTACACGTGAAGTGAGCTCTATAGCCGAGATTCACTTCACCCGACCCGCACCCATCCTACACATACATATGTACATAGGATAATATCACTCACCTTGAAGTCTTGAAGAAAGCTTCCAAGTGATCCGCAACTCGCCAATGGAAAATACCTATTCCATTAACACAATTACAACAATACAATTAGGATGGATTTTACAAACCAACCCAATTCGCCACTTAGTGCAATTTCGACCCAAATGCACTTCCGAGCACAAACCGTGCCCAAACTAACCAATACTCACTAACGCAAGTGAGAATGGTCATAATATGCCAATTAAACCCGGACACAAGTGCCAAACACGTGTCATACCCATTTTGACACTTAAACCCTAATTTTGACCCATAAAGGTCAAAATCTCGTCCTTTATAAGTTTTGACACCAAAACACATTTATCTCGGTCTTATACTTCAACTTAATCCATTTTAAGTTCATAAACCTCATTAAGTCACCAAATGGGTCATAATCACCACCAAACCCTAATTTGACCCAAAGTCAAAGTTAGTCAATCAAATACCCTAAATGGGTTTCAACACTTCCATAATCACTAACTTAAGTGATTAAACTCAAATTAAAGTTCTAAACATGGCCAATTAGTTCACCAAACCCAAAATCCACCAACAATTAACAACAACCCCGATTACTAGCTTCACTAAACCCATTTCATCACATAAAAGGGTTTTACAACCAATTAACTCAAAACCCTAACTTGAATATCAAATTAGATAATTGAAATTCGGAGTTTGAGCTTACCAATACTATCACCGTGTAGCCGAGAACGAAAGGAACAACTTTAAAACCCGAGACTTTGAACGATTCGAGCTTCTTCCTCACCAAAACCTCCAATCTCTCTCTAAACTCTTACTCTCTCTCTAAAATGGATGAAGATGATGAGTGGATGTGAATGGGATCCAAAACTGATCCAAACTAGCTCATAAGCCTCACAAATCCGGCCTCAAGTGAAATTACCCATTTGCCCTTCATTTAAACCTAATTAAAAACAAGGGATTCTGTCAGCAGCAAACGGCGCGGCGCGCCGAATCCCCGCGCGGCGCGCGACATAACTGATACAGATTCTTTTGCATTTTAACTCCCATAAATAGCCAACGAAACCCAATCTCGAATGTTATAAGTACACGAGTATGCAAGATAAATATTTGGGTCTTACAACTCTCCCCCACTTAAACTCGATCACGTCCTCGTGATCCTTGTCACTTAACCAAACGGACCCCACCCTATGGTCCTCGACATAAGTTCCAATCCGACTTCCCCAGACAATCCTCCCCAAGGAGTCGCCTTTAACAACTAAATCGTCACCCGCGATTTATTCAAATCACCATCCGAGCACTAAAACCATGCTCATTCCCTAACATCAAGAAAACTCAACCAATCTCGTACCGAGATATAAATCCCTTAGCGTACTATTACCGAGTACAACGCTAAAAGCACCCAAGTCCCAACCTAAGGTCAACAACCCGAACCGATGAAGACCGATCCAAACGAATCCTTACGGATAACACCACTCAATAGACATCCCTTGTAGTGCGCAATACGACCAATACGCAACTACCGTAACATCATAATCCAACGGCTAGAACCGATAGCGCCCAAAACGACTATGAAAACGCAAAACCCAAGGTGTACGAAATCAACCATCGTCACACCCGTAACAAACATGTGAGCGAAACACGGCTATCGCCTCACTAATCCCACAACATGGTCCTCACGACCCCACCATCGACGTATAAAACGACCGATAGTTCCTGCAACATGGTCCTTACGACCCTACCATTGGTGTATCAAACAACCAATAGATCACACGACACGAAGGCTGGCCGAAAACACACGCGCCCTAGTGAATCCGAACTACACGCGACTCACTACCTTCACCACAACAACAATCGGGAATGGCCGAACTACACGTGCCATAGTGAATCCGAACTACACGAGAGTCACTATCCCGGAGGAATGACCGAACTACACGAGTCATTTGTGAATCCGAACTACACGAGACTCACTCCTCAATACAATGACCGAAACCACACGAGTCATTTGTGAATCCGAACTACACGAGATTCACTTCCACAACATCGAGGTTGGCCGAACTACACGAGCCTTAGTAATCCGAAACCACACGAGATTACTACCTCAATAAGATGACCGAACTACACGAGTCACCATGAATCCGAACCACACGAGATTCATTTGATAAGATGACCGAAACCACACGCGTCATCGTGAATCCGAAACCACACGCGATTCACAACCATGATGAAGTCAGCGGACCCGAAGATCATGCTTCACCAATCTCAACACCGGATGAAGTCAGCGGACCCGAAGATCATGCTTCACCGATATCAACACCACGCTCATGATGAAGTCAGCGGACCCTAAAGATCATGCTCCATCAATCAACCATACCATAATGAAGTCAGCGGACCCTGAAGATCATGCTTCATTAATCGTCAATCCCATGATGAAGTCAGCGGACTCCGAAAGTCATGCTTCATCAATCACATACGCACTTTCGGCCTCAAACAACGAGTAGTGCAACATCGCGCTCTGCTACACTATAGTGAATCCTAACGGATATCACTAACCATCCCCACAATCGAGCAAGAACCACCTACATCAAACATAGGTACCAAACAATAATTCTCCAAAAGAGAATCCGACACACACCTCCCTTAACCGAAGGATTTCACCTTGCTCGCCAAACACGTCCATTATCTCTCAACGAGATTTACCACATTACCACCTCAGTGGTAATTCCAATCCAATATCATAAGTACAATTTAACCAAAATTGTACTCTACCACAAGTTGACCAAAACTAGGTCTCGACGAAATTTCCGGATCTACCAAAAACATCATCCGAAATATCACACTAAAACTTCCTCATGCGGGAGTGCGACTCCCCCACTTGGAACCACGTTCCTATATCACAATTCGTACAACCGTACAATGCTACCAAAGGTAGACTTTACCAACGATTGGGCATACACGACCCATCACCATCCCTTGCTCCAACCTTGAGCACACGAAGGATTTCAAACAATCCTTAGACACTTCAAACAAAAGTGTACCACGATTACACAAACCATACCCTCGCAAGTTATTCAATTGCCCTAGTTTGTCAAGTTTCACCTAGTCACTCATGTACGTAAGGGCTTCTCCCGGGACCCTAAGTACAATGTACCCACAACACAATCGGAGTCGACACCACGCTAGTAAGTATAAAAGAGGCACCTAATGTCGCGTCGTAAAGACTCCTTTACCAACACACATCGAGATTTTAAACACTCGATCACAAAGGTTCCAATCACTCGACGAACCTCATGGTTCATCACTTCAACACAAAAGTGAACACGCTCTTAACAATCGAACACCAAAACCATTTCCATGGCTTGGTAGAAACATTTCTCCAAGTACTAAGGAATGCTTGGTTGCACCAAGTATAACGCCCTTCGCCCGTCAATCAAACATCAACATGTGGTACTTCCTTAGAAACGTCACCCACAACAATAACATGCACAACAAAAGGCATACTACACAAACTCAAACGGCACTTAATAAATAATCAAAAGACATATTTATTAAATTGAAACGTACCTTAACGTCTCCTTGCCGCACCCGTCCCCGCTAACTTGGGACATTCCGACTTACGATGTCCTTCCTTTTGGCAATTGAAGCACACCATACTACCACCCTTTGGTACCGAACATTCCCAAGACTTGTGACCCCTCACGCCACAATGGTAACATCTAGCCGCACTAGAATCCGATATACCCGTTCGCGTACCACCCGTGCTCACACTCGGACCCTTAGCCCTCTTACTCGGAGCACCATAAGAAACGACCCTTCGCTCACTTGAAGGTTCACCCTTTTTCGGTCGTGAATACGACTCGAAACCTCTCGCCAAGTCGAATAATTCCGAAAACGATTTCGCTTGACCCCGGCTAATTTTACCCTTCAAGTCATCATTCAAGGTCCGATAGAAATCTCCCATCAACAAACGATCATTCCCCAAATACTCCGGACAAAAACGAGCCTTCGCCATAAAGGTCGTCTTAAGAGTACTCAAATCCATAGATCCTTGTCGCAAATTTCGCAACTCATTACGCAATTCCCACAAATCGGCCGAAGTCCGGAACTCCTCAAAGAATTCTTCCTTAAACTCGTCCCATGATAAGGCCATAAACGTCTCACCACCGACAAGATCAATCTTACCATCCAACCAATCCCTTGCCCTACCACGCAACAAACTCGTAGCGAGTCTCGTCTTCCTCTCGGGAGGGCAATCAATAGTACGAAAACACCCTTCGACATCCGAAATCCAAGTTGTGCTTACCAAAGGATCCGGTTTCCCGTCATACATCGGGGGTTTAGTCCTCATGAAGCTTTTAAGATAACGCTCCATTTCACTACTACTTTGAAGTTCGGAATACTTCCTTTCCATTCTTTCTTCCAAAGCACCCATTTGCTCCGCAACGGCGGCCGCAACTCTAGTATTAAACTCCTCGTCATTCGTCTCGATCTCGTTTCGCGTCGCCATTCTAAAGAATGCAAAACGATTAGTCCACGAACGTGTAAAACCGTACGCACGACACAGCCCCATCTTGCTAAACACTCATCGTACATCACTTGTTAGACACGATTTGCACCCGTAATAAGGTTTGCAAGTTCTTATTACGCACACATGCCGCATCGACTCGTTAGTACAACGACCGTCTCGCTCGATGATATACACAAACATAACCAAAATTCTACGCGGTACAAACACACGCGAGAATTATTATCACAACACAACAACATATTAATAATATCCGCATTACTAATATAAACGTTAGTCAACCTATAGCCAAGGCACTAACCAAACCCATTCCGACCCGTAATCCTACAAGTCCCGCAACAATTTAAGCACACACAAGTCTAAGTCTAGGCACCTATCTCAAGTCACCTAAATCCCTTAGACCATGCTCTGATACCACTTGTAACAACCCAAACCGTAACCGACCAAACACGGCGAGATTTCAAACAAAAAAAATTTTCTTGTGCAGTTCATTTGCGCGGCGCGCCAGGTGGGCGCGCGGCGCGCCGAATCACCTGGACAGCCCGCTGTCCCCGGAAGTCAATTTAACGAAAATGTTTGACTAGTTCCCGACATATTTAGCCAAAACGCTTTTAACCGTACATTAATATATGTAAAACTAGCACATAACTAAGGTTTGAGCGAGTTTCACAAAGTGGGGCCCACACGTGCCCAAATTACCCTTTAAGTATAAAAATACAATTTTAGACCATAAGACTCTTAATACAAGACAAAGCCGAGCATGGCGATTGGGGATACGCTACCCAATCCTAATAAATCCAAAAGCAAGCCTTCTACGCAAACTATGCAAGTCCCCTAATCCTCGCGCTTACCCGAGCCACCATCCGCATGCAATCTATAAAAAGAGTCAACAACGAGAGGGTAAGCTAACGCTTAGTGAATGATAATATACTACATACATATATATGTATAAAATGAATACGCCACACAAGCAAATACCGCATACCGTAGCATCCAAATATAAAGCAACTACACTAAGCATACCGTACAATCTCTAAGCATCAAGCTAAAGGTACAACAACAAATATGAGTCCACCAACGACAAAGTGAACATCTCCAAATAGCTACACCCGGAGGGTTAGCTACAACACAACAATACATTAATATATAACAATATAAACGAACAAGGTTAACACCTTAACCCAATACCGAGAACCAAATACCACAATGAAGATTGGCCGAACTACACGAGCCTTAGTAATCCGAACCACACGAGATTACTATCTTCACAGCATCGAGGTTGGCCGAACTACACGAGCCTTAGTAATCCGAAACCACACGAGATTACTACCTCAATAAGATGACCGAACTACACGAGTCACCATGAATCCGAACTACACGAGATTCATTTGATAAGATGACCGAAACCACACGCGTCATCGTGAATCCGAAACCACACGCGATTCACTTCTCCAACTCAAACCCACGGTCACGGGATTATATAATCCACCACATCGGGGCCACAACATCCAAATCACAATCACGTGTGATAATGTACACACGAACGTGTACTTCGCCAAAGATGGTCAACCAAAACGCACAACCGTGCCAATTGGACTTATACAAAAGCCCATCAAGTCCACCTACACGTGAAGTGAGCTCTATAGCCGAGATTCACTTCACCCGACCCGCACCCATCCTACACATACATATGTACATAGGATAATATCACTCACCTTGAAGTCTTGAAGAAAGCTTCCAAGTGATCCGCAACTCGCCAATGGAAAATACCTATTCCATTAACACAATTACAACAATACAATTAGGATGGATTTTACAAACCAACCCAATTCGCCACTTAGTGCAATTTCGACCCAAATGCACTTCCGAGCACAAACCGTGCCCAAACTAACCAATACTCACTAACGCAAGTGAGAATGGTCATAATATGCCAATTAAACCCGGACACAAGTGCCAAACACGTGTCATACCCATTTTGACACTTAAACCCTAATTTTGACCCATAAAGGTCAAAATCTCGTCCTTTATAAGTTTTGACACCAAAACACATTTATCTCGGTCTTATACTTCAACTTAATCCATTTTAAGTTCATAAACCTCATTAAGTCACCAAATGGGTCATAATCACCACCAAACCCTAATTTGACCCAAAGTCAAAGTTAGTCAATCAAATACCCTAAATGGGTTTCAACACTTCCATAATCACTAACTTAAGTGATTAAACTCAAATTAAAGTTCTAAACATGGCCAATTAGTTCACCAAACCCAAAATCCACCAACAATTAACAACAACCCCGATTACTAGCTTCACTAAACCCATTTCATCACATAAAAGGGTTTTACAACCAATTAACTCAAAACCCTAACTTGAATATCAAATTAGATAATTGAAATTCGGAGTTTGAGCTTACCAATACTATCACCGTGTAGCCGAGAACGAAAGGAACAACTTTAAAACCCGAGACTTTGAACGATTCGAGCTTCTTCCTCACCAAAACCTCCAATCTCTCTCTAAACTCTTACTCTCTCTCTAAAATGGATGAAGATGATGAGTGGATGTGAATGGGATCCAAAACTGATCCAAACTAGCTCATAAGCCTCACAAATCCGGCCTCAAGTGAAATTACCCATTTGCCCTTCATTTAAACCTAATTAAAAACAAGGGATTCTGTCAGCAGCAAACGGCGCGGCGCGCCGAATCCCCGCGCGGCGCGCGACATAACTGATACAGATTCTTTTGCATTTTAACTCCCATAAATAGCCAACGAAACCCAATCTCGAATGTTATAAGTACACGAGTATGCAAGATAAATATTTGGGTCTTACATTATAACTTTAACAATCTTATTTCGAGTGGAAATCTTACTTGAACTTGTTTTTGTGTCATGATTTTGCTTCAAGAACTTTTAAGCCATCCAAGGATACTTTAAAGCTAGATCTATTTTTCTTATTTCCAGTAGGTTTATCCACAAAATCCGAGGTAGTAATGATGTTCATAAAATCATTCAATTCATATATATAAAACTACCTTATTCGAAGGTTTAAACTTGTAATCACTAGAACATAGTTTAGTTAATTCTAAACTTGTTCGCAAACAAAAGTTAATCCTTCTAACTTGACTTTTAAAATCAACTGAACACGTGTTCTATATCTATATGATATGCTAACTTAATGATTTAAAACCGGAAAACACAAAAAACACCGTAAAACCGGATATACGCCGTGGTAGTAAAACCGGGCTGTTTTGGGTTAGTTAATTAAAAACTATGATAAACTTTGATTTAAAAGTTGTTCTTCTGGAAAAATGATTTTTCTTATGAACATGAAACTATATCCAAAAATCATTGTTTAACTCAAAGTGAAAATATGTTTTTCAAAATGCTCATCACGACGTCGTTCTTTCGACTAAAATGACTACCTCTTACAAAAATGACTTGTAACTTACATTTCTGACTATAAACCTATACTTTTTCTGTTTATATTCATAAAATAGAGTTTAATATGAAACCATAGCAATTTGATTCACTCAAAACGGATTTAAAACGAAGAAGTTATGGGTAAAACAAGATTGGATATTTTTTGATTGTTGTAGCTACGGGAAATATTGTAACAATTCTATACAAATCATATCCTAGCTAACTTATATTGTATTATACATGTATTCTGATATATTATATAATCTTGGGATACCATAGACACGTATGAAAATGTTTTGACATATCATATCGACCCATCTATATATATTATTTGGAACAACCATAGACACTCTATATGCAGTAATGTTGGAGTTAGCTATACAGGGTTGAGGTTGATTCCAAAAATATATATACTTTGAGTTGTGATCTAGCCTGAGACGTGTATACACTGGGTCGTGGATTGATTCAAGATAATATATATATCAATTTATTTATGTACATCTAACTATGGACAACTAGTTGTAGGTTACTAACGAGGACATCTGACTTAATAAACTTAAAACATCAAAATGTATTAAAAGTGTTGTAAATATATTTTGAACATACTTTGATATATATGTACATATTTGTTATAGTTTCGTGAATCGACCAGTGGCCAAGTCTTACTTCCCGACGAAGTAAAAATCTGTGAAAGTGAGTTATAGTCCCACTTTTAAAATCTAATATTTTGGAATGAGAATACATGCAGGTTTATAAATGTTTTACGAAATAGACACGAGTAAATGAAACTACATTATATGGGTGAATGATCAAAGCCGAATATGCCCCTTTTGCTTGGTAGCCTAAGAATTAGTAAACCGATCTACTAATTGACGCGAATCCTAAAGATAGATCTATTGGGCCTAATGAACCCCATCCAAAGTACCGGATGCTTTAGTACTTTGAATTCGTTTTTATCATGTTCGAAGGATTTCCCAGAATGATAGGGGATATTCTTATATGCATCTTGTTAATGTCGGTTACCAGATGTTCACCATATGAATGATTTTTTTATCTCTATGTATGGGATGTATATTAAAATATGAAATCTTGTGGTCTATTATTTCGATGGATAAATATATAGGTTACACCTATAACTCACCAACATTTTTGTTGACGTTTAAAGCATGTTTATTCTCAGGTGATTATTAAGAGCTTCCGCTGTTGCATACTAAAATAAGGACAAGATTTGGAGTCCATGCTTGTATGATATTATGTAAAAACTGCATTCAAGAAATTTATTTTTGATGTAATATGTTCTTATTGTAAACCATTATGTAATGGTCTTGTGTAAACGGTATATTTTAGATTATCATTATTTGATAATCTACGTAACGCTTTTTAAACCTTTATCGATAAAATAAAGGTTATGGTTGTTTTAAAAATGAATGCAGTCTTTGAAAAACGTCTCATATAGAGGTCAAAACCTCGCGACGAAATCAATTAATATGGAACGTTTATAATCAATATGAACGAGACATTTCAGTTGGTATCAGGGCGTTGGTCTTATAGAACCAGAAATTTGCATTAGTGTGTCTTATTGAGTTTGTTAGGATATATTAGTGAGTCTGGACTTCGACCGTGTTTTCTTTAAAAAGAATTTCTTAACACTTTTGTTGGAAACTATATATTATTAACATGTAAATATTATGTGATATATTAACCTCTTAATGTGTTTGATATTGTGTGATCGATGTCTACCACTAGTACAAATCCCCTCGACTCATCTAATAATAATGAAGAGTCGAATATAATTTGGGAAGATTCATAAATTCCCGAAGAGGAACCGGAAGAAGAGGAACCGGAAGAAGAGGAACCAGAAGAAGAGGAATCAGAAGAGGAGGAACTGGAAGAGGAGGAACCAGAAGAAGAAGAGGTTCTGGAGGAAAAAATATTGATACCTACAGTAAATCGATTAAATAAAAGAAAATCATCAACCAACAGACCAAAGTTAAAAATGGTTAATGGTGTTTCCGTCGAGGAAGCAAAATATTGGGAAGATTACCAATTTTTCGATGAATCGGATCCCGATGAGGATTCCGATGATGTTATAGAAATTACCTCGACCCAATTTAATAAAGTGAAAGAAAATAATAAGGGAAAATATATAAAAATAGAGAAACCTGATTCCAACCCCGATGAACTTTATATGTATCGGTAACATCCGTATTTTCTAAATTGTAATAATAACCCGGGAACCTCTAAACCACCAGGTTTTTCTAAACCATTGTGGAAAATGATGGCTCGTATTAGAGGAGCACCATATATCCCTAGAAAATTAGGAAAACGAACCAAGTCCGAAGAAGAAGAAACCAGTGATTCAGATTAGAGGGTTGTAATCATGTTGTGTATTATATGTATTGTAGTGTGCTTGTACTTTTATGTTCTATGTAAAAATTGCTTGTATTGTTTGTTAATTATCCTTTACGAATCTAATACTTGTCTATTTTACAATATAAAAACAAAATGGACGTTAAGGGTAGACAACCGAATATTTTAGAAGATCTACCAGAGGATATGATTGAGGAAATCTTGTCTAGAGTCGGTCAAAATTCTTCAGCACAATTAATTATGGCAAAATTAACTTGTCAAACATTTGAAAGACTTTCCAGAAATGCCTTAGTTTATAAAAGGCTTTCCTTTGATAGGTGGGGTATATCACATTAGGTAGACCGTAAGTTTCGCCGTGTTTTCTTTAAAGCGTTAAATGCGGGGAACCCAAATGCAATTTTACGCTACGCATTAAGAACCTATTTTGACTCAACATATCCCAATATAGGATTTCGTGAATTAGAAAGAGCTTCTAACATGCAACATAAAGAAGCATGTTATGCTTACGGGTTAGTGATGTTCGCTTCTTACCAAAGTGAGAAAAAGAACATCGGATTGCAACTTTTAAACAAAACCTTCCCACAAGTGACGGATTCAGTAGTTGGGGTGAGAAACAAGGTTTTTAGATTATTACGGGGCTGTTGGACATTACGAAACCCTCGTCCTTTTGACGACATTACAACATGCTGCTGAGCCAATGGTCATAACTGTTATTTTCCACAAGACCAAGGATGGGAAGTCGTCTTAGTAAAACCAGAATGCATGACTTGTTTATGGACTTATGAATTACGTGTCTTTATTTCCTTTGCTGAACAACTTGCGTATTAACTAGATTTATCTTCAAAACTGTCCTGTATCAAAGTGTACTATATTTCATGTTATATGTAATATAGCAAAGTTGTAAGTTTGAAGAATATTTGTATGTGATATATTATTATAATCAGTTTTTCATATGGAATTGTAGTAGTTGATTTGTATATTAGCTACTAAGTATGAACTTAACGGGTAGGTAGTACCCGAATTTAAACTTATAAAATGCTAATATGAAGAAAAAGCTTTTATAAATAAGTTCATATTATGCTACGAAATACTATTGACTACTCTTAATATTCTGTATGATTAACTCGATTCAGTTGGCTATTTTGAAGGAAATGGCACCGACGACTCGTCAGAATTTGAACACGAGCGAGGAAGACTTCCGTGTTTTCCTTGCAGTAAACATAGCCGCAGTACAGGCTGCGATGCAAAATAACAATAACTCTGGATCTAGCAGTGGAACTAATTCCACAAGAAATCGTGTAGGATGCTCCTACAAAGAATTCACTGCCTACAAACCTTTGGAATTTGATGGAACTGAAGGACCAATTAGATTGAAACAGTGGACCTAGAAAGTCGAATCGGTGTTTGCCATAAGTAAGTGTACTGAAGAGGACAAAGTTAAGTACGCTACGCATACCTTCACAGGTACTGAGTTAACGTGGTGGAACACCTATCTTGAATAGGTAGGACAAAATGCTGCTTACGCACTACCGTGGTTGGCATTTAAGCAATTGATGAATGAGCAGTACCGTCCTAGAAACGAATTCAATAAACTCAAGGCAGAACTTAGAGAGTTACGAACACAAGGGTTCGACGTTACCACATATGAACGACGATTCACAGAGTTGTGCCTATTGTGTCCGGGAGCATTCGAAGATGAATAAGAGAAGATCGACGCGTTTGTAAAAGGGTTACCAGTAAGGATTCAAGAAGATGTGAGTTCACACGAGCCCGCTTCTATACAGAAGGCAAGTCGAATGGCTCATAAACTCATAAATCAGATTGAGGGAAGAATTAAAGAGCAGGCGACCGAAGAAGCCAACACAAAACAACTCAAGAGGAAGTGGGAGGAAAACAGTGACAAGAGTCACCAGTACAACAACAACAACAATTACAACCACAATCGCAACAATTATCCCAACAACCGCAACAACAATCGCAACAATAACTACAATCCTAACAATAACTACAACAAACATCCCAACAACAACAACAACTACAACAACCATTTCAACAACAATAACAATCCTAACAACAACCTCAATAACAACAACGGCAACAAAAACCAAAAACAGCCATGTCATAGGTGTGAAGAAAAACTGTAGTGACCCGAACTTTTCCATGTTTATATATATTAATTGAGATTGATATTTACATGACTAAATGTTTCCAACGTGTTAAGCAATCAAACTTGTTAAGACTTGATTAAATGAAATAAGTTTCATATAGACAATTGATCACCCAAGTTGACCGGCGATTCACGAACGTTACAAATTTGTAAAAACTACATGTTGTGGTATATATAGACATATATATATGGTTGAAATGAGATTATGATTAGTAAGTATCTCACTAAGTATATTAACAATGTGTGATATACATTAGAAATGAGATTACTAAGTTAAGAAACTCGAAATGATATATATAACGATTATCGTTATGATAACGTCTACTAAATACATACGTATCATATTAAGATATTGATTATTGATACACTTTATTTAACATGATAAAATGATATTTAAATATATCATTAAGTCTGTTAACAATGAACTACATATGTAAAAACAAGACTACTAACTTAATGATTTCGAAACGAGACATATATGTAACGATTATCGATGTAACGACATTTAAATGTATATATATCATATTAAGATATATTAATATATCATAATCTCATGATAATATAATAATTTAACATCTCATTAGATATAAAAACATTGGGTTAACAGCATTTAACAAGATCGTTAACTTAAAGGTTTCAATTCAACATTTACATGTAACGACTAACGATGACTTAACGACTCAGTTAAAATGTATATACATGTAGTGTTTTAATATGTATTCATACACTTTTGAAAGACTTCAAGACACTTATCAAAATACTTCTACTTAACAAAAATGCTTACAATTACATCCTCGTTCAGTTTCATCAACAATTCTACTCGTATGCACCTGTATTCGTACTCGTACAATACACAGCTTTTTGATGTATGTACTATTGGTATATACACTCCAATGATCAGCTCTTAGCAGCCCATGTGAGTCACCTAACACATGTGGGAACCATCATTTGGCAACTAGCATGAAATATCTCATAAAATTACAAAAATATGAGTAATCATTCATGACTTATTTACATGAAAACAAAACTACACATCCTTTATATCTAATCCATATACCAACGACCAAAAACACCTACAAACACTTTAATTCTTCAATTTTCTTCATCTAAGTGATCTCTCTCAAGTTCTTTCTTCAAGTTCTAAGTGTTCTTCATAAATTCTATAAGTTCTAGTTTCATAAAATCAAGAATACTTCCAAGTTTGCTAACTTACTTCCAATCTTGTAAAGTGATCATCCAACTTCAAGAAATCTTTCTTATTTACAGTAAGATATCTTTCTAATACAAGGTAATACTCATATTCAAACTTTGATTCAATTTCTATAACTATAACAATCTTATTTTGAGTGAAAATCTTACTTGAACTTGTTTTCGTGTCATGATTATGCTTCAAGAACTTTCAAGCCATCCAAGGATCCTTTGAAGCTAGATCCATTTTTCTCATTTCCAGTAGTTTTATCCAGAAAACTTGAGGTAGTAATGATGTTCATAACATCATCGATTCATACATATAAAGCTATCTTATTCGAAGGTTTAAACTTGAAATTACTAGAACATAGTTTAGTTAATTCTAAACTTGTTCGCAAACAAAAGTTAATCCTTCTAACTTGACTTTTAAAATCAACTAAACACATGTTCTATATCTATATGATATGCTAACTTAATGATTCAAAACCGAAAAACACGAAAAACACCGTAAAACCGGATATACGCCGTTCTAGTAACACCGCGGGCTGTTTTGGGTTAGTTAATTAAAAACTATGACAAATTTTGATTTAAAATTTGTTCTTCTGGGAAAATGATTTTTCTTATGAACGTGAAACTATATCCAAAAATCATGGTTAAACTCAAAGTGGAAGTATGTTTCCAAAATGGTCATCTAGACGTCGTTCTTTCGACTGAAATGACTACCTTTATAAAAATGACTTGTAACCTATAATTCTGACTATAAACTTATACCTTTTCTGTATAGATTCATAAACTTAAGTTCAATATGAAACCATAGCAATTGGATTCACTCAAAACGTATTTAAAACGAAGAAGTTATGGGTAAAACAAGATTGGATATTTTTGATCTTTTTAGCTACGGGAAATGTTTAACAAATCTATACGAATGATATCCTAGCTAACTTATATTGTATTATACATGTATTCTAATATATTATGTAATCTTGGGATACCATAGACACGTATGTAATTGTTTTGACATATCATATCGACCCATGTATATATATTATTTGGAACAACCATAGACACTCTATATGCAGTAATGTTGGAGTTAGCTATACAGGGTTGAGGTTGATTCCAAAAATATATATATTTTAAGTTGTGATCTAGCCTGAGACGTGTATACACTGGGTTGTGGATTGATTCAAGATTAAATATATCAATTTATTTCTATACATCTAATTATGGACAACTAGTTGTAGGTTACTAACAAGGACAGCTGACTTAATAAACTTAAAACAGTAAAATGTATTAAAAATGTTGTAAATATATTTTGAATATACTTTGATATATATGTACATATTTGTTATAGGTTCGTGAATCGACCAGTGGCCAAGTCTTACTTCCCGACGAAGTAAAAATCTGTGAAAGTGAGTTATAGTCCCACTTTTAAAAATCTAATATTTTTGGGATGAGAATACATGCAGGTTTTATAAATGATTTACAAAATAGACACAAGTATGTGAAACTACATTCTATGGTTGAATTATCGAAATCGAATATGCCCCTTTTTATTAAGTCTGGTAATCTAAGAATTAGGGAACAGACACCCTAATTGACGCGAATCCTAAAGATAGATCTATTTTGCCTAACAACCCCATCCAAAGTACCGGATGCTTTAGTACTTCGAAATTTATATCATATCCGAAGGGTGTCCCGGAATGATGGGGATATTCTTATATATGCATCTTGTTAATGTCGGTTACCAGGTGTTCACCATATGAATGATTTTTATCTCTATGTATGGGATGTATATTGAAATATGAAATTTTGTGGTCTATTGTTACAATTTGATATATATAGGTTAAACCTATAACTCACCAACATTTTTTGTTGACGTTTAAAGCATGTTTATTCTCAGGTGAATACTAAGAGCTTCCGCTGTTGCATAATAAAATAAGGACAAGATTTGGAGTCCATGTTTGTACGATATTGTGTAAAAACTGCATTCAAGAAACATATGTCGATGTAATATATTTCTATTGTAAACCATTATGTAATGGTCGTGTGTAAACAGTATATTTTAGATTATCATTATTTGATAATCTACGTAATGCTTTTGAAACCTTTATTGATAAAATAAAGGTTATGGTTGTTTTAAAAATGAATGCAGTCTTTGAAAAATGTCTCATATAGAGGTCAAAACCTTGCAACGAAATCAATTAATATGGAACGTTTATAATCAATATGAACGGGACAGTTCAGTTGGTATCCGAGCGTTGGTCTTAGAGAACCAGAAAATTTGTATTAGTGTGTCTTATCGAGTTGTTAGGATGCATTAGTGAGTCGGGACTTCGACCGTGTTTTCTTTAAAAATGATTGCTTAACATTTTTGTTGGAAACTATATATTATTAACATGTAAATATTATGTGATATATTAATCTCTTAACATGTTTGATATTGTATGATAGATGTCCACCTATAGCACAAATCCCATTGACTCACCTAATAATAATGAAGAGTCGATTATATATTGGCAAGATTTACAAGTTTCCGAAGAACCGGAAGAAGAGGAAACGGAACCGGAAGAAGAGGAACCGGAAGAAGAGGAACCAGAAGAAGAAGAACCGGAAGAAGAAGAGGTTCCGGAGGGGGGAATAGTAGGAACCACATAAAACCGGTCAAATAAAAGAAAATCCTCAATCAATGGACCAAAGTTAATAATGGTCAATGGTGTTTCCGCTAAGGAAGCAAAATATTGGGAAAATTACCAATTTTCCGATGAATTGGATCCTGATGTGGATTCCGACGATGTTATAGAAATTACCCCGACCCAATTTAATGAGGCAAAAGAAAATAATAAGGGAAAAGGCATCAAAATAGAGAAATCTGATTCCGACCCCGATGAACTTTATATGTACCGTCAACACCTGTATTTTCAATATCGTGACAATAACCCGGGAACCTCTAAACCACCAGGTTTTTCTAAACCAATGTGGAAAACGACGACTCGTATTAGAGGAACATCATATATCCCTAGAAGATTAGGAAAAAGAACCAAGTCCGAAGAAGAAGAAACCAGTGATTCAGATTAGAGGGGTGTGAGCATGTTATTTAATAAATGTATTGTAGTGTGCTTGTACTTTTATGTTCTATGTAAAAATTGCTTGTATTGTTTGTTTTTACGAATCTAATCCTTGTCTATTTTACAGTATAAAAACAAAATGGACGTTAAGGGTAGACAACCGAATATTTTAGAAGACCTACCAGAGGATATGATTGAGGAAATCTTGTCTAGAGTCGGTCAGAATTCATCAGCACATTTAGTTATGGCGAAATTAACTTGTCAAACATTTGAAAGACTTTCCAGAAATGCCTTAGTTTATAAAAGGCTTTCCTTTGATAGGTGGGGTATATCACATTGGGGAGACCGTAAGTTACGCCGTGTTTTCTTTAATGCATTAAATGCGGGGAACCCAAATGCAATTTTACGCTACGGGTTAAGAACCAATTTTGACTCAACATATCCCAACATAGGATTTCGTGAATTGGAAAGAGCTTCTAACATGCAACAAAAAGAAGCATGTTATGCTTACGGGTTAGTGATGTTCGCTTCTTACCAAAGTGAGAAAAAGAACATCGGATTGCAGCTATTAAATAAAACTTTCCCACAAGTGACGGATTCAGTAGTTGGGGTGAGAAACAAGGTTTTTAGATTATTACGGGGCTGTTGGACATTACGAAACACTTGTCCTTTTGACGACATTACAACATGATGCCTAGCCAATGGTCATAACGGTTATTTTCCACAAGACCAAGGATGGGAAGTCGTCTTAGTAAAACCAGAATGCATGACTTGTTTCTGGACTTATGAATTACGTGTCTTTATTTCCTTTGCTGAACAACTTGCGTATTAACTAGATTTATCTTCAAAACTGTCATGTATCATAGTGTACTATATTTCATGTTATATTTAATATAGCGAAGTTGTAAGTTTGAAGAATATTTGTATGTGATATATTATTATAATCAGTTTTTCATATGGAATTGTAGTAGTTGAATTGTATATTAGCAACTAAGTATGAACTTAACGGGTAGGTAGTACCCGAATTTAAACTTATAAAACGCTAATATGAAGAAAAAGCTTTTATAAATGAGTTCATATTATGCTACGAGATACTATTGACTACTCTTAATATTCTGTATGATTATTTTGTTTCATTTGACTGTTTTGAAGGAAATGGCACCGACTACTCGACACACCTTGAATATGAGCAAAGAGGAATTTTGTGCCTTTCTTGCTTCGAACATAGCCGCAGTACAGGCCGCGTTACATACCAATAATAACTCTGAATCTAGCAATGATTTCGAAACGAGACATATATGTAACGATTATCGTTGTAACGACATTTAAATGTATATATATATATATATATATATCATATTAAGATATATTAATATATCATAATATCATGATAATATAATAATTTAATATCTCATTAGATATAATAAACATTGGGTTAACAACATTTAACAAAATCGTTAACTTAAAGGTTTCAAATCAACATTTACATGTAACGACTAATGATGACTTAACGACTCAGTTAAAATGTATATACATGTAGTGTTTTAATATGTATTCATACACTTTTGAAAGACTTCAAGACACTTATCAAAATACTTCTACTTAACAAAAATGCTTACAATTACATCCTCGTTCAGTTTCATCAACAATTCTACTCGTATGCACCTGTATTCGTAGTCGTACAATACACAGCTTTTAGATGTATGTACTATTGGTATATACACTCCAATGATCAGCTCTTAGAAGCCCATGTGAGTCACCTAACACATGTGGGAACCATCATTTGGCAACTAGCATGAAATATCTCATAAAATTACAAAAATATGAGTAATCATTCATGACTTATTTACATGAAAACAAAACTACACATCCTTTATATCTAATCCATATACCAACGACCAAAAACACCTACAAACACTTTAATTCTTCAATTTTCTTCATCTAAGTGATCTCTCTCAAGTTCTTTCTTCAAGTTCTAAGTGTTCTTCATAAATTCTATAAGTTCTAGTTTCATAAAATCAAGAATACTTCCAGGTTTGCTAGCTTACTTCCAATCTTGTAAAGTGATCATCCAACTTCAAGAAATCTTTCTTATTTACAGTAAGATATCTTTCTAATACAAGGTAATACTCATATTCAAACTTTGATTCAATTTCTGTAACTATAACAATCTTATTTCGAGTGGGAATCTTACTTGAACTTGTTTTCGTGTCATAATTCTGCTTCAAGAAATTTCAAGCCATCCAAGGATCCTTTGAAGCTAGATCCATTTTTCTCATTTCCAGTAGTTTTATCCAGAAAACTTGAGGTAGTAATGATGTTCATAACATCATTCGATTCATACATATAAAGCCATCTTATTCGAAGGTTTAAACTTGAAATTACTAGAACATAGTTTAGTTAATTCTAAACTTGTTCGCAAACAAAAGTTAATCCTTCTAACTTGATTTTTAAAATCAACTAAACACATGTTCTATATCTATATGATATGCTAACTTAATGATTTAAAACCGGAAAACACGAAAAACACCGTAAAACCGGATATACGTCGTTCTAGTAACACCGCGGGCTGTTTTGGGTTAGTTAATTAAAAACTATGATAAATTTTGATTTAAAAGTTGTTTTTCTGGGAAAATGATTTTTCTTATGAAAATAAAACTATATCCAAAAATCATGGTTAAACTCAAAGTGGAAGTATGTTTTCCAAAATGGTCATCTAGACGTCGTTCTTTCGACTGAAATAACTACCTTTACAAAAACAACTTGTAACCTATAAGTCTGATTATAAACTTATACTTTTTCTGTATATATTCATAAACTTAAGTTCAATATGAAACCATAGCAATTGGATTCACTCAAAACGGATTTAAAACGAAGAAGTTATGGGTAAAACAAGATTTGATATTTTTGATCTTTTTAGCTACGGGAAATGTTTAACAAATCTATACAAATCATATCCTAGCTAACTTATATTATATTATACATGTATTCTAATATATTATGTAATCTTGGGATACCATAGACACGTATGCAAATGTTTTGACATATCATATCGACCCATGTATATATATTATTTGGAACAACCATAGACACTCTATATGCAGTAATGTTGGAGTTAGCTATACTGGGTTGAGGTTGATTCCAAAAATATATATACTTTGAGTTGTGATCTAGCCTGAGACGTGTATACACTAGGTCGTGGATTGATTCAAGATAATATATATCAATTTATTTCTGTACATCTAATTATGGACAACTAGTTGTAGGTTACTAACAAGGACAGCTGACTTAATAAACTTAAAATAGTAAAACGTATTAAAAATGTTGTAAATATATTTTGAACATACTTTGATATATATGTACATATTTGTTATAGGTTCGTGAATCGACCAGTGGCCAAGTCGTACTTCCCGACGAAGTAAAAATCTGTGAAAGTGAGTTATAGTCCCACTTTTAAAAATCTAATATTTTTGGGATGAGAATACAAGCAGGTTTTATAAATGATTTACAAAATAGACACAAGTACGTGAAACTACATTCTATGGTTGAATTACCAAAATCGAATATGCCCCTTTTCATTAAGTATGATAATCTAAGAATTAGGGAACAGACACCCTAATTGATGCGAATCCTAAAGATAGATCTATTGGGCCTAACAAACCCCATCCAAAGTACCGGATGCTTTAGTACTTCGAAATTTATATCATATCCGAAGGGTGTCCCGAAATGATGGGGATATTCTTATATATGCATCTTGTTAATGTCGGTTACCAGGTATTCACCATATGAATGATTTTTATCTCTATGTATGGGATGTATATTGAAATATGAAATCATGTGGTCTATTGTTACAATTTGATATATATATAGGTTAAACCTATAACTCACCAACATTTTTTGTTGACGTTTAAAGCATGTTTATTCTCAGGTGAATACTAAGAGCTTCCGCTGTTGCATAATAAAATAAGGACAAGATTTGGAGTCCATGTTTGTATGATATTGTGTAAAAACTGCATTCAAGAAACATATGTCAATGTAATATATTTCTATTGTAAACCATTATGTAATGGTCGTGTGTAAACAGTATATTTTAAATTATCATTATTTGATAATTTACGTAATGCTTTTGAAACCTTTATTGATAAAATAAAGGTTATGGTTGTTTTAAAAATGAATGCAGTCTTTGAAAAACGTCTCATATAGAGGTCAAAACCTCGCAACGAAATCAATTAATATGGAACGTATATAATCAATATGAACGGGACATTTCAAAATCATCAGGGGTTTTGCACTACATTTTGCAACAGGTGTAAAAGAAATGGTCATAGTGCAACAAAGTGTGAGGTCTACGGACCAAAGTTTAACAGAACTAAAGGAACAAATAACGTCAGAACAAGTAATACCGAAACGAATAGTGTCGGAGCAAGTAATACCAACGCCGTTTGTTATAAATGTGAAAAACCGGGCCACATTATTAGAAATTGCCCGAATCAGGGGAACACTAATGGGCAGGGCCGTGGAAGAGTTTTCAATATTAATGCGGCAGAAGCACAGGAAGACCCGGAGCTTGTTACGGGTATATTTCTTATTGATGATAATTCTACTTATGTTTTATTTGATTCGGGTGTGGATAGAAGCTATATGAGTAGAGATTTTTGTGCTAAATTAAGTTGCCCATTGACGCCTTTGGATAATAAATTTTTACTCGAATTAGCAAATGGTAAATTAATTTCAGCAGATAATATATATCGGGATAGATAAATTAAACTGGGTGATGAGACGTTTAAGATTGATTTAATACCAGTCGAGTTAGGGAGTTTTGATGTAATAATTGGCATGGACTGGTTGAAGAAGGCAAGAGCAGAGGTCGTTTGTTACAAAAATGCGATTCGCATTATGCATGAAAAAGGAAAACCTTTAATGGTGTACGGAGAAAAGAACAACGCGAAGTTAAATCTTATTAGTAGTTTAAAGGTGCAAAATTCTAATAAGAAAAGGTTGTTACGTCATTCTAGCACACGTAGAAGAAGTTAAACCTGAAGAAAAGAACATCAGTGATGTTCCCGTCGCAAAAGAATTTTTTGATGTATTTTCGAAAGAATTATCGGGATTACCCCCACATCGATCCGTTGAATTTCAAATACACCTTGTACCAGGAGCTGCACCAATAGATCGTGCTTCATACAGACTCGCACCCAGCGAAATGAAAGAATTATAAAGTCAATTACAGGAACTTTTAGAGAGTGATTTCATTCGACCAAGTACATCACCATGGGGAGCTCCTGTTCTGTTTGTCAAGAGGAAAGATGGTACATTCAGGTTGTGTATCGACTACAGAGAGTTGAACAAACTTACCATCAAGAACCGTTACCCATTACCGAGAATCAAAGACTTATTTGATCAACTACAAGGCTCGTCAGTTTATTCAAAGATCCATTTACGTTCTGGATATCATCAAATGCGGGTGAAGGAGGATGATATTCCAAAGACTGCTTTTAGGACGCGTTACGATCATTACGAGTTTATGGTTATGCCGTTTGGATTGACTAACGCACCAACTGTGTTCATGGACCTCATAAACTGAGTGTATGTGCCATATCTTGACAAGTTTGTCATTGTTTTCATCGATGACATACTTATTTACTCAAAGAATGACCAAGTGCACGAAGAACATTTGAGAAAAGTGCTAGAGTTGCTGAGAAAAGAAAAACTGTACGCTAAGTTTTCAAAGTGTTCATTTTGGTGGGAAGAAGTTCAATTCCTCGGTCATATAGTGAACAAAGAAGGTATTCAGGTGGATCCAGCAAAGATTGAAACCGTTGAAAAGTGGGAAATCCCAAAAACAACAAAACACATACGTCAATTTTTAGGACTGGCTGGTTATTACTTGAGATTCATCCAAGATTTTTCCAAAATAGCAAAACCCTTGACTGCATTAACGCATAAATGGAAGAAATTTGAATGGAAGGATGAACAAGAGAAAGCATTTCAATTATTGAAGAAAAAGTTAACTACGGCACCTATATTGTCATTACCTAAAGGGAATGATGATTTTGTGATATATTGTGACACCTCAAAGCAAGGTCTCGGTTGTGTATTAATGCAACGAACGAAGGTAATTGCTTATGCGTCCAGACAATTGAAGATTCACGAGCAGAATTATACGACGTATGATTTGGAATTAGGTGCAGTTGTTTTTGCATTAAAGACTTGGAGGCGCTACTTATATGGGGTCAAAAGTATTATATATACCGACCACAAAAGTCTTCAACATATATTTAATCAGAAACAACTGAATATGAGGCAGCGCTACTTTGTGATATATTGTGACACCTCAAAGCAAGGTCAAAAGTATTATATATACCAACCACAAAAGTATTATATATACCACCCGGGAAAGGCAAATGTGGTAGCCGACGCCTTGAGCAGAAAGGACAGATAACCCATTCGAGTAATAGCTATGAATATAATGATTCACACTAACCTTACTACTCAAATAAAGGAGGTGCAACAAGGAGTTTTAAAAGAGGGAAATTTAAAGGATGAAATACCCAAAGGATCGGAGAAGCATCTTAATATTCGGGAAGATGGAATCCGGTATAGGGCTGAAAGAATTTGGGTACCAAAATTTGGAGATATGAGAGAAATGGTACTTAGAGAAGCTCATAAAACCAGATACTCAATACATCCTGGAATGGGGAAGATTGTAACATCCAGCCTTTTTCCGTTTACTTTTTCGTTTAACTATTTAAATCCAGTTATATGTTTATAACATCTCCCGTTAATACGCGTTTTAAAAATATCTCGTTTAGGTAATTCACGCACCCGCACCCGAACTTGAGGGACTAGTTTCGCCAAAGTGCCAAAGAGGTGACTAGCATTTGACTAGTCAACCCCTTCCTCCCACCTTTTTCATTTCATTTCTCTTTCTCTTTACTACTTTCCAATTTTCTCTCAAACTCCATATCAAAGAATCATCATCTAAATCCAAGTTAGCGGGTGTCTTGCAAAATAAATTACATATTTGGAATCCTTGCAACTTCCTCTTCGATTCCATACCGACTTCATCAAGTTTGGGTAACTTTCTAAAATCACTAGATTTTGTGTTCTTGATATTTCGAACTTATAAAGTTGTTAATTAGTGTCTATGGCTCAAGTCTAACATGAATATATGATATATATGCTCGATTTCGTTATTTGAAGTAACTAGCTTGAGTATGAACTTTGGTGTGTTTGATTTGGTGATTTAGTTGTTTGAATGTTGTTAAATGTTATGAATGCACGTATTAAATGTGTTCCTAGTATCACTAGCTCTAATTTGATGTATAGGTTGCTTGAGAAAACTCCTTAAACTTGATTAGTGATTTTGGTGAAATTGGGTTAGGGTTTGATAAGCTTGAAATGAATATTTGATGCATTGAATGCCATGAATTATTGTTAGTAAGTAGTTAGTTGTATTGTATGCTCGATTACCTACAAAACGGCATGTTGTATGTATGCATTAAATGCCCAAATCATAAATGTGCACTTATCAAATTTGAGTATTAAATGTGTGCATTAATTGATCATTTACTTTGGAAAGCCGATTGTTACAAATAACGTTTTTGGTTGGTGAAATGTATTTAGTTGTGTTCTTTGTCAAATTACCTTTCTAACGATATAAGATACGAGTTCTAAGTATTAGCGGTTTGCGAGTTATACTTGAAAGTGTTTGGAATTGAGACTTGGACATTTGAGACTGACCAGGTACCAGCTCCCGTGTATTGTTGCGGCGCGACAATCCTGGGGCGTGGCGCGGCCTAAGCCGTGGTCAGGTTCTGACATTCTTGGTCAAATTATGAAAAATGTTTGGCACCCTATGGACCTCCGATTCACATGAGACTTGTTCTAACATGTTTATATATGAATAAAAACCTCAGAAAAATAGTTCGGGACCCGACCCGAACGTGTTGACTTTTTGTTGACTTTGACCGACCAAAGTTTGACTTTTTGTCAAACTTAACCAAATGATTATGCAACTTTCCTAACTTGTTTCTATACTTGTATCTTGCATGAAACTTGACAATTTGAATCACATGCTACATAATCGAGTCGTAACGAGCCATAGGACTAATTGAACATCTTTGACCTATCGTGTTTACCATTATTGATACGACCTATTTGTTTAGGTCAAGACTAGCATTATCCTTCGCACACGTTACTTTGTGAAGTACTTTTCATAAGTGCACTCAAGGTGAGATCATAGTTCCATCTTTCAAACAACTTTTATGCTTTAAACTATGGGATGAGAAACATATACGTATCATACTTTTATACATTAAACACAAGTACGAAAACGAACATTCCACGTACGGGTTTGAACAAAAAGCCTCAATTCAATTATCATTAGTTACACTTGCAGGGTGTAAACATGAACTTATATTATGTGATCACATGGGCTTGACGAGCCTCATTCGGACGGTTCGCTACCGTTAGCGGATGAAATATATTTTCGGGTCTAGTGTATATTCTAACACTACGCAAAGTGTGCAAAACAGTTAAGTTTGATAATTGGGTTCCTGCGAAACAAATAACAACTTTGGAATGCAAATGATTTTGATAATCATATTATATTAAATCTTGTGGTTCAAATGCAACGTTTACCAAAACACCTATGATTTCACCAACGTTTTCGTTGATAGTTTTCTATATGTTTTCTCAGGTCCTTGAAAGCTACTTGATACATGCTTCCGCACTCTTTTTGATACTTGCTTGGATGTCGAGTATGCATGCATAGTTGGAGTGTCTTTTGACTACTTTAAATTGTGTTGCATAGGTTTCATTCGTACGTTAAACTTTGTATTTTAACTAATATTTTGAACTACATTTGTAAACTTGAAACATCCTTTTACTTATGAAATGAATGCGACATATTTTGGTCAAACGTCATAATAAAGACTTATGACCACGCAACGGGACCGAAGTAGTCGGCACCGTCAAACATGATTTGGTCGGGTCGCTACAGATGGTATCAGAGCATTGGTTGTAGGGATTTAGAGTTCATTGGTGTCAACCCCGAGTCATTGGGTACATTGGTGAGTCTAGACTACAACCGGCATATAGACTTGAAGTAGGAATTACTTGACTACTTGTGCATTATACTCGAACTCGTCTATCACATCAAATTCTTATTCAACCTTAATCTCACGTTACTTAATTTAATTGACGCGCCACCTTGACTATATGAATTAGTGTCGAATACACATATGAATTAGGGTAATATAATTTCCGGGATTATATTACGATGACTCATATGAACATTCCGACATTATGACATAAAGAATTTAAGGCGAGTCAAGGAAAATTTTTCTCTATCCTTATTCCATATCATGGTTAGTATTATTAAGAATACTAATCAACGGTATTCTTGTGTTTTGAAGGAACAATGCCTCCTCGTCATGTGCCATGCCATGAGACTCCCGAACAAGCTCTACAATGAGTGATAGCCACCGCCGTGGAAGCGGCCATGGCCGATCACTCCTCCAACAATAACAACAACCACAACAACAACAACAATGGAGTCGGTAACTCAAACGAAGGGTGCTCCTACAAATCCTTCATGGAGTGCAAACCTCACACTTTTGATGGAACCGGGGGACCGGTTACTCTTACTCGATGGTTCGAACAAACGGAGGCTGTCTTTAGCATAAGCAGTTGTCGGGACCAAGACAAGGTCAAATACTCCACTCACACCATCGCCGGTGTTGCTCTTACATGGTTGAATACTTATGTACAATCGGTGGGTACCGATGAAGCTCACGCCCTCTCTTGGGCCGATTTAAGGGAAAAGATGGTCATCGAGTATTTCCCTCGCAAAGAAACCCGAAAGCTCGAACAAGAGCTAAGAACCTTAGAGGCTGTCGGAAACGATCTCAAGGCCTATAATCAACGATTCACCGAACTATCCTTGATGTGTCCCAACCTCGTGAACCCCGAATCTCAAAGGGTCGAACTTTATATGTTTGGTCTTCCAAAGAGCATCAAACAAGGGGTGATGTCATCCAAACTTGCTAACCTACAACAAGTATTGAACATGGCCCGCCAATTGATCGAAACGGTTGACGAAATCGTAGTTTCGGCACCTAAGGCCGAGGATAAATCGGGCGGCAACAAAAGAAAGTGGGAACCCTCCCAATCAAGCAACAACAACTTTGCTAAGAAGCCTTACACCTCCGACGCCAAGAAAAGTTATGGCGGAAATAAACCCTTTTGCAACAAATGCCACAAGCACCACTATGGTGAATGTAGCAATCTATTTTGCCACCGGTGCCAAAGGGGTGGTCATGTGGCCAACGATTGTAGAAGTGCCGCCCCCGTCGCTCAAAAGGTGCCCAATGCACCAAAACCGGGTACTTGTTATGAATGTGGCCAAACGGGACATTTTAGAAATGCATGTCCGAAGAAGAAAGCCAACCTCAACACACGCGGCCGAGCTTTCAACATCAACACCGAGGAAGCCCGAGATGACAATGAATTAGTCACGGGTACGTTTCTCCTCAACAATACTTATGTTACTTGTTAATTCGATTCGGGTGCCGATAAGAGTTTTCTATCTAAGACTTTGACTCATTCTTTTAATACTCCACCACTCCCACTAGATACCACTTATACCATTGAAGTGGCCAATGGAAAACTATTGAGTGCTGACACATATTACCGGGGGTGTACGTTAAACATTTTGGGTAATGAGTTTGAAATTGACTTGATACCCATGGAACTAGGAAGCTTCGATGTATTAATCGGTATGAATTGGCTAGCCAAAACGAAATCTCACATCCTTTGTGATCTTAACGCAATCTGAATCCCCATCGAGAATGGTGAACCTTTGATCGTCTATGGCGATAAGAGTTGCACCGGACTCAACCTCGTTTCATGTATTAAAGTTAGAAAACTACTCCGTAAGGGTTGTTTTGCGATCCTTGCTCATGTTAAGAAAGTCGAGTCCGATGAGAACCACATCGATGATGTGCCAATTGTTAGTGACTATTCTGATGTATTTCCCGACGAATTGCCGGGTCTTCCACCTCATCAACCAGTTGAATTCCAAATCGATCTTATTCAGGGGGCCGCACCCGTAGCACGTGCACCTTATAGACTCGCTCCATCCGAGATGTAAGAATTGCAAAGTCAAATCCAAGAACTACTTGATCGTGGTTTTATCCAACCTAGCCATTCACCTTGGGGTGCTCCGATTTTGTTTGTTAAAAAGAAAGACGGATCCCTACGAATGTGCATTGATTATTGTGAACTAAACAAACTGATGGTTAAAAACCGATATCCTCTTCCTCGCATCGATGACCTCTTTGATCAACTACAAGGGTCTTGTGTATATTCAAAAATCGATCTCCGCTCGGGTTATCATCAATTAAGGGTTAAGGGGGAAGATGTCTCCAAAACCGCTTTCCGAACTCGTTATGGTAGTTATGAATTTCTTGTAATGCCATTTGGTCTCACTAACGCACCGGCGGTGTTCATGGATCTTATGAACCGCGTGTGCAAACCGTATCTTGACAAATTCGTTATCGTGTTCATCGATGATATTTTGGTTTATTCTAAAAGTGAAGAAGAATACGAGGAACACCTCCGGCTCGTGCTTGAACTTTTAAGACAAGAACGACTCTATGCCAAGTTCTCCAAGTGTGAATTTTTGGTTGAAGGAAGTTCAATTTCTTGGTCATGTTGTAAGTGACCAAGGTATTTAAGTCGAACCAACGAAAATCGAAGCCATTAGTAAATGGGAGACTCCCACTACTCCTACTCACATTCGTCAATTCTTGGGTCTCGCCGGATACTACCGTAGATTCATCAAGGATTTCTCTTTGGTTGCACGTCCTCTAACCACTTTAACTCACAAGGGAAAGAAATTCAATTGGGCGACCGAACAAGAATCCGCATTTCAAATCTTGAAAAAAAAGCTAACCACCGCTCCTATCTTGTCACTTCCCGAAGGAAATGATGATTTTGTTGTATATTGCGATGTCTTGAAACATGGTTTTGGGTGTGTGTTGATGCAACGAACGAAAGTCATTTCTTATGCTTCTCGACAACTCAAAATTCATGAACGAAACTATACGACTCATGATCTCGAACTCGGAGCCGTTGTCTTTGCACTTAAAATTTGGAGACACTATCTTTATGGAACCAAGAGTACTATCTTTACCGATCACAAAAGTCTCCAACACATCTTCGATCAAAAGCAACTAAACATGAGACAACGACGGTGAGCTTCGTTACCATCCTGGGAAGGCAAATGTAGTAGCCGATGCCTTAAGTCGAAAAGAAAGAACGGTGCCTCTTCGTGTTCGAGCTTTAAACATCACCATCCACACCAACCTTAATAGCCAGATTCGGGTAGCCCAAGATGAGGCTCTCAAGGATGAAAACATTTCACACGAGCTCTTGAATATTCTCGTCTCTCGATTCGAAATCAAGGAAACCGGACTCCGATATTTCACCGGAAGGATTTGGGTGCCTAGTTATGGGGACCTACGAAGCCTTATTTTAGATGAAGCTCATAAGTCGCGATACTCGATTCACCCCGGTGCCAATAAGATGTACCATGACCTTAAACAACTATATTGGTGGCCGAACATCAAAAGGGACGTAGCTACTTATGTTTCCAAGTGTTTGACATGTTCCAAAGTCAAAGCCGAACACCAAAGACCGGCCGGATTACTTCAACAACCCAAAATCCCGTAATGGAAGTGGGAAAGAATAACAATGGATTTTATCACCAAACTACCAAAAACGACGGGCAGTTATGATACCATTTGGGTTATTGTTGACCGTCTCACCAAATCCGCACACTTTCTCGCCATAAAGGAGACTGAAAAAATGGAGAAACTTGCACGACTTTATATCAAGGAGATCGTAGCCCGACACCGTGTACCTTTATCGATTATCTCCGACCGAGATGGCCGTTTTGTTTCTAGATTTTGGCGTACCTTGCAAGAAGCATTGGGAACGCGTTTAGACATGAGCACCGCATATCATCCCCAAACCGATGGGCAAAGCGAACGCACAATTCAAACCTTGGAGGACATGTTACGAGTTTGTCTGTTTGATTTTGGAAAAGCTTGGGACAAGCACTTACATCTGGCCGAGTTCTCTTACAACAATAGTTATCACGCGAGTATTAAAGCCGCACCTTTTGAAGCGCTATATGGCCGTAAATGCCGTTCTCCTCTTTGTTGGGCCGAAGTAGGCGACGTACAAATCACCGGACCCGAACTCATTCACAAAACCACCGAGAAGATCGTTCAAATCCGAGATAGGCTTCGGACGGCCCGGAGTCGTCAAAAGTGCTATACCGACAAAAGACGCAATGACCTTGAATTTCAAGTCGGTGACCGCGTCATGTTAAAAGTCGCACCTTGGAAGGGTGTAATCCATTTTGGGAAACGCGGGAAGCTAAATCCGCGGTATATTGGTCCTTTCGAAATCTTGGAGCGTATTGGAACCGTTGCTTATCGTTTAGATCTTCCGCCTCAATTGAACTCCGTTCATCCTACCTTCCATGTATCTAACTTGAAAAAGTGTCTTGCAGAAACCCGATATCGTCATCCCTCTCGAGGAACTTACTATTGATGACAAACTTCATTTTGTGGAGGAACCGGTTGAAATTGTGGACACCTCCGTCAAGACATTGAAACAAAGCCGAATTCCGATTGTTAAAGTCCGTTGGAACGCCAAAAGGGGACCCGAGTTTACTTGGGAAAGGCAAGATCAAATGCAAAAGAAATACCCTCATTTATTCCCGATTCCGGAAACGCGAAATTCCGAGGAAGAAACAACGACTACTACGCCTACTTAAATTTCGGGACGAAATTTCTTTTAAGGAGTAGGTAATGTAACATCCCACCTTTTTTTGTTTACTTTTTCGTTTAACTATTTAAATCCCGTTATATGTTTATAACATCTCCCGTTAATACGCGTTTTAAAAATATCTCGTTTAGGTAATTCACGCATCCGCAACCGAACTTGAGGGACTAGTTTCGCCAAAGTGCCAAAGAGGTGACTAGCATTTGACTAGTCAACCCCTTCCTCCCACCTTTTTCTTTTCATTTCTCTTTTTCTTTACTACTTTCCAATTTTCTCTCAAACTCCATATCAAAGAATCATCATCTAATCCAAGCTAGCGGGTGTCTTGCAAAACAAATTACATATTTGGAATCCTTGCAACTTCCTCTTCGATTCCATACCGACTTCATCAAGTTTGGGTAACTTTCTAAAATCACTAGATTTTGTGTTCTTGATATTTTGAACTTATAAAGTTGTTAATTAGTGTCTATGGCTCAAGTCTAACATGAATATATGATATATATGCTCGATTTCATTATTTGAAGTAACTAGCTTGAGTATGAACTTTGGTGTGTTTGATTTGGTGATTTGGTTGTTTGAATGTTGTTAAATGTTATGAATGCACGTATTAAATGTGTTCCTAGTATCACTAGCTCCAATTTGATGTATAGGTTGCTTGAGAAAACTCCATAAACTTGATTAGTGATTTTGGTGAAATTGGGTTAGGGTTTGATAAGCTTGAAATGAATATTTGATGCATTGAATGCCATGAATTATTGTTAGTAAGTAGTTAGTTGTATTGTATGCTCGATTACCTACAAAACGGCATGTTGTATGTATGCATTAAATGCCCAAATCATAAATGTGCACTTATCAAATTTGAGTATTAAATGTGTGCATTAATTGATCATTTACTTTGGAAAGCCGATTGATACAAATAACGTTTTTGGTTGGTGAAATGTATTTAGTTGTGTTCTTTGTCAAATTACCTTTCTAACAATATAAGATACGAGTTCTAAGTATTAGCGGTTTGCGAGTTATGCTTGAAAGTGTTTGGAATTGAGACTTGGACATTTGAGACTGACCAGGTACCAGCTCCCGTGTATTGTCGCGGCGCGACAATCCTGGGCCGCGGCGCGGCCTAAGCCGTGGCGCGGCCTAAGCCATGGTCAGGTTCTGACCTCCTTGGTCAAATTATGAAAAATTTTTGGCACCCTATGGACCTCCGATTCACACGAGACTTGTTATAACATGTTTATATGTGAATAAAAACCTCAAAAAATAGTTCGGGACCCAACCCGAACGTGTTGACTTTTTGTTGACTTTGACCGACCAAAGTTTGACTTTTTGTCAAACTTAACCAAATGATTATGCAACTTTCCTAACTTGTTTCTATACTTGTATTTTGCATGAAACTTGACAATTTGATTCACATGCTACATAATCGAGTCGTAATGAGCCATAGGACTAATTGAACATCTTTGGCCTATCGTGTTTACCGTTATTGATACGACCTATTTGTTTAGGTCAAGACTAGCATTATCCTTCGCACACGTTACTTTGTGAAGTACTTTTCATACGTGCACTCAAGGTGAGATCATAGTCCCATCTTTCAAACAACTTTTATGCTTTAGACTATGGGATGAGAAACATATACGTATCATACTTTTATACATTGAACACAAGTACGAGAACGAACATTCCACGTACGGGTTTGAACAAAAAGCCTCAATTCAATTATCATTAGTTACACTTGCAGGGTGTAAACGTGAACTTATATTATGTGATCACATGGGCTTGACGAGCCTCATTTGGAAGGTTCGCTACCGTTAGCGGATGAAATATATTTTCGGGTCTAGTGTATGTTCTAACACTACGCAAAGGGTGCAAAACAGTTAAGTTTGATAATTGGGTGCCCGCAAAACAAATATCAACTTTGGAATGCAAATGATTTTGATAATCATATTATATTAAATCTTGTGGTTCAAATGCAACGTTTACCAAAACACCTATGATTTAACCAACGTTTTCGTTGACAGTTTTCTATATGTTTTCTCAGGTCCTTGAAAGCTACTTGATACACGCTTCCGCACTATTTTTTATACTTACTTAGATGTCGAGTATGCATGCATAGTTGGAGCGTCTTTTGACTACTTTAAATTGTGTCGCATAGGTTTCATTCGTACGTTAAACTTCGTATTGTAACTAATCTTTTAAACTACATTTGTAAACTTGAAACATCCTTTTACTTATGAAATGAATGCGACATATTTTGGTCAAACGTCATAATTAAGACTTATGACCACGCAACGGGACCGAAGTAGTCTGCGCCGTCAAACATGATTTGGTCGGGTAGCTACAAAGATGTACAAGGATCTCAAGAAACATTTTTGGTGGGCGGGTATGAAAGCCGATGTTTCTAAATACGTAGGAGAATGTTTGACGTGTTCTAAGGTCAAAGCGGAGCATCAGAAACCATCAGGTCTACTTCAATAACCCGAAATCCCGAAATGGAAATGGGAAAACATTACCATGGATTTCATCACTAAATTGCCAAGGACTGCAAGTGGTTTTGATACTATTTGGGTAATAGTTGATCGCCTCACCAAATCAGCACACTTCCTGCCAATAAGAGAAGATGACAAGATGGAGAAGTTAGCACGACTGTATTTTAAGGAAGTCGTCTCCAGACATGGAATACCAATCTCTATTATCTCTGATAGGGATAGCAGATTTATTTCAAGATTCTGGCAGACATTACAGCAAGCATTAGGAACTCGTCTAGACATGAGTACTGCCTATCATCCAAAAACTGATGGGCAGAGTGAAAGGATGATACAAACGCTTGAAGACATGCTACGAGCATGTGTAATTGATTTCGGAAACAGTTGGGATCAACATCTACCTTTAGCAGAATTTTCCTACAACAACAGCTACCATTCAAGCATTGAGATGGCGCCATTTGAAGCACTTTATGGTAGAAAGTGCAGGTCTCTGATTTGTTGAAGAGAAGTGGGGGATAGACAGATTGCGGGTCCGGGGATAATGCAAGAAACTACCGAGAAGATCATCCAAATTCAACAACGGTTGAAAACCGCCCAAAGTCGATAAAAGAGCTACACTGACATTAAAAGAAAAGATATAGAATTTGAAATTGGAGAAATGGTCATGCTTAAAGTTGCACCTTGGAAAGGCGTTGTTCGATTTGGTAAACGAGGGAAATTAAATCCAAGGTATATTGGACCATTCAAGGTTATTGATCGTGTCGGACCAGTAGCTTACCGACTTGAATTACCTCAATAACTCGCGGCTGTACATAACACTTTCCACGTCTCGAATTTGAAAAATATTTTGCTAAAGAAGATCTCACTATTCCGTTAGACGAAATCCAAATCAACGAAAAACTTCAATTCATCGAAGAACCCGTCAAAATAATGGATCGTGAGGTTAAAAGACTTAAGAAAAATAAGATACCAATTGTTAAGGTTCGATGGAATGCTCGTAGAGGACCCGAGTTCACCTGGGAACGAGAAGATCAGATGAAAAATAAATACCCGCACTTATTTCCAGAAGATACGTCAACACCTCCAACTGCTTAAAATTTCGGGACGAAATTTATTTAACGGGTAGGTACTGTAGTGACCCGAACTTTTCCATGTTTATATATATTAAGTGAAATTGATATTTATATGATTAAGTGTTTCCAACATGTTAAGCAATCAAACTTGTTAAGACTTGATTAATTGAAATAGGTTTCATATAGACAATTGACCACCCAAGTTGACCGGTGATTCACGAACGTTAATGAAATGTCCTGTTCATATCGATTATAAATGTTCCATATTAATTGATTTCGTTGCGAGGTTTTGACCTCTATATGAGACGTTTTCCAAAGACTGCATTCATTTTTAAAACAACCATAACCTTTATTTTATCAATAAAGGTTTCAAAAGCATTACGTAGATTATCAAATAATGATAATCTAAAATATACTGTTTACACACGACCATTACATAATGGTTTACAATAGAAATATATTACATCGACATATGTTTCTTAAACGCAGTTTTTACACAATATCATACAAACATGGACTCCATATCTTGTCCTTATTTTAGTATGCAACAGCGGAAGCTCTTAGTATTCACCTGAGAATAAACATGCTTTAAACGTCAACAAAAATGTTGGTGAGTTATAGGTTTAACCTATATATATATCAAATCATAACAATAGACCACAAGATTTCATATTTCAATACACATCCCATACATAGAGATAAAAATCATTCATATGGTGAACACCTAGTAACCGACATTAACAAGATGCATATATAAGAATATCCCCATCATTCTGGGACACCCTTCGGATATGATATAAATTTCGAAGTACTAAAGCATCCGGTAGTTTGGATGGGGTTTATTAGGCCCAATAGATCTATCTTTAGGATTCGCGTCAATTAGGGTGTCTGTTCTCTAATTCTTAGATTACCAGACTTAATAAAAAGGGGCATATTCGATTTTGATAATTCAACCATAGAATGTAGTTTCACGTACTTGTGTCTATTTTGTAAATCATTTATAAAACCTGCATGTATTCTCATCCCAAAAATATTAGATTTTAAAAGTGGGACTATAACTCACTGTCACAGATTTTTACTTCGTCGGGAAGTAAGACTTGGCCACTGGTCGAATCACGAACCTATAACAAATATGTACATATATATCAAAGTATATTCAAAATATATTTACAACACTTTTAATACATTTTGATGTTTTAAGTTTATTAAGTCAGCTGTCCTCGTTAGTAACCTACAACTAGTTGTCCAACGTTAGATGTACAGAAAAAAAGATGTACAGAAAAAATTGATATATATTATCTTGAATCAATCCACGACCCAGTGTATACACGTCTCAGGCTAGATCACAACTCAAAGTATATATTTTTTTGGAATCAACCTCAACCTTGTATAGCTAACTCCCACATTACTGCATATAGAGTGTCTATGGTTGTTCCAAATAATATATACACATGGGTTGATATGATATGTCAAAACATTTGCATACGTGTCTATGGTATCCCAAGATTACATAATTTATTAGAATACATGTATAATACAATATAAGTTAGCTAGGATATGATTAATATAGATTTGTTACCAATTTTCACGTTGCTACAACAAGAAAAATTATCCAATCTTGTTTTACCCATAACTTCTTCATTTTAAATCCGTTTTGAGTGAATCAAATTGCTATGGTTTCATATGAACTCTATTTTATGAATCTAAACAGAAAAATTATAGGTTTATAGTCAAAAATATAAGTTACAAGTCATTTTTGTAAAGGTAGTCATTTCAGTCGAAAGAACGACGTCTAGATGACCATTTTAGAAAACATACTTCCAATTTGAGTTTAATCATGGTTTTTGGATATAGTTTCATGTTCATAAGAAAGTTTTTAATAGTTAACCCAAAACATGGAAAAGTTTGGGTCACTACAGTACCTACCCGTTAAATAAATTTCGTCCCGAAATTTTAAGCAGTTGGAGGTGTTGACGTATCTTCTGAAAATAAATGCGGGTATTTCTTCTTCATCTAATCTTCTCATTCCCAGGTGAACTCGGGCCCTCTACGAGCATTCCATCGAACCTTAACAATTGGTATCTTGTTTTGCTTAAGTCTTTTAACCTCACGATCCATTATTTCGACGGGTTCTTCGATGAATTGAAGTTTTTCGTTGATTTGGATTTCATCTAACGGAATAGTGAGATCTTCTTTAGCAAAACATTTCTTCAAATTCGAGACTTGGAATGTGTTATGTACAACCGCGAGTTGTTGAGGTAACTCAAGTCAGTAAGCTACTGGTCCGACACGATCAATAATCTTGAATGGTCCAATATACCTTGGATTAAATTTCCCTCGTTTACCAAATCGAACAACACCTTTTCAAGGTGCAACCTTAAGCATAACCATCTCTCTAATTTCAAATTCTATATCTTTTCTTTTAATGTAGGCGTAGCTCTTTTGTCGACTTTGGGCGGTTTTCAACCGTTGTTGAATTTGGATGATCTTCTCGGTAGTTTCTTGTATTATCTCCGGACCCGTAATCTGTCTATCCCCCACTTCACTCCAACAAATCAGAGACCTACACTTTCTACCATAAAGTGCTTCAAACGGCGCCATCTCAATGCTTGAATGATAGTGGTTGTTGTAGGAAAATTCTGCTAACGGTAGATGTCGATCCCAACTGTTTCCGAAATCAATAACACATGCTCGTAGCATGTCTTCAAGCGTTTGTATCGTCCTTTTGCTCTGCCCATCAGTTTGTGGATGATAGGCAGTACTCATGTCTAGACGAGTTCCTAATGCTTGCTGTAATGTCTGCCAGAATCTTGAAATAAATCTGCCATCCCTATCAGAGATAATAGAGATTGGTATTCCATGTCTGGAGATGACTTCCTTCAAATACAGTCGTGCTAACTTCTCCATCTTGTCATCTTCTCTTATTGGCAGGAAGTGTGCTGATTTGGTGAGATGATCAACTATTACCCAAATAGTATCAAAACCACTTGCAGTCCTAGGCAATTTAGTGATGAAATCCATGGTAATGTTTTCCCATTTCCATTCCGGGATTTCAGGTTGTTGTAGTAGACCTGATGGTTTCTGATGTTCATCTTTAACCTTAGAACACGTCAAACATTCTCCTACATATTTAGCAATATCGGCTTTCATACCTGGCCACCAAAAATATTTCTTAAGATCCTTGTACATCTTCCCCGTTCCAGGATGTATTGAGTATCTGATTTTATGAGCTTCTCTAAGTACCATTTCTCTCATATCTCCAAATTTTGGTACCCAAATTCTTTCAGCCCTATACCGGGTTCCGTCTTCCCGAATATTAAGATGCTTCTCCGATCCTTTGGGTATTTCATCCTTTAAATTTCCCTTTTTTAAAACTCCTTGTAGCGCCTCCTTTATTTGAGTAGTAAGGTTAGTGTGAATCATTATATTCATAGATTTTACTCGAATGGGTTCTCTGTCCTTTCTGCTCAAGGCGTCGGCTACCACATTTGCCTTCCCCGGGTGGTAACGAATCTCAAAGTCGTAATCATTCAACAATTCAATCCACCTACGCTGCCTCATATTCAGTTGTTTCTGATTAAATATGTGTTGAAGACTTTTGTGGTCGGTATATATAATACTTTTGACCCCATATAAGTAGTGCCTCTAAGTCTTTAATGCAAAAACAACCGCACCTAATTCTAAATCATGCGTCGTATAATTTTGTTCATGAATCTTTAATTGTCTAGACGCATAAGCAATCACCTTCGTTCATTGCATTAATACACAACAGAGACCTTGCTTTGATGCGTCACAATAAATCACAAAATCATCATTCCCTTCAGGCAATGACAATATAGGTTCCGTAGTTAGCTTTTTCTTGAATAATTGAAAAGCCTTCTCTTGTTCATCCTTCCATTCAAATTTCTTCCCTTTATGCGTTAATGCAGACAAGGGTTTTGCTATTTTGGAGAAATCTTGGATGAATCTTCTGTAGTAACCAGCCAATCCTAAAAATTGACGTATATGCTTCGGAGTTTTTGGGGTTTCCCACTTTTCAACGGTTTCGATCTTTGCCGGGTCCACCTAGATACCTTCTTTGTTCACTATGTGACCGAGGAATTGAACTTCTTCCAACCAAAATGCACACTTTGAAAACTTAGCGTACATTTTTTCTTTCCTCAATACTTTTAGCACTTTTCTCAAATGTTCTTCGTGCTCTTGATCATTCTTTAAGTAAATAAGTATGTCATCGATGAAAACAATGACAAACTTGTCAAGATATGGCCCACACACTCGGTTCATAAGGTCCATGAACACAGCTGGTGCGTTAGTCAATCCAAACGGCATAACCATAAACTCGTAATGACCATAACGCGTCCTAAAAGCAGTTTTTGGAATATCATCCTCCTTTACTCGCATATGATGATATCCAGAACGTAAATCGATCTTCGAATAAACCGACGAACCTTGTAGTTGATCAAATAAGTCGTTAATTCTTAGCAGTGGATAACGATTTTTGATGGTAAGTTTGTTCAACTCTCTGTAGTCAATACACAACCTAAATGTACCATCCTTCTTCTTGACAAACAAAACAAGAGCTCCCCATGGTGATGTGCTTGGTCGAATGAAACCACGTTCTAATAGTTCTTGCAGTTGGCTTTGCAGTTCTTTCATCTCGCTAGGTGGGAGTCTATAAAGAGCACGAGCTATTGGTGTAGCTCCTGGTACAAGATCTATTTGAAATTCAACAGATCGATGTGGAGGTAGTCCCGATAATTCTTTCGAAAATACATTGGGAAATTCTTTTGCGACGGGAACATCATTGATGCTCTTTTCTTCAGTTTGTACTTTCTCGACGTGTGCTAGAACAGCATAGCAACCTTTTCTTATCAGTTTTTATGCCTTCAAAATTACTAATAAGATGTAGCTTCATGTTGCCCTTTTCTCCGTACACCATTAAGGGTTCTCCTTCTTCTCGTACAATGCGAATTGCATTTTTATAACATACGATCTCTGCTTTCACCTTCTTCAGCCAGTCCATGCCAACTATTACATCAAAATTCCCTAACTCTACTGGTATCAAATCAATCTTAAATATTTCGCTACCCAGTTTAATTTCTCGATTCCGGCATATATAATCTACTGAAATTAATTTACCGTTTGCTAATTCGAGTAAAAATTTACTATCCAACGGCTTCAATGGACAACTTAATTTAGCACAAAAATCTCTACTCATATAGCTTCTATCCGCACCCGAATCAAATAAAACGTAAGCAGATTTATTGTCAATAAGAAACGTACCCGTAACAAGCTCCGGGTCTTCCTGTGCCTCTGCCGCATTAATATTGAAAACTCTTCCGTGACCTTGTCAATTCGTGTTCTCCTGGTTCGGGAAATTTCTAATAATGTGGCCCGGTTTTTCACATTTATAACAAACTACATTGGCATAACTTGCTCCGACACTATTTGCTCCGCCATTACTCGTTCCGACACCATTTGTTCCTTTCGTTCTGTTAACCCCTGGTCCGTATACCTCACACTTCGCCGCGCTATGACCATTTCTTTTACACTTGTTGCAAAATTTGGTGCAGAACCCCGAGTGATACTTTTCACACCTTTGGCATAGCTGCTTCTGATTGTTGTTGTTGTTGCGGTTGTTATTGTTGTTGGGATGATTATTGTAGTTTTTGTTGTTGTTGTTGTTGTTGTTGTTGTTGTTGTTGTTGTTGTTGTTGTTGTTGTTGGGCCGTTTGTTGTAGTTGCGATTGATGTTGCGATTGTTGGGATAGTTGTTGCGATTATTGTTGTAATTGCTGTTGTTGTTGTATTGGTGATTCTTATCACCGTTTTCCTCCCACTTTCTTTTGACTTGCTTCACATTGGCCTCTTCAACCGCCTGTTCTTTAATTCTTTTCTCAATCTGGTTCACTAGTTTGTGAGCCATTCTACATGCCTGTTATATGGAGGCGGGCTCGTGTGAACTTATATCTTCTTGGATTCTTTCCGGTAATCCTTTCACAAACGCGTCGATCTTCTCTTCCTCGTCTTCGAACGCTCTCGGACACAATAGACACAATTCTGTGAATCGTCTTTCATACGTGGTAATATCAAATCCTTGGGTTCGTAACCCTCTAAGTTCTGTCTTGAGCTTATTGACCTCGGTTCTGGGACGGTACTTCTCATTCATCAAGTGCTTGAATGCTGACCACGGTAGTGCGTAAGCATCATCTTGTCCCACTTGCTCTAGATAGGTATTCCACCATGTTAACGCAGTACCTGTGAAGGTATGCGTAGCGTACTTCACTTTGTCCTATTCAGTACACTTACTTATGGCAAACACCGATTCGACCTTCTCGGTCCACCGTTTCAATCCAATCGGTCCTTCGGTTCCATCAAATTCCAAAGATTTGCAGGCAGTGAATTCTTTGTAGGTGCATCCTACACGATTTCTTGCGCCATTAGCTGCATTGCTAGATTTAGAGTTATTGTTGGTATGTAGCGCAGCCTTACTGCGGCTATGTTTGCAGCAAGAAAGGTACGAAATTCCTCTTCGCTCATATTTATGGTTTGTCGAGTAGTCGGTGCCATTTCCTTCAAATAGTCAAATGAAACAAGTTAATCATACAGAATATTAAGAGTAGTCAATAGTATCTCGTAGCATAATATGAACTCATTTATAAAAGCTTTTTCTTCATATTAGCGTTTTATAAGTTTAAATTCTGGTAGTACCTACCCGTTAAGTTCATACTTAGTAGCTAATATACAATGCAACTACTACAATTCTATATGAAAAACTGATTATAATAATATTTCGCGTTCAAACTTTTACATAATATTTTACAAACTTACAATACCGCTTATTTTACATATAGCATGAAATATAGCACACAATAACTTTGATACAAGATAGTTGTGAAGATAATTCTAGCTAGTACACAAGTCGTTCAGTAAAGGCAATAAAGACACGTAATTCATACGTCCAGAAACAAGTCATGCATTCTGGTTTTACTAGGACTACTTCCCATCCTTGGTCTTGTGGAACATAACCGTTATGGCCGTTGATAAGACAGCGTGTTGTAACGTCGTCAAAGGGACGAGGGTTACGTAATGTCTAACAGTCCCGTAACAATCTAAAAACCTCATTTCTTACCCCAATTACCGACTCCGTCACTTGTGGGAACGTTTTGTTTAATAGTTGTAGCCCGATGTTCTTGTTCTCACTTTGGTGAGAAGCGAACATTACTAACCCGTAAGTATAACATGCTTCTTTATGTTGCATGTTAGCCGCTTTTTCTAAATCACGAAGTCCTATATTCGGATATATTGAGTCAAAATAATTTCTTAACCCGTTGCGTAAAATAGCATTTGGATTCCCCGCAATATATGCGTCAAAGTAAACACATCGTAACTTATGGATTTCCCAATGTGATATCCCCCATCTTTCGAACGAAAGCCTTTTATAAACCAAGGCATTCTTGGAACGTTCTTCGAATGTCTTATAAACTGATCTCACCTTAAATAGTTGTGCCGAGGAATTCTGACCGACTCTAGACAAGATTTCATCAATCATGTCTCCGGGTAGGTCTCTTAAAATATTAGGTTGTCTATCCATTTTGTGTTTTTAAACTGTAAAATAGACAAGAGTTAGATTCATAAAAAAAATACTTATTAATACAAGCAATTTTTACATATATCATAAAGCATAAGCACACTATATTACATATATTACACCACACGAATACAACTATCTTATTCCGACTCGCTCGTTTCTTCTTCTTCGGTTTTGGTTCGTTTTGCCAAGTTTCTAGGGATATATGATGTTCCCCTAATATGAGCCGTCCTTTTCCATATTGGTTTAGAAAAACCTGGTGGTTTAGAGGTTCTCGGGTTATTGTCAAAACTTAAGAAATACGGGTGTTGACGATACATATAAAGTTCATCAGGTTTGGAATCAAATTTCTCTATTTTTATGCCCTTTCCTTTATTGTTCTCTTTTGCCTTATTAAATTGTGTTGGGGTAATTTCTATAACATCATCGGAATCCTTGTCGGGATCCGATTCATCGGAGAATTGGTAATCCTCCCAATACTTTGCTTTCTTGGCGGAAACACCATTGACCATAATTAACTTTGGTTGGTTGGTTGGTTGAGGATTTTTTTCTACTTAACCGTTTTATTATTTCCCCCACTGGTTCTATTTCTTCTTCCGGTTCCGATTCTTCTTCCGGTTCCAATTCTTCTTCCGGTTCCGACTCTTCTTCCGGTTCCTCTTAGGGAACTTGTGAATCAGTCCACGAATCATTCCAATTTACATTTGACTCTTCATTATTATTAGGTGAGTCAATGGAACTTGTTCTAGAGGTAGACATCTATCACATAAAATAAAACAAATTAAGAGATTAATATATCACATAATATTCACATGTTAAAAATATATAGTTTCCAACAAAATTTGTTAAGCAATCATTTTTCAAGTAAACACGGTCGAAGTCCAGACTCACTAATGCATCCCAACAAACTCGATAAGACACACTAATACAAAATTCTGGTTCTCTAAGACCAACGCTCGGATACCAACTGAAATGTCCCATTCATATTGATTATAAACGTTCCAAATTAATTGATTTCGTTGCGAGGTTTTGACCTCTATATGAGACGTTTTCCAAAGACTGCATTCATTTTTAAAACAACCATAACCTTTATTTTATCAATAAAGGTTTCAAAAGCATTACGTAGATTATCAAATAATGATAATCTAAAATATACTGTTTACACACGACCATTACATAATGGTTTACAATAGAAATATATTACATCGACATATGTTTCTTAAATGCAGTTTTTACACAATATCATACAAACATGGACTCCAAATCTTGTCCTTATTTTAGTATGCAACAGCGAAAGCTCTTAGTATTCACCTGAGAATAAACATGCTTTAAACATCAACAAAAATGTTGGTGAGTTATAGGTTTAACCTATATATATATATCAAATCGTAACAATAGACCACAAGATTTCATATTTCAATACACATCCCATACATAGAGATAAAAATCATTCATATGGTGAACACCTGGTAACCGACATTAACAAGATCATATATAAGAATATCCCCATCATTCCGGGACACCCTTCGGATATGATATAAATTTCGAAGTACTAAAGCATCCGGTACTTTAGATGGGGTTTGTTAGGCCCAATAGATCTATCTTTAGGATTCGCGTCAATTAGGGTGTCTGTTCCCTAATTCTTAGATTACCAGACTTAATAAAAAGGGGCATATTAAATTTCGATAATTCAACCATAGAATGTAGTTTCACGTACTTGTGTCTATTTTGTAAATCATTTATAAAACCTGCATGTATTCTCATCCCAAAAATATTAGATATTAAAAGTGGGACTATAGCTCACTTTCACATATTTTTACTTCGTCGGGAAGTAAGACTTGGCCACTTGTCGATTCACGAACCTATAACAAATATGTACATATATATCAAAGTATGTTCAAAATATATTTACAACACTTTTAATACATTTTGATGTTTTAAGTTTATTAAGTCAGCTGTCCTTGTTAGTAACCTACAACTAGTTGTCCAACGTTAGATGTACAGAAAAAAATTGATATATATTATCTTGAATCAATCCACGACCCAGTGTATACACGTCTCAGGCTAGATCACAACTCAAAGTATATATATTTTTAGAATCAACCTCAACCATGTATAGCTAACTCCCACATTACTGCATATAGAGTGTCTATGGTTGTTCCAAATAATATATACACATGTGTCGATATGATATGTCAAAACATTTACATACGTGTCTATGGTATCCCAAGATTACATAATATATTAGAATACATGTATAATACAATATAAGTTAGCTAGGATATGATTAATATAGATTTGTTACCAATTTTCACGTTGCTACAACAAGAAAAATTATCCAATCTTGTTTTACCCATAACTTCTTCATTTTAAATCCGTTTTGAGTGAATCAAATTGCTATGGTTTCATATTGAACTCTATTTTATGAATCTAAGTAGAAAAAGTATAGGTTTATAGTCGGAAATATAAGTTACAAGTAGTTTTTGTAAAGGATGTCATTTCAGTCAAAAGAACGACGTCTAGATGACCATTTTAGAAAACATACTTCCACTTTGAGTTTAATCATGATTTTTGGATATAGTTTCATGTTCATAAGAAAAATCATTTTCCCAGAAGAACAACTTTTAAATCAAAGTTTATCATAGTTTTTAATTAACTAACCCAAAACAGCCCGCGGTGTTACTACGACGGCGAATGTCCGGTTTTACAGTTTTCTTCGTGTTTTCAGGTTTTAAATCATTAAGTTAGCATATCATATAGATATAGAACATGTGTTTAGTTGATTTTAAAAGTCAAGTTATAAGGATTAACTTTTGTTTGCGAACAAGTTTAGAATTAACTAAACTATGTTCTAGTGATTACAAGTTTAAACCTTCGAATAAGATAGCTTTATATGTATGAATCGAATGATGTTATGAACATCATTACTACCTCAAGTTTTCTAGATAAAGCTACTATAAATGAGAAAAATGGATCTAGCTTTAAAGGATCCTTGGATGGCGTGAAAGTTCTTGAAGCAGAATCATGACACGAAAACAAGTTCAAGTAAGATTTCCACTCGAAATAAGATTGTTATAGTTATAGAAATTGAATTAAAGTTTGAATATGAGTATTACCTTGTATTAGAAAGATATCTTACTGTAAAAAAGAAAGATTTCATGAGGTTGGATGATCACTCTACAAGATTGGAAGTAAGCTAGCAAACTTAGAAGTATTCTTGATTTTATGAAACTAGAACTTGTAGAATTTATGAAGAACACTTAGAACTTGAAGATAGAACTTGAGAGAGATCAATTAGATGAAGAAAATTGAAGAATGAAAGTGTTTGTAGGTGTTTTTGGTCGTTGGTGTATGGATTAGATATATAGGATATGTAATTTTGTTTTCATGTAAATAAGTCATGAATGATTACTCATATTTTTGTAATTTTATGAGATATTTCATGCTAGTTGCCAAATGATGGTTCTCATATGTGTTAGGTGACTCACATAGGCTGCTAAGATCTAATCATTGGAGTGTATATACCAATAGTACATACATCTAAAAGCTTTATATTGTACGAGTACGAATACGGGTGCATACGAGTAGAATTGTTGATGAAACTGAACGAGGATGTAATTGTAAGTTTTTTTGTTAAGTAGAAGTATTTTGATAAGTGTCTTGAAGTCTTTCAAAAGTGTACGAATACATATTAAAACACTACATGTATATACATTTTAACTGAGTCGTTAAGTCATCGTTAGTCGTTACATGTAAGTGCTGTTTTGAAACCTTTAGGTTAACGATCTTGTTAAATGTTGCTAACCCATCGTTTATTAAATCAAATGAGATGTTAAATTATTACATTATCATGATATCATGATGTATTAATATATCTTAATATGATATATATACATTAAATGTCGTTACAACAATAATCGTTACATATATGTCTCGTTTCAAAATCATTAAGTTAGTAGTCTTGTTTTTAAATATATAGTTCATTACTAATATACTTAATGATATGTTTACTTATCATAATATCATGTTAACTATATATATATCCACATATATGTCATCATATAGTTTTTACAAGTTTTAACGTTCGTGAATCGCCGGTCAACTTGGGTGGTCAATTGTCTATATGAAACCTATTTCAATTAATCAAGTCTTAACAAGTTTGATTGCTTAACATGTTGGAAACATTTAGTCATGTAAATATCAATCTCAAATAATATATATAAACATGGAAAAGTTCGGGTCACTACAATTAAAACTTGTAAAAACTATATGATGACATATATATGGATATATATATATATATATATATATATATATATATATATATATATATATATATATATGGTTAACATATTATTATGATAGGTATGTATCTCATTAAGTATTTTAACAATGAGTTATATACATAAAAATGAGACTATTGAATTAAGAAACTCGAAAACGATATATATATATATATATATATATATATATATATATATATATATATATATATATATATATAACGATTATCGTTATAACAACGTCTTACTAAGTACATATGAATCATATTAAGATATTGATACAGTTTGTTAAACACGTTAAATGATAAGTAAATATATCATTAAGTGTATTAACAATGACCTACATATATAAAAATAAGACTACTAACTTAAGGATTTCGAAACGAGACATATCTGTAACGATTATCGTTGTAACAACATTTAACTGTATATATATCATACTAAGATATATTAATATATCATAATATCATGATAATGTAATAATTTAACATCTCTTTAGATATAATAAACAATGGGTTAACAACATTTAACAAGATCGTTAACCTAAAGGTTTCAAAACAACATTTACATGTAACGACTAACGATGATTTAACGACTCAGTTAAAATGTATATACATGTAGTGTTTTAATATATATTCATACACTTTTGAAAGACTTCTAGACAATTATCAAAATACTTCTACTTAACAAAAATGCTTACAATTACATCCTCGTTCAGTTTCATCAACAATTCTACTTGTATGCACCCGTATTCGTACTCGTACAATACATAGCTTTTAGATGTATGTACTAATGGTATATACACTCCAATGATCAGCTCTTAGCAGCCCATGTGAGTCACCTAACACATGTGGGAACCATCATTTGGCAACTAGCATGAAATATCTCATAAAATTACAAAAATATTAGTAATCATTCATGACTTATTTACAAGTAAACAAAATTACACATCCTTTATATCTAATCCATAAACCAATGACCAAAAACACCTAAAAACACTTTCATTCTTCAATTTTCTTCATCTAATTGATCTCTCTCAAGTTCTATCTTCAAGTTCTAAGTGTTCTTCATAAATTCTATAAGTTCTAGTTTCATAAAATCAAGAATACTTCCAAGTTTTCTAGCTTACTTCCAATCTTGTAAAGTGATCATCCAACCTCAAGAAATCTTTCTTATTTAAAGTAAGATGTCTTTTTAATACAAGGTAATACTCATATTCAAAATTTGATTCAATTTCTATAACTTTAACAATCTTATTTCGAGTGGAAATCTTACTTGAACTTATTTTTGTGTCATGATTTTGCTTCAAGAACTTTCAAGCCATCCAAGGATCCTTTGAAGCTAGATCTATTTTTCTCATTTCCAGTAGGTTTATCCACAAAACCTGAGGTAGTAATGATATTCATAGTATCATTCAATTCGTATATATAAAACTACCTTATTCGAAGGTTTAAACTTGTAATCACTAGAACATAGTTTAGTTAATTCTAAACTTGTTCGCAAACAAAAGTTAATCCTTATAACTTGACTTTTAAAATCAACTAAACACATGTTCTATATCTATATGATATGCTAACTTAATGATTTAAAACCGGAAAGCACGAAAAACACTGTAAACCGGATATACGCCGTCGTAGTAACACTGCGGGCTGTTTTGGGTTAGTTAATTAAAAACTATTATAAACTTTGATTTAAAATTTGTTCTTCTAGGAAAAAGATTTTTCTTATGAACATGAAACTATATCCAAAAATCATATTTAAACTCAAAGTGGAAGTATGTTTTTCAAAATGGTCATCAAGACGTCGTTCTTTCGACTGAAATGACTACCTCTTACAAAAATGACTTGTAACTTATATTTCTGACTATAAACCTATACATTTTCTGTTTAGATTCATAAAATAGAGTTCAATATGAAACCATAGCAATTTGATTCACTCAAAACGGATTTAAAACGAAGAAGTTATGGGTAAAACAAGATTGGATATTTTTTGATTGTTGTAGCTACGGGAAATATTGTAACAATTCTATACAAATCATATCCTAGCTAACTTATATTTTATTATACATGTATTCTAATATATTTTGTAATCTTGGGATACCATAGACACGTATGCAAATGTTTTGACATATCATATCGACCCATCTATATATATTATTTAGAACAACCATAGACACTCTATATGCAGTAATGTTGGAGTTAGCTATACAGAGTTGAGGTTAATTCCAAAAATATATATACTTTGAGTTGTGATCTAGCCTGAGACGTGTATACACTGGGTCATGGATTGATTCAAGATAATATATATCGATTTTTTTCTGTACATCTAACTATGGACAACTAGTTGTAGGTTACTAACGAGGACAGCTGACTTAATAAACTTAAAACATCAAAATGTATTAAAATTGTTGTATATATATTTTGAACATACTTTGATATATATGTACATATTTGTTATAGGTTCGTGAATCGACCAGTGGCCAAGTCTTACTTTCCGACGAAGTAAAAATCTGTGAAAGTGAGTTATAGTCCCACTTTTAAAATCTAATATTTTGGGATGAGAATACATGCAGTTTTATAAATGTTTTATGAAATAGACACAAGTAAATGAAACTACATTATATGGGTGAATGATCGAAGCTGAATATGCCCCTTTTGCTTGGTAGCCTAAGAATTAGTAAACCGATCTACTAATTGACGCGAATCCTAAAGATAGATCTATTGGGCCTAACGAACCCCATCCAAAGTACTGGATGCTTTAGTACTTCGAATTCGTTTTTATCATGTTCGAAGGATTTCCCGGAATAATAGGGGATATTCTTATATGCATCTTGTTAATGTCGATTACCAGGTGTTCACCATATGAATGATTTTTTTATCTCTATGTATGGGATGTATATTGAAATATGAAATCTTGTGGTCTATTATTTCGATTGATAAATATATAGGTTAAACCTATAACTCACCAACAATTTTGTTGACGTTTAAAGCATGTTTATTCTCAGGTGATTATTAAGAGCTTCCGCTGTTGCATACTAAAATAAGGACAAGATTTGGAGTCCATGCTTGTATGATATTATGTAAAAGCTGCATTCAAGAAACTTATTTTTGATGCAATATATTCTTATTGTAAACCATTATGTAATGGTCGTGTGTAAACGGTATATTTTAGATTATCATTATTTGATAATCTACGTAATGCTTTTTAAACCTTTATCGATAAAATAAAGGTTATGGTTGTTTTAAAAATGAATGCAGTCTTTGAAAAACGTCTCATATAGAGGTCAAAACGTCGCGACGAAATCAATTAATATGGAACGTTTATAATCAATATGAACGGGACTTTTCACTGTGTTTTTCTCAATTTTTTCAGATTTGTCACGATGCACTTGGTCAGAACGCTCTAAACGCCTTTGATTATTGAATTCAGATGAAATATTCCAAATAATGCCTTGTGCTTGACATTTTTGAGCATCACCATCAGATAAACTCTCAAAGAAATTAATAAGTGAAGGCGACATCATCGCTTCAAGATACTTCATAAAATCCTCATAATTACCAGGGGACCAGCTAAGATAATTGTTAAGCCAGTAGTATCTAAATTGGGAATGTTAATTTGTGAACTGCTTTCCCCTATTCTACTACGCTGAGCGGGAGGCAGAAGAGCAAGTTTCTTCTGTGCTTCTTCCTTCGCTGGCATGGCTGAATTAAAATAACCATTGTTATTCAAGAAGTTTTTCCAATCCAGAAAAGAAGATTCACAATTCAATATTGCATATTTATCAGGATCAACATTATAATAGCCACCATTGCTTGGCATATGGAAAAAGCAATAAAGATTTTCTTCTGCTATTGATTCAAAAGAGAGGTTACCAGCAACACGACGTTTCCTCGAACTATTCTCGAGCATCTCATCAACCAATTTTTCAGATCTAAATTGCAGTTCATTAAATCTGGTGTAACGCAGGGCGGCGAGCGGAGTAATCACTAAAAAACATAAGTATACAGTAATTATTATACAGATAATAACAATAGATAACCCAATTCTAATCAGATTATACCTTTGTTTTTTACCATAACAATGGCACAGTCACGTGTTGCTGCATCCCATTCAGCGTTGAGGGAACATAAAGAGAACATATGTTCTGGATATTGACGATTTGGAATCTTCTCTTTTTTAATGGTATTTAACAATTTTCGTTCATCATGAGTTATCCTCTGATGAATAACTTTAGGAGGATGAAGTGTGGTACGCCAATAACGAGCTTTCAAGCAATCATTGGGAATAACTTCGCTGTTAATAAAGAAAAAAGTACTCTACCAATTTTCATTGGTATCACCTGAATTAAGCAAAAACCCATCCAGGGTAAGACAAAACCATTATTTATCAAAAGGTTTTATAGTTGTAAAATTAGAAAAAAGACGCACAGAAGGGGTAATATCTCGAGCCCTCCAGTACATCTCAAATAACAAGATTTTCCAAATGGACATAGGCTCGAATTGCCCAATACTAACGCCATAAAAGCAACAAACATCCAAGTAGAATTTCGTAAACGGGATACGAAGATGAGAAAAGTATAAAGCATGACCATAAATAGCTACTTTTCCAGAGGGAGGTTGAGAAGCACGTTCATGAGGACCAGGAACAACAGCATCGGCACCAAAAAATTTGGGAAAAGCAATTCTGACGCGATCAAGATAGATTGAGGAGATTCTGCTTGGAATATCTTCAACATTAAAAATAGCCATTGATTGCGTAGTTAAGAAAGGAATTTTGGACAGATGTTTAAGGTAGATGAAGGAAATAAATTTGGTCCGAAGTAAATATGATGCAGTAAAAATTGGGTAATAAATAGCCAAGTGGAAGATGAATAGTTGGCGGTTAATCGTATGGATGACATGGTGCCACGTGTTAACTGAGTAAATATGTGGGAAAAGAAAAAATTGGAAAAAACAATTCAAAATCAAAAAAGGATTATTTTTTGCAGGTCATGATCAAAAAGTAACTGACATGGCGGAAAAAGTTCGGCTACAACAGGTTCTTGTTCCCGAAGAAAAAGGCATTATTTATTTTTTAGTTTAATGACTTTATTTTTTACAAAAATAAAGACATTAAACTGGGGGGACTTAATGGTGTATCCTAGGGGATACACGCATAAAAATACCATTTTCATACAGAAAAATTGATCATGGAGCACAAAAGATAATTAAATTTGGTGACTTTCAGTATTTACCACCCAGCGTACAGTAGGCCGCCCAGCGTCAAGCGTAAGCCATGCAGGCAGCTTCTATGCATAAGCCCTTTAGCTCAGCGCGTGAATGGCACGCAGCCACGTCAGCAGACACCACCGACCTTCCAGATATTTCGTGTAACAGAACCACTCAGTAATTGACACGTGTATCCCGAGAATTTCGGACAATCTACGCCTATAAATAGACCCCCTGTGTCACCACATTTCACATCATCATTATGATCCGAACTTCAGTAAGAGAGAAGTATACTTTCTCTGTCACACAGTTCTTTCTCACTCTAAAAGCACATTAGCCGCTTAGCAGCAATACGCTAGACGGATCATTAGAGACTGATCCACAAATTGATTGAGGCCACCCCACAGATCTTACATCTGTGTTCCTGGTCTGCAGAGATTATTTCTCGAGGGCAAATAACAATTAACAGTATACGCCACACGCTGACCAGCTATTGTCTTGTACTGGTACCTTAAAGCCGCTATACGGAAAATCGTACCAACATCATAAAACGAACACTAAATCTTAATTAATCGGGTTAAGAACCTAATCAATTTGTCACTAAGATTTTAGACTTTGAACATTCTAGCTAAGACGGATATCCCTACTCTCAACGTTAACCTTAAAGGGTTTAAACGACCTTAAGGATACTGTTTAGTCCCCAAAATAATTAAGAATTTAATTATGACAAAAACAACAATTATGTACACTAAAATGTTATGTGTAGCCATCATATGTTTATTTATGTATAGACAGCATTTGTTGCTATGCCAAGTGTTCTCATATGCTGCCTGGTCTACCAGCACAAGGTACACTGTATTCTTCATTTAGCATAGGATAAGTGCCTAGCAAATCATGAAGTTCAAGTGAACCAGTAAAACAGAACCAACATAGTTGATAGCAGCATACAACACTTAGATAGCTATGCTCCATTACAAACATAGTAGTTTCCTGAGTAGTCTACATCAATTGTACTATTCAACAGAAGTCGAAGACAAAGTTGAACAGAAAAGGACACGTGTCGGCGGCTGACAAGTGACCTTACAAAACCACGTGGGAATGCAGAAGTTTAATACAATTATGTGCAGAAAAAATAGTGATGCCAAACCCAACATTGGGGTGTTCCTGGAAATAGCTACCAAAGAGGTGTAAAACTTTGGCAATGCCTAGGGAACCCAACATTCTATTTGTTTATTCAAATAGTGGTGACAAACCGAATTGTGATATTCCTGCAAATAGCTACCAAAGAGGAAAGAAGAGAGCACGCTCTCTGATGTAGTTGTTCCCACAATTACATACATCCTATGTACCAGTGGAGAAAGATCAATTACACGGATAAAAGGACTACTATAAATAGAAGTATTCACTATTGTAATATTTAGTGGCGTGAGTTTATTTAAATAGAGTCTAAACGTGTAATAGCTTAAGATATACTCTCTAGCTATAACTTTAGGTGAATCTGTAATCAACTAACTGTTATTCCGCCAAGAACAGTTGTGATTCTTTGTGATTTATATCAATAAAGAATAACTGTTGAAAATTACCTTTGACTCTTATTTAAATTTTCTGTTTGAATACTTAACCGTTACATTACTTAAGATAATGAAAAGAATTATATTCACCCCCCTCTATAATACTCTTGTTGTTAATCAACAGACCAACAACTGATATCAGAGCTTCAGTCTTGATAATTTCGTATCTTGGATCTAAATTCTCTCATGGCTGCATACACAAATACAGCTTACCTTGAAAATGGTTCATCCAATAGACCACCTAATTTGTTGAAGATGAATATGAAACCTGGAAGGCTAGGTTCATGTTTTACCTTGATTCTATTGACCCACTCATGCCTGGCATTATCGCAAATAACCCCTACATCCCTGAACATATTATGATGTTCCAGTTACTGAAGATACTCATGACATTCTAGGTAGAGAGGTTGTCCTTCCCCCATCTAGATGGAATGCTGAGGACAAACGTCGTGTTGGACTTGACCCTATGATCAAAACCATGATACCAATAACCTTACCTAACCATGTGTTCAAACTGATTAAGGGAAAACCAACTGCTAAGGCCATTTTATACTATCTTGATGTCACCTATGATGGTAAGGATGAAGTTAGGCAAAATAAGATCACTGCTTTGAAAAGATAATATGAAATGTTCTTTGCCTACAAGAGTGAAACCCTTAAACAAACTTTCATTAGGTTTAACTCCTTAGTAGCTGACCTGGATAGCTTGAAAATCAAGTATACTGATTTTGAACAGGTCAACAAATTTATTGACTCATTGCCTGCTAAATGGAAACATGTCACGGACCCACTCAGAACCACACAGACCTTAAAGAAATTTGACATGTTATCTCGGTATGGTACACTTTGGAACCATGAGAAGACCGAAGCAAAACTTGAACTTAACTTGGGAAAACTTTAAGTCTGCCCCCACCACTTCAAAAATTGTAAAGTCAGATGATACTGCTCTTGTTGCAGCTGCTAAAAAGAAAGCTCAAAAGGCTTAACTGGTTCAAAACCTAATGGTATAAGAAGAGGCAGCAGAAGATGACGAGAGTAGTGGTGCTGGGTCTAAGGAAAGTAGTAATGATGATGATGTTGAAGGGATGGCTTTACTGGCTAGGCAGTTCAAGTAATTCAATCGTAGTAGGACCAGTAAGCCACACAAAGTGAGTAGGAACCAAGTGCTAGGTATGGTAGTAAATCAGTCAAGGGCTCCAAATCTGAGTGTTACAATTGTGGGAAGGTAGGACACTTTGCATCTGAATGCATGTCCAGAAAACCTTCTTCACATGCTAACTCTTTTTCTAAAGCTGAGAAGTACAAAAACAAGTACAAAGCTATGAAAGCCCAAATGAAAGAAAAATCAAAGACTGAGAAGAATGAGAAGAAACCAGTAAAGATGCTAGTTGCTGAACATCATGATTGGGATGAAATCAGTTCATATTCATCTTCTAATAGTGAAACAGATGAGGATTGTGCTGGTTATGCTACTGGTAAAAAGCTGTGTTTGATGGCCAGAGAGGTAGTGGAGTTTGATGAGGAAGAAAGTGGTAGTACATTTTTAGCTGATATGAGGGAAGCTGATCTGAAAAAGGATTCACCTCAATGGAAATCTGAAATGTTGTATGATGTGTCAAAAGTGTGTGCTATAGTGCTTAATTTGCCTTTCAACTTTTAAATTTATAAAACCTTTATTTTACTTTTAACACCCTAAAGAGAAATAAGACTCGGTCAGATGTAGTATTTTAGGTTAACGTCCCAAAATAGCGTGAAAGTATATAAGAGTTGATTATTATATAGCTTAGTTCTTATTAAAGAACTAAAGATAGATTTTTATGTGTTTTTAGGTTGTTGATTCTTATCTCTTAGGAAAGAGATGAGTAAAGATATATTTCTAATAAACAAAAATAACAATTGCTTAATAAATAAAAGATAAATAAACAAATAAAAAATAAAAAGTAGTTACATGAACAAATAACTTCTACGGAAATCATATTAGGAAAGCTTCATAACTTATATTTACATAAATCAAGATTATAATCATAGACCAACTATTATCCCTAAATAGGTTAAGACAAGTGTTGCATATCATTCAATAGGCAGGACTTAAAGCATATTCTAGACACGTGATGTGCATGGCTAACATCTCAATTCTTAGTATTCAATTCAATTACATGATACATATCAATCTTATGATGAGGATTAACTTACAAATAGACTAACAAATTATATAAGCTATTAAACATGAAGTAGATCAACTCAAGTTACTAGCTGAAAGTTAATTTTTACTTGGTTCTCATGCAATCATTAATCAAACACATCCTAACAGAGGATCTTCGACTAAGCCTAACAATATTAAACTCTATTATATAAATATAATTCAAATTCAGCAGATTTATTACTAACCATGTTGTTTAACTTAATTGCATGCAATCCAATTTAACAAGTTTGATTGACTAGATCTAAACAAGTAGCATGAATCGAATGATATATCGTTGGATTAAGTGCTAATCAATCCTAAAATCTAACATTTAATCATTAAGAATGGCAAACATGCATATTAAAACATAGTAGAATGAAAACAGTTTAAATAATCATTACAGAAACTCGATCTATACAAATCTGGAAAAACCAGAAACTGCACTGAATGAAGCACTAAGCCGGCGGCGTTATTCCAGTCAGGCTGGCGGCTTGGACTGGTCAAGCCGGTGGCTTCATCTGATTCCCAGACAACGTTAGTTTTTGTGTACGCAACCACTATGAACGTTTAGTTCATAGTTAGAAACGAACATAAGTAATTAACAGTAAATAAAGACATAATTAAAGAGATACGGCAATAATAAAGTAAAGGTACCTTGGTTAATTGAAAGAAACTTGAATTCCAATGCAATATTACAACATTACATTAATAAGAAACCCAAAATTAAAGCCTAAACTACAGAATTTTGTAACTAGAGAGATATATAATGAAAATATACATTGAAAACTGTAAAATTCAGCCAGTATTTATAGACCTCAAAATTTGTGCCAAGTTGGAAGCTTCGTACGAAGTCGGGGGGCTTCCCTTGACGGTGACTTTTTCTCCACTCAAAACTTGTTTGTTACACTCAAGAAAACGCATTTATGTCCAAGCAGACGGCTTCAGATGTCAAGCCGGAGGTTTCTCTTTAGATTTGAGCTTAGAGGCCAAGAAAAACTTGCCCGACAAAATGTTGACTTTTTGACATAAAGTTGGCAGCTTCCCTTTAACCAAGCCCGCGGTTTCCTCCATTTTGTTGTAGATTTTTGTCTTGCGGTCGTTTTGACAGGTGGCTCGTCGAAAACGGAGTCCGGATGCTCAAGATATGGCTAAAACGGTGACAACACGCAGATTTTCTGTATTTCTTCACTACTTAGCTCCTTTTTTCTGTTTTTAGTCCTGTTTTAACACATTTCTCAAACAAAACATTAAAAATACCTTTTTCTTGATTTTATCCATTTTTTTATGTTAAAGTACTTAAAATATCTTTAAAATGCCAAAATAACTCCTTAAAATGTGTCTAAAAACATGTATAATTTTAGAGTTATCAAATCCCCCACACTTAAGCTTTGCTTGTCCTCAAGCAAATAAAGATTTAAACATTTTAGAAATATACTCCCCTAAGCATTTTAATCAAACATAGTATTTAATGAAATATTTTGACTTTACTTTGGTTAAACTTGTGTTTTCAGCTGCAAATTATCTTCAAAATTATTTTTCAATGATCAACACTTATTTATGATTTTCACCTAGGTAATGTATCAAAAGAAATGGGTAGTTTATATCGGAATTTGATTTATCAGGGTGGTCATGACACGGACAAAATTGGTGTAAAAGCGAAAGCAAAATGTAAAGTCAAAAAGATGTCTAATCATTAATGTTTAGTTATTATTATTATAAGAACTAGTCTGAACCAGACTAAGTTGTACAAGTGGTCCTAATGTTCATTAATCCAGATTTATACAACAGTTGGTCAATATTGGACTCTTTTATTTTGTAACTTGAGCTTTTAAAAGTGTGTGGTTCTTAATGGAACTCTTTTCTCTCTCGCTCTCATCACTCTCATTAACCTTCATTGGGCTCTTATGCTTTTCATTTCTTTTGCTTTCATGCTTAGCATTAGCTTTACATTTGGAAATGTTCTCTAAGTTGGTCCTCATTGAGACTCTTTTGCTGCCTCAGTGGTCCATGCTTATTCTGTAATATGGTAGTTCCTATATGTTTGCAATCATTTTACAATATTTGGCGTTTACTTCCTATCTTAAACAAGTAGTCCGATCTCGAAGTTGAGAGTAGTTCTATTAGCTTTAAGATTAGATTAATGAAAAAACATAAGTTTGACTAAGAATTTAAACTTCCAAAAATAATAGGGTTAGGAATGGTAATTTGGTTTAATTGGGGTATTCCTAAAAAGGTTTAGATTTCTAATGGTAATTAACTGAAATTTTGTTAGCACTCTATATATTTGGATATATATGTGACGACCCAAAAATTTTTGACCAAATTTAAACTTAATCTTTATATGATTTAATGTTTCCGACACGATAAGTAAAGTCTGTAATGTTGAAATCTCAAAAACTTTAAACTGTGTTCATATATTCAATTGACCTTCGACTATTCCCAATGATTCACGAACCACTATTTGTAAATAGATACATATATATTTAAATATATGAATATATAATTTGAAATATAATTTGAAATACTATATGCTTTAATATTAAATTTTTTTATGTAAAATAAAATAAAATGTGATATTGTAATAATTATTATTTAAAATATATCAATATATATAGTTAAAGTATATTAAATATATATATGTGATTTCGAATTTATTTAGTAAAAGACAGTGACACTCATTTATCATTTGATCGATATTAAACGAGTTTAAAAAAAAGAGAACTTATATGGATTTAAAATAAACGTTAGTCCATAAATAGATTTTATCAATCATAGGTATATTAAAAATAAATATTAAATGATTGTAATACTCGTTGGAAATTTCAATTATTATTTATAGTTATTATTAGCATTATTATTAAACTTAGTATTTTATTAAATATTTTATCATTATCCTTGGTATGTGTATTATTGTTATTACTTTTATTATTATTATTATTATTATTATTATTATTATTAAAAATATTATTATTTTTAATATTTATATTTATTAATTATTAATATTAAATAAGCAAACAGACAGCTTCCAAAATCGGTTTCAAGTCCTTTTCTACTTTTCCTGATGCAAGCATTTTTCATCCATGATTGGAGTATTAGTGGGATTTCATTGTTTCTAATTATCACCTAACTCTTATATATCATACATATACATATGCAACTAGGATAGTAAAACATCACCACACCCATTTACAGATTCTTGTTTACTAGACTACCTTTTTGTTACCCATCCCTATCTATCAATTCCTATCTTTATCTATCTTATATTTATTTCTGTTTCCAATTGATATCCGTGAATTGATTAGGCGAATATGTTTAAAATTATTACTGGTTACCTTTTAGACTTTATCATGATTGATATGTTTCTTGTTTCGTTCCATCTAATAATTTAGCATATGTATACCCATATGGGTATTAGGATAGCAACCACCACCGCATATTTCCTTATATAATTATATACATAAACGTACATGAAAAATCACCATTCTCAAATCCATTACACTTATTATTCTATCACCACCACCATATTCTCTTGTGATCTTGGTTCGACACAACAAACCATACCATGTCCGCCACCATCTTCTTCAACTAAGACAACCCATCCGTCACCCTTAACCTCTCAAAAACACCACCAACAACAACCATCTACTACCACGGGTAATTATATTTTTCTGTCAATCAACAACAATGAAACTAGACTGTTGTTATTCGAGTTCTTGCTTCCATGTCTACTGTTTCTGCTTCTGGTTCGAAACCCATTACCACATCACCAACTTGCTCGATGTTTCTCTTTGACGAACCAATTAACCACCATCTTCAATTGTCCTAGCTATAGTTTAAAGAAACCCACTCAACAAAACAAAACCCATTAACGAGCTACTATTACATATGATCACCACCACCGAGAACCCCAACCCTCAATATTTTCCACGTTTCCCTTTCTTCTTTCTCTATTGCCATCGATCACCACCTCCACCATAACCACCGCCACTGCTAACACTCCTGTTTCTGTTTTCGAATAAAAATAACAATCACCAACTTGTCAACATGTTTGCTGCAGCTGCTGTTACTATATATTTTTTTCTTTTCTTCCTCCGACTAAGCTGGTATACTTGCAACTGTATGATCTTTCTTCTATACTTACCTCATGTTTCTATTTATGTTATGAAGGTGAGAATGATTGATGATAATAATTGAGGATGATAACTAATATAATAAGGATGGCGGGTCACATTTAAAGTTTTGTCAACTTGGAAATAAAGAACATACTTAATCAATACACTATCATATATACACAAGTGGATCAAGTTGGAAGTTGTTGGTCGACCAACATGGGGTCCGTTCCTTTTTGTTATTGAATCGAAATCCAAACCCACTACAAGCCTCACCATAGTAATTGTTCAAGCTACAGCCATTTTTTTTTATTTCAGTTCGAACGCTCCTGCTATCTCCATTATTTGAGTCACGGTTTGACCAAAAACCACTATCTTTATTTTTTTATGCTGCTACTGCTGTTACTATTCGTGACCCAACAAAACCCACGAAACATATGGTTGTTACTGCTTGTTCTTTCCTCTTTCGATTACAACTATCATCATTAGTTGTTTCTTATTCGAACAATGACATCAAAACAAACCCTTCGAAACCTGCTGCAACCCTTGTTAGATTGATAACTGTTACGCTGCTATTCATCATCTTCTTTTTCTTTTTCTTTTTCTTTTTTTCGAACACCATAATTGAACAAAGCTTCCTTTTATAATTAATGGAAGATGATGTGATGATGACAGTATGATGATACTGGTACACTGTTAGACTTATTGATCATGGCGGCTGTTGAACAAGGTTTTCAGTTTTCCACTCGCGACATCTGACTTCCCTATTTATTCTTGTACACTGACACTTTCAACCCATATCAAATTACTTGGGCTGTGATCCTGTTTAGATTACTTATTGGGCCGTTAATATAAGACCAAGCCAAATATTTAATGGGTCGACCATTCTATTGTTAGTGGCGTATTCTGCTTCAATTTCCATAATGTAAACGATGAATATAATGGTGGTATCATGGTGACAATGAATGAAATGATGATGATATTATTCACAGTTGATGAATGAAGACTGAGATGTTACAATGATGGTTCTGTGAACGTCAATAATGAAATGATAGATGAAAGATGATATTGTGATGTTATGATCATGATAGGTGATGCTTAATAATGATTATGATATAATTGATAATAAATCAAAGTAGTAAAGATGTTATAAGACGATGATGAAATGTGTATGATGATGATGGTTTAAGATGAAAATGGTAAACTGCCTGTACATGTTAAATCATTAAAACGAGTGAAATATTATAAGAAAGTAAGGTGCGGAGCAATGGTTAAGGGTATTTGTCTTTAACCGAGAGGTCTCGGATTCAAGCCCGGTCAGTGGCGCTTTCTTTTTAAAGCTTGATTTTAAAGGTAGTAATATATTTATTTAATTATTTAATTATTTAATTATTTAATTATTTAATTATTTATTATTATTATTATTATTATTATTATTATTATTATTATTATTATTATTATTATTATTATTATTATTATTATTATTATTATTATTAGCATTATTATTATTATTATTATTATTATTATTATTATTATTATTATTATTATTATTATTATTATTACTATCATTGAGATTATTAGTATTATCAATAAAATTATCATTTTTAGAATTCTTATTATTATTATCAGTATTATTATTATTATTAGTATTAACAATATTTTTATTTTTATTATTATTATTATTATTATTATTATTATTATTATTATTATTATTATTATTATTATTATTATTATTATTATTATTATTATTATCATTATTAACATATATCATTATTTTTATTGTATCATTTTTATTAACATTACTATATAATATTAAAATATTTTAATAAACATTTATAGAAGTAAACTTACTGTAGTAATAATAAATACTAATTAGTTATTTAAAATGAATAACATAAATATATCTAACTTACTAATTTAATATAACAAATTATGGATTTTTAATATTAATAAAGCTATATAAATATTAATTATTATAAATATATATATATATATATATATACAAAGTAAGTATATAGGACCTATAACTTAAGATATAATATATGAATTTGTTCAATTACAACTACATGTGTTAATATATATATAAATGATATAGGTTCGTGAATCCGAGGCCAACCCTGCATTGTTCAGTATCGTCGTATGCATATCTTTGCTACAAAATATCGTATAGTGAGTTTCATTTGCTCCCTTTTTAAATGCTTTTGCAATATATATTTTTGGGACTGAGAATACATGCGCTGCTTTTATAACTGTTTTACGAAATAGACACAAGTACTTGAAACTACATTCTATGGTTGGATTATTATACCGGATATCACCCGTTTTAGCTTGGTAGCCTAAGAATTTGGGAACAGGCCCCCAAATTGACGTGAATCCTGAAGATAGATCTATGGACTTTAACACGTCCCATCCGGGTTACGGGTGCTTTAGTACTTCGATTTTATATACAGATGAGTGTACCTGTATATTGGGGATATTCTAGATACATTTGTTAATGTCGGTTACCAGGTGTTCACCATATGAATGATTTTTATGCACTTGCGAGTGTAAGATTATTTATGAAGAATGAAAATCTTGTGGTTTATTAAAATGATGGAAATGATTGATTACGATAAACTAATGAACTCACCAACCTGTTGGTTGACACTTTTAAGCATGTTTATTCTCGGGTATTAAAGAAATCTTCCGCTGTGCATTTGCTCATTTTAGAGATATTACTTGGAGTCATTCATGACATTTTTCAAAAGACGTTGCATTCGAGTCATTGGGTTCATCAAGATTATTATTAAGTCAATTATAGATTGAATATATTCTGAAATGCTATGCATGCCTGTCAACTTTCGATGTAATGAAAGTTTGTCTTTTAAAAACGAATGCAATGTTTGTAAATGTATCATATAGAGGTCAAGTACCTCGCGATGTAACCAAATGTAATGTATTCATCCAGATGGATTAGGACGGGTCATTAAAATATATTCAAGTGCTAACAACCTGGGTACTACTTAAATTGGCTTTAAAACAAAAGGCTAATAAAAAATAAAATCCTAGATATTTCTTTATCATTTACATTAGCTTAATTTTAGGTGTTTTATATTTCTTTTCAATTTATTCCATCTCAAAATTTAAAAATTTCACCATATAGGGAGTCAAAAACTAGTTACTTTTAAAAGTATGAATTATTAATTACAAAGCAACAATTTTTTATAATGTAGGAAAAACAAAATCAAGTGTGATTTTTAAATCATAAAAACCTCATTTTATTAGTATTTCCTTAACAATTTTCAAAAACTTTATCTTGATTTTTAATTTAGTGAAGAATTCATCCCTCCCCCACACTTATTTCATGCTATGTCCTCATTAGCATAAAATCAGACTTATAAAAATATAGGACAGGTAAATAATATTAAATAGAAAGAAGAATGATGTTACTTGAAAGTAGAGTGTAGTTACAGGAAGTTGTAGAAGTTGAATTTGAAGAACACTCGGCCAATCACCCATTTATTCAAATAATCACTAATAAAAAGGAAATAAATACGTTCTTCTTTATTAACGAGTCATAAGCTTGACTCGACCCCATTTAAATTTTTCCTTATCATTACTACATTTCGACTCATTTACACGTGTTCACCAAATAAAACGTCTAATTAAACATAAGAAACACGTCTAATTAACTTTAAAATAAATATAAAAACGGAACACGTCTAAATAATAGAAATAACACGTCTAATTAAACAAAGGGGACACGTCTAATTAACTTTACAATTTAAAAATACGGAACGCGTATAAACAACAGAAGGAACACGTCTAATTACAAACCAACAACACGTCTAAATAACTATAACACCTATAATTGGTAACCACGTCTAATTAGTTTTACCGGGAACAAGTCCAATTGACAACACGTCTAATTAACTTACAAGGAACACGTCTAAATAACTAAGATGAACACGTCTAATTGAAACACGTCTAATAAACTTACCAGGTACATGTCTAATTAACCTAACACGTCAAATTTGTTTTCTAACCCTAATATCCGTAACATATTAACAGGAAGTTAATTTTATTAGCGGTTTGAGGTTTGGAAGAGAGTTGATGTTTGCGTGAATTAGGAATGTATTTGAATTGGGAATGATTAATTTTTGAAAAGATAACTATACTTCATGATTATAATACAAAACATGTATAGTATAATAATTGGTTTGTTGGGTTAAGTTGTCTAATCTGATGTAGGATAGTTTCAATTGTTATGTCTAAATTATTATTGAAAGGATCCGAAACTAATCATCCGGACATCGTCCATATAGATTAAAAACGAATTACAATAGTTGATAACATCGCGAGGTACTTGACCTCTATATGATACATTTTACAAACGTTGCATTTATTTCTTAAAAGCAATCTATTATTACATCGAGAGTTGACATATTAGCCTAACATTTTATAACAACCAAATGATCTAATCTGCCATTTGCATAACAATAGTCTTTAATGAACTTCAATGACTCGAATGCAACGTCCTTGTATCATAGCTTAAATGGTCCCAAACAATATCCTTAATATGAGCTAATGCACAGCGGAAGACTTAATTCGTACCTGAGAATAACATGCTTTAAAACGTCAACATAAAGTTGGTGAGATATATAGGTTTGTTGCTAGCAGCGTTATAACAATGGACCACAAGATTTCGTATATAATCATTTCAATAAAAATATTCTAAGTGGTTGAGCACTTGGTAACCATACTTAACATTTAATCACGTCGCATATTCCCTTTAATATGAAATCTTACTACACCGTACCAAGGTGTAGTCGCAAAACGAAGTACTGTGCAACCGTTGAATACTGGTCGTCCAGTCCGGTTGGGGTTGTCAGGCCCAATAGATCTATCAACAGGATTCGCGTTTACAATACCGCTGTAAATATTAGTTACCAAGCTACAGGGAAGTATGCCAGTGGTACAACTCAACGTAGAATATATTTTTCAGTTACTTGTGTCCATAACGTAAATCATTTATAAAAACAGCGCATGTATTCTCAGCCCAAAAATATTTAGAGTTTAAAAGGGACTATATACTCACTGTTGTCTCGAAGATATATATATTTTTGACTTGGTCTTCCGGTTGATATCACGAACCTATCCATATATAATATATCAATATATTTTCATTTTAAACAAACATCTCGTATATATATTTATAATACTTTTAATACTTTGAATAATTCCTTAGTCCGTAGTTAGCGTTTCGATGTTAGTAATTCAATTTTAATGGTTCATTTTTAGATGTTTAATATACCCGCAATAAATAAACCCCCAACGAAATAAATAAAACTCCCATAAAACCCCATCGTATATGTGTTGGTCGAGATTAATCTTGACCCATGGTACCGGTGTTGTCAAATGACGTGTTGCGTACATAAAGTACCGGTGTTGTCAAATGACGTGTTGCGTACAATCATGGGATCTTATGATTAATCTTCTCGTGTTGTTTACGGGTGATCCTGAACCATATGAAATTGAATTATGAGTACATATATATAAAATATCATGTTATCTTAGAAATATGTGATTTATATCTTTTTTTCCAATTGATCCCGTAGTTGAAATGATCTAGGATAACCAATTTTGTTTCGGTCATAGTTTCTTCGTTACAAGTCCGTTTTCGTTGATTCAAATTGCCATCTTCTTGGATCGAGTTCTTCTTTAAGACTATGAACTGTAAATACCTTGGTTTGTATTCAAAATCATACGGCATAAGTGAAACATTAGTGAAACATATGAAGTTAAACATTTTGTTACAAAAAAAAAAAATCATTTAATGACCATTTTTCTAAAAATACTTATACTTTGAAAAACCAAGTTTTACCTTATTAAATTAGCATATATTTAAGTTATATTACAGGTCTTGAAGTATTTTAAAAGTTAAGTTAGAAGGATCTATTTAGTTTGCAAACAAGTTTGAAAACATTCAAACTATGTTCTTGTTGTTAAACTTTTGTACCACAAAATAAGATAGCTATATATATATGAATCGAACAAGGTTATGAACATAGATTCTACCTCAAGTTCCTTGGATAAGTTTGCTGTAAAAGAGGATTAAAAAGCTAGAACCAAAAGGGTGATGGAAGTGGATGAAAGATTGGAAGTAAGTTTGTGTTCTTGGAAGGATTTCTTGAAGTGTTTTTGTATGGTTTTCTTATGGTGTTTAAGTAAGGTTTTTGAAGCTATATCTTTATGGAACTTTGCTGGATTGTTGAAGGTGTTTAAGGGTTATAAGTGTGTGTGTTTTAGCTAGGAGATTGAAGTAGTAAATGAATCAAAAATGATGATACATATATACTCCTAAAAATGTGATCTTTAAGGATAACATGACAAAAATTTAGTTTGTAATCTTATGTATTTGTCAAACAATAATACAAAAGCAATTACCTTATACCTAGGGTAGTAACAAGGGCTGGTTAGGTGGTGATTTGATGTGTATATACCAATAGTAAATACGTATAGAAGCTAGGTATGATACGAGTACAAATACTCTAGATATACGTATAGAAATTTTGTGAAAAATGGAATGAGGATTCAAATATAGCTATCTTTTGTGAATACACTTATATGATTTTATGTATTTAAGTCTTAAAAGTGAGTAACTACATTACTTATACGATATATGTATAAACATTATAAGTCTTAAGTATTTATGTCAAATAACGTTACGTATAGTTATCGTTTTGAAAACTTAAGTTAGTAGTTTCAAAATATACTTATAACTTATAGTTTTTGATACAAAATAAGATATTAAAACATTCATTAATCATGTTAAATATGTATATATACATATATATACGCAAACGTATAATTATCATATATTGTATAGTTCGTGATATCGTTGGTCAAACTAGACGGTCAAACGTTGTGTAAAACTCTTTTCGGAAATATAAATCTCGACAATTTGGATTACTTATCATGTTGGTAAGTTTTAATTTATGTAAATATTAATCTTATAAGTATAGAACGATCGAAAAAAAAATGCGGGTCAACTTTAGGGTTTTTGCTTATCGTGTCGGAACCATATAGAGATTAGAGTTTAAATTTGGTCGGAAATTTCCGGGTCGTTACAGTACCCATCCGTTAAAGAAATTTCGTCCTCGAAATTTGGTAGAGGTTGTCATAAATAACCATAGGAATGTTTTCATGACGAATATGAGGTAATAATGAAATTTTATCATTATTGAAAGATTTAGATAAAACGATTTGGTTATGTGAGACGCACGAGCGAAGCTATCACAAAAAAAAAAATGAAATGAGTAAATATGGAATCGTTTTTAATCGATGACGTGGTTTAGAATTGATTTCCGGGATTTAAGGGATTTAGGAAAAATCTTACGTAATAAGATTTGGTTATTCGGCGATCAGAATCTTCTTTGATTTAATGCGGTAATCTGTTTCGATTTCTCTGTCGGATATTTCACTATAAATCCACCCCTTCGTTTCCTTATTTTTCACAACTCGCATCTTCTACTCTTTCTCCTTAATTCCTACTTTAAGGTATCCTTTGAAATGCTTCATCCCGTTCTGATTTTTGTTATACTTCTAACTTTTATATCTTTCATTCTTCTCTTCCATCTACCGCCAGAAGAATCTATTCACTTTTATGATTTTCTTGGAATTATAATGTTTCTAATTCTCCCGTGTCTTTACGTCGCCATACGTATTGATATACATGGTTTGTAGTTTCTGGGTGGTTGTTGGGTTTGATATCTTTCCTTATACTTCGATGCTCCTGCTTCTGTTTTCCATAATCATTGTCATCCATAGTTAATATTCTCTCCTATTTGCTGTGATCTATACCCCAATTTCTATTTTGGGACTTTGTCCCTTCGTTTCTTCTTCCCGTCCTTGAGTCAAGCGATCAATAGTTCGGAATTCGTAGGTATAAAATTTGGAATGAACCTAGCTATTGGTTTTAGAATAAAATTGTAATGGCACGATCTTGATTCGTTAAATTACTCGAATATTCCGGAAAAATAGAACTATCAAGGTGATACGTTCTAATATGTTTGGAGACTTGATAGAATGTAAGAGCCGTGTAACATGGCACATGATGACGGTATTGTGAATCATCACATTCCATTAGAAACTTAACATGAGTTACTGTAATATAATGAAGTTGATCAAGTTTCATTATATTATACTAATTCATGCATCAGTTCCCAACACTACTTCAAATTATTTATATTTTAATCTCGGAGGTTTCAAAATTTAGAAATTTACACAGTTTCTTTTATATTGTAACGCAGATGTTACAGAGAGATAAATGATCGCAGATAGGAATAGTTGTAAAAATATCTCCAGAAATATGAAAAATATGTATAACGAATGATATGAAGATATCTTATAATATCTAAGATAAGATGATGATGAAAAATATCATCCGGGCAAGGTTTTGAATAAAGAGTAGGGTTCTTACTGACGGTTTCAGCAGGTACGGAATCGTTTGTATTCTTTGACAGCAGGTTCAATCCCTGTGATTTATCCACAGCCTCTTTCATACTTTGCTTCATCCGTTTTCTAGTTCCAAATTTTTTTTTTTCTCAGCTTTACCACCTTACTATACTTTGTCATCAAACTTTTGACCGTTAAAGTCGTTTACAGTTTTTGCTGCTTCGTTAGCATTTCAAGAACTATTTCATAGTCCCGGGTGTTTTTCAGAAACTTCACGTCTAGATTATGAAATTCTTAGGGATAGACATTATAGATATGATGGAAGAAGTTCCGCGAGATTTTCAAAATACTGATTGTTGATTTCGCCAAAAGGATAACGATCTGCTGGTGCACCTGTTGATGTTGTCGAGGGATATAAAAGGTTTTCCGGTAATGACGGCGAAAGGACAAGGTATAAATATCATGATTATAATAGAAATAATCTCACTGAAAAGTCGAAGTGGAGCTGTGACAAAATTAGCTTCTTGAAAAGGAATTGTAGGGTTGTTCTTGCTAATAAATGGCAAAGGATTCAATACGTTATGTGTTAAATTATGAATTTGGGTTCGAGAGTTCTTCAGGTGTATAACTGTATGTATAAATCTTCATTCCGTAGGCGAGGTGCGGCGGGTTCAACTTCTCGGTCGAGGTGTTTTCAGGAATCATGAAAGGATTTGAATGCGAATTGTAATCGTCAAGTTACGAATGAGGTTTAAGATAAAATCAAGTGGCAAGCTTGAAGAATTGTTTAGTTTCATAGGTTACAATCAACATTTTAATTCATTTTAATTGTCCAATGTTTTCTTCTTTATGCCACTTGTTGGATTCTGGTAGGTCAAAATCCGAATATGAAATTTGATTGAAAATGGTTATTCTGGGGTGAGCGGATACGAATATCGGTGGTTGTAAGTAAGATAATAGATAACCGTTGAATCAGATTCAAGAATGTACAATATAACTTATTAATGTGAATTCTAAATATTCCTCGGGTACTACCCACCCGTTAAAATATTTTCATCATTAATAGTTTGTACGAAGGAATTTTTAATTACTATCTTTATGAAAATATACTTGCATATATATTTTCTTCAGAGATAATCATAGATTTAATGAGTCAATAAGATATTAAACTCATTTGATTTATCGTTAATTCTAGATTACATAATCTCTAAGACTTTAGAAATTACATAATCGTCATACGATACGTAAAGCGAAGATAATCGATGTAGAACGATATATAGAACGAAGATCATACTCGAAGTACAGATATTGAGTCGTGTGATGTTGATATTCGAGATACAGATTGTGATGTTGAGATTTAAGGCGCGGTTGTTATTGGGGTGATAAAGGTACTGTCGGCGTTGACGATGGTAGTACGGATTATGCTGCTGGTGCTGCTGTTGGTGTTTGTAACCTTCGCACCATATTCTCCAAAACCACTACCCGAGCACGGAGTTCGTTGACTTCTTCTATTACACCGGGATGATTGACGGTTGGAACGAGCGAATGAACAAGATTCGAAATATGGGATAGTATGTAATCATGACGAGATACTCTAGAAATGAGCGAGAAAATGGTGTTTCGAATAGGTTCGCCGGTAAGTGCTTCAGGTTCATCGTTAAGAGGACAATTTGGTGGATGGAATGGATCACCTTCTTCTTGCCTCCAGAGATTTAGTATATTACGAACCCATCCCCAATTCATCCAAAATAGATGATGGGAAATTGGTTGATCCATTCCGGTGACGCTGTTCTCGGAGCTCGAATGGAAATCCATATCGGCGTAGCTATCGAAGTCGGAGGAATTCGAACTGGATGAAGAATCCATCTTGTATAGTCGGAGAAGTGAATTTTTGGTTTGGAATAGATTATAGGAGTTGGGTTTGGCACTCTTCAATACATAATTTACATATGTATATATATAATATCAAAATCCCATGAATTACGGAGAATCTTTGAAATACGTCAGGCAATGTCTAGAGTAACAGATACGCTAGGATATGAATTTTGTCTATACACTATCGATGCACTAAATGCAGTAAGACGTGTCTAGACTTAAGAATGATAAGCAGGCAGTTCCCTAAGGATGATAAGCAGATGATTTCCGACTAGGATTGATAAGCAAAATTTTTGACAGGCAGACACGGTCAAAGTCCAGACTCACTTAATGTATCCTAACAACTACTAGTTAGACACACTAATGCAAGGCCTGGTTCGCTAAGACCAACGCTCTGATACCAACTGAAAGGATCCGAAACTAATCATCCGGACATCGTCCATATAGATTAAAAACGAATTACAATAGTTGATAACATCGCGAGGTACTTGACCTCTATATGATACATTTTACAAACGTTGCATTTATTTCTTAAAAGCAATCTATTATTACATCGAGAGTTGACATATTAGCCTAACATTTTATAACAACCAAATGATCTAATCTGCCATTTGCATAACAATAGTCTTTAATGAACTTCAATGACTCGAATGCAACGTCCTTGTATCATAGCTTAAATGGTCCCAAACAATATCCTTAATATGAGCTAATGCACAGCGGAAGACTTAATTCGTACCTGAGAATAACATGCTTTAAAACGTCAACATAAAGTTGGTGAGATATATAGGTTTGTTGCTAGCAGCGTTATAACAATGGACCACAAGATTTCGTATATAATCATTTCAATAAAAATATTCTAAGTGGTTGAGCACTTGGTAACCATACTTAACATTTAATCACGTCGCATATTCCCTTTAATATGAAATCTTACTACACCGTACCAAGGTGTAGTCGCAAAACGAAGTACTGTGCAACCGTTGAATACTGGTCGTCCAGTCCGGTTGGGGTTGTCAGGCCCAATAGATCTATCAACAGGATTCGCGTTTACAATACCGCTGTAAATATTAGTTACCAAGCTACAGGGAAGTATGCCAGTGGTACAACTCAACGTAGAATATATTTTTCAGTTACTTGTGTCCATAACGTAAATCATTTATAAAAACAGCGCATGTATTCTCAGCCCAAAAATATTTAGAGTTTAAAAGGGACTATATACTCACTGTTGTCTCGAAGATATATATATTTTTGACTTGGTCTTCCGGTTGATATCACGAACCTATCCATATATAATATATCAATATATTTTCATTTTAAACAAACATCTCGTATATATATTTATAATACTTTTAATACTTTGAATAATTCCTTAGTCCGTAGTTAGCGTTTCGATGTTAGTAATTCAATTTTAATGGTTCATTTTTAGATGTTTAATATACCCGCAATAAATAAACCCCCAACGAAATAAATAAAACTCCCATAAAACCCCATCGTATATGTGTTGGTCGAGATTAATCTTGACCCATGGTACCGGTGTTGTCAAATGACGTGTTGCGTACATAAAGTACCGGTGTTGTCAAATGACGTGTTGCGTACAATCATGGGATCTTATGATTAATCTTCTCGTGTTGTTTACGGGTGATCCTGAACCATATGAAATTGAATTATGAGTACATATATATAAAATATCATGTTATCTTAGAAATATGTGATTTATATCTTTTTTTCCAATTGATCCCGTAGTTGAAATGATCTAGGATAACCAATTTTGTTTCGGTCATAGTTTCTTCGTTACAAGTCCGTTTTCGTTGATTCAAATTGCCATCTTCTTGGATCGAGTTCTTCTTTAAGACTATGAACTGTAAATACCTTGGTTTGTATTCAAAATCATACGGCATAAGTGAAACATTAGTGAAACATATGAAGTTAAACATTTTGTTACAAAAAAAAAAAATCATTTAATGACCATTTTTCTAAAAATACTTATACTTTGAAAAACCAAGTTTTACCTTATTAAATTAGCATATATTTAAGTTATATTACAGGTCTTGAAGTATTTTAAAAGTTAAGTTAGAAGGATCTATTTAGTTTGCAAACAAGTTTGAAAACATTCAAACTATGTTCTTGTTGTTAAACTTTTGTACCACAAAATAAGATAGCTATATATATATGAATCGAACAAGGTTATGAACATAGATTCTACCTCAAGTTCCTTGGATAAGTTTGCTGTAAAAGAGGATTAAAAAGCTAGAACCAAAAGGGTGATGGAAGTGGATGAAAGATTGGAAGTAAGTTTGTGTTCTTGGAAGGATTTCTTGAAGTGTTTTTGTATGGTTTTCTTATGGTGTTTAAGTAAGGTTTTTGAAGCTATATCTTTATGGAACTTTGCTGGATTGTTGAAGGTGTTTAAGGGTTATAAGTGTGTGTGTTTTAGCTAGGAGATTGAAGTAGTAAATGAATCAAAAATGATGATACATATATACTCCTAAAAATGTGATCTTTAAGGATAACATGACAAAAATTTAGTTTGTAATCTTATGTATTTGTCAAACAATAATACAAAAGCAATTACCTTATACCTAGGGTAGTAACAAGGGCTGGTTAGGTGGTGATTTGATGTGTATATACCAATAGTAAATACGTATAGAAGCTAGGTATGATACGAGTACAAATACTCTAGATATACGTATAGAAATTTTGTGAAAAATGGAATGAGGATTCAAATATAGCTATCTTTTGTGAATACACTTATATGATTTTATGTATTTAAGTCTTAAAAGTGAGTAACTACATTACTTATACGATATATGTATAAACATTATAAGTCTTAAGTATTTATGTCAAATAACGTTACGTATAGTTATCGTTTTGAAAACTTAAGTTAGTAGTTTCAAAATATACTTATAACTTATAGTTTTTGATACAAAATAAGATATTAAAACATTCATTAATCATGTTAAATATGTATATATACATATATATACGCAAACGTATAATTATCATATATTGTATAGTTCGTGATATCGTTGGTCAAACTAGACGGTCAAACGTTGTGTAAAACTCTTTTCGGAAATATAAATCTCGACAATTTGGATTACTTATCATGTTGGTAAGTTTTAATTTATGTAAATATTAATCTTATAAGTATAGAACGATCGAAAAAAAAATGCGGGTCAACTTTAGGGTTTTTGCTTATCGTGTCGGAACCATATAGAGATTAGAGTTTAAATTTGGTCGGAAATTTCCGGGTCGTTACAGTTATCAATTGTTTTGCTATAAAAATTCATCATATCTAACACTATAACACATCACAAGATTTGATTGATTCTACAACACAACCATGAACTCTATAACACACCATGATTCATACGATTACACAACACGTTTACACAACACGATTGTAAACATAATATAACACTATATTAACAACATATACACTTATAAACATCCAATAAATACACTATATATAACCTATAACCTAACCTAGTAGTGCAGAACCTAGACATAAACCTGGACAGCTATAAACATCCCATAAACACACCTAGACATAAACCCATAAACCTGGACGTAAAACTTGAAATCCTATAAACACCCCATAAACACACCGGGACATAAACCTAGACACAAACTACAACGATAGACATATCACAAAGTTTAAGTACATACCATATAGGCATTTATTTAAGAATTAATTACATCACAAAGTGTTAAGGTTACGTTGGTAGCATAATTTACATCATCAAGTATCTAACAATTAAAAGCTTGCGCTGACATAACGCTTAAGCTTCAAAAATAAAGACCATTAAAATACATCCATAGTCACCAAAAGCATCTAATTCAACCTACTAATTACGCATTCTGCCTATACAAAATCAAAATTGCATAAGGGTAATCTGCTTCCATACCCAAACATATTATCAATCCAAGTTGTGAACATCATCCCACGCCACCTCAAACCTGCGATTCTTGCGGTTAAATGCAAACCAAAATTTGTCTCCCAAAAGCTAGCCACATAAACGCACAAAGTTGACCCAGCCAGATGAAACAAACAAATTGGGGGGTTTTTTTTTGTCTTTCTCCACCAACAGCAGCCATGTGTGAATTCTGTCATCAATATCAATGCATTCATAAAAGTTTCATTTCTTTAACTCCGGTAGTTTCACAAGCTCTTCTGGTAAACGCTGAATCACATTCGTATTATAATTGTTAAACAATGCATCAATATTCGTGAATAACATGTAAAATATGTAAGTGTCAAATGCACTCATGGATGCAATTAATAATGGTTAAATTATATTGAGTCAAGTATATTCTATATAAAAATAGTAGTAACTTACCCACACATTCCTTTTGGTACGTTCATTAAACACCACACATCTGTATATACGATCCTTGGTTGAGCGTTATTTACAGCAGCCGCAAACTCTTCCTCGTTGATCATCACAACATCGTCATTATCACTATCGGAATGATTGACATCCATGTTTTCTTCATTAAAGTATGCATTTAAGCAAACATATGTTAGATACAAATTAATTGAAAAACCCTTATATTTTCATAGATTTTTAATATAAATTTATGTCTAACAACACCAAAATTTTTAACATATATAACTTAAGGATACTGAAAGTCTATCTACTCATGAAATTTTGTGATGATGTAAAAAACAAAAAGATGTCTTAAGTTCTATAAAATTTTCTAAATTTATATACTTTAGATATGACAGTAATTAAATTGCAAATGGATTTGTTAACTCTCTACTTCAAAATAAAAATTTTTTTCAGAAAAACCCTAAGCAACACGATTGTTAAAATCTTGCAGACAATGAAACAATTTATAGGCATGCAATATGTGAAAAAAATATTTGTTCGGTTGTGAATCCAAATATTGATTTTAATAACGAACTACAGTGTGTAATCAAATCGATGAATAATCAAACAAAGTGAAACAACCCAACCCGTATTTAAACTGGCCCGTAAAAATTTTCTTTAATACATTAACATTTGTTCGATAAACTTTTTAAAATCTTTAATACATAGTTTAAATATCCGAACGGGCAACACGACCCGGTTATTTTAATATCCAAAAAAACCGAGCATGGCGATTGGGGATACGCTACCCAATCCTAATCATTCAAAAAGCATGTCCTCTAAGTCAAACTAAGCAAGTCCACTAGTTCCCACACTTACCCGATCCACCGCCTCCATGCAAATCTATAAGAAAGTAAAGAACGAGAGGGTAAGCTAACGCTTAGTGAGTGAGAATATACTACATACATATATATGCATAAAATGGACACGCCACACAAGTAATCAAATAACGCATACCGGAGCATCCAAGCATAAAGGCAAGCTAAGCTAAGCATACCGTACGATCACTAAGCAACAAGCTAAAATAACAACAAATATAAGTTCACCAATGACGATGTGAACAACGCCAATAAGCTACACCCGGAGGGTTAGCTACATCACAACGTACAACCATGGTTAACCAATAATACAAGGAATGGTACTCGAATTTCTCATCGGTGTTCACAACAACCATTAGAGTACTTAACACGTCGTACACTAATCCTGCGGGTGGCATCTTAACACGTCGATGCTTCACCCCGGGTGGGGTCTTAACATGTCGACGCTTCACCCGTGCTAGTTCTTGGAGTGGCATCTTAACACGTCGATACTTCACTCCGAGTGGTGTCTTAACACGTCGACACTTCACTCTTCATCTTACCTGAGGTGGCATCTTAACACATCGATACTTCACACCTGAGTGGTGTCTTAACACGTCGATACTTCACTCGTCACGTGAGATGTGGTATCTTAACACATCGACACTTCACAACTCATGCTACACACATAAATACATTATATTCGTACACGCATAATTATTCCACTCACTTCTCAATATCAAAACCCACGTCATCGGGGTTACTCATCCGCAACTCAATACCAACCCTTCGCCATTGGGGTTATATAATCCACATCACAAGCACATGTGATAACGTACACACAAAGTGTGCACCTTGCCAGAGGTGGTCAACCAAAACGCACAACCGTGCCAATTGGACCTATACACACTAAAATGTCCCGTTCTTATTGATTAAAAACGTTCCATATTAATTGATTTTGTTGCGAGGTTTTGACCTCTATATGAGACATTTTTCAAAGACTGCATTCATTTTTAAAACAAACCATAACCTTTATTTCATAAATAAAGGTTTAAAAAGCTTTGCATAGATTATCAAATAATAATAATAATCTAAAATATCTTGTTTACACACGACCATTACATAATGGTTTACAATACAAATATGTTACATCGAAATCAGTTTCTTGAATGCAGTTTTTACACAATATCATACAAACATGGACTCCAAATCTTGTCCTTATTTTAGTATGCAACAACGGAAGCTCTTAGTATTCACCTGAGAATACACATGCTTTAAACGACAACAAAAATGTTGGTGAGTTATAGGTTTAACCTATATATATCAAATCGTAACAATAGACCACAAGATTTCATATTTCAATACACATCCCATACATAGAGATAAAAATCATTCATATGGTGCACACCTGGTAACCGACGTTAAAAGGATGCATATATAAGAATATCCCCATCATTCCGGGACACCCTTCGGATATGATATAAATTTCGAAGTACTAAAGCATCCGGTACTTTGGATGGGGTTTGTTAGGCCCAATAGATCTATCTTTAGGATTCGCGTAAATTAGGGTGTCTGTTCCCTAATTCTTAGATTACCAGACTTAATAAAAAGGGGCATATTCGATTTCGATAATTCAACCATAGAATGTAGTTTCACGTATTTGTGTCTATTTTGTAAATCATTTATAAAACCTGCATGTATTCTCATTCCAAAAATATTAGATTTTAAAAGTGGGACTATAACTCACTTTCACAGATTTTTACTTCGTCGGGAAGTAAGACTTGGCCACTGGTTGATTCACGAACCTATAACAATATATACATATATATCAAAGTATGTTCAAAATATATTTACAACACTTTTAATATATTTTGATGTTTTAAGTTTATTAAGTCAGTTGTCCGCGTTAGTAACCTACAACTAGTTATCCACAGTTAGATGTACATAAATAAATCGATAAATATTATCTTGAATCAATCCACGACCAAGTGTATACGTATCTCAGTATTGATCACAACTCAAACTATATATATTTTGGAATCAACCTCAACCCTGTATAGCTAACTCCAGCATTCACATATAGAGTGTCTATGGTTGTTCCGAAATATATATAGATGTGTCGAGATGATAGGTCGAAACATTGTATACGTGTCTATGGTATCTCAAGGTTACATAATATATAATACAAGTTGATTAAGTTATGGTTGGAATAGATTTGTTACCAATTTTCACGTAGCTAAAATGAGAAAAATTATCCAATCTTGTTTTACCCATAACTTCTTCATTTTAAATCCGTTTTGAGTGAATCAAATTGCTATGGTTTCATATTGAACTCTATTTTATGAATCTAAACAGAAAAAGTATAGGTTTATAGTCGGAAAAATAAGTTATAAGTCGTTTTTGTAAAGGTAGTCATTTCAGTCGAAAGAACGACGTCTAGATGACCATTTTAGAAAACATACTTCCACTTTGAGTTTAACCATAATTTTTGGATATAGTTTCATGTTCATAATAAAAATCATTTTCCCAGAATAACAACTTTTAAATCAAAGTTTATCATAGTTTTTAATTAACTAACCCAAAACAGCCCGCGGTGTTACTACGACGGCGTAAATCTGGTTTTACGGTGTTTTTCGTGTTTTCAGGTTTTAAATCATTAAGTTAGCATATCATATAGATATAGAACATGTGTTTAGTTGATTTTAAAAGTTAAGTTAGAAGGATTAACTTTTATTTGCGAATAAGTTTAGAATTAACTAAACTATGTTCTAGTGATTACAAGTTTAAACCTTCGAATAAGATAGCTTTATATGTATGAATCAAATGATGTTATGAACATCATTACTACCTCAAGTTCCTTGGATAAACCTACTGGAAATGAGAAAAATAGATCTAGCTTCAAAGGATCCTTGGATGGCTTGAAAGTTCTTGAAGCAGAATCATGACACGAAAATAATTTCAAGTAAGATTTCCACTCGAAATAAGATTGTTATAGTTATAGAAATTGAATTAAAGTTTGAATATGATTATTACATTGTATTAGAAAGATAGCCTACTGTAAGTAACAAAGGTTTCTTGATCTTGGATGATTACTTGGAATGGATTTAGAAAACGTGGAAGTAAACTTGCAATCTTGGAAGTATTCTTGATTTTATGAAACTAGAACTTTTGGAATTTATGAAGAACACTTAGAACTTGAAGATAGAACTTGAGAGAGATAAATTAGATGAAGAAAATTGAAGAATGAAAGTGTTTTTAGGTGTTTTTGGTCGTTGGTGTATGGATTAGATATAAAGGATATGTAATTTTGTTTTCATGTAAATAAGTCATGAATGATTACTCATATTTTTGTAATTTTATGAGATATTTCATGCTATTTGCCAAATGATGGTTCCCACATGTGTTAGGTGACTCACATGGGGTGCTAAGAGCTGATCATTGGAGTGTATATACCAATTGTACATACATCTAAAAGCTGTGTATTGTACGAGTACGAATACGGGTGCATACGAGTAGAATTGTTGATGAAACTGAACGAGGATGTAATTGTAAGAATTTTTGTTAAGTAGAAGTATTTTGATAAGTGTCTTGAAGTCTTTCAAAAGTGTATGAATACATATTAAAACACTACATGTATATACATTTTAACTGAGTCATTAAGTCATCGTTAGTCGTTACATGTAAATGTTGTTTTGAAACCTTTAAGTTAACGATCTTGTTGAATGTTGTTAACCCATTGTTTATTATAACAAATGAGATGTTAAATTGTTATATTATCATGATATTATGATATATAATATATCTTAGTATGATATATATACAGTTAAATGTCGTTACAACGATAATCGTTACATATATGTCTCGTTTCGAAATCATTAAGTTAGTAGTCTTATTTTTACATATGTATTTCATTGTTAATACACTTAATAATATATTTACTTATAATTTAACATAATTAACCAAGTGTATCAATATCTTAATATGATTCATATGTACCTAGTAAGACGTTGTTACAACGATAATCGTTATATATATCGTTTTCGAGTTTCTTAAATTAATAGTCTCATTTCTATGTATATAACTCATTGTTCAAATACCTAATGAGATACATACTTATAATAAAATCATGTTAACTATATATATAACTATATATATGTCATCATATAGTTTTTACAAGTTTTAACGTTCGTGAATCACCGGTCAACTTGGGTGGTCAATTGTCTATATGAAACCTATTTCAATTAATCAAGTCTTAACAAGTTTGATTGCTTAACATGTTGGAAACACTTAATCATGTAAATAACAATTTCATTTAATATATATATAAACATGGAAAAGTTCGGGTCACTACACACAAGTCCATCAAACCCACCTATATGTGAAGTAGGCTCTATAACCGAGAACCACTTCACCCGACCCGCACCCATCCTACACATACATATGCACATAGTATATTAACACTCAACTTATCGCCTTGATGAATTCCACCGAAATAATCCGCAACTAGCCAATGGAATGTACCTATTCCATTTATCACATAACGAACAACACAATTAGGGTGGAGCACAAACCAACCCATATTGACAACTAGTGCAAATTCGACCCAATTGCACTTACAAGTCCAAAACGTACCCAAACTAACTAATAATCACTAACACTAGTGACAATAGTCCTAATGCACCAATTAAACCCAATCACAAGTGTTAAATACCAATCTTGCCCAATTTAACACCTAAACCCTAATTTTGACCCATTTTAAAATTAGTCAACCAAACACACCCAAAAGATTTCCAACACTTCCATAATCACTAATCATAGTGATTACACTCTATTTAAAGCCCTAAACAAGGCTAAATCATCAACTAACCCAAAACCCTCCTTCATTACTAATAAATCCGAATCCTAGTTATTATCTTCCATTAACAACAAGTAGGGTTCCATGTATGAACATACAATCAAAAGCCCTAAATTTAGAGGATGAACACGAAAATGAAATTCGGGGTTAGTGCTTAAAGCTAGTATCACCTTGTAGCTATAAACGGGGAGAACAAACTTGTCTCTTACGCTTTTGATCAAAACCCGTTTCTTCCTTCCCAAATCTCACTTTGAATCAAATGGGGTTTTGAAGTTTGAGAGGAAAATAGGAAAGAAAAGGAAAAAGAAAAGAAGAAATGAAATGAATGGATGAGATTAAGATCTCAAATCTGGCTCACACGCGAAATGACCAATTTGCCCTTGAATCTCATTTAAAATTACAAAAACCTGGTACCAATCCGCCCAGAACGCCGCGCCGCGGCCCCAATCCTCGCGCCGCGACATTTAACGTGATTTGGTGGTTGCCTTAACATTCATCCTGATCCTGAATCACTTGCATTGTCGCGCCGCGACCCATTCCTCCGCGTCGCGACCTTTAACTTGGTCTGATCACTTTTCTCGGGTACAAGAACTTTAACGCACGAACATGTCTCAAATCCCTCATACACTTATCGTACATACGCGATACACCTTTAATCATATACGGGGAAAATGGGGTGTTACAACTCTCCCCCACTTAAATTCGATCACATCCTCGTGATCCTAATCACTTAACCACTCCGAACCTACACGTTATGGTTCTCAAATAAATGTTTCAATCCGACTTCCAACATATTTCTTATTAATCCTGAAGATTAATCCATTACAAAATACACACTTGCACGCACCTTGAGACGTGCAACACATACGACATACGAAACTTATAACGATCACTGAGAATACGTGAGACCGCCACGTATTCTTCCAACTCCTCTAGGCAAATTCTTCTCAAAGAGTTACCCTTAACAACTAAATCGTCACCCGTGATTTTTTAAAATCCACAAATCTGAGAACCAAAACTTGCTCAATCCCTCGCATCAGGAAAAACTCATCCAATCTCGAACCGAGATATCGACCCTCTAGCGTACCATTACCAAGTACAATGCTAAAGTATCCACATACCAAAATAAGGTCAACCATCTAAATCGAATGAAGACCAAATGAAAGTGAATCCTTATGGATAACACATACCCCATAACATCCCTTGTAGTGCGCAAACACGTCTAATACGCAACTACCACAAACACGTGAGCAAAATATGACTATTGCATCACTATTCACACCAAAATGGTCCTTACGACCCCACCATTGGCGTATAAAACAATTAACAGATCACACAACATGGTCGTTACGCTCCCAGGTGAACTCGGGTATTTCTACGAGCATTTCATCGAACCTTAACAATCGGTATCTTGTTTTGTTTAAGTCTCTTAACCTCACGATCTATTATTTCGACGGGTTCTTCAATGAATTGAAGTTTTTTATTGATTTGGATTTCGTCCAACGGAATAGTGAGATCTTCTTTAGCAAAAAATTTCTTCAAATTTGAGACGTGGAAAGTGTTATGTACAGCCGCGAGTTGTTGAGGTAGCTCCAGTTGGTAAGCTACTGGTCCGACACGATCTATAATCTTGAATGGTCCAATGTACCTTGGATTTAGTTTCCCCCGTTTACCAAATCGAACAACGCCTTTCCAAGGTGAAACCTTAAGCATGACCATTTCTCCAATTTCAAACTCTATATCTTTTCTTTTACTGTCCGCGTAGCTCTTTTGTCGACTCTGGGTGATTTTCAATCTTTGTTGAATTTGGATGATTTTCTCGGTAGTTTCTTGTATTATCTTCGGACCCGTAATCTGTCTATCCCCCACTTTACTCCAACAAATCGGAGACCTGCACTTTCTACCATAAAGTGCTTCAAACGGCGCCTTCTCAATGCTTGAATGGTAGCTGTTGTTGTAGGAAAATTCTGCTAACGGTAGATGTCGATCCCAACTGTTTCTGAAATCAATAACACAAGCTCGTAGCATGTCTTCAAGCATTTGTATCGTCCTTTCGCTCTGCCCATCAGTTTGTGGATGATAGGCAGTACTCATGTCTAGACGAGTTCCCAATGCTTGCTGTAATGTCTGCCAGAATCTTGAAATAAATCTGCCATCCCTATCAGAGATAATAGAGATTGGTATTCCATGTCTGGAGACGACTTCCTTCAAATACAGTCGTGCTAACTTCTCTATCTTGTCATCTTCTCTTATTGGCAGGAAGTGTGCTGACTTGGTGAGACGATCAACTATTACCCAAATAGTATCATAACCACTTGCAGTCCTTGGCAATTTAGTAATGAAATCCATGGTAATGTTTTCCCATTTCCATTCCGGGATTTCAGGTTGTTGTAGTAGACCTGATGGTTTCTGATGTTCAGCTTTGACCTTAGAACACGTCAAACATTCTCCTACATATTTAGCAATATCGGCTTTCATAGCTGGCCACCAAAAATGTTTCTTAAGATCCTTGTACATCTTCCCCATTCCAGGATGTATTGAGTATCTGGTTTTATGAGCTTCTCTAAGTACCATTTCTCTCATATCTCCAAATTTTGGTACCCAAATTCTTTCAGCCCTATACCGGGTTCCGTCTTCCCGAATATTAAGATGCTTCTCCGATCCTTTGGATATTTCATCCTTTAAATTTCCCTCTTTTAAAACTCCTTGTTGCGCCTCCTTTATTTGAGTAGTAAGGTTAGTGTGAATCATTATATTCATAGATTTTACTCGAATGGGTTCTCTGTCCTTTCTGCTCAAGGCGTCAGCTACCACATTTGCCTTCCCCGGGTGGTAACGAATCTCAAAGTCGTAATCATTCAACAATTCAATCCACCTACGCTGCCTCATATTCAGTTGTTTCTGATTAAATATGTATTGAAGACTTTTGTGGTCGGTATATATAATAGTTTTGACCCCATATAAGTAGTGCCTCCAAGTCTTTAATGCAAAAACAACCGCGCCTAATTCAAAATCATGCGTCGTATAATTTTGCTTGTGAATCTTCAATTGTCTAGACGCATAAGCAATCACCTTCGTCCGTTGCATTAATACACAACCGAGACCTTGCTTTGATGCGTCACAATAAATCACAAAATCATCATTCCCTTCAGGTAATGACAATATAGGTGCCGTAGTTAGCTTTTTCTTCAATAATTGAAATGCCTTCTCTTGTTCATCCTTCAATTCAAATTTCTTCCCTTTATGCGTTAATGCAGTCAAGGGTTTTGCTATTTTGGAGAAATCTTGGATGAATCTTCTGTAGTAACCAGCCAATCCTAAAAATTGACGTATATGCTTCGGAGTTTTTGGGGTTTCCCACTTTTCAACGGCTTCGATCTTTGCCGGCTCCACCTGGATACCTTCTTTGTTCACTATGTGACCGAGGAATTGAACTTCTTCCAACCAAAATGCACACTTTGAAAACTTAGCGTACAGTTTTTCTTTCCTCAATACTTCTAGCACTTTTCTCAAATGTTCTTCGTGCTCTTGAACATTCTTTGAGTAAATAAGTATGTCATCGATGAAAACAATGACAAACTTGTCAAGATATGGCCCACACACTCGGTTCATAAGGTCCATGAACACAGCTGGTGCGTTTGTCAATCCAAACGGCATAACCATAAACTCGTAATGACCATAACGCGTCCTAAAAGCAGTTTTTGGAATATCATCCTCCTTTACTCGCATTTGATGATATCCAGAACGTAAATCGATCTTCGAATAAACCGACGAGCCTTGTAGTTGATCAAATAAGTCGTCAATTCTCGGCAGTGGATAACGGTTTTTGATGGTAAGTTTGTTCAACTCTCTGTAGTCAATACACAACCTAAATGTACCATCCTTCTTCTTGACAAACAAAACAGGAGCTCCCCATGGTGATGTGCTTGGTCGAATGAAACCACGTTCTAATAGTTCTTGCATTTGGCTTTGCAGTTCTTTCATCTCGCTGGGTGCGAGTCTGTAAGGAGCACGAGCTATTGGTGCAGCTCATGGTACAAGATCTATTTGAAATTCAACGGATCGATGTGGGGGTAATCCCGGTAATTCTTTCGGAAATACATCGGGAAATTCTTTTGCGACGGGAACATCATTGATGCTCTTTTCTTCAGTTTGTACTTTCTCGACGTGTGCTAGAATAGCATAGCAACCTTTTCTTATTAGTTTTTGTGCCTTCAAATTACTAATAAGATGTAGCTTCGTGTTACCCTTTTCTCCGTACACCATTAAGGGTTCTCCTTCTTCTCGTACAATGCGAATTGCATTTTTATAACATACGATCTCTGCTTTCACCTTCTTCAGCCAGTCCATGCCAACTATTACATCAAAACTCCCTAACTCTACTGGTATCAATTCAATCTTAAATATTTCGCTACGCAGTTTAATTTCTCGATTCCGGCATATATTATCTGCTAAAATTAATTTACCGTTTGCTAATTCGAGTAAAAATTTACTATCCAACGGCATCAATGAACAACTTAATTTAGCACAAAAATCTCTACTCATATAGCTTCTATCCGCACCCGAATCAAATAAAATGTAAGCAGATTTATTGTCAATAAGAAACATACCCGTAACAAGCTCCGGGTCTTCCTGTGCCTCTGCTGCATTAATATTGAAAACTCTTCCGCGGCCTTGTCCATTCATGTTCTCCTGGTTCGGGCAATTTCTAATAATGTGGCCCGGTTTTCCACATTTATAACAAACTTCATTGGCATAACTTGCTCCGACACTACTTGCTCCGCCATTACTTGTTCCGACACCATTTGTTCCTTTCGTTCTGTTAACCCCTGGTCCGTAGACCACACACTTCGCCGCGCTATGACCATTTCTTTTACACTTGTTGCAAAATTTGGTGCAGAACCCCGAGTGATACTTTTCACACCTTTAGCATAGCTTCTTCTGATTGTTGTTGTTGTTATTGCGGTTGTTATTGTTGTTGGGATGATTGTTGTAGTTGCTGTTGTTGTTGTTGTTGTTGTTGTTGTTGTTGTTGGGCCATTTGTTGTAGTTGCGATTGATGTTGCGATTGTTGGGATAATTGTTGCGATTATTATTGTAATTGTTGTTGTTGTTGTATTGGTGATTCTTATCACCGTTTTCCTCCCACTTTCTTTTGACTTGCTTCACATTGGCCTCTTCAGCCGTCTGTTCTTTAATTCTTTCCTCAATCTGGTTCACTAGTTTGTGAGCCATTCTACATGCCTGTTGTATGGAGGCGGGCTCATGTGAACTTATATCTTCTTGGATTCTTTCAGGTAATCCTTTCACAAACGCGTCGATCTTCTCTTCCTCATCTTCGAACGCTCCCGGACACAATAGGCACAATTCTGTGAATCGTCTTTCGTACGTGGTAATATCAAATCCTTGGGTTCGTAACCCTCTAAGTTCTGTCTTGAGCTTATTGACCTCGGTTCTGGGGCGGTACTTCACGTTCATCAAGTGCTTGAATGCTGACCACGGTAGTGCGTACGCATCATCTTGTCCCACTTGCTCTAGATAGGTATTCCACCATGTTAACGCAGAACCTGTGAAGGTATGCGTAGCGTACTTCACTTTGTCCTCTTCAGTACACTTACTTATGGCAAACACCGATTCGACCTTCTCGGTCCACCGTTTCAATCCGATCGGTCCTTCGGTTCCATCAAATTCCAAAGGATTGCAGGCAGTGAATTCTTTGTAGGTGTATCCTACACGATTTCCTGTACTGCTAGATCCAAGGTTGTTGTTGGTATGTAGCGCAGCCTGTACTGCGGCTATGTTTGAAGCTAGAAAAGTACGGAATTCCTCTTCATTCATATTCACGGTGTGTCGAGTAGTCGGTGCCATTTCCTTCAAAATAGTCAAATGGAACAAGTTAATCATACAGAATATTAAGAGTAGTTAATAGTATTTTGTAGCATAATATGAACTCATTTATAAAAGCTTTTTCTTCATATTAGCGTTTTATAAGTTTAAATTCGGGTAGTACCTACCCGTTAAGTTCATACTTAGTAGCTAATATACAATTCAACTACTACAATTCTATATGAAAAACTGATTATAATAATATTTCGCGTTCAAAATTTTATACAATATTTTACAAACTTACAATACCGCTTATTTTACATAAAGCATGAAATATAGAACACAATAACTTTGATACAAGATAGTTGTGAAGGTAATTCTAGCTAGTACACAAGTCGTTCAGCAAAGGCAATAAAGACACGTAATTCATACGTCCAGAAACAAGTCATGCATTCTGGTTTTACTAGGACTACTTCCCATCCTTGGTCTTGTGGAACATAACCGTTATGGCCGTTGATAAGACAGCGTGTTGTAACGTCGTCAAAGGGACGAGGGTTACGTAATGACCAACAGTCTCGTAATAACCTAAAAACCTCATTTCTTACCCCAATTACCGACTCCGTCACTTGTGGGAACGTTTTGTTTAATAGTTGTAGCCCGATGTTCTTTTTCTCACTTTGGTGAGAAGCGAACATTACTAACCCGTAAACATAGCATGCTTCTTTATGTTGCATGTTATCCGCTTTTTCTAAATCATGAAGTCCTATATTCGGATACATTGAGTCAAAATAATTTCTTAACCCGTTGCGTAAAATAGCATTTGGGTTCCCCGCAATATATGCGTCAAAGTAAACACATCGTAACTTATGGGTTTCCCAATGTGATATCCCCCATCTTTCAAACGAAAGTCTCTTATAAACCAAGACATTCTTGGAACGTTCTTCGAATGTCTTACAAACTGATTTCGCCGTAAATAGTTGTGCCAAAGAATTCTGACCGACTCTAGACAAGATTTCATCAATCATGTCTCCGGGTAGGTCTCTTAAAATATTGGGTTGTCTATCCATTTTGTGTTTTTATACTGTAAAATAGACAAGAGTTAGATTCATAAAAAAATACTTATTAATACAAGCAATTTTTACATATATCATAAAGCATAAGCACACTATATTACATATATTACACCACACGAATACAACTATCTTATTCCGACTCGCTCGTTTCTTCTTCTTCGGTTTTGGTTCGTTTTGCCAAGTTTCTAGGGATATATGATGTTCCCCTAATACGAGCTGTCGTTTTCCACAACGGTTTAGAAAAACGTGGTGGTTTAGAGGTTCCCGGGTCATTGTTACAACTTAAGGGCTTCGGGGGTTGACGATACATATTAAGTTCATCGGGGTTGGAATTAGATTTCTCTATTTTTATACCCTTTCACTTATTATTTTCTTTTGCCTTTTTAAATTCAGTTGGGGTAATTTCTATAACATCATCGGAATTCTCGTCGGAATCCGATTCATCGGAGAATTGGTAATCCTCCCAATATTTTGCTTCCTTGGCGCAAACACCATTGACCATAATTAACCTTGGTCGATTGGTTGAGGATTTTCTTTTACTTAACTGTTTTATTATTTCCCCCACCGATTCTATTTCCTCCTCCGGTTCCTCCTCTTCCGGTTCTGATTCTTCTTCCGGTTCTTCTTCGAGAACTTGTGAATCAGTCCAATATATATTCGACTCTTCGTTATTATTAGGTGAGTCAATGGGATTTGTGCTAGAGGTAGACATCTATCACACAATATCAAACATGTTAAGAGATTAATATATCACATAATATATACATGTTAATAATATATAGTTTCCAACAAAAATGTTAAGCAATCATTTTTAAAGAAAACACGGTCGAAGTCCAGACTCACTAATGCATCCTAACAAACTCGATAAGACACACTAATGCAAATTTTCTGGTTCTCTAAGACCAACGCTCGGTTACAAACTAAAATGTCCCGTTCTTATTGATTAAAAACGTTCCACATTAATTGATTTCGTTGCGAGGTTTTGACCTCTATATGAGACATTTTTCAAAGACTGCATTCATTTTTAAAACAAACCATAACCTTTATTTCATAAATAAAGGTTTAAAAAGCTTTACGTAGATTATCAAATAATGATAATCTAAAATATCCTGTTTACACACGACCATTACATAATGGTTTACAATACAAATATGTTACATCGAAATCAGTTTCTTGAATGCAGTTTTTACACAATATCATACAAACATGGACTCCAAATCTTGTCCTTATTTTAGTATGCAACAGCGGAAGCTCTTAGTATTCACCTGAGAATAAATATGCTTTAAACGTCAACAAAAATGTTGGTGAGTTATAGGTTTAACCTATATATATCAAATCGTAACAATAGACCACAAGATTTCATATTTCAATACACATCCCATACATAGAGATAAAAATCATTCATATGGTGAACACCTGGTAACCGACATTAACAAGATGCATATATAATAATATCCCCATCATTCCGGGACACCCTTCGGATATGATATAAATTTCGAAGTACTAAAGCATCCGGTACTTTGGATGGGGTTTGTTAGGCCCAATAGATCTATCTTTAGGATTCGCGTCAATTAGGGTGTCTGTTCCCTAATTCTTAGATTACCAGACATAATAAAAAGGGGCATATTCGATTTCGATAATTCATCCATAGAATGTAGTTTCACGTACTTGTGTCTATTTTGTAAATCATTTATAAAACCTGCATGGATTCTCATCCCAAAAATATTAGATTTTAAAAGTGGGACTATAACTCACTTTCACAGATTTTTACTTCGTCGTGAAGTAAGACTTGGCCACTGATTGATTCACGAACCTATAACAATATATACATATATATCAATGTATGTTCAAAATATATTTACAACACTTTTAATATATTTTGATGTTTTAAGTTTATTAAGTCAGCTGTCCTCGTTAGTAACCTACAACTAGTTGTCCACAGTTAGCTGTACAGAAATAAATCAATAAATATTATCTTGAATCAATCCACGACCCAGTGTATACGTATCTCAGTATTGATCACAACTCAAACTATATATATTTTGGAATCAACCTCAACCCTGTATAGCTAACTCCAACATTCACATATAGAGTGTCTATGGTTGTTCCGAAATATATATAGACGTGTCGACATGATAGGTCGAAACATTGTATACGTGCCTATGGTATCTCAAGATTACATAATATATAATACAAGTTGATTAAGTTATGGTTGGAATAGATTTGTTACCAATTTTCACGTAGCTAAAAGGAGAAAAATTATCCAATCTTGTTTTACCCATAACTTCTTCATTTTAAATCCGTTTTGAGTGAATCAAATTGCTATGGTTTCATATTGAACTCTATTTTATGAATCTAAACAGAAAATGTATAGGTTTATAGTCAGAAAAATAAGTTATAAGTCGTTTTTGTAAAGGTAGTCATTTCAGTCGAAAGAACGACGTCTAGATGACCATTTTAGAAAACATACTTCCACTTTGAGTTTAACCATAATTTTTGGATATAGTTTCATGTTCATAATAAAAATCATTTTCCCATAATAACAACTTTTAAATCAAAGTTTATCATAGTTTTTAATTAACTAACCCAAAACAGCCCGCGGTGTTACTACGACGGCGTAAATCCGGTTTTACGGTGTTTTTCGTGTTTCCAGGTTTTAAATCATTAAGTTAGCATATCATATAGATATAGAACATGTGTTTAGTTGTTTTAAAAGTCAAGTTAGAAGGATTAACTTTAATTTGCGAACAAGTTTAGAATTAACTAAACTATGTTCTAGTGATTACAAGTTTAAACCTTCGAATAATATGGCTTTATATGTATGAATCGAATGATGTTATGAACATCATTAATACCTCAAGTTCTTTGGATAAACCTACTAGAAATGAGAAAAATAGATCTAGCTTCAAAGGATCCTTGGATGGCTTGAAAGTTCTTGAAGCAGAATCATGACACGAAAACAATTTCAAGTAAGATTTCCACTCGAAATAAGATTGTTATAGTTATAGAAATTGAATTAAAGTTTGAATATGATTATTACATTGTATTAGAAAGATAGCCTACTGTAAGTAACAAAGGTTTCTTGATCTTGGATGATTACTTGGAATGGATTTAGAAAACTTGGAAGTAAACTTGCAATCTTGGAAGTATTCTTGATTTTATGAAACTAGAACTTTTGGAATTTATGAAGAACACTTAGAACTTGAAGATAGAACTTGAGAGAGATAAATTAGATGAAGAAAATTGAAGAATGAAAGTGTTTTTAGGTGTTTTTGGTCGTTGGTGTATGGATTAGATATAAAGGATATGTAATTTTGTTTTCATGTAAATAAGTCATGAATGATTACTCATATTTTTGTAATTTTATGAGATATTTCATGCTAGTTGCCAAATGATGGTTCCCACATGTGTTAGGTGACTCACATGGGCTGCTAAGAGCTGATCATTGGAGTGTATATACCAATAGTACATAGATCTAAAAGCTGTGTATTGTACGAGTACGAATACGGGTGCATACGAGTAGAATTGTTGATGAAACTGAACGAGGATGTAATTGTAAGCATTTTTGTTAAGTAGAAGTATTTTGATAAGTGTCTTGAAGTCTTTCAAAAGTGTATGAATACGTATTAAAACACTACATGTATATACATTTTAACTGAGTCATTAAGTCATCGTTAGTCGTTACATGTAAATGTTGTTTTGAAACCTTTAGGTTAACGATCTTGTTGAATGTTGTTAACCCATTGTTTATTATAACAAATGAGATGTTAAATTGTTATATTATCATGATATTATGATATATAATATATCCTAGTATGATATATATACAGTTAAATGTCGTTACAACGATAATCGTTACATATATGTCTCGTTTCGAAATCATTAAGTTAGTAGTCTTATTTTTACATATGTATTTCATTGTTAATACACTTAATAATATATTTACTTATCATTTAACATAATTAACCAAGTGTATCAATATTTTAATATGATTCATATGTACCTAGTAAGACGTTGTTATAACGATAATCGTTATATATATCGTTTTCGAGTTTCTTAAATTAATAGTCTCATTTTTATGTATATAACTCATTGTTAAAATACCTAATGAGATACATACTTATAATAAAATCATGTTAACTATATATATAACCATATATATGTCATCGTATAGTTTTTACAAGTTTTAACGTTCGTGAATCACCGGTCAACTTGGGTGGTCAATTGTCTATATGAAACCTATTTCAATTAATCAAGTCTTAACAAGTTTGATTGCTTAACATGTTGGAAACACTTAATCATGTAAATAACAATTTCATTTAATATATATATAAACATGGAAAAGTTCGGGTCACTACACAAAAGTCCATCAAACCCACCTATATGTGAAGTAGGCTCTATAACCGAGAACCACTTCACCCGACCCGCACCCATCCTACACATACATATGCACATAGTATATTAACACTCACCTTGTCGCCTTGATGAATTCCACCGAAATAATCCGCAACTAGCCGATGGAATATACCTATTACATTTATCACATAACGAACAACACAATTAGGGTGGAGCACAAACCAACCCATATTGACAACTAGTGCAAATTCGACCCAATTGCACTTACAAGTCCAAAACGCACCCAAACTAACTAATAATCACTAACACTAGTGACAATGGTCCTAATGCACCAATTAAACCCAATCACAAGTGTTAAATACCAATCTTGCCCAATTTAACACCTAAACCCTAATTTTGACCCATTTTAAAATTAGTCAACCAAACACACCCAAAAGATTTCCAACACTTCCATAATCACTAATCATAGTGATTACACTCTATTTAAAGCCCTAAACAAGGCTAAATCATCAACCAACCCAAAACCCGCCTTCATTACTAATAAATCCGAATCCTAGTTATTATCTTCCATTAACAACTAGTAGGGTTCCATGTATGAACATACAATCAAAAGCCCTAAATTTAGAGGATGAACACGAAAATGAAATTCGGAGTTAGTGCTTAAAGCTAGTATCACCTTGTAGCTATGAATGGGGAGAACAAACTTGTCTCTTACGCTTTTGATCAAAACCCGCTTCTTCCTTCCCAAATCTCACTTTGAATCAAATGGGGTTTTGAAGTTTGAGAGGAAAATAGGAAAGAAAAGGAAAAAGAAAAGAAGAAATGAAATGAATGGATGAGATTAAGATCTCAAATCTGGCTCACACGCGAAATGACCAATTTTCCCTTGAACCTCATTTAAAATTACAAAAACCTGGTACCAATCCGCCCAGAACGCCGCGCCGCGGCCCCAATCCTCGCGCCGCGACATTTAACGTGATTTAGTGGTTGCCTTAACATTTATCCTGATCCTGAATCACTTGCATTGTCACGCCGCGACCCATTCCTCCGTGTCGCGACCTTTAACTTGGTCTGATCACTTTTCTCGGGTACAAGAACTTTAACGCACGAACATGTCTCAAATCCCTCATACACTTATCGTACATACGCGATACACCTGTAAATAATATACGGGGAAAATGGGGTGTTACAACTCTCTCCCACTTAGATTCGATCACGTCCTCGTGATCCTAATCACTTAACCACTCCGAACCTACACGTTATGGTTCTCAAATAAACGTTTCAATCCGACTTCCAACACATTTCTTATTAATCCTGAAGATTAATCCATTACAAAATACACACTTGCACGCACCTTGAGACGTGCAACACATACGACATACGAAACTTATAACGATCACTGAGAATACGTGAGACCGCCACGTATTCTTCCAACTCCTTTAGGCAAATTCTTCTCAAAGAGTTACCCTTAACAACTAAATCGTCACCCGTGATTTTTTAAAATCCACAAATCCGAGCATCAAAACTTGCTCAATCCCTCGCATCAGGAAAAACTCATCCAATCTCGAACCGAGATATCGACCCTCTAGCGTACCATTACCAAGTACAATGCTAAAGTATCCACATACCAAAATAAGGTCAACCATCTAAATCGAATGAAGACCAAACGAAAGTGAATCCTTATGGATAACACTTACCACATAACATCCCTTGTAGTGCGCAAACACGTCTAATACGCAACTATCGCTAACACGTGAGCAAAATATGACTATTGCATCACTATTCACACCAAAATGGTCCTTACGACCCCACCATTGGCGCATAAAACAATTAACAGATCACACAACATGGTCGTTACGACCCCACCATTGGTGTATAAAACAACCAATAGATCACACAACATGGTCCTTACGACCCAACCATTGGCGTATAAAACAACCAATAGATCACACAACATGGTCCTTACGACCCCACCATTGGCGTATAAAACAACCAATAGATCACACAACATGAAGGCTGGCCGAAAACTACATGCGCCTTAGTGAATCTGCACCACACGCGACTCACTACCTCCATCGCACAACAATCGGGATTGGTCGTACTACACGCGCCCTAGTGAATCCGAACTACACGAGAATCACTATGCTAAAAGAATGACCACATCCACACATGTCATTGTGAATCCGAACTACACGAGACTCACTTCCACAATAAGATGACCAAACTACACGCGTCACCGTGAATCCGCATCCACACATGATCCACTTCCCAACTCTCAATATAGGAATGGTACTCCCATTCCCCGTCGGTACTCGAATTTCCCGATAACGTTATACCATACCGATATAACACTACTCCCATGATGAAGTTAGCGGACCGAGTCACGGCCATAACCCACCAATCACATACGCTCTTTTGGCCTCAAACAACGAGTAGTGTAATATCGCTCACTGCTACACCATAGTGAACCCTAGCGGAATACACTAACCATTCACCACAACAAAGTATATATACGCATACATAAAATCATTCCATACCGCCTGGAATTTCCGCACACGAATCATACGCCCAAGTGAACATCGCTAACACAATCGAGCAAGAACCACCTATATCGCACATAGGCACAAAACATTAATTCTCTAGAAGAGAATCCGACACGCACATCCCTTAACCGAGGGATCTCATCTTGTTCGTCAAACACGTCCGTTATCTCCCAACGAGATTTACCATATTACCACCTCGGTGGTAATTCAAATCTGAGACCATAAGTACAATTTAACCGAAATTGTACTCTACCACAAATCGACCAAATCTAGGTCCCGACACAAATCTCGGATCTACTAAGAGCATCATCCAAAATCTCACACTAAAAACCTCCTCGTGCGGGAGTGTAACTCCCCAACTTGGAACTACGTTCCATAACCGCACATTGTACAACCGCACAATGCTACCAATGGTAGACTTTACCAACAATTGGGTTCACACAACCCGTCACCATATCTTGCTCTAAACTTGAGCATCCAAAGTTTTTTAACCTATCCTTAAACACTTCGAACGAAAAGTGTACCACAAATTACACAACTCTACTCTCGCAATCATCCAATTGCTATAGTTTGTCAAATTTTCCACCTAGTCACTCATGTACCTAAGGGTTTCTCTCCGGCACCCTAAGTACAATGTAACATCAACACAATCGGAGCCAAACACCACGCTAGTAGGTATGAAAGAGGCACCTATCGTTGCGTCCCGTAGACTCCATTACCAACGTTCATCGAGATTCAAAACACTCGACCTCAAGGGTTTCACCCACCCGACGAACCACACGGTTCATCAACTTCAACACGAGAGCTAACACGCTCTAACAACCGAACACCAAAGCTTATTCCCGTGGCTTGGTAGAAACGTTTCCCAAATACTAAGGAGTGCTTGGTTGCACTATGTCTAACGCCCTTCATCCGTCGATCAAGACGTCATCATAGGGTAATTCCATCAGGAATGTCACCCATAACAATAATACGCACAACACAATCGAAACCTTAAGGGTCTCACACGAACGAGCTTAACGACCCGATACCAACCAAATGCCTAAGCACCCAAAGATTCGCACAATAGGGTCAAGGCACAACACACCACATGTTATTACTATCGAATAACATACAATATCACATTAAAAGTACCTGACGCAGCATCTTCAGACTTTCGTGCTCCACTACCCATCCCGTAGTCATGCTCTAACCTCTTGACCCGATCGTCAAATGATTCAGAACACCCTAACTTTCAGTGTCCCTCCCTCCAACAAACAAAGCACCTGATCATGCTTGAAGGTACACCCGTACAATCTCGTTCCATGTGACCTTTGTTAGGACCCCGAAGTTGTATAGTGTTAATGTGAAACATGCTTAAATGAAGGTTCCTTAGAAGAGGGCTATATAAGGAACCTAAGTAATCCTAATTAGATAGCCATTGTATTGTAACTGAGTTCTAGAAGCTGTGGAATGTAAATTGTACCGATTCTCTCTCATACAGAATCTCCTTCTTACTTACCGAATCTCATTCTATCTTATCATTTCTCTCAATCTCAACATGATCTGACCTATCATTTGGTATCAGAGCTTCCAGGGAGTGATTCTACATCACTATATCGATTTAGAGATTGTAGATTACAGAATCTGAATACTCTCGGTAGAATTGAATCAGATTCGGTATTATCGAATTTGATAATCAGACGTTTAGATTCTTGTGATAGTTCAGCGAAGGTGTATTAGGTCTATTAGAAAGAGTTTCGATCATCATTACAGCTTTTTAACTTCAATTATGGAGAATCAAGTTGATTTTTAGAGTTCGTGGCTAAAACTCTTGGGATTGCTTAATTCAAGCTTGATTCCGGATTTTTGTGAAGATTTAAAGATTCAATTGTGTTTGTGAGGTGTTAAATCACATTTCTGACGGTTCAATTTCTTCATTTCTTCAAGTTTCGAAGATTTGATCAACACTCGGTATCGTAACCGTCATACTGAGTCTGCTTCATTACTGGAAATTCATCTTAAGTGTTGCAGATTGTTGTGTGTTTGTGATTCTATCACATTCAATTTGATTATACGCAGCTAATTAGTGTGGTTTGAGAAAGGATTCTGTTACATTTCTAAGTTTTAAACTTAGACTCGGTATTGTCAACTGCTACAGTTGATATTCGGTATCCTGAATCTTCGGTATCATTGATATTCTGTTTGTTACTAACTTGTTTTCTTGTGCAGCAAGGTTACCGAATCTAATTCAACGGAATTGGATTGTGTTTAAACATAATAGCTTACATAATTTGACTACCGAGTCATTTACCGAACCAGAATCTCTGTTTCATTTAATTCTTTGGTTTTAAGTGTTCCGAGGCATCAAGTTGTGTGGTTACCGAATCCATACCGAATCTGGGTGTATTACTTGTGATTCTTATCAGTTTCTGATACAGAATCTGGTTTACCGAATTGTTACCGAATCTACTACAGTACCGAACCACTTACCGAGTCTGCTACAGTACCGAATCTTTACTGAATCTATCATTCTTGTTAGATTTTGTACTGAACCTTGATCCTAGATTGTGTTTAATACCGAATCTATACCGAATCTACCTCAATTTAAGATGTCTACTCAAGATACTCTTATCATTGGATCAGATTCCCGACCTCCAGTGTTGTTTGATGGCAAGTACTCTCAGTGGCTTCATCGAATCACTCAATACATAGACTATAAGGGTGAGAAAGCTAAACACATATGGGCTTCTTTGAGAGATGGTCCAGTTACAGAGTTTCATCGGGATACTGGTATGCCAATTCCAGTCTATGAACTTTCTAGTGATAAACGTGAAAGAGCTCAGGGTGACATAGAGGCTAAGAATATTGTCATGCAAGCTATCCCATATGAACTATTTGAAAATGTTGATAGCAACACTACTTCAAAAGATATATGGGATGAGATCAAACGATAACAAGAAGGTTATGACATGTCAGACGTTACTAAATTGAATAAGGCTCTGGGATTGTATGAAGATTTCAAGCAGGAACCAGAAGAACTACTCAAGGACACCTACCGTCATTTCAATGGTGTTCTCAATGAGTTGAAAAGGTGTAAGATTGTAAAGGTGAATGCAGAAGTCAACATGAAATTCCTCAAAAAGCTCAATGTTGTTTGGCTTCCCTATGGAACCATTGTTCGATCAACCAAAGAGATTGACAGGATGACAATTCATGAGCTTGTTGGAGTTCTTATGCATTATCAACCTGAAGTGTCTAAACTTCAAGAGGGAAGGAAAGAGGTGTCTCCAAGTGATCCTCTTGCTTTAATTTCCAAAAGGAAGAGCAAATCATCTACTTCTTCTAAAAGTTTATCCAAGAAAGTTCTTGTTGAAGAATCTTCTGATTCTGATGACTTGAATCTTTCTGATATTGATGATTCTCATCTTGACTTAGTCAAAATGGCTGCCATGTTCACAAAAGCCTTGAACAAACACAAGTTCAAAGGCAAATCAAGCAATCAATGAAAAAACTCATCTTCTTCCTCCTACTATAAGAAACCTGATCAATCCAAACAACAACGTGCTGATGATTCCAAGAAGGAAGATTCAATCTATTTCAATTGTGGTAAAGCTGGGCATTACTCTCGGGAATGCAAGATGCCTAAGAAAAAGGATGCTGCTTAATACAAGAAGAAAATGTTGATGGCAAAGATTGTGGAAATTGGAGGAGAGCTGAAACCGATTGATGATACTTGGTTTAACTGGACTAATGAATCAGATTCAGAGGTAGATCATGCAAATGTTTGCAAAGTGACTAAGCTCATAAAGGCTAAAGAAGCGTTAGAGAATTCTGACTCAACATCTGACGATGATGAGGTACAATCAACTGAAATCTCACCTGATTTTATAACAATGCAAAATGACATGATGAAGAATCTGGTCTCAATGTCAAAAGAAGTCAAAGGCTTAAAATCTGAAAACAAGGTTTTAAAAGATAAAATCAAACTTTCTGAGACCACACCATCATCATCCAAAGTACAATCGGAATTGCAAAAGTTGACCGTCCAACTCAGCTCCACGAAAACTGAGTTGGAAGATTTTAAAAAAATCAATTCATCCGATTAAAGTCGAAAGGACAGATTATCGTCTAAAATCAGAACGATTTGCAGAAAAAGTTCAATTTTTAGAAAAAGATCTTTCAGATATGAAAAACCAACATGAACCCACACTTTCAAAGCTAAATAAGAAAATCATTCAATTGGAAAACACCATAATTGAAAAGAACACTGAAATTTCTTCGTTGTCAAAAGAGTCTTTTCAAATGAAAGCACAACTTGCTCAATATGATGAGAAAATCTATCGAACAGAGCAATCCAAAGCTATCATGGATATGGAACTTTCAAAACAAATGATTTTCATGAATAGACCAAAAACAATTCATGGTGAAAAGTGGGGGTTGGGTTATGAAGATCCTAACGTTTTAGACGATGCTTCCAAAAAGATTCCAGGATTATATCATTCTGATTACTTTCAAGCTGGTTTACCATCACATTTTGTGCATGCTTCTGATGCTGATTTTGATGATATTATTGTTAATCCCAAATCTAGAAAATACCATCAAATTAGCTTAATGTATTAGAAAATTAATGCTAAAATGGGTAAATCAAATCCTGATTTCTTGAAGGAACTTGTTGAAACTGAAAAGAATGTGCAAAGTGCTAATTATGTGCCTACACGTAGATTAGTTTACATTCCTACACTCATGCTTGAAAAATACATTTTAATGCTTGAGAATGAAGTGTTTAACAAACCTAGTTCTAGCATTGTTAACATAGATGAGGTGTTTGATGAACCCACTTTTGATGTGAAACCAATTCTACCTGCTTTACCTGCATGTTCTAATAATGTTTTCCGTGAAGACCTAGCACATGAACTAACTGTCTTCTTTGAGATAGAATCTCTAGGTCAAAATTCTTTAGATGAAAAAGTAGAACCTCATAATGAACCGATCATTGAACCTTTGATAGATTTTAAAAGTCAACTTGATCCTTTACACAATTATTATTTGCATTTACCTGCTGTACATAATTTGAATCGTATAGTAGCTCAATTAGAACAGGTGAATATTGACTTGCAACTTAAGTGCCAATCATTAGAACAAATGTTTGCTTTGTCTGATAAATTGCCTTCACTGCCTAAGAAAGAATGTACTTATGCTTTTAAGGAGGGTGAAGTGATAGTTTCTGCAGAAGAATTATGTCTTGAGATTAAAAGCTTAAAACAAAAGATAATTCAACTGAAACAGGCTAACACGTTTAAGCAATCGTCTAATGTTGCAACCAATGTGCTTGAATGTATTGGAGGGATTACTAAGAAGGGGAAGGGAACAACAACATCTAAGGATGTAAAACCCTTTACTATTCTTAAAAATCCTCTACATTCTCAATTTGGCAATCGTGGTTCAAAAGTTGTTTCTACAACTCAATATGTTGTCAAAAAGGTTCATTCTTCCGATGGTTCTATGTCAACTGAAAAGATTCCTTTGATTCCAATGTCAAAAACTTCAAAAGCGAGTCTTTTAACGACATCAATTAAGTCCACACAACACACAAGTCCTAAACCTGATTTAAGTGAGTATGATGCAAAAGAACGTAAAATCAAATTGGAAATTTTGCAAAATCAATCATCTCATGTGTCAACTGAAAAATTTGGACGTCTAACTAACAGAGGTGTTTTTCGTGTCACAGGTTATAATCTAAACTTGAATTACAAATCTGTATGGGTTCTTAAGTCCACAACTAAGAATGTAGCAACCAAACCAACGCAATCTGCTAGTCGGCCTAGGAAATCATCACATGTTTTTCGATTTTTGTCTGTGAACAAAACATCTACTTGGAATAAATTGTGTGTTAAGACTTCTAATAATGATGTAAAAATTGATATTGCGTATGATGCTTCATGTAATGTGGTTTTAAATGATGCTTTGTTGTCTAAATTGCATGTTGCTTTACGTGATTATCTTGTTGTTGATCCAAAGTTTATTGTTGGTACTAACCGTAGAGGACCCAAGAAACTTTGGGTACCTAAAATCTAGGAAATTCACATTTACAGGGTTTCGACTTCTGTGTTTGGTATATTGATTCCAGTTGTTCTCGACAAATGACGTGCGATAAATCCTTGCTTGTCAACTTCATTGACAAATTCCTAGGAACGGTTACTTTTGGAAATGACGCGATTGCAGCGATAACGGGTTACGGAGATTATGTGCAAAATGGCATAACAATCAAACAGGTTTCATATGTTGAGGGTTTGGGGTGCAGTTTATTTAGTGTGAGTCAATTCTGCGATGGAGATCTCAAAGTTCTGTTTGAATGTCGACAATGCTCGGTGCAATCCACTGAAGGAACTGATCTTCTTGTTGGAAAACGTTGTGCTTCACTATATACTATTGACCACAATGATGCACCATCACATGCAACCATGTGTTTGGCTACTCGTTCTACAAAAGAAAATTCCTGGTTATGGCATCATCGGATGTCACATCTGAATTACAAGGGTATCAATCGACTAGTCTCTAAAGACTTAGTTGATGGTATTCCAACCTTTCAATATGATAAGCATCATGTGTGTCCATCATGTGCAATGGGTAAGCTGAAACAGACTAATCATCTGCTAAAGCAAAACCCTAGTACTTCATCGTCTATGCAATTATTGCATATGGACTTATGTGGACCCATGCGTATTTCTAGCCTTGGTGGCAAGAAACATGTGCTTGTCATTGTCGATGACTATACCCGGTTTACATGGATTTTTCTTATGCGAACTAAATCAGAAACCCCCGCCATTATCATTGAGTTCATTAAAAAGACTCAACGCTCTTTTAACAAACATGTTAAGAGCATTCGAACTGATAATGGGACGGAATTTAAGAATGACCCGCTTGATAGTTATTTGAAAGACCAAGGCATTGAACATCAGTTCTCTGCTGCTTGAACCCCCCAACAGAATGGAGTAGTCGAACGACGTAATCATACGTTGTGCGAAGCAGCTCGAACGATGCTTGCTTACTCCAAACTACCTCCAAAAATGTGGGGGGAGGCCATCTCAACTGCATGCTATACCCAAAATCGTTGTATTGTTAATAAACATTTTGATAAAACTCCATATGAGTTACTATATGGTAGACGCCCTAATGTCAAATATTTTCGTATTTTTAGTTGTATATGCGATGTGCTTAACAATTTTGACAGCCTTGGAAAGTTTGATCCTCATGGCGATCAGGCCATATTTCTTGGTTATTCTTTGAACAAAGTTGCTTATCGTGTATATCACAAACGGACAAAGACGATTAAAGAGAGCATAAATGTCAAGTTCGATGAATTTTCGGGAATGGCTTTTGAACAACTCAGTTCAAAACCCGATCCTAACCTGACTACTACTTCTTCCGTGCAAAACTCAATTTTCTTGAAGGAGGGTGTTCCTATGGTTACAACAGAGGAACTGGATATCTTGTTTGATAGTCTTTATGCTCCTCAACGGAATTCAAATGTTCAAGTAGTACCGGTTACACCATCACAGTTAACTACTGTGGAGACTCAACAAAGTCTTTTTGATGAAGATACAACACCAACTGATTCACCTGTTGCTTCTTCATCCTCCCTCCCACCTCCTGTTACTGATAATCTTGAACCAATTCAAGATTCATCAGTTGATACAACACCAGCTGTTTCTCCAAATACTTAATTGCATCCATTAGACAGTGTTACATCAGATCAAGCGAATCAAGGCTCAACGTCAACAACGGTTGATGTTCCAATGGATACCACTGATGTACAACCTCTTCCACACAACCGATAGACTAAAAGTCATCCAATAGATCTTATTATTGGAGATGCATCTGCTCCAGTCTCAACTCGAAGGGCTACTCGGAATATGTGTCTATACACTGCCTTTCTTAGTAAGATTAAACTAACCACGGTTGCTCAAGCTTTACTGGATCCAAACTGGGTGGTTACAATGCAAGAAGAGATCAATCAATTTGAATGATTGAAAGTATGGCGATTAGTTCCAAGACCAACGGGTCAATGACCAATAGGAGTTAAGTGGATTTTTAAGAACAAGAAGGATTCTGATGGAATTGTGGTTCGAAATAAGGCACGTCTTGTGGCCAAGGGATATCGACAACAAGAGGGTATTGATTATGACGAGACATTTGTTCCGGTTGCTAGGATTGAGGCTATTCATCTTTTTCTTGCATTTGCTTCTCATATGAAGTTTACGGTGTTTCAAATGGATGTCAAAACTGCTTTTCTGGACGGTCATCTTCAAGAGGAAGTCTATGTCGATCAACCAGAAGGCTTTGTCGATCCTATTCATCCAAACCACATATACTACTTGGAAAAAGCTTTGTATGGTCTAAAGCAAGCACCTCGTGCATGGTACGAGACCTTAACAAAGTATTTACTGGACAATGGCTTCTCTCGTGGAACGATTGATACAGCGCTATTCATCCGTAAAAACCACGGTCACATTGTCTTGGTTCAAATTTACGTTGATGACATTATTTTTGGTTCCACGTCCTCGGCCTTATGCAAAGAATTTGGTGACCTTATGGCCAACAAATTTGAAATGAGCATGCTTGACCAGTTAAATTTCTTTTTGGGGTTACAAGTAAAGCAAATACCAAAAGAGATTTTTATCAGTCAAACAAAGTATATTAATGATATGCTAAAATGTTTTAAAATGACTGCTTTAAAACCAATGACAACCCCAATGAGGACTTTACTGGATGTTGATACTAATGGGGAACCCTTTGACATTACGCTTTATCGAAGCATGGTTGGTTCTTTAATGTATCTGACTGCAAGTCGACCAGACATTACACTTGTTGTAACTGTCTGTGCCCGATTTCAGTCAAACCCTAAGAAATCTCATTCCAAAGCAGTTGTTAGGATTTTTCAGTACCTTAAAGGTACACCTAACCTTGGGATCTGGTATCCTCATGGATTCGATTTCAATCTCACCGCTTATACTGATGCGGATCATGGCGGTTGCCATGTTGATAGAAAGAGCACATCTGGATCAATTCAGATGTTGGGGAATAGGCTAGTTGGTTGGTCATCTAAAAAGCAGAACTGTGTATCTTTATCAACAGCTGAGTCTGAGTACATTGCTGCAGCTCACTGTTGTTCACAAGTTTTGTGGATGCAAATTCAACTTTTGGACTATGGCTTTCAGATTTCTAAGACCCCGATTTACCGTGATTCACAAAGTGCTATTGCAATAACTAGCAACCAGGTTCAGCATTCTAAGACTAAACACATTGATATTCGTTATCATTTTATTAAGGACCATGTAGAGAATGGGGATGTAGAGCTATACTTTGTGCCTACCAAAGTGCAATTAGCTGACATGTTCACTAAGCCCTTAGATGAACTTAGGCTAAAGTTCTTGATTAAAGAGATTGGCATGGTAGAGTATAGTGCTTGATATTCCTTAGATCTGTTGGGACTTATTCTTGGGATCTTGTGTTTAGGGGAAGTAGATACTTTCTAGGGGGAGCAACTAATTTCATATGCTTTAGATATAATCTTTTAAGGGGGAGCCTTTAGATTTATGTTAACTTCCTAGATATACTTGTTCAATGGTTACATAAGGGGGAGGTAACTCATTGATATCATGTTTCAAGGGGGAGTTCATTCATTTTCTTGGGAATTTTATCAAAATGCTAATTTACTCACTTGTATATCACATTTTGAGGGGGAGAAAAAGGGAGAAAATTAAACAGAAAATTGTTTTTCAAAAGTGAATTCATAAATTCTTTGTTTTTTATCTGAAATAATTCACTAAGGCTTGTATACATTTCAGTATGCAACCCGTTTTAATAATTGGTATCACTGAAGATTTGTACTTTGTTCACAATTCAAAGTTCTTTTAAGTATAAATCTTGTTTTGGAAAATTTATAAAAATTGGAAAAGATAAAATCCAAAAATATTTGAAATTTGCTGAATAAATGCTTATTTTAGCATTATACCGAATCTGACAACCAACAGTACAGATTCGGTAAGTTCAAAGTTTTCAATAATTGTCTCGGAAATATTTTTCATAAAAAGATTGAAATGAATATTGAGAGGAAAAGTCAATTTGTCAAGAATTTGAAGTTAAATTGATAAAGTTTTGCAAAGTGGGCTGTATTCGGTATAATAGGCCCATTTGGTATTTTATCTTCGGTATCTATAAAAGGAGAGTCAAAGTCAAAATTACTCTCTTACTGTTCTTAATTACCTACCGAATCTGACTGAACATAACGAATCTGCCTAATCTATCGAGTCCGTTCTTCTGTTTCTTCAAATCTTTGGTAAATATTCATTTTAATTAATGTTTAAGATACATACTTGTAGATCTGAGACAATTAAGTGTTATCAACCAGAAAAGATCAAAACAAGTGGATTATGACTTTTAATTTTGAAATTTTGTTGATTATACCGAGTCTGAGTCGTCTTCTATTAATCTCTGATTAAACTCAATTGATTTGGATAATTAACATGAATTCTTGTCTAGTCTGAGTTAAATTGATTGATCTATCATTTGACCAAGTCTGATTACATGTTTAATTGATTATTTGATGGATTCTGTATCTACCGAATGTATTCTATCTACAGTACCGAGTCTGTTCATACGATTAACATGTGATTCTGATTTTAATTGAGTGGTTAATTGATTATAGTTGTGATCTTACATGATATGTGATAGAATATGCATGATTGAGTGACTCTATGTTAATTTTGAAGATACCGAATCTGTTATTTTCTTGATACCGAGTCTGACTTTTGGTACCTCGAAGCTTTTTGATTTTTATCTTCAAACACCTAACATGTTTATTCTAGATCTTTTTGATCTGAAAACTCAAGCTTATTTGGTTACAGAATCTTAAGTTTTCATGACTACCGAATCTGTTTGAATTGTGCTTAAAAATTGACTAAGTGTTGTTCTGATTCTTTGTGTTATATAATTGACTTTGCATGATGGATTTGTGCTATGCTAAATAACATATGGATGTCATGATTGAAATGTCCCATTCATATTGATTATAAACGTTCCATATTAATTGATTTCGTTGCGAGGTTTTGACCTCTATATGAGAGACTGCATTCATTTTTTAAACAACCATAACCCTTATTTTATCAACAAAGGTTTTAAAAACATTACGTAGATTATCAAATAATGATAATCTAAAATATACTGTTTACACACGACCATTACATAATGGTTTACAATAGAAATATATTACATAGACATATGTTTCTTGAATGCAGTTTTTACACAATATCATACAAACATGGACTCCAAATCTTGTCCTTATTTTAGTATGCAACAGCGGAAGCTCTTAGTATTCACCTGAGAATAAACATGCTTTAAACGTCAACAAAAATGTTGGTGAGTTATAGGTTTAACCTATATATATCAAATCGTAACAATAGACCACAAGATTTCATATTTCAATACACAACCCATTCATATGGTGAACACCTGGTAACCGACATTAACAAGATGCATATATAAGAATATCCTCATCATTTCGGGACACCCTTCGGATATGATATAAATTTCGAAGTACTAAAGCATCCGGTACTTTGGATGGGGATTGTTAGACCTAATAGATCTATCTTTAGGATTCGCGTCAATTAGTGTGTTTGTTCCCTAATTCTTAGATTACAAGACTTAATAAAAAGGGGCATATTCGATTTCGATAATTCAACCATAGAATGTAGTTTCACGTAATTGTGTCTATTTTGTAAATCATTTATAAAACCTGCATGTATTCTCATCCCAAAAATAATAGATTTTAAAAGTGGGACTATAACTCACTTTCACAGATATTTCCTTCTTCGGAAATAAGACTTGGCCACGGATCGATTCACGAACCTATACAAATATGTACATATATATCAAAGTATGATCAAAATATAATTACAACCATTTTTATTATGTTTTAAAGATTTGAGTGTATTAAGTCAGCTGTCCTCGTTAGTAACTTAAAACTAGTTGTCCACAGTTAGATGTACAGAAATAAATCGATATATATATTATCTTGAATCAATCCCCGACCCAGTGTATACATGTCTCAGGATAGATCACAACTCAAACTATATATATTTTTGGAATCAACCTCAACCCTGTATAGCTAACTCCAACATTACTGCATATAGTGTGTCTATGGTTGTTCCAAATAATATATATAGATGGGTCGATATGATATGTCAAAACATTTTCATACGTGTCTTTGGTATCTCAAGATTACATAATATATTAGAATACATGTATAATACAATATAAGTTAGCTAGGATATGATTTGTATAGAATTGTTAATATTTCCCGTAGCTACAAAAATCAAAAAATATCCAATCTTGTTTTACCCATAACTTCTTCATTTTAAATCCGTTTTGAGTGAATCAAATTGCTATGGTTTCATATTGAACTCTAATTTAAGAATCCAAACAGAAAAAGTATAGGTTTATAGTGGGAAATTTAAGTTACATGTCAATTACTAAAGAGGTAGTCATTTCCGTCGAAAGAACGAGATCTTGATGACCATTTTGAAAAACATACTTTCACTTTGAGTTTAACCAAGATTTTTGGATAGAGTTTCATATTCATATGAAAAATCATTTTCCCAGAAGAACAACTTTTAAATCAAATTTTATCATAGTTTTTATTTATCCAAACCAAAACAGCCCCCGGTTTCACTACGACGGCGTATATCTGATTTTTATGGTGTTCATCGTGTTTCCAGGTTTTAAATCATTAAGTTAGTATATCATATAGATATAGAACATGTGTTTAGTTGATTTTAAAAGTCAATTTAGAAGGATTAACTTTTGTTTGCGAACAAGTTTAGAATTAACTAAACTATGTTCTAGTGATTACAAGTTTAAACCTTCGAATAAGATAGCTTTATATGTATGAATCGAATGATGTTATGAACATCATTACTACCTCAATTTTTCTGGATAAAGCTACTGGAAATGAGAAAAATGGATCTAGCTTCAAAGGATCCTTGGATGGCTTGAAAGTTCTTGAAGCAGAATCATGACACGAAAACAGTTCAAGTAAGATTTTCACTCGAAATAAGATTGTTATAGTTGTAGAAATTGAATCAAAGTTTGAATATGAATATTACCTTGAATTAGAAAGATAACCTACTATAAATAACAAAGGTTCCTTGATCTTAGATGATTACTTGGAATGGATTAGAAAGCTTGGAAGTAAACTTGCAAACTTGGTAGTATTCTTGATTTTTATGAAACTATACTTATGGAATTTATGAAGAACACTTAGAACTTGAAGATGGAACTTGAGAGAGATCAATTAGATGAATAAAATTGAAGAATTAAAGTGTTTGTAGGTGTTTTTGGTCGTTGGTATATGGATTAGATATAAAGGATATGTAATTTTGTTTTCATGTAAATAAGTCATGAATGATTACTAATATTTTTGTAATTTTATGAGATATTTTATGCTAGTTGCCAAATGATGGTTCCCACATGTGTTAGGTGACTCACATGGGCTGCTAAGAGCTGATCATTGGAGTGTATATACCAATAGTACATACATCTAAAAGCTGTGTATTGTACGAGTACGAATACGGGTGCATACGAGTAGAATTGTTGATGAAACTGAACGAGGATGTAATTGTAAGCATTTTTGTTAAGTAGAAGTACTTTAATATGTGTCTTGAAGTCTTTCAAAAGTGTAAGAATACATATCAAAACACAACATGTATATACATTCTAATGGAGTCGTTAAGTCTTCGTTAGTCGTTACATGTAAGTGTTGTTTTGAAACCTTTAGGTTAACGATCTTGTTAAATGTTGTTAACCCAATGTTTATAATATCAAATGAGATTTTAAATTATTATATTATCATGATATTATGATGTATGAATATCTCTTAATATGATATATATACATTAAATGTTGTTACAACGATAATCGTTACATATATGTCTCGTTTCAAAATCATTAAGTTAATAGTCTTGCTTTTACATATGTAGTTCATTGTTAATATACTTAATGATATGTTTACTTATCATAATATCATGTTAACTATATATATCCATATATATGTCATCATATTGTTTTTAAAAGTTTTAACGTTCGTGAATCACCGGTCAACTTGGGTGGTCAATTGTCTATATGAAACCTATTTCAATTAATCAAGTCTTAAAAAGTTTGATTACTTAACATGTTGGAAACATTTAGTCATGTAAATATCAATCTCAAATAATATATAAAAACATGGAAAAGTTCGGGTCACTACAGTACCTACCCGTTAAATAAATTTCGTCCCGAAATTTTAAGCTGTTGAAGGTGTTGACGAATCTTCTGGAAATAGATGTGGGTATTTCTTCTTCATCTAATCTTCATGCTCCCAGGGGAACTCGGGTCCTCTACGAGCATTCCATCGAACCTTAACAATCGGTATCTTGTTTTGCTTAAGTCTCTTAACCTCACTATCCATTATTTCGACAAGTTCTTCAATGAATTGAAGTTTTTCATTGATTTGGATTTCATCCAACGGAATAGTGAGATCTTCTTTAGCAAAACATTTCTTCAAATTCGAGACTTGGAAAATGTTATGTACAGCCACGAGTTGTTGAGGTAGCTCCAGTTGGTAAGCTACTGGTCCGACACGATCTATAATCTTGAATGGTCCAATGTACCTTGGATTTAGTTTCCCCCGTTTACCAAATCAAACAACGCCTTTCCAAGGTGAAACCTTAAGCATGACCATTTCTCCAATTTCAAACTCTATATCTTTTCTTTTACTGTCCGCGTAGCTCTTTTGTCGACTCTGGGCGGTTTTCAATCGTTGTTGAATTTGGATGATTTTCTTGGTAGTTTCTTGTATTATCTCCGGACCCATAATCTGTCTATCCCCCACTTCATTCCAACAAATCGGAGACCTGCACTTTCTACCATAAAGTGCCTCAAACGGCGCCATCTCAATACTAGAATGATAATTGTTGTTGTAGGAAAATTCTGCTAATGGTAGATGTCGATCCCAACTGTTTCCGAAATCAATAACACATGCTCGTAGCATGTCTTCAAGCATTTGTATCATCCTTTCGCTCTGCCCATCAGTTTGTGGATGATAGGTAGTACTCATGTCTAGACGAGTTCCTAATGCTTGCTGTAATGTCTGCCAGAATCTTGAAATAAATCTGCCATCCCTATCAGAGATAATAGAGATTGGTATTCCATGTCTGGAGACGACTTCCTTCAAATACAGTCGTACTAACTTCTCCATCTTGTCATCTTCTCTTATTGGCAGGAAGTGTGCTGATTTGGTGAGACGATCAACTATTACCCAAATAGTATCAAAACCACTTGCAGTCCTTGGCAATTTAGTGATGAAATCCATGGTAATGTTTTCCCATTTCCATTCCGGGATTTCGGGTTGTTGAAGAAGACCTGATGGTTTCTGATGCTCCGCTTTGACCTTAGAACACGTCAAACATTCCCCTACATATTTAGCAATATCGGCATTCATACCTGGCCACCAAAAATGTTTCTTGAGATCTTTATACATCTTCCCCGCTCCAGGATGTATTGAATATCTGGTTTTATGTGCTTCTTTAAGTACTATTACTCTCACATCTTCAAACCTTGGTACCCAAATTCTATCAGCCCTATATCGGGTTCCGTCTTCCCGAATATTAAGATGTTTCTCTGATCTTTTAGGTATCTCATTCTTCAACTTTCCTTCTTTTACAACCCCCTGTTGCGCCTCTTTTATTTTAGTAGTAAGGTTAGTACGAATAATTATATTCATAGCTTTTACCCGCATAGGTTCTCTATCCTTTCTACTCAAAGCGTCGGCTACCACATTCTCCTTCTCTGGGTGGTATCGAATCTCAAAATCATAATCATTCAACAGTTCAATCCACCTGCGTTGTCTCATATTCACTTGCTTCTGATTAAATATATGTGGGAGACTTTTGTGGTCGGTATATATAATACTTTTGACCCCATATAAATAATGCCTCCAAGTCTTTAATGCAAAAACAACAGCACCCAATTCCAAATCGTGAGTTGTATAATTTTGCTCGTGAATCTTCAATTGTCTAGACGCATAAGCAATCTCCTTCGTTCATTGCATTAATACACAACCGAGACCTTTCTTTGATGCGTCACAATAAATCACAAAATCATCATTCCCTTCAGGCAATGACAATATAGGTGTCGTAGTTAGCTTTTTCTTCAATAACTGAAACGCCTTCTCTTGTTCATCCTTCCATTCAAATTTCTTCCCTTTATGCGTTAATGCAGTCAAGGGTTTTGCTATTTTGGAGGAATCTTGGATGAATATTCTGTAGTAACCAGCCAATCCTAAAAATTGACGTATATGCTTCGGAGTTTTTGGGGTTTCCCACTTTTCAACGGTTTCGATCTTTGCCGGGTCCACCTGAATACCTTCTTTGTTCACTATGTGACCGAGGAATTGAACTTCTTCCAACCAAAATGCACACTTTGAAAACTTAGCGTACAATTCTTCCTTCCTCAATACTTCTAACACCTTTCTCAAATGTTCACTGTGTTCTTGGTCATTCTTTGAGTAAATAAGTATGTCATCAATGAAAACAATGACAAACTTGTCAAGGTATGGCCCACACACTCGGTTCATAAGGTCCATGAACACAGCTGGTGCATTAGTTAAACCAAACGGCATGACCATAAACTCGTAATGACCATAACATGTTCTGAAAGTAGTCTTTGGAATATCATCTTCTTTCACCCGCATTTGATGATACCCGAAACGTAAGTCAATCTTTGAATAAACAGACGAGCCTTGTAGTTGATCAAATAAGTCATCGATTCTCGGTAGTGGGTAGCGGTTCTTGATGGTAAGTTTGTTCAACTCTCGGTAGTCGATACACAACCTGAATGTACCATCTTACTTCTTGACAAACAAAACAGGAGCTCCCCACGGTGATGTGCTTGGTCGAATGAAACCACGCTCTAAAAGTTCTTGTAATTGGCTCTGAAGTTTCTTCATTTCGCTAGGTGCGAGTCTGTATGGAGCACAAGCTATTGGTGCAGCTCCCGGTACAAGGTCTATTTGAAATTCAATGGATCGGTGTGGAGGTAGTCCCAGTAATTCTTTCAGAAATACATCGGGAAATTCTTTTGCGATAGAAATATCATTGATGTTCTTTTCTTCGGAATTGACTTTCTCGACGTGTGCTAGCACAGCATAGCAACCTTTTCTTATTAGTTTTTGTGCCTTCAGGTTACTAATAAGATTTAACTTTGCGTTGCTCTTTTCTCCATACACCATTAAGGGTTTTCCTTTTTCTCGTATAATGCGAATTACATTTTTGTAACAAACGATCTCTGCTTTTACTTCTTTCAACCAGTTCATACCGATTATCACATCAAAACTCCCTAACTCTACTGGTATCAAGTCAATCTTAAATTTTTTGCTAACCAGTTTAATTTCTCGATTCCGACATATATTATCTGCTGAAATTAATTTACCATTTGCTAATTCGAGTAAAAATTTACTATCCAAAGGCGTCAATGGACAACTTAATTTAGCACAAAAATCTCTACTCATATAGCTTCTATCCGCACCCGAATCAAATAAAACGTAAGCAGATTTATTGTCAATAAGAAACGTACCCGTAACAAGCTCCGGGTCTTCCTGTGCCTCTGCCGCATTAATATTGAAAACTCTTTCGCGACCTTGTCCATTCGTGTTCTCCTGGTTCGGGCAATTTCTAATAATGTGGCCCGGTTTTCCACATTTATAACAAACTACATTGGCATAACTTGCTCCGACACTACTTGCTCCGCCATTACTCGTTCCGAAACCATTTATTCCTTTTGTTCTGTTAACCCCTGGTCCGTAGACCTCACACTTCGCCGCGCTATGACCATTTCTTTTACACTTGTTACAAAATTTAGTGCAGAACCCTGAGTGATACTTTTCACACCTTTGGCATAGCTGCTTCTGATTGTTATTGTTGTTGTTGTTATTGCGTTTGTTATTGTTGTTGGGATGATTGTTGTAGTTGTTGTTGTTGTTGTGCCGTTTGTTGTAGTTGCGATTGATGTTGCGATTGTTGGGATAGTTGTTGTTGTTTTGGTGACTCTTATCACCGTTTTCCTCCCACTTTCTTTTGACTAACTTCACGTTAGCCTATTCGGCTGCCTGTTCTTTAATTCTTCCCTCATTCTGGTTCACTAGTTTGTGAGCCATTCTACATGCCTTTTGTATGCAGGCAGGCTCGTGTGAACTTATATCTTCTTGGATTCTCTCCGGTAACCCTTTCACAAACGCGTCGATCTTCTCTTCCTCATCTTCGAACGCTCTCGGACACAATAGGCACAATTCTGTGAATCATCTTTCATACGAAGTAATATCGAATCCCTGTGTTCATAACCATCTAAGTTCTGACTTGAGCTTATTGACCTCGGTTCTGGGACGGTACTTCTCGTTCATCAAGTGCTTGAATGCTGAACACGGTAGCGCGTAAGCAGCATCTTGTCCCATTTGCTCTAGATAGGTATTCCACCATGTTAACGCAATACCTGTGAAGGTATGCATAGCGTACTTCACTTTGTCTCCTTCAGCACACTTACTTATGGTAAACACCGATTCAACTTTCGCGGTCCACCATTTCAATCCGATTGGTCCTTCGGTCCCATCAAATTCTGAAGGTTTGCAGGCAGTGAATTGCTTGTAGGAGCATCCTACACGATTTCTTGCGCCGTTAGCTGTATTGCTAGATTCAGAGTTATTGTTGGTATGTAGCACGACCTGTACTGCGGCTATGTTTGAAGCAAGAAAGGCACGAAATTCCTCTTCGCTCATATTCAAGGTGTGTCGAGTAGTCAGTGCCATTTCCTAAAAAATAGTCAAATGAAACAATTTAATAATACACAATATTAAGAGTAGTCAACAGTATCTCGTAGCATAATATGAACTCATTTATAAAAGCTTTTTCTTCATATTAGCGTTTTATAAGTTTAAATTCGGGTACTACATACCCATTAAGTTCATACTTAGTAGCTAATATACAATTCAACTACTACAATTCCATATGAAAAACTTATTATAATAATATATCACATACAAATATTCTTCAAACTTACAACTTCGCTATATTACATATAACATGAAATATAGTACACTACGATACAGGACAGTTTTGAAGATAAATCTAGTTAATACGCAAGTTGTTCAGCAAAGGAAATAAAGACACGTAATTCATAAGTCCAGAAACAAGTCATGCATTCTGGTTTTACTAAGACGACTTCCCATCCTTGGTCTTGTGAAAAATAACCGTTATGACCATTAGCTAGGCAGCATGTTGTAATGTCGTCAAAAGGACGAGGGTTTCGTAATGTCCAACAGCCTTGTAATAATCAAAAAACCTTGTTTCTCACCCCAACTACTGAATCCGTCACTTGTGGGAAAGTTTATTTAAAAGCTGCAATCCGATGTTCTTTTTCTCACTTTGGTAAGAAGCGAACATCACTAACCCGTAAGCATAACATGCTTCTTTATGTTGCATGTTAGAAGCTCTTTCTAATTCACGAAATCCTATGTTGGGATATGTTGAGTCAAAATAGGTTCTTAACCCGTAGCGTAAAATTGCATTTGGGTTCCCCGCATTTAACGCTTTAAAGAAAACACGGCGTAACTTAAAGTCTCCCCAATGTGATATACCCCACCTATCAAAGGAAAGCCTTTTATAAACTAAGGCATTTCTGGAAAGTCATTCAAATGTTTGACAAGTTAATTTCGCCATAACTAAATGTGCTGATGAATTCTGACCGACTCTAGACAAGATTTCCTCAATCATATCCTCTGGTAGGTCTTCTAAAATATTCGGTTGTCTACCCTTAACGTCCATTTTGTTTTTATACTGTAAAATAGACAAGGATTAGATTCGTAATAACAAACAATACAAGCAATTTTTACATAGAACATAAAAGTACAAGCACACTATAATACATTTATTACACAACATTCTCACACCCCTCTAATCTGAATCACTGTTTCATCTTCTTCGGACTTGGTTCTTTTTCCTAATATTCTAGGGATATATGATGTTCCTCTAATATGAGTCGTCATTTTCCACATTGGTTTAGAAATACCTGGTGGTTTAGAGGTTCCAGGTTATTGTCACGATATTGAAAATACGGGTGTTGACGGTACATATAAAGTTCATCGGGATCGGAATCAGATTTCTCTATTTTGATGCCTTTTCCCTTATTATTTTCTTTTGCCTCATTAAATTGGGTTGGGGTAATTTCTATAACATCATCGGAATCCTCATCAGGATCCGATTCATTGGAAAATTGGTAATTTTCCCAATATTTTGCTTCCTTAGCGGAAACACCATTGACCATAATTAACTTTGGTCGGTTGGTTGAGGATTTTCTTCTACTTAACCGTTTTATTATTTCCCCCACTGGTTCTATTTCTTCTTTCGGTTCCGATTCTTCTTCCGGTTCTGATTCTTCTTCCGGTTCCTCTTCGGGAACTTGTGAATCAGTCCACGAATCATTCCAATTTACATTTGACTCTTCATTATTATTAGGTGAGTCAATGGGACTTGTTCTAGAGGTTGACATCTATCACATAATATCAAACACGTTAAGAGATTAATATATCACATAATATTCACATGTTAAAAATGTATAGTTTCTAACAAAATTTGTTAAGCAATCATTTTTCAAGTAAACACGGTCGAAGTCTAGACTCACTAATGCATCCTAACAAACTCGATAAGACACACCAATGAAAAATTCTGGTTCTCTAAGACCAACGCTCGGATACCAACTGAAATGTCTCGTTTATATTGATTATAAACGTTCCATATTAATTGATTTTGTTGCGAGGTTTTGACCTCTATATGAGACGTTTTTCAAAGACTGCATTCATTTTTAAAACAACCATAACCTTTATTTTATCAATAAAGGTTTTAAAAACATTACGTAGATTATCAAATAATAATAATCAAAAATATACTGTTTACACACGACCATTACATAATGGTTTACAATAGAAATATATTACATCGACATATGTTTCTTGAATGCAGTTTTTACACAATATCATACAAACATGGACTCCAAATCTTGTCCTTATTTTAGTATGCAACATCGGAAGCTCTTAGTATTCACCTGGGAATAAACATGCTTTAAACTGCAACAAAAATGTTGGTGAGTTATAGGTTTAACCTATATATATCAAATTGTAACAATAGACCACAAGATTTCATATTTCAATACACATCCCATACATAGAGATAAAAATCATTCATATGGTGAACATCTGGTAACCGACATTAACAAGATGCATAAATAAGAATATCCCCATCATTCCGGGACACCCTTCGAATATGATATAAATTTCGAAGTACTAAAGCATCCGGTACTTTAGATGGGGTTTGTTAGGCCCAATAGATCTATCTTTAGGATTCGTGTCAATTAGGGTGTCTGTTCCCTAATTCTTAGATTACCAGACTTAATAAAAAGGGGCATATTCGATTTCAATAATTCAACCATAGAATGTAGTTTCACGTACTTGTGTCTATTTTGTAAATCATTTACAAAACTTGCATGTATTCTCATCCCAAAAATATTAGATTTTAAAAGTGGGACTATAACTCACTTTCACAGATATTTCCTTCTTCGGAAATAATACTTGGCCACGGATCGATTCACGAACCTATACAAATATGTACATATATATCAACGTATGATCAAAATATAATTACAACCATTTTTATTATCTTTTAAAGATTTGAGTGTATTAAGTCAGTTGTCCTTGTTAGTAACCTACAACTAGTTGTCCACAGTTAGATGTACAGAAATAAATCGATATATATTATCTTGAATCAATCCCCGACCCAGTGTATACATGTCCCAGGATAGATCACAACTCAAACTATATATATTTTTGGAATCAACCTCAACCCTGTATAGCTAACTCCAACATTACTGCATATAGAGTGTCTATGGTTGTTCCAAATAATATATATAGATGGGTCGATATGATATGTCAAAACATTTGCATACGTGTCTTTGGTATCTCAAGATTACATAATATATTAGAATACATGTATAATACAATATAAGTTAGCTAGGATATGATTTGTATAGAATTGTTAATATTTCCCGTAGCTACAAAAATCAAAAAATATCCAATCTCGTTTTACCCATAACTTCTTCATTTTAAATCCGTTTTGAGTAAATCAAATTGCTATGGTTTCATATTGAACTCTAATTTAAGAATCCAAACAGAAAAAGTATAGGTTTATAGTCAGAAATTTAAGTTACATTTCAATTACTAAAGAGGTAGTCATTTCCGTCGAAAGAACGACATCTTGATGACCATTTTGAAAAACATACTTTCACTTTGAGTTTAACCAAGATTTTTGGATAGAGTTTCATATTCATATGAAAAATCATTTTCTCAGAAGAACAACTTTTATATCAAAGTTTATCATACTTTTTAATTATCCAAATCAAAACAGCCCCCGGTTTCACTACGACGGCGTATATCCGATTTTTATGGTGTTCATCGTGTTTCCAGGTTTTAAATCATTAAGTTAGCATATCATATAGATATAGAACATGTGTTTAGTTGATTTTAAAAGTCAAGTTAGAAGGATTAAAATTTGTTTGCGAATAAGTTTAGAATTAACTAAACTATGTTCTAGTGATTACAAGTTTAAACCTTCGAATAAGATAACTTTATATGTATGAATCGAATGATATTATGAACATCATTACTACCTCAAGTTTTCTGGATAAAACTACTGGAAATGAGAAAAATGGATCTAGCTTCAAAGGATCCTTGGATGGCTTGAAAGTTCTTGAAGTAAGATTTTCACTCGAAATAAGATTGTTATAGTAGTAGAAATTGAATCAAAATTTGAATATGAATATTACCTTGAATTAGAAAGATAACCTACTATAAATAACAAAGGTTCCTTGATCTTAGATGATTACTTGGAATGGATTAGAAAGCTTGGAAGTAAACTTGCAAACTTGGTAGTATTCTTGATTTTTATAAAACTATACTTATGGAATTTATGAAGAACACTTAGAACTTAAAGATGGAACTTGAGAGAGATCAATTAGATAAAGAAAATTGAAGAATGAAAGTGTTTGTAGGTGTTTTTGGTCGTTGGTGTATGGATTAGATATAAAGGATATGTAATTTTGTTTTCATATAAATAAGTCATGAATGATTACTCATATTTTTGTAATTTTATGAGATATTTCATGCTAGTTGCCAAATGATGGTTCCCCCATGTGTTAAGTGACTCACATGGGCTGCTAAGAGCTGATCATTGGAGTGTATATACCAATAGTACATGCATCTAAAAGCAGTGTATTGTACGAGTACGAATACGGGTGCATACGAGTAGAATTGTTGATGAAACTGAACGAGGATGTAAGTGTATGCATTTTTGTTAAGTAGAAGTACTTTGATATGTGTCTTGAAGTCTTTCAAAAGTGTAAGAATACATATCAAAACACAACATGTATATACATTCTAATGTAATCGTTAAGTCTTCGTTAGTCGTTACATGTAAGTGTTGTTTTGAAACCTTTAGGTTAACGATGTTGTTAAATGTTGTTAACCTAATGTTTATAATATCAAATGAGATTTTAAATTATTATATTATCATGATATTATGATGTATGAATATCTCTTAATATGATATATATACATTAAATGTTGTTTCAACGATAATCGTTACATATATGTGTCGTTTCAAAATCATTAAGTTAGTTGTCTTGCTTTTACATATGTAGTTCATTATTAATATACTTAATGATATGTTTACTTATCATAATATCATGTTAACTATATATATCCATATATATGTCATCATATAGTTTTTACAAGTTTTAACGTTCGTGAATCACCGGTCAACTTGGTTGGTCAATTGTCTATATGAAACCTATTTCAATTAATCAAATCTTAACAAGTTTGATTGCTTAACATGTTGGAAACATTTAGTCATGTAAATATCAATCTCAAATAATATATATAAACATGAAAAAGTTCAGGTCACTACAATGATTGTCAATTATTTGTTCATATTTGGAATAAAGGATTTTTATATCTTTGAAAAACCATAAAAATTATAAAATTTGAAAAATACAAAGGATTTCAAAGGAAAATAAGAATAGAGATATATGCTTTATGTTAAATATCTTGTGGTTTTCTATTTCTTATTTTTTACAGCTAAATGGAGAACAATCATTTTATCAATTCTGAAACCAACATTCCCTGCAATTACTGGACTGCAATTCTAGAGAGGCACACACTGTGGCCTGCTCTAAGCTCAACAGTCAGTGTACCTGTGACAGATCTGGCGCTACTGAACAGAACAATTAGGTTTGTGGAAGCTACATAACCTACTGCTGCTGCTCCAGAGGGTACATAAGATAGATTTGAGTTTGAGCTCAGAGGAGTTCAAGGGATGCGGAGTATCACTAAAGCTGATTTTAGGAGGATCTTTAGACTTCCTCTTGTACAGAATGCTCCTGCTTTCCCTGCTACTCAGCAGATGATGACATCAGTCTTCAATCTTGGTTATGTTGGAGCCGACAATGTTCCACCGGCCAAGTTTCAGAAGAAATACCTGCACTCAAGGTGGTATGTGATCTTCTCAATCATCAACATATGCTTCTTGATGACAAGGAGTGGATCCGACAGCTTGACCGTGCCAATGCTGAAGTTGTTCTACTCTTTCATAAGAGTAGAGGCTCCTGACTATGCAAAACTACTATGGGATTTGGTTCAGGCTCGAGTTGACAAGCCAAGGGGTTCATACATTCCTTGCGAAAGGTTTTTCTGTATCTTTATCCACGATGCTATAAATGCTTGTAGAAATGCAAATATATTTGTACTAGGTACACATGGATTACAGATGAAACGATTTAGGGATCTGAAGATGAATACCCCGACGGTGTCTGACAATCAATTCACTGCGCTAATTCCAAATTGGCTAGTGAGGCTAGCTGAACCCTAAGACGCTCGAATGCATTCTTACTTTGTGGCTGTAGGAATACTTCTTCCGAACCCGGTACAACAAGAACAAGTTGAACCCGCTGCGGTTCTAGCCCCAGAGGTTGTAGAGGAACCTGTAGTACAACCACCCGGACCAGCTAATCCTCCACCTAGGGTGAACCTTAAACGATCTAGGGCAGCACACCAAGCTCAACCCGTGAGGATCAGGGAACCTAGTCCAACTAGGATTGAACCAACCCTTTCCACAACACCCGAAGTGAGCAGTGACACTGACACATCAGCAACTGAATCATCTCACGAACATTATCCTAAGAGAACTCGATATATCCCTGATGAGATGATTCAGACTCCGCCAACCCAACGAGTAACTAGATCTAGGACTTTGACACGTATCGTCCGCCAGTTGGTGATACGGACCAAGACCTAGAACTAATTAGGTCACCTTCACCCATTTCCGTATCATATCCAATAATAACAGTAATCCCTACACTAAATGAAGCGCAAGCTTCGGTATGCAAGAGATTTAAAAGCACAGATGGTAAAAAGACCACTAAGCCCATCCAATCTAAACATGACTTAAGAATAAATCCTACTAAGCAAGGTGCTTCGACATCTAAGGAGGTAAAGTCGTCCTCTGCAGTAAAGTCTGCGTTGACTCAATCGATTGAGGAAACTCAATCATTAAAGTCCAGAATGGCCGAAGGGGAGCCGAAAAATCTTGAAAAGGCACCCTGCGTATCGGCTGGAAATCCTCTTGTGCCTCAACGTACAACAGGGTGTGGAGGTCCGGCTTATCTTGATGAGGGAGATCTGCCGCGTCCCATGGAAACGAGTCAAAATGACAATCCTTCGGGATATTTATCAGACTTCCAGTAGACTGTTCCTTTGGTTCAAGAAATTGATCCTCTGGTTCAAACCACTTCTCTTTCGGATTCTGAAACTCAGAGTCTGGGGGAAAAGTCTTTAACTGAAAGAGATGTGCCACCTCATAGTATATCGATGATTTCAGGAGTCGGAGATAGCAATATCTCTATGAGAGCTAAACCGACGCGTAGTTCTGCTACTCTGTCAGAGTCCCATGAGACTAAAGTCATGGAGGCAGATGCTTCGAAAGAATCTTCGCCGGTGACAACTCCGGTTGTTCCCCAACCTCCATCAGAAGGGGATATCACGAATCTGACTAGTAGTATGTACAGCCCTACATATAAGAATAATATCGCCCAATCATCCTTACCTGCCCTCACGGAAACTCGCACACTTTCACCGACATCGCCTTTAACAGATGTTGCTGCTTCTCATGGTTACACTGTTGTTTCACCAATTGGGTTACCCACCCGAATTTCGAATAAATATGGTTTTAGATATCTCTCTGATAATGCGATTGATGAGCTCTATCTTGCTGAATTTTCACGAAGAATGGATCTTGACGAAATTCGTGAAACAATGCTGCTTTATCTCGAACAAGCAAGGGTAGTGTATCCTCTTTCTCCTTGTAAATCACCTGACACACTTTATATGCCTGAACATGATGATTTCGATCCCGATAATCTTCATGAGGGGGAGAATAGACATGGTTCACGTTCATGGTCAGGTGCTTTTCATCAATCAACTTATGAAGCTGGTGGTTCGTCTAGTCAACATATGTGAAAAGATGATATAGTTGATATCTCCGAATCTGAAAGTGATGAAATTGAGGAGATTCAATGTGAAAGTTTTCTAGATGAATCAGAAGAACAGAGAGAGGGTGACTCAGGGATGTTAATGATTATTGATTTAGCTGATCAAATAGAGAACAAGTCAACTCAAGCGTACAATCAAAACTTTGACAATATTGAAGATATATTGAAGGGGTCGTCGAGTGTCGCCAATGAATTCAATGATCATCAATTTGTCAACTTGTCATCTCCAACTGATGAATTTAGAATACACTTCGAAAAGGAGCTTTTCTCTATTGGCAATGAAGATACTACGACTCCTCCTGATTTGAATGTTCCATTTCAAACTGCAGAGATTGTTCTTGAGCGTGATGCTGATTTCCAACCAAGTGAGGATGAAGAGAAGATGATTCTTCATTCACCATTCATTGAACAACAAGCGTATAGAATCTATGGTGATTCTGATCTCATCCTTTCTGCATCAATGAGTGTTCTGGGTGCATGGAAATATCATAAGAAACCAGAATATCTCAAAGCTTATCTGAGTGTTCGTGACAAATATAAATTGAAGAATGAAGAGAAACTTCAAGTTCAGCGAAATTCAGAGATCAAAAGCATAAATAAGATTTTGATGATTAACAAGGATGGAGTGAAGATGCCATTGTTTCAGGTAACAAAAACGGATGATGAAGATTATCAATTCTCTGAGGCAGATTTTGATAGATTGAAGATGGATGACATTATTTTCATTGACAACCACTTGATTAACTTGAATGAATCTGCAATAATTTATCATGCTACCACGATGAAGGTAGTTTACAGATTTATTCTTGATTCGATGAGATGGATGTCCATTCATGATTTTCAGATGGAATTAGAATCTGGACATAAAAAGCTCAGAATCAAACCGCCAAATCAAGTGATTGAAGAGCTAAGATACATGTCCTTACTTGAAGTGAGCGACTGTCCATATGGGTTTGTATTTGTCAGTTCTTACTATACAAAGGTCTTTATCAGAGTTTCAGACTTCAGAAGATATTCAGACGGAACGTTGATGTATGCTTTCAAGTACTTACGATGGAGACTGATCAACAACTATTATTCAATTGAAGATAATGAGATTGTCAAATACATTCTCACAAGATTGAAAAGTCGTCTCAAAACAAGAGTGAACATACGAAGATATGAGAATCTTAAAGGATTCAAATCTAAAGTTCACTTCAGAGGAACAAAGTTTCTTAAGATTTCACAATAGGATTATATTGTAAATTTCACAATTAACACTAAGGGGGAGATTGTTAGGACCCCAAAGTTGTATAGTGTTAATGTGAAACATGCTTAAATGAAGGTTCCTTAGAAGAAGGCTATATAAGGAACCTAAGTAGTCCTAATTAGATAGCCATTGTATTGTAACTGAGTTCTAGAAGCTGTGGAATGTAAATTGTACCGATTCTCTCTCATACAGAATCTCCTTCTTACTTACCGAATCTCATTCTATCTTATCATTTCTCTCAATCTCAACATGATCTGACCTATCAACCTTGTTCTGCACACTTAAAACACGTAGGCCCGTGACCTCCCAACTTTTTGGTCTGCTCAGCAATCAACTCGGGACACTCTGACTTTCGGTGTCCTTCCTTTCAGCAATTAAAACATACGTCATTGTTAGAAGGCACATCCATGCAATCACGCGACAAATGAACCCGCCGTGAACAGTTATAATGAAATGTCCCGTTCTTATTGATTAAAAACGTTCCATATTAATTGATTTCATTGCGAGGTTTTAACCTCTATATGAGACGTTTTTCAAAGATTGCATTCATTTTAAAACAAACCATAACCTTTATTTCATCAATAAAGGTATAAAAAGCTTTACGTAGATTATCAAATAATGATAATCTAAAATATCCTGTTTACACACGACCATTACATAATGGTTTACAATACAAATATGTTACAACAAAATAAGTTTTTTGAATGCAGTTTTTACACAATATCATACAAGCATGGACTCCAAATCTCGTCCTTTTTTAAGTATGCGACAGCGGAAGCTCTTAATAATCACCTGAGAAAAAACATGCCTAAAACGTCAACAAAAATGTTGGTGAGTTATAGGTTTAACCTATATATATCAAATCATAATAATAGACCACAAGATTTCATATTTCAATATACATCCCATACATAGAGATAAAAATCATTCATATGGTGAACACCTGGTAACCGACATTAACAAGATGCATATATAAGAATATCCCCATCATTCCGGGACACCCTTCGGATATGATATAAATTTCGAAGTACTAAAGCATCCGGTACTTTGGATGGGGTTTGTTAGGCCCAATAGATCTATCTTTAGGATTCGCGTCAATTAGGGTGTCTGTTCCCTAATTCTTAGATTACCAGACTTAATAAAAAGGGGCATATTCGATTTCGATAATTCAACCATAGAATGTAGTTTCACGTACTTGTGTCTATTTTGTAAATCATTTATAAAACCTGCATGTATTCTCATCCCAAAAATATTAGATTTTAAAAGTGTGACTATAACTCACTTTCACAGATTTTTACTTCATCGGGAAGTAAGACTTGGCCACTGGTTGATTCACGAACCTATAACAATATATACATATATATCAAAGTATGTTCAAAATATATTTACAACACTTTTAATATATTTTGATGTTTTAAGTTTATTAAGTCAGATGTCCTCGTTAGTAACCTACAACTAGTTGTCCACAGTTAGATGTACAGAAATAAATCGATAAATATTATCTTGAATCAATCCATGACCCAGTGTATACGTATCTCAGTATTGATCACAACTCAAACTATATATATTTTGGAATCAACCTCAACCCTGTATAGCTAACTCCAACATTCACATATAGAGTGTCTATGGTTGTTCCGAAATATATATAGATGTGTCGACATGATAGGTCGAAACATTGTATACGTGTCTATGGTATCTCAAGATTACATAATATACAATACAAGTTGATTAAGTTATGGTTGGAATAGATTTGTTACCAATTTTCACGTAGCTAAAATGAGAAAAATTATCCAATCTTGTTTTCCCCATAACTTCTTCATTTTAAATCCGTTTTGAGTGAATCAAATTGCTATGGTTTCATATTGAACTCTATTTTATGAATCTAAACAGAAAAAGTATAGGTTTATAGTCGGAAAAATAGCTTCAACGGATCCTTGGATGGCTCGAAGTTCTTGAAGCAGAATCATGACACGAAAACAAGTTCAATTAAGATCATCACTTGAAATAAGATTGTTATAGTTATAGAAATTGAACCAAAGTTTGAATATGATTATTACCTTGTATTATAATGATAACCTACTGTAAGAAACAAAGATTTCTTGAGGTTGGATGATCACCTTACAAGATTGGAAGTGAGCTAGAAAACTTGAAAGTATTCTTGATTTTATGTAACTAGAACTTGTAGAATATATGAAGAACACTTAGAACTTGAAGATAGAACTTGAGAGAGATCAATTAGATGAAGAAAATTGAAGAATGAAAGTGTTTGTAGGTGTTTTTGGTCGTTGGTGTATGGATTAGATATAAAGGATATGTAATTTTGTTTTCATGTAAATAAGTCATGAATGATTACTCATATTTTTGTAATTTTATGAGATATTTCATGCTAGTTGCCAAATGATGGTTCCCACATGTGTTAGGTGACTCACATGGGCTGCTAAGAGCTGATAATTGGATTGTATATACCAATAGTACATACATCTAAAAGCTGTGTATTGTACGAGTACGAATACGGGTGCATACGAGTAGAATTGTTGATGAAACTGAACGAGGATGTAATTGTAAGCATTTTTGTTAAGTAGAAGTATTTTGATAAGTGTATTGAAGTCTTTCAAAAGTGTATAAATACATATTAAAACACTACATGTATATACATTTTAACTGAGTCGTTAAGTCATCGTTAGTCGTTACATGTAAGTGTTGTTTTGAAACCTTTAGGTTAACGATCTTGTTAAATGTTGTTAAACCAATGTTTATAATATCAAATGAGATTTTAAATTATTATATTATCATGATATTATCATGTATGAATATCTCTTAATATGATATATATACATTAAATGTCTTTACAACGATAATCGTTACATATATGTCTCGTTTAAAAATCATTAAGTTAGTAGTCTTGTTTTTACATATGTAGTTCATTGTTAATATACTTAATGATATGTTTACTTATCATAGTATCATGTTAACTATATATATATATATATATCCATATATATGTCATCATATAGTTTTTACTAGTTTTAACGTTCGTGAATTACCGGTCAACTTGGGTGGTCAATTGTCTATATGAAACATATTTCAATTAATCAAGTCTTAAAAAGTTTGATTGCTTAACATGTTGGAAACATTTAATCATGTAAATATCAATCTTAATTAATATATATAAACATGGAAAAGTTCGGGTCACTACAGTACCTACCCGTTAAATAAATTTCGTCCCGAAATTTTAAGCTATTGAAGGTGTTGACGAATCTTCTGGAAATAGATGCGGGTATTTCTTCTTCATCTGATCTTCACGCTCCCAGGTGAACTCGTGTCCTCTACGAGCATTCCATCGAACCTTAACAATTGGTATCTTGTTTTGCTTAAGTCTTTTAACCTCACGATCCATTATTTCGACGGGTTCTTCGATGAATTGAAGTTTTTCGTTGATTTGGATTTCATCTAACAGAATAGTGAGATCTTCTTTAGCAAAACATTTCTTCAAATTCGAGACGTGGAAAGTGTTATGTACAGCCGTGAGTTGTTGAGGTAACTCAAGTCGGTAAGCTACTGGTCCGACACGATCAATAATCTTGAATGGTCCAATATACCTTGGATTTAATTTCCCTTGTTTACCAAATCAAACAACGCCTTTCCAAGGTGCAACTTTAAGCATGACCATCTCTCAAATTTCAAATTCTATATTTTTTCTTTTAATGTTAGCGTAGCTCTTTTGTCGACTTTGGGCGGTTTTCAACCGTTGTTGAATTTGGATGATCTTCTCGGTAGTTTCTTGTATAATCTCCGGACCCGTAATCTGTCTATCCCCCACTTCACTCCAACAAATCGTAGACCTGCACTTTCTACCATAAAGTGCTTCAAACGGCACCATCTCAATGCTTGAATGGTAGCTGTTGTTGTAGGAAAATTCTGCTAACGGTAGATGTCGATCCCAACTGTTTCCGAAATCAATAACACATGCTCGTAGCATGTCTTCAAGCGTTTGTATCGTCCTTTCGCTCTGCCCATCAGTTTGTGGATGATAGGCAGTACTCATGTCTAGACGAGTTCCTAATGCTTGCTGTAATGCCTGCCAGAATCTTGAAATAAATCGGCCATCCCTATCAGAGATAATAGAGATTGGTATTCCATGCCTGGAGACGACTTCCTTAAAATACAGTCGTGCTAACTTCTCCATCTTGTCATCTTCTCTTATTGGCAGGAAGTGTGCTGATTTGGTGAGACGATCAACTATTACCCAAATAGTATCAAAACCACTTGCAGTCCTTGGCAATTTAGTGATGAAATCTATGGTAATGTTTTCCCATTTCCATTCCGGGATTTCGGGTTGTTAAAGTAGACCTGATGGTTTCTGATGCTCAGCATTGACCTTAGAACACGTCAAACATTCTCCTACGTATTTAGCAACATCGGCTTTCATACCCGGCCACCAAAAATGTTTCTTGAGATCCTTGTACATCTTCCCCATTCCAGGATGTATTGAGTATCTGGTTTTATGAGCTTCTCTAAGTACCATTTCTCTCACATCTCCAAATTTTGGTACCCAAATCCTTTCAGCCCTATACCGGGTTCCGTCTTCCCGAATATTAAGATGCTTCTCCGATCCTTTGGGTATTTCATCCTTTAAATTTCCCTCTTTTAAAACTCCTTGTTGCGCCTCCTTTATTTGAGTAGTAAGGTTATTATGAATCATTATATTCATAGATTTTACTCGAATGGGTTCTCTGTCCTTCCTGCTCAAGGCATCGGCTACCACATTTGCCTTCCCCGGGTGGTAAGGAATCTCAAAGTCGTAATCATTCAATAATTCAATCCACCTACGCTGCCTCATATTCAGTTGTTTCTGATTAAATATGTGTTGAAGACTTTTATGGTCGGTATATATCATACTTTTGACCCCATATAAGTAGTGCCTCCAAGTCTTTAATGCAAAAACAACCGCGCCTAATTCCAAATCATGCGTCGTATAATTTTGTTCGTGAATCTTCAATTGTCTGGACGCATAAGCAATCACCTTCGTTCGTTGCATTAATACACAACCGAGACCTTGCTTTGATGCGTCAAAATAAATCACAAAATCATCATTCCCTTCAGGCAATGACAATATAGGTGCCGTAGTTAGCTTTTTCTTCAATAACTGAAAAGCTTTCTCTTGTTCATCATTCCATTCAAAGTTCTTCCCTTTATGCGTTAATACAGTCAAGGGTTTTGCTATTCTGGAAAAGTCTTGGATGAACCTTCTGTAGTAACCAGCTAGTCCTAAAAACTGGCGTATGTGTTTCGGAGTTTTTGGGGTTTCCCACTTTTCAACAGTTTCTATCTTTGCCGGATCCACCTTAATACCTTCTTTGTTCACTATGTGACCGAAGAATTGAACTTCTTCCAACCAAAATGCACACTTTAAAAACTTAGCGTACAATTCTTCCTTCCTCAATACTTCTAACACCTTTCTCAAATGTTCACCGTGTTCTTGGTCATTCTTTGAGTAAATAAGTATGTCATCAATGAAAACAATGACAAACTTGTTAAGGTATGGTCCACATACTCAGTTCATAAGGTCCATGAACACAGCTGGTGCATTAGTTAAACCAAATGGCATGACCATAAACTCGTAATGACTGTAACGTGTTCTGAAAGCAGGCTTTGGAATATCATCTTCTTTCACCCGCATTTGATGATACCCGGAACGTAAGTCAATCTTTGAATAAACAGACGAGCCTTGTAGTTTGTTCAACACCTTTCTCAAATGTTCACCGTGTTCTCGGTAGTGGGTAGCGGTTCTTGATGGTAAGTTTGTTCAACTCTCGGTAGTCGATACACAACCTGAATGTACCATCTTTCTTCTTGACAAACAAAACAGGAGCTCCCCACGGTGATGTGCTTGGTCGAATAAAACCACGCCTAAAAGTTCTTGTAATTGGCTTTGCAGTTCTTTCATCTCGCTGGGTGCGAGTCTGTAAGGAGCACGAGCTATTGGTGCAGCTCCTGGTACAATATCTATTTGAAATTCAACGGATCGATGTGGGGGTAATCCCGGTAATTCTTTCGGAAATACATCGGGAAATTCTTTTGCAATGGGAACATCATTGATGCTCTTTTCTTCAGTTTGTACTTTCTCGACGTGTGCTAGAACAGCATAGCAACCTTTTCTTATTAGTTTTTGTGCCTTCAAATTACTAATAAGATGTAGATTCGTGTTGCCCTTTTCTCCGTACACCATTAAGGGTTTTCCTTTTTCTCGTATAATGCGAATTGCATTTTTGTAACAAACGATCTCTGCTTTCACTTCTTTCAACCAGTCCATACCGATTATCACATCAAAACTCCCTAACTCGACTGGTATAAAATCAATCTTAAATGTTTCGCTAACCAGTTTAATTTCTCGATTCCGACATATATTATCTGCTGAAATTAATTTACCATTTGCTAATTCGAGTAAAAATTTACTATCCAAAGGCGTCAATGGACAACTTAATTTAGCACAAAAATCTCTACTCATATAGCTTCTATCCGCACCCGAATCAAATAAAACGTAAGCAGATTTATTGTCAATAAGAAACGTACCCGTAACAAGCTCCGGGTCTTCCTGTGCCTCTGCCTCATTAATATTGAAAACTCTTCCGCGGCCTTGTCCATTCGTGTTCTCCTGGTTCGGGCAATTTCTAATAATGTGGCCCGGTTTTCCACATTTATAACAAACTACATTGGCATAACTTGCTCCGACACTACTTGCTCCGCCATTACTCGTTCTGACACCATTTGTTCCTTTCGTTCTATTAACCCCTGGTCCATAGACCTCACACTTCACCGCGCTATGACCATTTCTTTTACACTTGTTGCAAAATTTAGTGCAGAACCCCGAGTGATACTTTTCACACCTTTGGCATAGCTGCTTCTGATTGTTGTTGTTGTTGCGGTTATTATTGTTGTTGGGATGATTGTTGTAGTTGCTGTTGTTGTTGTTGTTGTTGTTGTTGTTGGGCCGTTTGTTGTAGTTGCGATTGATGTTGCGATTGTTGGGATAATTGTTGCGATTATTGTTGTAATTGCTGTTGTTGTATTGGTGATTCTTATCACCGTTTTCCTCCCACTTTCTTTTGACTTGCTTCACATTGGCCTCTTCAGCAGTCTGTTCTTTAATTCTTTCTTCAATCTGGTTCACTAGTTTGTGAGCCATTCTACATGCCTGTTGTATGGAGGCGGGCTCGTGTGAACTTATATCTTCTTGGATTCTTTCCGGTAATCCTTTCACAAACGCGTCGATCTTCTCTTCCTCATCTTCGAATGCTCCCGGACACAATAGGCACAATTCTGTGAATCGTCTTTCGTACGTGGTAATATCAAATCCTTGGGTTCGTAACCCTCTAAGTTCTGTCTTGAGCTTATTGACCTCAGTTCTGGGACGGTACTTCTCGTTCATCAAGTTCTTGAATGCTGACCACGGTAGTGCGTACGCATCGTCTTGTCCCACTTGCTCTAGATAGGTATTCCACCATGTTAACGCAGAACCTGTGAAGGTATGCGTAGCGTACTTCACTTTGTCCTCTTCAGTACACTTACTTATGGCAAACACCGATTCGACCTTCTCGGTCCACCGTTTCAATCCGATCGGTCCTTCGGTTCCATCAAATTCCAAAGGTTTGCAGGCAGTGAATTCTTTGTAGGTGCATCCTACACGATTTCCTGTACTGCTAGATCCAAGGTGATTGTTGGTATGTAAGCCTGTACTGCGGCTATGTTTGAAGCTAGAAAAGTACGGAATTCCTCTTCATTCATATTCACGGTGTGTCGAGTAGTCGGTGCCATTTCCTTCAAAATAATCAAATGGAACAAGTTAATCATACAGAATATTAAGAGTAGTTAATAGTATTTCGTAGCATAATATGAACTCATTTATAAAAGCTTTTTCTTCATATTAGCGTTTTATAAGTTTAAATTCGGGTATTACCTACCCGTTAAGTTCATACTTAGTAGCTAATATACAATTCAACTACTACAATTCTATATGAAAAACTGATTATAATAATATTTCGCGTTCAAACTTTTACACAATATTTTACAAACTTACAATACCGCTTATTTTACATATAGCATGAAATATAGCACACCATAAATTTGATACAAGATGGTTGTGAAGATAATTCTAGCTAGTACACAAGTCGTTCAGCAAAGGCAATAAAGACACGTAATTCATACGTCCAGAAACATGTCATGCATTCTGGTTTTACTAGGATTACTTCCCATCCTTAGTATTGTGGAACATAACCGTTATGGCCGTTGATAAGATAGCGTGTTGTAACGTCGTCAAAGGGACGAGGGTTACGTAATGTCCAACAGTCCCGTAACAATCTAAAAACCTCATTTCTTACCCCAATTACCGACTCCGTCACTTGTGGGAACGTTTTGTTTAATAGTTGTAGCCCGATGTTCTTGTTCTCACTTTGGTGAGAAGCGAACATTACTAATCCGTAAGCATAACATGCTTCTTTATGTTGCATGTTAGCCGCTTTTTCTAAATCACGAAGTCCAATATTCGGATATATTGAGTCAAAATAATTTCTTAACCCATTGCGTAAAATAGCATTTGGGTTCCCCGCAATATATGCGTCAAAGTAAACACATCGTAACTTATGGATTTCCCAATGTGATATCCCCCATCTTTCGAACGAGAGCCTTTTATAAACCAAGGCATTCTTGGAACGTTCTTCGAATGTCTTACAAACTAATCTCGCCTTAAATAGTTGTGCCGAAGAATTCTGACCGACACTAGACAAGATTTCATCAATCATGTCTCCGGGTAGGTCTCTTAAAATATTGGGTTATCTATCCATTTTGCGTTTTTATACTGTAAAATAGACAAGAGTTAGATTCATAAAAAAAATACTTATTAATACAAGCAATTTTTACATATATCTTAAAGCATAAGCACACTATATTACATATATTACACCACACGAATACAACTATCTTATTCCGACTCGCTTGTTTCTTCTTCTTCGGTTTTGGTTCGTTTTGCTAAGTTTCTAGGGATATATGATGTTCCCCTAATACGAGCCGTCGTTTTCCACATTGGTTTAGAAAAACCTGGTGGTTTAGAGGTTCCCGGGTCATTGTTACAACTTAAGGACTTCGGGGATTGACGATACATATAAAGTTCATCGGGGTTGGAATTAGATTTCTCTATTTTTATGCCCTTTCCCTTATTATTTTCTTTTGCCTTTTTAAATTCAGTTGGGGTAATTTCTATAACATCATTGGAATTCTCGTCGGAATCCAATTCATCGGAGAATTGGTAATCCTCCCAATATTTTGCTTCCTTGGCGGAAACACCATTGACCATAATTAACCTTGGTCGATTGGTTGAGGATTTTCTTTTACTTAACCGTTTTATTATTTCCCCCACCGGTTCTATTTCTTCATTCGGTTCCGATTCTTCTTCCGGTTCCGATTCTTCTTCCGGTTCCGACTCTTCTTCCGGTTCCTCTTAGGGAACTTGTGAATCAGTCCACGAATCATTCCAATTTACATTTGACTCTTCATTATTATTAGGTGAGTCAATGAGACTTGTTCTAGAGGTAGACATCTATCACATAATATCAAACGCGTTAAGAGATTAATATATCACATAATATTCACATGTTAAAAATATATAGTTTCCAACAAAATTTGTTAAGCAATCATTTTTCAAGTAAACACGGTCGAAGTCCAGGCTCACTAATGCATCCTAACAAACTCGATAAGACACACTAATGCAAAATTCTGGTTCTCTAAGACCAACGCTCGGATACCAACTGAAATGTCCCGTTCTTATTGATTAAAAACGTTCCATATTAATTGATTTCGTTGCGAGGTTTTGACCTCTATATGAGACGTTTTTCAAAGACTACATTCATTTTAAAACAAACCATAACCTTTATTTCATCAATAAAGGTTTAAAAAGCTTTACGTAGATTATCAAATAATGATAATCTAAAATATCTTGTTTACACACGACCATTACATAATGGTTTACAATACAAATATGTTACAACAAAATAAGTTTCTTGAATGCAGTTTTTACACAATATCATACAAGCATGGACTCCAAATCTCGTCCTTATTTAAGTATGCGATAGTGGAAGCTCTTAATAATCACCTGAGAATAAACATGCTTAAAACGTCAACAAAAATGTTGGTGAGTTATAGGTTTAACCTATATATATCAAATCATAATAATAGACCACAAGATTTCATATTTCAATACACATCCCATACATAGAGATAAAAATCATTCATATGGTGAACACCTGGTAACCGACATTAACAAGATGCATATACAAGAATATCCCCATCATCCCCGGACACCCTTCGGATATGATATAAATTTCGAAGTACTAAAGCATCCGGTACTTTGGATGGGGTTTGTTAGGCCCAATAGATCTATCTTTAGGATTCGCGTCAATTAGGGTGTCTGTTCCCTAATTCTTAGATTACCAGACTTAATAAAAAGGGGCATATTCGATTTCGATAATTCAACCATAGAATGTAGTTTCACGTACTTGTGTATATTTTGTAAATCATTTATAAAACCTGCATGTATTCTCATCCCAAAAATATTAGATTTTAAAAGTGGGACTATAACTCACTTTCACAGATTTTTACTTCGTCGAGAAGTAAGACTTGGCCACTGGTTGATTCACGAACCAATAACAATATATACATATATACATATATATATCAAAGTATGTTCAAAATATATTTACAACACTTTTAATATATTTTGATGTTTTAAGTTTATTAAGTCAGCTGTCCTCGTTAGTAACTTACAACTAGTTGTCCACAGTTAGATGTACAGAAATAAATCGATAAATATTATCTTGAATCAATCCACGACCCAGTGTATACGTATCTCAGTATTGATCACAACTCAAACTATATATATTTTGGAATCAACCTCAACCCTGTATAGTTAACTCCAACATTCACATATAGAGTGTCTATGGTTGTTCCGAAATATATATAGATGTGTCGACATGATAGGTCGAAACATTGTATACGTGTCTATGGTATCTCAAGATTACATAATATACAATACAAGTTGATTAAGTTATGGTTGGAATAGATTTGTTACCAATTTTCACGTAGCTAAAATGAGAAAAATTATCCAATCTTGTTTTACCCATAACTTCTTCATTTTAAATCCGTTTTGAGTGAATCAAATTGCTATGGTTTCATATTGAACTCTATTTTATGAATCTAAACAGAAAAAGTATAGGTTTATAGTCGGAAAAATAAGTCACAAGTCTTTTTTGTAAAGGTAGTCATTTCAGTCGAAAGAACGACGTCTAGATGACCATTTTAAAAAACATACTTCCACTTTGAGTTTAACCATAATTTTTGGATATAGTTTCATGTTCATAATAAAAATCATTTTCTCAGAATAAAAACTTTTAAATCAAAGTTTATCATAGTTTTTAATTAACTAACCCAAAACAGCCCGCGGTGTTACTACGACGGCGTAAATCCGGTTTTACGGTGTTTTTCGTGTTTCCAGGTTTTAAATCATTAAGTTAGCATATCATATAGATATAGAACATGTGTTTAGTTGATTTTAAAAGTCAAGTTAGAAGGGTTAACTTTTGTTTGCGAACAAGTTTAGAATTAACTAAACTATGTTCTAGTGATTTCAAGTTTAAATCTTCGAATAAGGTAGTTTTATATATATGAATCGAATGATGTTATGAACATCATTACTACCTTAAGTTCCTTGGATAAACCTACTGGAAAAGAGAAAAATGGATCTAGCTTCAACGGATCCTTGGATGGCTCGAAGTTCTTGAAGCAGAATCATGACACCAAAACAAGTTCAAGTAAGATCATCACTTGAAATAAGATTGTTATAGTTATAGAAATTGAACCAAAGTTTGAATATGATTATTACCTTGTATTATAATGATAACCTACTGTAAGAAACAAAGATTTCTTAAGGTTGGATGATCACCTTACAAGATTGGAAGTGAGCTAGCAAACTTGAAAGTATTCTTGATTTTATGTAACTAGAACTTCTAGAATATATGAAGAACACTTAGAACCTGAAGATAGAACTTAAGAGAGATCAATTAGATGAAGAAAATTGAAGAATGAAAGTGTTTGTAGGTATTTTTGGTCGTTGGTATATGGATTAGATATAAAGGATATGTAATTTTGTTTTCATGTAAATAAGTCATGAATGATTACTCATATTTTTGTAATTTTATGAGATATTTCATGCTAGTTGCCAAATGATGGTTCCCACATGTGTTAGGTGACTCACATGGGCTTCTAAGAGCTGATCATTGGAATGTATATACCAATAGTACATACATCTAAAAGCTGTGTATTGTACGAGTACGAATACGGGTGCATACGAGTAGAATTGTTGATGAAACTGAACGAGGATGTAATTGTAAGCATTTTTGTTAAGTAGAAGTATTTTGATAAGTGTATTGAAGTCTTTCAAAAGTTTATAAATACATATTAAAACACTACATGTATATACATTTTAACTGAGTCGTTAAGTCATCGTTAGTCGTTACATGTAAGTGTTGTTTTGAAACCTTTAGGTTAACGATCTTGTTAAATGTTGTTAACCCAATGTTTATAATATCAAATGAGATTTTAAATTATTATATTATCATGATATTATCATGTATGAATATCTCTTAATATGATATATATACATTAAATGTCTTTACAACGATAATCGTTACATATATGTCTCGTTTAAAAATCATTAAGTTAGTAGTCTTGTTTTTACATATGTAGTTCATTGTTAATATACTTAATGATATGTTTACTTATCATAGTATCATGTTAACTATATATATATATCCATATATATGTCATCATATAGTTTTTACAAGTTTTAACGTTCGTGAATCACCGGTCAACTTGGGTGGTCAATTGTCTATATGAAACATATTTCAATTAATCAAGTCTTAACAAGTTTGATTGCTTAACATGTTGGAAACATTTAATCATGTAAATATCAATCTCAATTAATATATATAAACATGGAAAAGTTCGGGTCACTACATATAACACGTAGGCACGTAACCTCCCTTACTCTTCTTTTTAACATTCCAGTCGCCTTCAGGCGTACTTCTAGCCCTCTTATCAGGAGAACCATGGACTCTAACATTGCAAGTACTTTTCCATCATCACTACCTCGAGGTTCGAAAAACCTCTTCTCAAACTCTTCCCTTACGACTTTAGTCACTTGGTCTCGGACCATTTCGGTCACCCACCATTCGATTGCCTCTTGGAGTTCTTGCTTAACCTTGTCGGCAAAAACCGAGGCATATCGTTCGAACGAAGCCTCAATCTTTAACGTTAACTCATCCTTCCCTGCATGAATAGTGTGACGACCCGGGAATTTCTGACCAAATTTAAACTTAATCTTATTATGATTTCGACACGATAAGCAAAGTCTGTAACGTTGAAGTCTCAAAAATTGTGAACTGTGTTTATGTATTCATTTGACCTTTGACTACTCCCGATGATTCACGAACAATTAATTGTAAATAGATATGTGTGTATGTATATATAAATAATAATCCAAAATATAATTTAATGTATTATATGTTGTTGCTATTAATAAAAATAAAATAAGATATAATAGAGTTGTATCTTAAAAGGAATCTATATATATAAAGTAAATTGAATATAATTATTGAATAAATTCACGAATACTGTTCTTGTAGGTTATGAATAACTTATAACTTATGCACACATGTATCATGCTCGCCTCTTTATATAGATATACATATTATGTTTAATTTTTTTTCATTACATACACAAATACCACTTACCATATTTCTTAAATATATACCATACCATTCAACTTAAAGATATTATGTTATAAGAAATCCCGTCAATTTAGGAAATGATAGTAATAATTCATCTCCCATACATATTATTGTTTTATATCTCTATTCGCACTTTATTCAAAACCCCACTTTCTTTCTATTTTCTTTAATCGACCAAATCAAATAATAATCTATTAGACTACTGTTTTACATTTTCAAATTTTGGATTTTTACTGAAATCTTATTATATGTATTGGTTACACTGTTACACTTTTTTTAAAATTGAGTTATCATTAAATGAATGATACTTTTTGATTTTGTTTGAATGTATATATTCCATCTTGTTTAACATATGCATACTATTATATATGATTGATGATAGTGGGAAAAAATAAGATATTTATATATCTTTCTGTTGAATACATAGACACAACACCCTCTCTCTTTTTCTATTTATATTACTTCCTATTTCCTTTCTTTTGGTGCAACCATAACACATAAACAACCACCCAAACAACCCATTCGATCATCCAAGAAAAACTTTAAAAACCTATTGCTTGTTTCTAGCTGCTATTACTCGACAGGCTGCTGCCTGCTACGGTTTAGTTGACCCAACATCACGGTAACCAGACACCATCAAACCACATGGTCTGCTACTGCAATTGTTGTTCTTTAAATCGTTCAAACCCACCCGAACCATGATGAAACCACCATCACCACTACTTTAGTTAATTATTTTTGTTGTTGTTGTTAACTATAAAATATCACCACCTTACAACCACTGTCGTCACCACCTTCGTGCAACACCCATCAAGTACACAGCACAAGATCACCTTACTCGATTACCACCACTATCTACATTGATAAACCGTTGTTATACTCGTTTCTGTTCAACCAACCATCAAGCACCATGAGCTATAATCCACCTATGGTTATCAACTTCAACCATCACACAATCACCACCCATTTAACCATTGATAACTATCACAAACTGCTCGTCTATGTTGTTTTCTGCTATGGTTTTCAGTTTTTTTTTCTGAACACCACCCACAGAACCACCACCCTATCCCTCTATCATTTATCTCTCTCTACCTCTTCTCTCACCCTCCTTCTCATACTTTCTGTTTTTATATGAATCGAATATTGCAGCAACATAAGCTGCTACTGCAGTTTACAAGTGTGTTATTTGATGCTACACTTTATTGAAACCATCCACCACCACTTAAAACCTTACACCCTTACATCTTCAAAACCCATTTAAGACGCTAACTATTACACCCATCTATTTAGTTAGGTACTAACATAAATTATTGCTGTAAATCACGAAGTATCGCTGAGGTACCTTTCTATACGAATCACACATCTTCGATCATTAATATAAGAGTGAAACAACATAAGTGATTGGACCGACATAATGTAGTGGAGGGAGTAGACTTTACGGGTCATATGCCTATCACTTTAGGACAGTAATTAAATCAAAAAGCTAGATGGTTGATTCTCTTACGTGGGTTATAATACTATAGGATTTTCTAGTTTAGTCATGACGGGCTTTTTATTAAAAAAAAACCAAATAAACTTATTTCATTTTAGGCTTATATTAAGTCTTGGGTCATGTCATGTATAGTATTGATTGGGTTAGAAGGGTTAAAGCCTTACTCAATAATTGTATTATTTTGACGATTACACTATCTTCTGTCGAGTATTAATATTGAAGATGGTATGGAGATGATAATTTTGGTGATGATCGATCATGAATTGATTATGATGATGATTTTGTGAAGTTTATGATCATGATAGTAATTTAAGTATGATGACGATAAATGACGTTGATGATGATAGTTGTTATTGATGATCTTATTTATGAAGATGAGTAGGATCATGGCTCATTAATAATATGATTGTGATGATGATGATGATCCTAGGTTATTTGATGAATGTTAGATGATGATGAAAATGAAAACCGAAATAAGGTAAATAGAATTAAGATACCAATTAAAACAGAAAGACGATTTAGAGTAGATGGTTTGGTGTTGTTGGGGTTAAGCGAGAGGTCTTGGGTTCGAGCTTGGGCGATGGCGTATATTTTTTTTAGGCTTGCTTCTTCAAAAGTTGTAATCTAATTTATTATCATTATTATTATTATTATTATTATTATTATTATTATTATTATTGTTATTAATATTATGATTTTATTATTGTTTGTTTAGAACACTTAGTATTATTAATACAAATATTAGTATAAAGATTAACATTAGTTATTTTTATAATTATAATTACTAATATTATTATTATTATTATTATTATTATTATTATTATTATTATTATTATTATTATTATTATTATTATTATTATTGCTATTACTAATATTATTATCATCATTAAAAATATGATTTTTAACAATTATAAAAGTATGATTATCATTAATATTAGTATCATAAGTATCATTATTATAATTATTATCACTTTCATTATTATTATAAGGATTATTATCATTAGAACTATCATTATTATTATTATCAACATTACTACTAATATTATTATCAATATAAGTATTATTATTTTTAGAATCATAATTATTATTATTATCATTATTAAGTATATTTACTAATATTATTATTATAAAATAATATAACTTTTTATTTATTATTATTATTATTATTATTATTTTATCAAATGATTTTTTTAGTTATACAACCCTATAATTAATACTTATAACATATCCATATTAACGTTTTATAATAAATACTAATTATTTAGTTAAAGTACATAAAATAAATATATTTAAATTACTTATTGATGAAACATATAATTTATTAAAATAACAAATATATCATCAATAATATGTAAATTTAGTTGTTCGATTACATGTATATGTGTTAACATATATACCTGACATAGGTTCGTGAATCCGAGGACAACCTTACTTGTTCAATGCCGTCATATGTATTTTTACTACAAAATACAGTATTGTGAGTTTCATTTGATCTCTTTTACTCTTTACATTTTTGGGCTGAGAATACATGCAATGCTTTTATAACTGTTTTACTAAATGAATACAAATACTAAAACTGATTTGGCGTGAGTTCATTTGCTCCCTTTTACTCTTTATATTTTTGGGACTGAGAATACATGCGCTGTTTTTATAACTGCTTTATTAAATGCTTTTGAAATAAATTTTGAACTGCGAATACATGAAATGCTTTTATAAATGTTTGACGAGATAGACACAAGCAAAACATTCCTCGAATGAAATATGTGGATGTGATAATTGCCACCATTGAATTATGTGGACGTGATAATTGCCACAATTGATATGAATATTTATCCCCTGATTATTATTGCTTGGTAACCTAAGAATTAGGGAACATCACTAATTTTGAGAATTAGTGCACGCCTAATTCACACGAATCCTAAAGGTAGCTACCGGGTTTAACACCCCCACCCAGAATGTTCACTAGACGGAAGAGCTAGTTGGCGTGGTGTTTAGTACTTCAAAGTTTATATGATTATTATGCAGACGAGATGTTCTGTTTTGGGGATATTATTATGCGCATTATATGTTAAGGTCGGTTACCAAGCCAAGCTATGAAAGCAATGAAAAGTGAATGTTATGTATCGAGAAAATGTTTTTATACACAGGTTATGTGTATGTTATTTTTGTGCACGAGATATGTGTATGGTTACTAAGATTTATGAAAGATGATTTCGTACACGAGAAAGGTGTACTGTATTTAAAAGATATCGCATGCACATTACATGTGGGTATAGGATTCGGGCCCATTTGTACCATGCAGCATTTAATTTTGTGGTCTATCAAAATGATGAATTTTATTATTTTATTATAAACCTATGAACTCACCAACCTTTTGGTTGACACTTGAAAGCAAGTTTATTCTCATGTATGAAAGAAATCTTCCGCTGTGCATTAGCTCATATTAGAGACATTACTTGGAGTCATTCATGACATATTTCAAAAGACGTTGCATTCGAGTCGTCGAGTTCATCAAGATTATTATTAAGTCAATTATAGATGTATATATTATGAAAGGGTATGCATACCATCTACTTTCGATGTAAATGAAAGTTAGTCTTTTCAAAACGAATGCAATGTTTGTAGAATGTATCATATAGAGGTCAAGTACCTCGCAATAAAATCAACTATTGTGAATCGTTTATAATGTATATGAACAGGTCGTTTCACTTGGTATCAGAGCGGTGGTCTTAGCGAACCAGGTCTTGCATTAGTGTGTCTAACTGATAGTCGTTAGGATGCATTAGTGAGTCTGGCATTCGACCGTGTCTGCATGTCAAAAGTTTTGCTTATCGTTTTTGTCGAAAATCATCTGCTTATCATTCTTAGGAAATTACCTGCTCATTGATGTGCGAGCAGAGGGGTACGAAATAGTTATATTTTTATTGCGAATACTATTAAATACGATACAATTTTACACAAGTTATTTATTTATTTACAGATGGGATATACCTAAACCTTGCTACAACACTATAGGCAGTGTACCTAATCGTAGAGTAGTATAGTTTTTAGTAAGTCCGGTTCATTCCACAGGGAGACGACTTATTTTACACTATATTTTTAAACAATTATATTTGTACAAAATATATTATACATAGTAATAATATATAAAAGGGGGTTTACCGTTTAATGACCAGTTTGTCGATTTTATATTTTAAGTCACAATTAAAACCTAATGCAAAATATAATTGACGATAATTTAAGTGTGTAAAATAAATAACAATATAATAATTATGCTTATTTAAACTTCTGTAACCATGATGTTTGACGTTTTGATTATAATTTATTACCCTGGGTTAATTGTCCTTTGTCCTGGATGTATTTGAAACCTATCTGGTTTTTGTCTATAATAATCCATCGGTTATAATTATAAAATGCTCGACAAATTTAACCTTCTACCCGAAGTCAAATATTCCAACTAATTGGGGATTCAAACTGTAACAAGGTCTTAATACTTTGTTTAATGAATACACCAGGTTATCGACTCTGTGTAAATCAAGGTTTTAATACTTTGTTAACAATTACACCAATTACCCTTGAATGTAATCCACCCCTGTTTTAATGAGTCCATTGACTATTAATCCATCCCCGTGTCCGGTCAAATGAACAATAATTTGTATTTATAAATATCCCGCCCATCGTATCCGATTAAGCGTATGTGGTTATATATAGATACGTCAAATTGTAACCTTTATATTAAATTAACGAGGTATCGTTAATTTAATATAAAGCCCATTAATAGACCATAGTCTAATTTCCACAACTGTCGCTCTTTTGTCCAAACCCCAATTATGGTCCAAAGCCCAATTACCCCATCTTAATATTTAGTCCAACATCACGATTACTTCGGCTCAAATAAGCATAATAATAACTTAAGTATGAGACATTAATTTAAAAAGGAGAACATAGCTTACATTGATTATTTATCGCGCAGTATTACATGGACAGAGCTTCGACTTCAAAACCCATAAAATAACCTTTACATAACCCAAACTAATCTAATATAAAACTAACCTATATATATATATATATATATATATATATATATATATATATATATATATATATATATATATATATATATATATATATATATATATATATATTATAGACAGAGAGATAGATTAATCGTATCTAAAATACATCAAATTCGCTGGCATTTATAGGAATGTGGCCAGCCTTTTTAGCTCATGCGATCGCATGAGATTATCTCATGCTGGGCATGCGATTGCATGGCCTGGTTTTCCAGCTCAGGATCCTTTGTCTCATAGCTTGTCGACATGATTTAATATATATTTATAATATATAAATAATTTATATAATTATTTATATATTATATTTTATTCTTGTGCATAGTAGACTTGTAATTTTAGGTCCGTTGCGTCGCGCGTTGATAGTTGGCTCAGGTCCCGGTTCCGGATTTTCGAACGTCCTTTCGTACTATTTAATATCTTGTACTTTGCGTTTTGCAATTTGTAATTTGCACAAAAAAATTATTTTCCTTAACTCCCAAAATCCGCGCAAGTCTTTAACTCACTTTTAGTGGCACTTTTGAGTGCACTATGGCTTTAGTGGCACTTTTTAGGCTTTAGTGGCACTTTTTCTTCAATTCTTTAATCCTCGTGCATTTCGTTTCGTAACTTGTACTCTTGTCAATTTTAGATGTTTCTCATCATTAAATTGAACCACTTGAATTGTATCTTGTACATTTGAGCTTTTTGGACGTTTTTGTTTTCGAATCTTCGTTTTCGCCTTTTGTCTTTGCACTTATTTATTATAAACGAATATCACTTGGAAATAGAACAATTGCAACTGAAAACTTTACATATCGGAAGGATATTGATACTAAATATATGTTCATTTGGAGCACTATCAAATATCCCCACACTTGAACGTTGCTTGTCCTCAAGCAATACAGAACTTGAAATTAAATCACACCAATCACTTCTTTATTCTTCACACTTTATACATCAGTGATTTTGATACGGCGGTATAAAGAATGATAGTAACGGTGTGGTTTACAGTCCCACATGACTATGAAAATTTAGATCCTTTAAGGAAATTGGATCTTTATGAAAACATTTGATCTTTTGAAAATTCAAGCTAGATTTTACCCTAGACAGGTTTTCCGGAATAACCCTTCACCGGCGTTTGCAAATTGTTTTTGTGGGTTTTGTGGGTTTCAGATTTGAAAATTTTAGCTCAAAACTTATGGTTTTGTGTCACCCACTTGCTAACCTTGTATTAGGAAAGCAACACATCCAGTATACTTGCTCCGTATATTACCTTTCGGTAAACTACCGTCCGGTTGTAAAGGAAAGCGTTGAACAAGCAACTGTTAAGGCAATGTCTAATGACATGCATTTGATTATGGTCCAAAAACGTGTCGGATGCTAGTACTATCCTTTGTAGGAGCAATAGTAAAGATCATCCTATGATTTTTCGGTCTGGCACAAGGTCCTGTCTTCGACCATGCTATGCAACCACCGTTCCTACGGTTGACAAAAGATTTGGTTCAGGTGACCTAATGAATTACAGGTGAATTCCTAGGATTTTACGTTCAATGGTAATAAACGCATTGAAAATAGGTTTTCAGAAAATAAATCGGTTTGTATTTTGATCAAAATATTTTCTCGTTCAAGCTCGAGTTTAGATATCATTGAATTCCATGAGTTTGTAATTCTCAATCTTTAAGGTCAGTCTCAAGAATTGAGTAATATCAGGCTTAAAAGCTGATTTTTAATCTTTAAGGAGATTATCCTTTCTGGAGGTCTGATTCATTAGTCTTATCAAGCTAATTTGCACGGCGCCCTCCCCATTTTACGAGACAGATCCTTTCATGGTTAGGATAAGTCTGACCACATGGTGACCCTGTTTGATGCTGAGATCCGTGGATTTCCTGCTGATTTTAGAGATGACTTTTCTAGATTTTTCGTCAACCTACAGCTGGTCTGGATGACAACTTCTTGACCTAAATCAAGAAGCGCGTGTCTTTTTCGGAAGACTTTACTTCCTTTTAATGATAGAATTGATTCATCGTGTAGATCCATCTATTCTTTCAAAAGTATTACAATAAATCGGGTAAAACAGTTAATTTAGTCCAAAACAAAAGCACCTTTAATAAACTTTACAGAAACATGTGATAGATAGTTTTTAATTGAATAACTTGGTACATTCTCCCCACACTTGGCTTTTTTCATGCGTCTTTTTATATCCTAATAAATAAATTCAAGCGTTTTAGTTATTTCTCAATTTATGTCCTTTTCGAGGTAACAATAATTTCGGCATTAACACCTAGTTTTATCGTTCATAAATATGTATAAAAATAATTTTAAATTCATTTAGTTGAAAAATTTTAAAATTTTCACAATATTTAGAAAATAAGCCAAGTATAAACCCGAGAGAATTTATAACCCTTCCCCACACTTGAGATCATGCAATGCCCTTATTTGCATGAAATCAGACTCTAATTATAAATTCATGAGGGTGATTAGTGTAGAAAAGTGATTGAAAATACCCAGTTTGTAATTACAAAGCTCGTCGAATGATAGATGGCGCGCCTCATCGTTCATTCCCTCTTGTTTTATCACACATGTTTTTCTTCAAAAACGGTTGCTTTTCTGAACTGTTTGCTAATATTTGAAAATGCGTCTTTTACCCTAACTCATCATTCATTTTTATTAACGAGTTATGCACTAACCTGAACCCCTAATTTAACGTTAAGTGGGGTTAGACTTCCCCACACTTAGCTGACGACATGTGAATTTGGTAGAATAAGTTCCACGAATTAAAATAGTGAGCCACTTATTTACATCTCGGGTGATATAAAATATATCAATGGGTTTAAAGTTTAGACCCACCCGAATATCACTACTTAATTCTTTTTTAAGTGTAGCTTTTAGTAAATGGATATGTCTCTTTTCTGGTTTTTGGTCAAATGAATCGATATACACCGACATACATATTATAGGGTGGACAATTCCTAACATTTTCTTCCTTTTATTCTCGGGATCAAAGTTTTCACCTCTATTACCCAATTGGGTGAAATCCGAGGTGTCATTATCTATTACAGCTCGTAGTTCATCTTCGGTAGATGACTCGTCTATTGAGAATATTGGGTTGGAAGGTTGTGGCTGGATTGAAGCAAATTCTTCTTCATTAATGGTCCTTATCGGTTCCTCCACTTTGGTCTCGGGGGTAAAATTTTCAACGTTATCGTTTTCCCAATAGTATCAATTTGTCACCCTTACTTCTTCTTCATCCATTGATGGATCGATGATTTCGTCGGTAGAGGCTAATGTGTCGATATGTTGTGAAATTGGTAAGACTGAATAAAAAGTATCATCGGGATAGTTGGTGATTTCGGAGCTCTCTAATTCATCAAAATTCGATGATATGAGATTTTCTTGCACACGACTCCTCAGATCAACAGGTGTGTAATCTGATAGAGTTTCAGCTTGCCAATTTACAAACTCTCTCATTTGTTCATTTTGAGCATCAAGTTCTTCAAGTTTAATTTTCATATAATCTAAAGAATTTTCAGGCACATAATTTTCCTCGTCTTCTGGTTGTTGAGTTTGGATATATTCTTGGGAATAATCCCAATTAGAATTGTATTCCTCATAATCATTCCATTCAGGTTCCATGGGTGCATAATTTTCCATAGGAACGCAATAATAACATTCCCACGTTGAGTGATAATCTCTACAGATTTCACAACCAGTTATTGTTTCGTCATTCGTGATCCAAGATTGATCGAACGAATTGTCATCAACACCCATTTGAGAGTATTGATTAAATTGATTTCGGATGTCATAAAGAGTTTCCAAAATATTCTCGAGATTTTGCATAATGCGCTTATTACCAAATTTTAGCTACAATGTGGTGCATTTACTAATTATCCTATTAGTTAAAAATTATATAAGTTATCAAATTAATAGACTTTTCTAATTTTGCTCACGTTTCGAATAGCCAATAGATGCAGCAGGTAGCCAGGACCCTTTAAATCGGAAGCCCACAACTCGCCACTAACAAATCCAACTATTACTACGAACCAGAAAATTTAGATGTCTATCAATTTAACCGCTTAAAATAATTTTTCGTTTGGAATTTTAGAGAAGAAATAGAAAATCTATGTCCTAAAAACTAGCATGTCGAGAAATAAGAAAGAAAAAGATTACGCGTCGAAAAACGTCGAAAAATAAAAATAAGAAAGTAGCGCGTCGTAACTTAAAAGGTACTAAAATTTATAAACAGCGTCGCAAAATTCTAAAGCACCTAAATCTTAATCTAAAGAAAAGGCACTTAAGGGATTTTACGGCAAAGCCTAAAAATCTAGAAATATAAAATAAGCTATGGCAAAATACTAGTCTAAAAACTAATTACGAACGATAAAAATACAAATATTACGAATAAACGATAAAAATACAAATTTTATTAAAATGATAAAAATACAAATTTTATAAAAATATTATTTTTATATTATATATTTTATAAAAGTATTAATTTTTTTATAATTATAAAACTAATTAAAACTTTAAATTACAAATTAAATTAAAACTAAAACTAAATATTAAAATAAATAACCCTAAATAATAATAATAATAATAATAATAAATAATACCCCGTAATAAATGCTGAATAAGGGTTTCTGTCGTGTCAGATCAGGCCATGCGACCGCATGGTTTTAAGGCACCCGGCTCATGCGACCGCATGGGCCTGGGTTTCAGGTTTTTTTTTTTTTTTAAATTTTATATTATTTTTCTAAAAATTATATATAAATATATTTACACAAATATATATTAAAAATATAGCGTTTCGCCGAGTCCCCGGCAGCGGCGCCAAAAACTTGATGTGCGAGCAGAGGGGTACGAAATAGTTATATTTTTATTGCGAAATACTATTAAATACGATACAATTTTATAAAAGTTATTTATTTATTTACAGATGAGATATACCTAAACCTTGCTACAACACTATAGGCAGTGTACCTAATCGTAGAGTAGTATAGTTTTTAGAAAGTCCAGTTCGTTCCACAGGGAGACAACTTATTTTACACTATATTTTCAAACAATTATATTTGTACAAAATATATTATACATAGTAATAATATATAAAAGGGGGTTTACCGTTTAATGACCAGTTTGTCGATTTTATATTTAAGTCACAATTAAAATCTAATGCAAAATATAAATGACGATAATTTAAGTGCGTAAAATAAATAACAATATAATAATTATGCTTATTTAAACTTCCGTAACCATGATGTTTGACGTTTTGATTATAATTTATTACCCTGGGTTAATTGTCCTTTGTCCTGGATGTATTTGAAACCTATCTGGTTTTTGTCCATAATAGTCCATCGGTCATAATTATAAAATGCTCGGCATATTTAACCTTATACCCGAAGTCAAATATTCCAACTAATTGGGGATTCGAACTGTAACAAGGTCTTAATACTTTGTTTAATGAATACACCAGGTTATCGACTCTGTGTAAACCAAGGTTTTAATACTTTGTTAACAATTACACCAATTACCCTTGAATGTAATCCACCCCTGTTTTAATGAGTCCATTGACTATTAATCCATACCCGTGTCCGTTCAAATGAACAATAATTTGTATTTATAAATATCCCGCCCATTGTATCCGATTAAGCGTATGTGGTTATATATAGATACGTAAAATTGTAACCTTTATATTAAATTAATGAGGTATCGTTAATTTAACATAAAGCCCATTAATAGCCCATAGTCTAATTTCCACAAGTGTCGTTCTTTTGTCCAAACCCCAATTATGGTCCAAAGCCCAATTACCCCATCTTAATATATATCCCAACATCACGATTACTTAGGCTCAAATAAGCATGATAATAACTTACGTACGAGATATTAATTTAAAAAGGAGAACATAGCTTACATTAATTATTTATCGCATAGTATTACATGGACAGAGCTTCAACTTCAAAACCCGTAAAACAACCTTTACATAACCCAAACTAATCTAATATAAAAATAACCTATACTATATATATATATATATATATATATATATATATATATATATATATATATATATATATATATATATATATATATATATATATATATATATATATATATATATATATATATATATATATATATTCATTAGATTAATGGTATCTAAAATACATCGAATTTGCTTGCTTTTATAGGAATGTGGCCAGCCTTTTTGGCTCATGCGATCGCATAAGATTATCTCATGCTGGCCATGCGATTGCAAGGCCTTGTTTTCCAGCTCAGGATCCTTTGTCTCATAGCTTGTCGACATGATTTAATATATATTTATAATATATAAATAATTTATATAATTATTTATATATTATATTTTATTCTTGTACATAGTAGACTTGTAATTTTAGGTCCGTTGCGTCGCGCGTTGATAGTTGGCTCAGGTCCCGGTTCCGGATTTTCGAACGTCCTTTCGTACTATTTAATATCTTGTACTTTGCGTTTTGCAATTTGTAATTTGCACAAAAAAATTATTTTCCTTAACTCCCAAAATCCGCGCAAGTCTTTAACTCACTTTTAGTGGCACTTTTGAGTGCACTATGGCTTTAGTGGCACTTTTCAGGCTTTAGTGGCACTTTTTCTTCAATTCTTTAATCTTCGTGCTTTCGTTTCGTAACTTGTACTCTTGTCAATTTTAGACGTTTCTCATCATTAAATTGAACCACTTGAATTGTATCTTGTACATTTGAGCTTTTTGGACGTTTTTGTCTTCGAATCTTCGTTTTTGCCTTTTGTCTTTGCACTTATTTATTATAAACGAATATCACTTGGAAATAGAACAATTGCAACTGAAAACTTTACATATCGGAAGGATATTGATACTAAATATATGTTCATTTGGAGTACTATCACTCATTATTCTTAGTCTAGACACGTTTTACTGCATTGACTGAATGAATAGTGTATAGACAAAATTCATATCTTAGCGTATCTGTTACTGTAGACCTTGCCTGATATCTCTCGTAAATTTCTCCGTAATTTAAGCGATCCTGGTACTATATATATCTATGCATATTATGCATTGAGAATACATCCAACTATCAATTGCTGTCACTAAACTCTTCATACCAAAAATCTTTTATGTGATCGCGTAAGATGGCCTCTACGAATCGACCACGTTCCTCTGACTCCGAAGACAGCGTGACAGGAGCACACCAACCAATCAACTACCGTGATTACTATATAAAATAGGGGTGGGTTCACTACATACTCACCCTATGGAGAAGGGAAGAAGGTACTCCATATCATGAACTGAATCTACCACCTAACCTTGGATTACTCGACCCGCTCACCGGCGAACTCGTTCGCAACACCGTTTATACCCTTTTTGAAAGAATTTTTCTTCTTGAGGCTACCATTAACGGAACTAGAGAAGATATCCGACCTCTACCTCACACTGATAACCAATCAGGGTTAGTAGAAGAAGGTAAAGAACTCCGAGCTCGAGTGTTAACTTTAGAGAGCACGGTACACAATTTGCAAGCATCAGCAGTATCACCAACACCAGTAACATCACCAGCCTCAGCACCAACAGCAGTAGTACCACCAACAACAACATCAGCAATCACCAGCTTCGACATCTCATTCTGTACCTCGAGTATAATCATCGTTATACATAACGTTCTATATCATTTATTTTCGTTCGACATGGTAATTATGTAATCTAATGTTTTAAAGATTATATATTCTTGTTCTAACGATAAATCAAATGAGATTAATATCATATTAACTCATTAAATCCATGATTACATCTAATATATATGTATATATGTTTTCATAAATATCGTAATTGAATATTTTTTTTGTACAAACTGTTAATGGTGAAAATATTTTAACGGGTAGGTAATACCCGAGGAATATTTAGATTTCACATTAATAAGTTACACTGTACATTCTTTCAAATCTAATTCAACAGTCATTTACTATCCTATTTACAACCACCGATATACGTATCCGTTCATCGCAAAATAACCATTTTCATTCAATTTAATATTTGGATTTTGTTCTATCAGAATCCAACAAGTGGCATAATGAAGAAAACATTGGACAAAATAAAAATTGTTAGAAACAAACGAATTAACTATGACAAATTCTATTAAGAATCCACGCTAACAAAATCCTAGCTAACTGTTCCTAGCTAACTGTTAATTGCTTATTACATTTTATTTATCGCAATTTATTTATCGCAATTTAATTATCGCAATTTTAATTCTCGCAATTTTATTTATCGTCATTTAATTTCTGTTATTTACTTTACGCACTTTATTTATCATCATTTAATTTCTGTTATTCATTTTATGCACTTTAAATATCGGGACACGTATACAAGGTTTTGACATATCATATCGACGAATCTATATATATTATTTGGAATAACCATAGACACTCTATATGCAGTAATGCTGAAGTTAGCTATACAGGGTTGAGGTTGATTCTACAATAATATATATACTTTGAGCTGTGATCGAGTCTGAGACATGTACATGGGTCACGATACGTATTAATTAATTCGAATATTATAAATTAAACTATATATGAATTATTGGACTGTTAACTGTGGACTATCGACTGTGGACTAATAACATTGGACAATTAAAATGAATTAAAATATTGATTATAACATATGAAACTAAACATTTCTTCAAGTTTGCCACTTGATCTCATCTTAAACCTCATTTGTATCTTGATGATTACAATCTGCGTTCAAACCTTTCATGATTCTTGAAAACACCTTAATCGAGAAGATGAACCAACCGCACTTCATCTACGGAAGGAAAGATTTATGCATATAGTTATGCACCTGAAAAACTCTCGGAAAGTGAGTAAACGTTTAACACGTAGCAGTGCTAATTCCTTTAGGGTTATTATTACCGAAAATAACTTTGCAATCTCTTTTCAAATTAGCCAATTTTGTCACAGCTCCAGCAAACCAACTTCGACTTTCATTCGGATTAGTCTTATTATAACCTTGATATATAAGTTTGCCTTCATCATCGTTACCGGAGAACGTTTTATGTTTCACCATATTAGCAGTAAACATACCAGCAACATCAGTATTCTCTGGTGTAAGTCTCCCCGACAATTCAATATATACTCATTGAAAACCCTATCATATACTTATCCACATTTTTAACAATAATTACCATACCAAATGTCGGGAATCATCAATCATTAACTTCGAATTTTGCAGCGTTTCTACGTCAACAGTTATACATAAACATATAACGTTTATCTCCTAGAATTATGTACTTAAAATCTGAAGAAGCACACAGTCTGCGAAATAACCCTCTAAATTATGAAAAAGCTGAATGAAGCAGTGAAAAATGAAGACTGCCTTAACACTCAAAAGTTTGATAATAAAGAGCGACATACTGAAAAAGCTCAAAGGTTTTAATACTGAAAAATGAATTGAGCAAACCATGAAGGAGACTCTGAACAAATCACAAGAACTAAACTTGTACATAAAGAATCCTGATGATTTTGTTTCTGATGAAATCTTTAGCAAATACCTTGCTTCTGACTCCAAACTCTTGTGTACAAATTTTCTTCACCATACTTCAATATTAGAAATTCCAAGATATCATCGTATCTTTCATTATAAATATCCTCCATATTTCTGAAAATATTTTCATAACTATTCTTATCTGAAATCATTAATCTCTTCGTGCTATCAGTGTTACATCATATAGAAACTGTTAGTTTCTATATTCTGTAAACTTTCGAGCTTAAAATATGAATGTTATTGAAGTAATGTTGGGAACTGATGCATGAGTTAGCATAATATAATGACATTTGATCAACGTGATTATATTACAGTAAGTCATGCTGAGTTTCTAATGGAACGTGGTGATCCACAGACCATAACATCATCATGTGCCATGTACATGACTCTTACATCTTACCTAAACTCTAAACAAATCAAGAACATATTTTCTTGATAGTTATATCTTTCCTCTTGAATTCTGGTAATTTAACCAATCAAGATTGTGCTATTACAATCTCTCTCTTAAAACATTAGTCATGTTCATTCAAAACTTCATACCCACGAATTCTGGACCATTACTTGCTTGACTTAAAGTCAGGAAGAGAAAACAAGAGGATGGAACTCCAAAGTATAAAGGAAACAAAGAGGGTGAATTTATAGTGAAATACCAGACAAAGCAATCGAGACAGATCATCACATTTAATCAAAGAGGATCCTAATTTCCTGATTTACCGAAGAATCAAATCTTATATAGATTCGAAGATTATCTTTAAATCCCATAAATTCCAAAAATCAACCTGTCTACGTCAACTGATATGACGAAACTTTACTTTATTCATTTCACTCTTTTACGATAACTTCATTCGTACTCTTCGAATAATCGAATTGTTTTATCCATATTATTCAATGATGATAAAACTCTAGTTATTAACTCATATTCGTCATGAAAATATTTTTATTGTTAGCCATGACCACCTCATTCAAATTTCGGGACGAAATTTCTTTAACGGGTAGGTACTATGACGACCTGGGAATTTCCGACCAAATTTAAACTTAATCTTATTATGATTTCGACACGATAAGCAAAGTCGGTAATGTTGAAGTCTCAAAAACTGTGAACTGTGTTTATGTATTCATTTGACCTTTGACTACTCCCGACGATTCACGAACAATTAATTGTAAATAGATATGTGTGTATGTATATATAAATAATAATCCAAAATATAATTTAATGTATTATATGTTGATGCTATTAATAAAATAAAAAAATAGGATATAATAGAGTTGTATCTTAAAAGGAATCTATATATATAAAGTACATTGAATATAATTATTGAATAAATTCACGCATACCGTTCTTGTAGGTTATGACTAACTTATAACTTATGGACACATGTATCATGCTCGCCTCTTTATATAGATATACATATTATGTTTAATTTTTTTTCATTACGTACACAAATACCACTTACCATGTTTCTTAAATATATACCATACCTTTCAACTTAAAGATATTATGTTATAAGAAATCCCATCAATTTAGGAAATGATAGTAATAATTCATCTCCCATACATATTATTGTTTTATATCTCTATTCGCACTTTATTCAAAACCCCACCTTCTTTCTATTTTCTTTAATCGACCAAATCAAATAATAGTCTATTAGACTACTGTTTTACTTTTTCAAATTTTGGATTTTTACTGAAATCTTATTATATGTATTGGTTACACTGTTACACTTTTTTTAAAATTGAGTTATCATTAAATGAATGATACTTTTTGATTTTGTTTGAATGTATATATTCCATCTTGTTTAACATATGCATACTATTATATATGATTGATGATAGTGAAAAAAAAAATAAGATATTTATATATCTTTCTGTTGAATACATACACACAACACCCTCTCTCTTTTTCTATTTATATTACTTCCTATTTCCTTTCTTTTGGTGCAACCATAACACACAAACAACCACACAAACAACCCATTCGATCATCCAAGAAAAACTTTAAAAACCTATTGCTTGTTTCTAGCTGCTATTACTCGACAGGCTGCTATCTGCTATGGTTTGGTTGACCCAACATCGCGGTAACCAGACACCATCAAACCACATGGTCTGCTACTGCAATTGTTGCTCTTCAAATCGTTCAAACCCACCCGAAGCATGATGAGACCACCATCACCATTACTTTAGTTAATTATTTTTGTTGTTGTTGTTGTTAACTATAAACTATCACCACCTTACAACCACTATCGCCACCACCTTCGTGCAACAACCATCAAGTACACACCACAAGACCACCTTACTCGATTACCACCACTAGCTACATCGATAAACCGTTGCTATACTCTTTTCTGTTCAACCAACCATCAAGCACCATGGGCTACAATCCACCAATGGTTATCACCTTCAACCATCACACAATCACCACCCATTTAACCATTGATAACTATCACAAACTGCTCGTCTATGTTGTTTTCTGCTAAGGTTTTCTGTTTTTTTTTCAAACACCTCCTACAGAACCACCACCCTCTCTCTCTCTATCATTTATCTCTCTCTACCTCTTCTCTCACCCTCCTTCTCATACTTTCTATTTTTATATGAATCGAATATTGTAGCAACATAAGCTGCTACTGCAGTTGACACTTGTGTTATTTCATGCTACACTTTATTGAAACCATCCACCACCACTTAAAACCTTACACCCTTACATCTTCAAAACCCATTTAAGATGCTAACTATTACACCCATTTGTTTAGTTGGGTACTGCCGTAAATTATTGCTGTAAATCACGAAGTATCGCTGAGGTACCTTTCTATACAAATCACACATCTTCGATCATTAATATAAGAGTGAAACAACATAAGTGATTGGATCGACATAATGTAGTGGAGGGAGTAGACTTTACGGGTCATACGCATATCACTTTAGGAAAGTAATTAAATCAAAAAGCTGGATGGTTGATTCTTTTACGTGGCTTATAATACTACAGGATTTTTTAGTTTAGTCATGACGGGCTTTTTATTAAAAAAAAAACCAAATAAACATATTTCATTTTAGGTTTATATTAAGTCTTTGGTCATGTCATGTATAGTATTGATTGGGTTAGAAGGGTTAAAGCCTTACTCCATTATTGTATTATTGGGACGATTACACTATCTTCTGCCGAGTATTGTTTTGATTTCTGTCACAAGTTAGATGTGATGATAATAACTATTGAAGATGGTATGGAGATGATAATTTTGGTGATGATCGATCATGAATTGATTATGATGATGATTTTGTGAAGTTTATGATCATGCTAGTAATTTAAGTATGATGACGATAAATGACGTTGATGATGATAGTTATTATTGATGATCTTATTTATGAAGATGAGTAAGATCATGGCTCATTAATAATATGATTGTGATGATGATGATGGTCCTAGGTTATGAGATGAATGTTGGATGATGATGAAAATGAAAACCGAAATAAGGTAAATAGAATTAAGATACCTATTAAAACAGAAAGACGATTTAGAGTAGATGGTTTGGTGTTGTTGTGGTTAAGCGAGAGGTCTCGGGTTCGAGCTTGGGTGATGGCGTATATTTTTTTAGGCTTGCTTCTTCAAAGGTTGTAATCTAATTTATTATCATTATTATTATTATTATTATTGTTATTAATATTATGATTTTTATTATTGTTAGTTTAGAACACTTAGTATTATTAATACAAATATTAGTATAAAGATTATCATTAGTTATTATTGTAATTATAATTACTAATACTATTATTATTATTATTATTATTATTATTATTATTATTATTATTATTATTATTATTATTATTATTATTATTATTATTATTATTATTATTGTTATTATTATTATTATTATTATTATTATTATTATTATTATTATTATTATTATTATTGTTATTATTATTATTGCTATTACTAATACTATTATCATCATTAAAAATATGATTTTTAACAATTATAAAAGTATGATTATCATTAATATGGTTATCATTAATATTAGTATCATAAGTATCATTATTATAATTATTATGACTTTCATTATTATTATAAGGATTATTATCATTAGAACTATCATTATTATTATTATCAACATTACTACTAATATTATTATCAATATAAGTATTATTATTTTTAGAATCATAATTATTATTATTATTATCATTATTAAGTATATTTACTAATATTATTATTATAAAATAATACAACTTTTTATTTATTATTATTATTATTATTTTATCAAATGATTTTTTTAGTTATACAACCCTATAGTTAATACTTATAACATATCCATATTAACGTTTTATAATAAATACTAATTATTTAGTTAAAGTACATAAAATAAATATATTTAAATTACTTATTGATGAAACATATAATTTATTAAAATAACAAATATATCACTAATAATATGTAAATTTAGTTGTTCGATTACATGTATATGTGTTAACATATATACTTGACATAGGTTCGTGAATCCGAGGCCAACCCTACTTGTTCCATGCCGTCATATGTATTTTTACTACAAAATACAGTATTGTGAGTTTCATTTGATCCCTTTTACTCTTTACATTTGTGGGCTGAGAATACATGCAATGCTTTTATAACTGTTTTACTAAATGAATACAAATACTAAAACTAATTTGGCGTGAGTTCATTTGCTCCCTTTTACTCTTTATATTTTTGGGACTGAGAATACATGCGCTGTTTTTACAACTGCTTTATTAAATGCTTTTGAAAAACATTTTGAACTGCGAATACATGAAATACTTTTATAAATGTTTGACGAGATAGACACAACCAAAACATTCCTCGAATGAATTATGTAGACGTGATAATTGCCACCATTGAATTATGTGGATGTGGTAATTGCCACAATTGATATGAATATTTTTCCCCTGATTATTATTGCTTGGTAACCTAAGAATTAGTGAGCATCACTAATTTTCAGAATTAGTGCACGCCTGATTCACGCGAATCCTAAAGGTAGCTACCGGGTTTAACACCCCCACCCAGAATGTTCACTAGACGGAAGAGCTAGTGGGCGTGGTGTTTAGTTCTTCGAAGTTTATATGATTATTATACAGACTTGATGTTCTGTTTTGGGGATATTATTATGCGCATTATATGTTAAGGTCGGTTACCAAGCCAAGCTATGAAAGCAATGAAAAGTGAATGTTATGTATCAAGCGAATGATTTTATACACAGGTTATGTGTATGTTATTTTTTTGCACGAGATATGTGTACGGTTACTAAGATTTATGAAAGATGATTTCGTACACGAGAAAGGTGTACTGTATTTAAAAGATATCGCATGTACATTACAGGTGGGTATAGGATTCGGGCCCAGTTGTACCATGCAGCATTTAAATCTTGTGGTCTATCAAAATGGTGAATGTTAATGTTATATTATAAACCTATGAACTCACCAACCTTTTGGTTGACACTTGAAAGCATGTTTATTCTCAGGTATGAAAGAAATCTTCCGCTGTGCATTAGCTCATATTAGAGACATTACTTGGAGTCATTCATGACATATTTCAAAAGACGTTACATTCGAGTCGTCGAGTTCATCAAGATTATTATTAAGTCAATTATAGATGTATATATTATGAAAGGGTATGCATACCGTCAACTTTTGATGTAAATGAAAGTTTGTCTTTTCAAAACGAATGCAATGTTTGTAGAATGTATCATATAGAGGTCAAATACCTCGCAATGAAATCAACTATTGTGAATCGTTTATAATGTATATGAACGGGTCCTTTCAAATAGGCTCGTCCATTCCGTAACCATCTTCCGTCTTCATTCTAAGGAATGCAAAACAATTAGACCACGAACGTAAAACCACACACGCAACATCGCCCCATCTTAATCAACACTCGTCGTACATCACTTGTTAGACACGATTTGCACCCGTAATAAGGTTTGCAAATCCTTATTACGCACACACGCCGTATTAACTTGTTAGTACAACGACCGCCTCGCTCGAGGATATAAACAACACAACCAATTATTCTACGTGACATAAACATACGTAAGAATAATTTCACAACACAGGCCAATACCCTAGTTAGTTCACCTACACACTAAGGCACTAACCAAGTTCCCATTCCGACCCGTACACCTACAAGTCCTGCAACAAATAAGCACACACAAAAAGTCTAAGTCTAGGCGCCTATCTCAAGTCACCTAAATCCCTTAGACCATGCTCTGATACCACTTAAAACAACCCAACCCGTATTTAAACCGGCCCGTACAAATTTTCTTTAATACATTAATATTTAGGTCCCAATTGTGTTTCCGAAAACATCTTTAATACAATAATAAGTTCGCTAAACTTTTTAAAACCTTTAATACATAGTTTAAATATTCGAACGGGCAACACGACCCAGCTATTTTAATATCCAACAAAACCGAGCATGGCGATTGGGGATACGCTACCCAATCCTAATCAATCAAAAAGCATGTCCTCTAAGCCAAACTAAGCAAGTCCACTAGTTCCCACACTTACCCAAGCCACCGCCTCCATGCAAATCTATAAGAAAGTAAAGAACGAGAGGGTAAGCTAACGCTTAGTGAGTGAGAATATACTACATACATATATATGCATAAAATGGACACGCCACACAAGTAATCAAATAACGCATACCGGAGCATCCAAGCATAAAGGAAAGCTAAGCTAAGCATACCGTACGATCACTAAGCAACAAGCTAAAATAACAACAAATATAAGTTCTCCAACGACGATGTGAACAATGCCAAGAAGCTACACCCAGAGGGTTAGCTACATCACAATGCACAACCATGGTTAACCAATAATACAAGGAATGGTACTCGAATTTCCCATCGGTGTTCACAACAACCATTAGAGTACTTAACACGTCGTACTAATCCCGTGGGTGGCATCTTAACACGTCGAAGCTTCACCCCGGGTGGCGTCTTAACACGTTGACGCTTCACCCGTGCTAGTTCTTGGAGTGGCATCTTAACACGTCGATACTTCACTCCGAGTGGTGTCTTAACACGTTGACACTTCACTCGTCACGTGAGATGTGGTGTCTTAACACATCGACACTTCACAACTCATGCTACACACATAAATACATTATATTCGTACACGCATAATTATTCCACTCACTTCTCAATATCAAAACCCACATCATCGGGGTTACTCATCCGCAACTGAATACAAACCCTTCACCATTGGGGTTATATAATCCACATCACAAGCACATGTGATAACGTACACACAAAGTGTGCACCTCGCCAAAGGTGGTCAACCAAAACGCATAACCGTGCCAATTGGACCTATACACAAGTCCATCAAACCCACATATATGTAAAGTGGGCTCTATAACCGAGAACCACTTCACCCGACCCGCACCCATCCTACACATACATATGCACATAGGAATCCGCAACTCGCCGATGGAATGTGCCTATTCCATTTCTCACATAACAAACAACACAATTAGGGTGGAGCACAAACCAACACATATTGACAACTAGCGCAAATTCGACCCAATTGCACTTACAATTCCAAAACGCGCCCAAACTAACCAATAATCACTAACACTAGTGACAATGGTCCTAATGCACCAATTAAACCCAATCACAAGTGTTAAATACCAATCTTGCCCTATTTAACACCTAAACCCTAATTTTGACCCATTTCAAAATTAGTCAACCAAACACACCCAAAAGAGTTCCAACACTTCCATAATCACTAATCATAGTGATTACACTCTATTTAAAGCCCTAAACAAGGCTAAATCATCAACCAACCCAAAACCCGCCTTCATTACTAATAAACTCGAATCCTAGTTATTATCTTCCATTAACAACTAGTGGGGTTCCATGTATGAACATACAATCAAAAGCCCTAAATTTAGATGATGAACACGAAAATGAAATTCGGAGTTAGTGCTTACCGCTAGTATCACATTGTAGCTATGAACGGGGAGAACAAACTTGTCTCTTACGCTTTCAATCAAAACCCGCTTCTTCCTTCCCAAATCTCACTTTGAATCAAATGGGGTTTTGAAGTTTGAGAGGAAAATAGGAAAGAAAAGGAAAAAGAAATGAAGAAATGAAATGAATGGATGAGATTCAGATCTCAAATTTGGCTTACACGCAAAATAACCAAAATGCCCTTGAACCTCATTTAAAATTACAAAAAACCTGGTACCAGTCCGCCCAGAACGCCGCGTCGCGGCTCCAATCCTCGTGCCGTGAGATTTAACATGATTTGGTGGTTGCCTTAACATTCCTCCTGATCCTGAATTACTTGCATTGTCGCGCCGCGACCCATTCCTCCGCGCCACGACCTTTAACTTGGTCTGATCACTTTTCTCGAGTACAAGAACTTTAACGCACGAACATGTCTCAAATCCCTCATACACTTATCGTACATACGCGATACACCTGTAAATCATATACGGGGAAAATGGGGTGTTACACAAAGAAAAAAAGATTCATTAAGCTGCAGATAGATTAGTTAATTATATAGTATAAAAAAAGTTGTTGTGATTATAAACCTTAAGCAAAGTCGAGTATATAGTTTTTTATATTAAAAAACTTGTTACCAATGTTAAGTAGATCGATAATTGTAAAGTAATAATATAAATGCTGATCAAGAAAATAGAAGAACATGACTTAGAGATGCACGAATGGATGGTTATTGACAGCAGTTTCGAAGTTGATTAATGGAAGTATGGAAGCAGGTGCAGAAGATCTTTTGATCTTTTGTAATTTAAAATAATATAGCAAGCTCGTATACCGATAGCATCTAATGGGTCGGTTTAAATGGATCCACCAAAAAATTTCTGCTGAATGGGCCTTAAGTGGGCTTGGACGTAACCTCAATTATGTATCATCGGAACACGTCTAAATAACCAAACACGACTAACGTATAATGAGCAAAATAATAGGAAGTTGGTTACGAGTTTGATTTAGGAATGAATTTGATTTGAATTAGGAAACCTATACTTATAATTATAATACAAAATTAACTATACTATAAATATCTCTAACTATTAACTTATATAAATCACCAAAAAATCTATAAAAAAAATAATACGAACGTACAAGCGTTTTAGATTTATCTATTCATTCATTCATTCATTCATTCATTCATTCATTCATTGCTTTTAAGTTTTATCTATTCATTCATCATCATCTTCACGTCAATATTCATTCACCTGTAGTAATCGTAATCAATCAGAGGTAACACTTTCTTTTTCTTTTTTGTTGTTGTTGTTGTTGTTGTTGTTAATTTAATACATGTGGTTGTTGTTGTTTGTAAATGTACTAGAAAATATTTTAGTAACTGGAACTATATAAATATGTAATTGAATCTGTGAACTGGATTGGAACTTTTTATGTTTGCTGGGTTGTTTGTGGGATAGTCCATGTACGTGTAGCTTGTAAACAATTGTTTTCAATTGTTTTACTGTAACAACTCATCATTATAATAACACTATAACACGAAACACTTGATTTGATTGATTCTATAACACAACCATTTGACTCTACAAAACAACAAAATGATTTACACGATTACACAACACGATTGTGAACATCCTAAAATATAACCCCCTAAACTCATACATGAAAACGCCAATTTTTTTTTAAAAAATAAGATGACCACCCAACCAGGGATAAACCGCGGCGCGGCCAAACAAAGAAATGCAGGCCAGTTTTTCAGATCTCCTATTCCCAAAATTCGCTAAGTGGCGCGGCGCATACAAGGGACTCGCGGCGCGGCCCTGCGCTATCGCTGGTGCTGAACTTGCTTTAAAATCACACTTTCCAAACATAATACATTATCAATCTTTTATCTTCATGAATTTAACATTTCTAACATCATAACGAAACACTAACGTCACTCGGTCGCGCACGACCCATTACGCCAATCAAACATATCATTTTGACCCATATCAACTTATATATCAAACTTGACCCATTTCGACTCATTTCATTATAATTTATACTTCATTTGATCATACTAAAATATTTAAGCTCACACATAGAAATCTATAATGGCTTGTCTCATAATCGAAAATGACACATTTCAATTATGATAATGATTATCATTTTGACTCGTTTCGACTCATTTCATTATTAATCATACCTTACTCCAACCTACATAAATCTTTCGTCAACCTTATCACACAATTTCCTTGGTTACTTGGTTTAATTCCAAAATATTTAGCTAACATAACTCAAGGTTAACACGTGCATTTACCCAAACATAATTCAATTAAAAACTTACATAACATTTCAATGCTATAAGGCTCCATCTAGCCCCTTGCCGGTTCTTAATCATCGGGATGCACTTAGGACTGTTTACTAAGTATCAAATCCTTCACACGTCGTCGAAGCGACCCCCTTATCTTCCCTATGCTTACTCTACCTCAAGGTAGGGAATACTTGGTTCAAGGTCTTCGCTTCGCACTACGCTTACATACAAGCCAATTGATTAATCTTTCATTTCTTCCCAAGAACCTACAATCATGACAACAACTAACGGGGAGTAAGCATTATGCTTGGTGAGCAACATAGTAGTTGGAAATATATTAAATTAAAGCATGTTAGACTTAAATCATTCATAACCCGCTTCCTTGGTAAATTATCCCCTTTTACAAAGATGGTAGATCTTTGTTCGGGCAATCAAATATGTATCACGCTGTACAACACGCTTACTAAGAAACATTAGCATGACATATTTCACAATATAATACATACACAAAGTTTCATCTTCTATAATTCATCATTCATATTATACTTACCTCACTTACCCATTATTGCGATATAAAAATGTATTTTTCAGATACCTCTTTTGATCTTCTTAACCGGTGCGTCCTCTCGGATCCACTTTGACATTTAGTCAATCATGGACTCTTATTTTATTATTTCACCCGCTTTGTTTTCCTTTCTTGACCTATTAAAGATTTCTTCAACATCTTAAAAGTTAGTTAGAATAATATCACATCGAAAACATTTCCCTTAAGTATTAAACTTTCATTAGCATCATTATATTCTTCATCGGTTAATTCATAAAATATCAATCATTTACAATACACTTGAAATACTTAGCACATTCATTCTTAACTTATTAAAATTCTTATCTTTCTCAATTTCCACATTCGGACATAAATACAAAGTTTACTTCATCAACATCTTTAACTTATTTATTACCGTATACAAAATGCTTGCTCAATTTGACAATAATATTTGTAAGCTTAGCAAACAACACATCATAATGTAGAACATATAATTAGCACATAAATTAGAAAATGAATCTACTTATGAAACTCACCTTAACCTCCTTTGCAAATTCGGTCCCTTTCCTCCCTTTGATTGGCTCCTAACAACAATGCTAATCAAGTTAATCACTTACTTAACACTTAATCATTCAAATCCAATCATAATTCATTTTAACCTTTTTTCACTAAAAGATTAAAACTTTATCAAAATCATCTCATTAAAACACCTCATAACTAGTTCATGAGTCCTTCCATACAATTTAGTTCAAAAATCATATTCTTACTTTCATTGTGACATTTTCACAAACAACTTATGTGCATAACTTTATTTTAACCATTAACAACACCAAAAATCATCATCTTTTCCATAATACACATTCTTTAACAAGTTCATACATAAATACACACCTTATCATTATTTAATCTCGCTTTATACAAGAATTTTAGCAAAAACTCATTTTAAATCAAAACCCCACTTTCTTACATTTCAAAAATCAACTTTAACATACACTTTAACCTTTAAATTCGAATTTTGACAAGTAACAAGCATAAATCATACTTCCAACAACGAATTAAACACATATAAGGCATAAGCCCTTACCAATTTCAAGTATTCAAGTCATACCTTATTTTCTTCTTTCAATTCATAACTTGAAATTGAGTTGGAAGTGATGATGAAAGGCTTTCTTTACTCATACAAGGATTTGTAAAAGCTAGATTACTTAATTCTTGTGATAGCATGGAGCTAGGTTGTTCAATTTCTTGTGGATTTGGCTCTTTTCCCACTTCTTGGTCGACATACACATACACACACAAACATTCTGCTTTTTATTTTTTTAACTGATGAATTCTTCTTCAACAAAACACCTTTTAATTAGTTAAAACTTTGCTCAATTACATTTCCTACCCCCTCCACCACAAGTATGACATTGAAGGTCCTTAATTTAACTAACACTATAAGTCCCTAGTTAACTTTTAACCAACAATTTTACTTATTAATTACTAGAAAAATATCTTGAAATTTGGGGTGTTACATAAAAAAACTGGATGCTTATACTGGTAAACAATATGTAAACAATAATTAAAATATAAACCTGGACATACAAAAAAACCAAGCATGCTGATACTGGTGTTGTGTAATGTTGTGTAACATGCTTTTGCCTATACAAAAGTGCAGCAGCACATACAAGACGCATAAATACACATGATTTAATTTCCATGGCAATTCAGACCCTATTAAAAACAAATCTGATGGATTCATGTTGGACTTAAAACTACCTACAATGGCAATCATAGCCCAAATTACATTTGCATTGGCAAATTTGAACCAAGACAAAAATTCGATGGTATTTTAGACCTATACCAGTAAAGTTGCAATGCATACGACCCATCATACATGTACAATGATAGATTTGACCAAAAAACCTAAGGCAGCAATAACTTCTACCGAGAGCACTAGCATAGAACAAATTTAGCGAATGTTTATATGGTGTTAAAGTTCCAACAGGTTATTCGTCTAACATTAGGAAGTTAGTTTCGATGATTAATTTGAAGTTTTTTGGTATGAAGTCACATGGCTGTCATGTACTAATGACTCAGATGATTCCTATTGCAATTCGTGGAATTTTACCCGACCGCATACGACACACAATAACAAAACTATGCTTATTTTTCAAGATGATTCATTCGGAGGTGATTGATCCTGAGGTTTTGGATGAATATCAAAGAGATATTATACTCACTCTTTGTGAACTTGAGATGTATTTTCCACCTTCTTTCTTTGTTGTCATGGTTCACTTGGTTTCTCACATTGTCAAAGAAATCAAGGAATGCGGTCCAGTTTTCTTACGCTACATGCATCCATTCGAAAGATATATGAGTATCTTAAAACGGTATGTAAGGAACCACAATATACCAGAAGGTAGTATTGTCGAAGGATATGCTTAAAAAGTGGTCATCGACTTCTGCACAAACTATATGGATGAGATTAGAAGTGTCGGGATTCCATTAAGTCGACATGAAGGTAGACTTTCCGGCCAAGGGACAATTGGGCGCGATGTGGGGTATCCAAAAAATTTTGGCGATATACATGATTCACATTTTACTGTGTTACAACACACTACATCTATTGATCCGTACATACATGAGCACGATTCATTCTTGAAATGAGAAAACCGTCATTGGAATGCAAAATGGTTGGCTAAAGAACTTAAAAGCAAATTTTCAGAATAGTTGAAAGATAAAGTTAGGAGCACACTTCCAGATGTTGATAAAACAGTATAGGTTTTAGCATTCGGCCCCAGACAAGTGGTAAGATATCAAGGCTATGAGTTTAATGGGTATACATTTCACACCAAAACACAAGATGATAAGGGTAAAACACAAAATAGCAGAGTGACGGTGATAACCTCTCAGACTGAAGTAATCATTGTCAATCGTGAAGAAAGATCAATGATAGCTAAAAACTCATGTTAGGGTGTCATTGAAGAAATATGGGAATTAGATTATGGAGGTTCGGTCTGTGTACCCCTGTTTAGGTGTAAGTGGGATGATAATCGAAAAGGTGTTAAAATTGATGAAGATTGTTTTACAACTGTTAATCTATCCACTAACGGCTAAGCGACAGAACCATTCGTTTTAGCAACACCAGTTACCCAAGTATTTTATATTGAAGACCCGAAGGAAAGCAGGTGGCACGTGGTACAATACGGAAAATGACTAATTGTTGGTGTTAAAGATGTTGTCGATGAGGAAGAATACAACCAATTTGACGAGTTACCTCCATTTTAAGTCGGTGTTGCACCTATGAATGAAATTAATGAAAATGATACAATTTATTTAAAAGAAGACCACCATGAAGGAGACGAGGTCCAAGATACATAAAATTTTATTATTGATCTTTCTATTATGAAATTGTAGGTATTTTTTAATTATTTTATTTAAATTTTACTATCTTTTTTTACACACAAGATTTATTTTGTTAATTTTAAAGACTTATTATTTTATAGACTATGCTTTTATTATTATTTTCTTAAAATATATTATTATTATTATTATTTTGTTAAACATTTAAACAAATTTAGATGGCAATTGTTGCCCGCTAAATAATTCATCCACCGCCAAATTATCAAAATCTATTCAAACAATCCAAACCTAATACACGATAAACTAGCTCTGATCAAATTTCAATTGTTAACCACCATCGATCAACACCACTTCAACCCTAATACCCTAAGCTTCGATCAAAAACCCCCAAAATCATTTCCTGCAAGTGTCGGATGCTCCAAACATCTTTCTAAGAAACTGCTAAATTCAACAATTGGATTTCTTCAATAACCTAATTGCTACTTCAATTCGCACGACCATCATAACATCGACAATCTCTGCTGCACTCAATTATCAAGGTACGAGTATGATGTGACGACCCGGAAATTTCTGACCAAATTTAAACTTAATCTTGATATGATTTAATATTCCGACACGATAAGCAAAGTCTGTAATGTTGAGGTCTCAAAAACTTTGAACTGTGTTCATGTATTCATTTACCTTTCACTGTGCCCGACGACTCACGAACAACTACTTGTAAATATATATATATATATATATATATATATATATATATATATATATATATATATATATATATATATATATATATATATATATATATATATATATATATAATAATTGGAAATATAATATGAAACATTATATGTTATTGTTATTAAAACGAATTATGTAAAATAAAATAAAAATAGAATATTATAATAATTATTATTTACAACATAACTATATATAATTAATGTATAGTAAAAATAAATAGTAAATGATTGTAATACTAGTTTGACGTTTCGATTAATATTAAACAGTTAAATGCAAGCTTGTGAGTGTAATAAAATAAATATTAGACAAACCTCTGGAGCATGTGTTTCACATTTAATGACTGAAATAAATAAAAGAATGTAATATAAAATTTGGGAGTTTCCTAAAACCTTTTATCCTCCATGGATTAACAACAGAGAACGAAATTATATCCGAAAATTAGAAGTGATGTCTTCTTACCTTTTTAAACCAACACCATTATTGTTACTCACATATGAATCCTTTATTTCTTTCTTCATTTGAATTTCAATTCAAGTGTTTCTCACGTACGCAAATTTCTTTTCAGCTATAAAAAGTTCTTTAACTTATTGAAATGTTAACTTGATCCGTGAACTAGAATTTTCATAGTGGGTACACTGTTTATACCGTTAGATTAAATCATTAAGAAATATTTAACATATTATATATGTATAGAGATATGATCATATATATTTTTAACTAACAGTCTTCCTTCTTCTACTACTTATTCAAACACCCTCCACCGACACCCAACACCACCTATGATCTTATTTATTTTTCTTTTCGTTTTTTGCTTTGATCAAATGACCACCCCTGATCACCATAGTCCCATCACCTCCTTCAACCATCAACCCACTTCAAACCCATGATCACCATGACCATCTATCTACTTCTTTTGACGAGCAACAATGAAAACCACGATTAACCATCACCAAACCCATATGCAAATCACCACCTCACCTTTTTTTTATCCTATCGGATTACCATCACACCCCACCATTTTCTTATTCTAATACAATAAAACGCCATCAAAACTATCAACCTCCTATTTGTATTTCTGTTTTTCGTTCACGATGAAACCACCATGAAATTACAACCCAACGAACATCACCTCTTGATCACCTTTTTGGTCCTACTTTAAACGAAACCTAACAAACAAACACCACCATCATTGTTGTTCCTAATTATGATCGTGATCCACCAATTGACTTCCTGATTTCTGTTTCGTCTACACCAGCGCAAACCACCATAAACCATCACTAACATCACCACACGCCAACATGTTTCTGCTTTCCTGCTTCCTTTCTTTTTCTGATCGAACATTAATACCATTATATCGCCTTTGTGAACCCATAGAGATTATTAATGCACTTTCTAAACTGCACGCGCTCTTTTCTTTTCCTTTGGCCAACAACTGTTAAAGAAAGGAGGATACCAACTCATTAAAGAAGTGTGCAAGTAGTTAAAACAAATAAAAAGTCACAGGCCAAAAGACATGTCACGATCCCCTATTGAATTATGCGATTATAATGGATATGATGATTTAGCTAGTGGAATAATTATATATTGGATGAAAGACCCACCCATTAAACCTTTTGACAAATTACTTGATTTAATTATTCTCATGTTGCCAATCGATAACCCCACATGTTCAAGTAGATGATTTAATTTTCGGTCATGGGGGGGATACATAATAAAGATATGATGATGACTGCATATGTATATATTCTTATATATCATTTGGAATTTGCCTGTTATCAAACCAAAGGCCACGAAAATCCTTGTAGTGGGCCGAGGTACATACACCCTAAAATGGATTGGTTATACATGATTTTATAAATCTAGTTATAATGAAAGTGAGACAAATATTAAGGCTGATGATGATGCGTGATTTAAGGAATTAATAATAAATGATTGAATAGATGATGTGGTGATCCGTATGATGATGATAATAATCCTTAATGATAATTAGATGACGTATGGGTAATCAAACCGTAAAGGTAGTGATGATGGAGACATGATGACCATGATAATGATACGGTGATAGTAAATGATGATGATGATGTTTAATGATCGATGGTGATGATGAAATGCGAACGAGGTGAATGAGACAACAACATAGACGATTTATTGATAGTAATTAAATGCTGAAATGATGAAAAAGAAGATGATGCGGTGTGGTATTTGTTTCCCTTTTATTTTCTATCATTTTTTTAAGAAGAACCCTACCCGATTATTTTTTTTATTCGCTACAGCACCCATCATCAAATCCTTATTTAATGGAACTTGGGCCAAAATAGGATAATGTCTGTTGGGCCAATATACTCAGTTGGAACGAGATACTGATGGGCTAGTCGTTGGGCCTGTGTAAATCAATGAAGGAGAAATAAAAGGATAAATGATACGGTTTAACTATATATGAAACGAGAATTATGATAGAAAAAGGGAACGGATCAGATGGTTAATGGTGTTTGTGGGTTAGCGAGAGGTCGCGGGATCGAGCCCGGTCTCTGCCATTTTTTTTTGGGAAAACTCTTTAAGGTAGTATTTTCTTATATCATTATCATTATCATTATTATTATTATTATTATTATTATTATTATTATTATTATTATTATTATTATTATTATTATTATTATTATTATTATTATTATTATTATTAATATAAATATTATACTTATTATTATTATTATTATTATTATTATTATTATTATTATTATTATTATTATTATTATTATTATTATTATTATCAATAGTATTATTAAGTATTACCATTAAAATTATCATTTTTAAAATTATTATTATTAACAAAAGTATTTTTATTAAAATTATCATTTCTATTATTATTATAAGTATTATCAATTTTATTATCATTATTATTTTTATTATTTTAACATTAATATTATTATTTTTACATTATTATTATTATTATTATCACTTTTTATTATTACTAGTATCATTATTATAGTTATAATAACCATATTATTATTATTATCAACATTACTTATAATATCATTATCATTATTACAATAGAAATTAATCATATAAAACTATACTAAACAAATATATTAATATTTTATATAAAGTATATAAAATAACTACATCTAATTAGGTTATTAATGAAACACATAAATTATTATGATAACATTCATAATATATAAATTTGTGTGATTTCAATTATGTGTGTTAATATACATATAAATGATATAGGTTCGTGAATCCGAGGCCAACCCTTTCTTGTTCAATATCGTCATATGTATTTTTACTACAAAATACAGTATGGTGAGTTTCATTTGCTCCCTTTTTAAATGCTTTTGCAATATATATTTTTGGGACTGAGAATACATGCGCTGCTTTATAAATGTTTGACGAAATAGACACAAGTACTTAAAACTACATTCTATGGTTGAATTATTAAACCGAATATGCCCCTTTTTAGTCTGGTAATCTAAGAATTAGGAAACAGACACCCTAATTGACGCGAATCATAAAGATAGATCTATTGGGCCTAACAAACCCCATCCAAAGTACCAGATGCTTTAGTACTTCGAATTTATCATGTCCGAAGGGAGTCCCGGAATGATGGGGATATTCTATATGCATCTTGTTAAGGTCAGTTACCAGGTGTTCATTCCATATGAATGAATTTTGTCTCTATGCATGGGACGTATATTTATGAGAAATGGAAATGAAAATCTTGTGGTCTATTAAAATAGTGAAAATGATCGTTTCTAATAAACTAATGAACTCACCAACCTTTTGGTTGACACTTTAAAGCATGTTTATTCTCAGGTATGAAAGAAATCTTCTGTTGTGCATTTGCTCATATTAGAGATATTACTTGGAGTCATTCATGATATATTTTAAAAGATGTTGCATTCGAGTCGTCGAGTTCATCAAGATGATTACTATGTCAATTATGGTTGGATATATTATGAGATGGTATGCATGCCGTCAACTGTCGATGTAATAAAAGTTTGTCTTTTAAAAACGAATGAAATGTTTGTAAAATGTATCATATAGAGGTCAAGTACCTCGCGATGTAACCAAATGTAATGTATTCGTCCAGATGGATTAGGACGGATCATGACATGTGGTATCAGAGCAGTGGTCTTAGCGAACCAGGTCTTGCATTAGTGTGTCTAACTGATAGTTGTTTAGATGCATTAGTGAGTCTGGACTTCGACCGTGTCTGCATGTCAAAAGTTTTGCTTATCATTTTTGTCGGAAATCATCTGTTTATCATCCTTAGGAAATTACCTGCTCATTATTCTTAGTCTAGACACGTTTTACTGCATTGACTGCATGAATAGTGTATAGACAAAATTCATATCTTAGCGTATCTATTACTGTAGACCTTGCCTGATATCTCTCGTAAATTTCTCCGTAATTTAAGGGATCCTGGTACTATATATATCTATGCATATTATGCATTGAGAATACATCCAACTATCAATTGCTGTCACTAAACACTTCATACCAAAAATCTTTTCTGTGATCGCGTAAGATGGCCTCTACGAATCGACCACGTTCCACGGACTCCGAAGACAGCGTGACAGGAGCACACCAACCAATCAACTACCGTGATTACTGGATAAAATGTGGGTAGGTTCGCGACATACTCACCCTATGGAGAAGGGAAGAAGGTACTCAATTTCATGAACCGAATCTACCACCTAACCTTGGAGTACTCGACCCGCTCACCGGCGAACCTGTTCGCAAGACCGTTTATACCCTTTTTGCAAGAATATTTCGTCTTGAGGCTACCATTAACGGAACTAGAGAAGATATCCAACCTCTACCTCACACTGATAACCAACCAGGGTTAGTAGAAGAAGTTAAAGAACTCTTAGCTCGAGTGTTAACTTTAGAGAGCACGGTACATAATTTGCAAGCACTAGCAGTATCACCAACACCATTAACATCACCAGCCTCAGCACCAACAGCACTAGTACCACTAACAACAACATCCACAATACCAGTAATTGGTATGGACTGGTTGAAAAAGGTGAGAGCAGAGGTCGTTTGTTACAAAAATGCGATCCGTATTATGCGTGAAAAGGGAAAACCTTTAATGGTGTACGGAGAGAAGAACAATGCGAAATTAAATCTTATTAGTAGTTTGAAGAAAAGAACATTAGTGATGTTCCCGTCGCAAAAGAATTTTCCGATGTATTTTCAAAAGAATTACCGGGATTACCCCCACATCGATCCGTTGAATTTCAAATAGACCTTGTACCAGGAGCTGCACCAATAGCTCGTGCTCCATACAGACTCACTGAAATGTCCCGTTCATATTGATTATAAACGTTCCATATTAATTGATTTCGTCACGAGGTTTTGACCTCTATATGAGACGTTTTCCAAAGACTGCATTCATTTTTAAAACAACCATAACCTTTATTTTATCTATAAAGGATTAAAGAGCATTACGTAGATTATCAAATAATGATAATCTAAAATATACCGTTTACACACGACCATTACATAATGGTTTACAATAAGAATATATTACATCAAAAATAAGTTTCTTGAATGCAGTTTTTACATAATATCATACAAGCATGGACTCCAAATCTTGTCCTTATTTTAGTATGCAACATCGGAAGCTCTTAATAATCACCTGAGAATAAACATGCTTAAAACGTCAACAAAAATGTTGGTGAGTTATAGGTTTAACCTATATATTATCAAATCATAATAATAGACCACAAGATTTCATATTTCAATATACATCCCATACATAGAGATAAAATTCATTCATATGGTGAACACCTGGTAACCGACATTAACAAGATGCATATATATAAGAATATCCCCATCATTCCGGGACACCCTTCGGATATGATATAAATTTCGAAGTACTAAAGCATCCGGTACTTTGGATGGGGTTTGTTAGGCCCAATAGATCTATCTTTAGGATTCGTATCAATTAGGGTGTCTGTTCCCTAATTCTTAGATTATCAGACTTAATAAAAAGGGGCATATTCGATTTCGATAATTCAACCATAGAATGTAGTTTCACATACTTGTGTCTATTTTGTAAATCATTTATAAAACCTGCATGTATTTTCATCCCAAAAATATTAGATTTTAAAAGTGGGACTATAACTCACTTTCACAGATTTTTTACTTCGTCGGGAAGTAAGACTTGGCCACTGGTCGATTCACGAACCTATAACAAATATGTACATTTATATCAAAGTATGTTCAAAATATATTTACAACACTTTTAATACATTTTGATGTTTTAAGTTTATTAAGTCAGATGTCCTCGTTAGTAACCTACAACTAGTTGTCCACAGTTAGATGTACAGAAATAAATTGATATATATTATCTTGAATCAATCTACGACCCAGTGTATACATATCTCAGTATTGATCACAACTCAAACTATATATATTTTGGAATCAACCTCAACCATGTATAGCTAACTCCAACATTCACATATAGAGTGTATATGGTTGTTCCGAAATATATATAGATGTGTCGACATGATAGGTCGAAACATTGTATACGTGTCTATGGTATCTCAAGATTACATAATATACAATACAAGTTGATTAAGTTATGGTTGGAATAGATTTGTTACCAATTTTCACGTAGCTAAAATGAGTAGTTTTTACCAATTTTGTTTTGCTCGTCATTTCTTCTTTTCTAATCCGTTTTGAGTGATTTAAGCGGCCACGGTTTCGTATTGAACTTGACTTTATGAAACTAAACAGAAAAGGTATATGTTTATAGTTAGAAATACAAGTTACAAGTCATTTTTGAAAGAGGTAGTCATTTTCGTCGAAAGAACGACATCTTGATGACTGTTTTGAAAAACATACTTTCACTTTGAGTTTAACCATGATTTTTGGATATGGGTTCATGTTCATAAGAAAAATCATTTTTCCAGAAGTATAGCTTTTAAATCAAAATTTTTCATAGTTTTTAATTATCCAAACCAAAACAGCCCCCTGTTGTAACTATGACGGCGTAAATCCGGTTGTATGGTGTTTATTGTGTTTCCGGGTTTTAAATCATTAAGTTAGCATATCATATAGATATAGATCATGTGTATAGTTGATTTTAAAAGTGTATTTAGAAGGATTAACTTTATTTGTGAACAAGTTTAGAATTAACTAAACTATGTTCTAGTGATTACTAGTTTACCACTTCGAATATGATAGCTTTTTATGTATGAATCGAATGATGTTATGAATATCATTACTACCTTAAGTTCCTTGGATAAACCTACTAGAAAATAGAAAAATAGATCTAGCTTCAACGGATCCTTGGATGGCTCGAAGTTCTTGAAGCAGAATCATGACACGAAAACAAGTTCAATTAAGATCATCACTTGAAATAAGATTGTTATAGTTATAGAAATTGAACCAAAGTTTGAATATGATTATTACCTTGTATTAGAATGATAACCTACTGTAAGAAACAAAGATTTCTTGAGGTTGGATGATCACCTTACAAGATTGGAAGTGAGCTAGCAAACTTGAAAGTATTCTTGATTTTATGTAACTAGAACTTGTAGAATTTATGAAGAACACTTAGAACTTGAAGTTAGAACGTGAAAGAGATCAATTAGATGAAGAAAATTGAAGAATGAAAGTGTTTGTAGGTTATTTTGGTCGTTGGTGTATGGATTAGATATAAAGGATATATAATTTTGTTTTCATGTAAATAAGTCATGAATGATTACTCATATTTTTGTAATTTTATGAGATATTTCATGCTAGTTGCCAAATGATGGTTTCCATATGTGTTAGGTGACTCAAATGGGCTGCTAAGAGCTGATAATTGGAGTGTATATATCAATAGTACATACATCTAAAAGCTGTGTATTGTACGAGTACGAATACGGGTGCATACGAGTAGAACTGTTGATGAAACTGAACGAGGATGTAATTGTAAGAATTTTTGTTAAGTAGAAGTATTTTGATAAGTGTCTTGAAGTCTTTCAAAAGTGTATGAATACATATTAAAACACTACATGTATATACATTTTAACTGAGTCGTTAAGTCATCGTTAGTTGTTACATGTAAGTGTTGTTTTGAGACCTTTAGGTTAACGATCTTGTTAAATGTTGTTAACCTAAAGTTTATAATATTAAATGAGATTTTAAATTATTATATTATCATGATATTATGATATATTATTATAATTATATCTTAATATGATATATACATTTAAATGTCGTTACAATGATAATCGTTACATATATGTCTCGTTTCGAAATCCTTAAGTTAGTAGTCTTGTTTTTACTTATGTAGTTCATTGTTAATACACTTAATGATATATTTAATTATCATATTATCATGTTATATATAATATAACAATGTATTAATATGCTTCAAATATATTTAGTAAGACGTGGTTATAACGATAATCGTTATATGTATCGTTTCGAGTTTCATACGTCAATAGTCTCCTTTTTAAGTATATAACTTATTGTTACTATTTTTAATGAGATACTTGATGATCATTATATCATGTTAAACATATATATTTATTCATTTATGTATCATCATGTCATATACAACTTATAGCGTTCGTGAATCATTGGTCAAACTCGGTAATCAGATGTTTACAAAATTTCCGTTTCAATTAACCAAGTCTTAACAAGTTTGATTGCTTAACATGTTGGAAACATTTAATCATGTAAATATAGTTTTCATTAAACATATAATCATATAAAGGTTCGGAAAAGTTCGGGTCACTATAGTACCTACCCGTTAAATAAATTTCGTCCCGAAATTTTAAGCGATTGGAGGTGTTGGCTCATCTTCTGGAAATAAGTGCGGGTACTTCTTCTTCATCTGATCTTTTTGTTCCCAGGTGAACTCGGGTCCTCTACGAGCATTCCATCGAACCTTAACAATCGGTATCTTGTTTTGTTTAAGTCTCTTAACCTCACGATCCATTATTTCAACGGGTTTTTCAATGAATTGAAGTTTTTCATTGATTTGGATTTCGTCCAACGGAATAGTGAGATCTTCTTTAGCAAAACATTTCTTCAAATTCGAGACGTGGAAAGTGTTATGTACAGCCGCGAGTTGTTGAGGTAGCTCAAGTCGGTAAGCTACTGGTCCGACACGATCAATAATCTTGAATGGTCCGATATACCTTGGATTTAATTTCCCTCGTTTACCAAATCGAACAACACCTTTCCAAGGTGCAACTTTAAGCATGACTATCTCTCCAATTTCAAATTCTATATCTTTTCTTTTAATGTCAGCGTAGCTCTTTTGTCGACTTTGGGCGGTTTTTAACCGCTGTTGAATTTGGATGATCTTCTCAGTAGTTTCTTGTATTATATCCGGACCCGTAATCTGTCTATCCCTCACTTCACTCCAATAAATCGGAGACCTGCACTTTCTACCATAAAGTGCTTCAAACGGAGCCATCTCAATGCTTGAATGGTAGCTATTGTTGTAGAAAAATTCTGCTAACGGTAGATGTCGATCCCAACTGTTTCCGAAATCAATAACACATGCTTGTAGCATGTCTTCAAGCATTTGTATCATCCTTTCACTCTGCCCATCAGTTTGTGGATGATAGGCAGTACTCATGTCTAGACGAGTTCCTAATGCTTGCTGTAATGTCTGCCAGAATCTTGAAATAAATCTGCCATACCTATCAGAGATAATAGAGATTGGTATTCCATGTCTGGAGACGACTTCCTTCAAATACAGTCGTGCTAACTTCTCCATCTTGTCATCTTCTCTTATTGGCAGGAAGTGTGCTGATTTGGTGAGACGATTAACTATTACCCAAATAGTATCAAAACCACTTGCAGTCCTTGGCAATTTAGTGATGAAATCCATGGTAATGTTTTCCCATTTCCATTCCGGGATTTCGGGTTGTTGAAGTAGACCTGATGGTTTCTGATGCTCCGCTTTGACCTTAGAACAAGTCAAACATTCCCCTACGTATTTAGCAACATCGGCTTTCATACCTGACCACCAAAAATATTTCTTGAGATCCTTGTACATCTTCCCCGTTCCAAGATGTATTGAGTATCTGGTTTTATGAGCTTCTCTAAGTACCATTTCTCTCATATCTCCAAATTTTGGTACCCAAATCCTTTCTGCCCTATACCGGGTTCCGTCTTCCTGAATATTAAGATGCTTCTCCGATCCTTTGGGTATTTCATCCTTTAAATTTCTCTCTTTTAAAACTCCTTGTTGCGCCTCCTTTATTTGAGTAGTAAGGTTATTGTGAATCATTATATTCATAGATTTTACTCGAATGGGTTCTCTGTCCTTCCTGCTCAAGGTGTCGGCTACCACATTTGCCTTCCCCGGGTGATAACGAATCTCAAAGTCGTAATCATTCAACAATTCAATCCACCTACGCTGCCTCATATTCAGTTGTTTCTGATTAAATATGTGTTGAAGACTTTTATGGTCGGTGTATATAATACTTTTGACCCTATATAAGTAGTGCCTCCAAGTATTTAATTCAAAAACAACCGCGCCTAATTCCAAATCATGCGTCGTATAATTTTGCTCGTAAATCTTCAATTGTCTAGACGCATAAGCAATTACCTTCGTTCGTTGCATTAATACACAGCCGAGACGTTGCTTTGAGGCGTCACAATATATCACAAAATCATCATTCCCTTCAGGCAATGACAATATCGGTGCCGTAGTTAGCTTTTTCTTCAATAACTGAAACGCCTTTTCTTGTTCATCCTTCCATTCAAATTTCTTCCCTTTATGCGTTAATGCAGTCAAGGGTTTTGCTATTTTGGAGAAATCTTGGATGAATCTTCTGTAGTAACCAGCCAATCCTAAAAATTGACGTATATGCTTCGGAGTTTTTAGGGTTTCCCACTTTTCAACGGTTTCGATCTTTGTCGGGTCCACCTGGATACCTTCTTTGTTCACTATGTGACTGAGGAATTGAACTTCTTCCAACCAAAATGCATACTTTGAAAACTTAGCGTACAGTTTTTCTTTCCTCAATACTTCTAACACTTTTCTCAAATGTTCTTCGTGATCTTGATCATTCTTTGAGTAAATAAGTATGTCATCGATGAAAACAATGACAAACTTGTCAAGATATGGCCCACACACTCGGTTCATAAGGTCCATGAACACAGCTGGTGCGTTGGTCAATCCAAACGGCATAACCATAAACTCGTAATGACCATGACGCGTCCTAAAAGCAGTTTTTGGAATATCATCCTCCTTTACTCGCATTTGATGATATCCAGAACGTAAATCGATCTTCGAATAAACCGAAGAGCCTTGTAGTTGATCAAATAAGTCGTCAATTCTCGGCAGTGGATAACGGTTTTTGATGGTAAGTTTGTTCAACTCTCTGTAGTCAATACACAACCTAAATGTACCATCTTTCTTCTTGACAAACAAAACAGGAGCTCCCCATGGTGATGTGCTTGGTCGAAAGAAAACATGCTCTAAAAGTTCTTGTAATTGGCTTTGCAGTTCTTTCATCTCGCTGGGTGCGAGTCTGTAAGGAGCACGAGCTATTGGTGCAGCTCCTGGTACAAGATCTATTTGAAATTCAACGGATCGATGTGGGGGTAATCCCGGTAATTCTTTCGGAAATACATCGGGAAATTCTTTTGCGACGGGAACATCATTGATGCTCTTTTCTTCAGTTTGTACTTTCTCGAGGTATGCTAGAACAGCATAGCAACCTTTTCTAATTAGTTTTTGTGCCTTCAAATTACTAATAAGATGTAGCTTCGTGTTGCCCTTTTCTCCGTACACCATTAAGGGTTTTCCTTTTTCTCGTATAATGCGAATTGCATTTTTGTAACAAACAATCTCTGCTTTCACTTCTTTCAACCAGTCCATACTGATTATCACATCAAAACTCCCTAACTTTACTGGTATCAAGTCAATCTTAAATGTTTCGCTAACCAGTTTAATTTCTCGATTCCGACATATATTATCTGCTGAAATTAATTTACCATTTGCTAATTCGAGTAAAAATTTACTATCCAATGGTGTCAATGGATAACTTAATTTAGCACAAAAATCTCTACTCATATAGCTTCTATCCGCACCCGAATCAAATAAAACGTAAGCAGATTTATTGTCAATTAGAAACATACCCGTAACAAGCTCCGGGTCTTCCTGTGCCTCTGTCGCATTAATATTGAAAACTCTTCCGCGGCCTTGTCCATTCGTGTTCTCCTGGTTCGGGCAATTTCTAATAATGTAGCCCGGTTTTCCACATTTATAACACACTACATTGGCATAACTTGCTCCGACATTACTTGCTCCGCCATTACTCGTTCAGACACCATTTTTTCCTTTCGTTCTGTTAACCCCTGGTCCGTAGACCTCACACTTCGCCGCGCTATGACCATTTCTTTTACACTTGTTGCAAAATTTGGTGCAGAATCCCGAGTGATACTTTTCACACCTTTGGCATAGCTGCTTCTGATTGTTGTTGTTGTTGTTGCAGTTATTATTGTTGTTGGAATGATTGTTGTAGTTGTTGTTGGAATGATTGTTGTTGTTGTTGTTGTTGTTGTTGTTGTTGTTGTTGTTGTTGTTGTTGTTGTTGTTGTTGTTGTTGTTGTTGTTGTTGTTGTTGTTGTTGTTGTTGTTGTTGTTGTTGTTGTTGTTGTTGTTGTTGTTGTTGTTGTTGTTGTTGTTGTTGTTGTTGTTGTTGTTGTTGTTGTTGTTGTTGTTGTTGTTGTTGTTGTTGTTGTTGGGCTGTTTGTTGTAGTTGCGATTGATGTTGCGATTATTGGAATAGTTGTTGCGATTATTGTTGTAATTGCTGTTGTTGTCGTATTGGTGATTCTTATCACCATTTTCCTCCCACTTTTTTTGACTTGCTTCACATTGGCCACTTTAGCCGCCTGTTCTTTAATTCTTTCCTCAATCTGGTTCATTAGTTTGTGAGCCATTCTACATGCCTGTTGTATGGAGGCGGGCTCGTGTGAACTTATATCTTCTTGGATTCTTTCCGGTAATCCTTTCACAAACGCGTCGATCTTCTCTTCCTCATCTTCGAACGCTCCTGGACACAATAGGCACAATTCTGTGAATCGTCTTTCATACGTGGTAATATCAAATCCTTGGGTTCGTAACCCTCTAAGTTCTGTCTTGAGCTTATTGACCTCGGTTTTGGGACGGTACATCTCGTTCATCAAGTGCTTGAATGCTGACCACGGTAGTGCGTAAGCATCATCTTGTCCCACTTGCTCTAGATAGGTATTCCACCATGTTAATGCAGTACCTGTGAAGTTATGCGTAGCGTACTTCACTTTGTCCTCTTCAGTACACTTACTTATGGCAAACACTGATTCGACCTTCTCGGTCCACCGTTTCAATCCGATCGGTCCTTCGGTTCCATCAAATTCCAAAGGTTTGTAGGCAGTGAATTCTTTGTAGGTGCATCCTACACGATTTCCTGTACTGCTAGATCCAAGGTTATTGTTGGTATGTAGCGCAGCCTATACTACAGCTATGTTTGAAGTAAGAAAGGCACTAAATTCCTCTTCGCTCATATTCAAGGTGTGTCGAGTAGTTGGTGCCATTTCCTTCAAAATAGTCAAATGAAACAAGTTAATCATACAGAATATTAAGCGTAGTCAATAGTATCCCGTAGCATAATATGAACTCATTTATAAAAGCTTTTTATTCATATTAGCGTTTTATAAGTTTAAATTCGGGTAGTACCTACCCGTTAAGTTCATACTTAGTAGCTAATATACAATTCAACTACTACAATTCTATATGAAAAACTGATTATAATAATATTTCGCGTTTAAACTTTTACACAATATTTTACAAACTTACAATACCGCTTATTTTACATATAGCATGAAATATAGCACACAATAAATTTGATACAAGATGGTTGTGAAGATAATTCTAGCTAGTACACAAGTCGTTCAGCAAAGGCAATAAAGACACATAATTCATACGTCTAGAAACAAGTCATGCATTCTGGTTTTACGAGGACTACTTCCCATCCTTGGTCTTGTGGAACATAACCGTTATGGCCGTTGATAAGACAGCGTGTTGTAACGTCGTCAAAGGGACGAGGGTTACGTAATGTCCAACAGCCCTGTAATAATCTAAAAACCTCATTTCTTACCCCCAATTACCGACTCCGTCACTTGTGGGAACGTTTTGTTTAATAGTTGTAGCCCGATGTTCTTGTTCTCACTTTGGTGAGAAGCGAACATTACTAACCCGTAAGCATAACATGCTTCTTTATGTTGCATGTTAGCCGCTTTTTCTAAATCACGAAGTCCTATATTCGGATATATTGAGTCAAAATAATTTCTTATCCCGTTGCGTAAAATAGCATTTGGGTTCCCCGCAATATATGCGTCAAAGTAAACACATCGTAACTTATGGATTTCCCAATGTGATATCCCCCATCTTTCGAACAAAAGCCTTTTATAAACCAAGGCATTCTTGGAACGTTCTTCGAATGTCTTACAAACTGATCTCGCCTTAAATAGTTGTGTCGAGGAATTCTGACCGGCTCTAGACAAGATTTCATCAATCATGTCTCCGGGTAGGTCTCTTAAAATATTGGGTTTTCTATCCATTTTGTGTTTTTATACTGTAAAATAGACAAGAGTTAGATTCATAAAAAAATACTTATTAATACAAGCAATTTTTACATATATCATAAAGCATAAGCACACTATATTACATATATTACACCACACGAATACAACTATCTTATTCCGACTCGCTTGTTTCTTCTTCTTCGATTTTGGTTCGTTTTGCCAAGTTTCTAGGGATATATGATGTTCCCCTAATACGAGCCGTAGTTTTCCACATTGGTTTAGAAAAACCTGGTGGTTTAGAGGTTCCCGGGTTATTGTCACAACTTAAGAAATAGAGGTGTTGACGATACATATAAAGTTCATCGGGTTTGGAATCAAATTTCTTTATTTTTATGCCCTTTCCCTTATTGTTCTCTTTTGCCTTATTAAATTGTGTTGGGGTAATTTCTATAACATCATCGGAATCCTTGTCGGGATCCGATTCATCGGAGAATTGGTAATCCTCCCAATACTTTGCTTCCTTGGCAGAAACACCATTGACCATAATTAACTTTGGTTGGTTGGTTGAGGATTTTCTTCTACTTAACCGTTTTATTATTTCCCCCACTGGTTCTATTTCTTCTTCCGGTTCCGATTCTTCTTCCGGTTCCGATTCTTCTTCCAGTTCCGACTCTTCTTCCGGTTCCTCTTCGGGAACTTGAGAATCAGTCCACGAATCATTCCAATTTACATTTGACTCTTCATTATTATTAGGTGAGTCAATGGGACTTGTTCTAGAGGTAGACATCTATCACATAATATCAAACGCGTTAAGAGATTAATATATCACATAATATACACATGTTAAAAATATATAGTTTCCAACAAAATTTGTTAAGCAATCATTTTTCAAGTAAACACGGTCGAAGTCCAGACTCACTAATGCATCCTAACAAACTCGATAAGACACACTAATGCAAAATTCTGGTTCTCTAAGACCAACGCTCGGATACCAACTGAAATGTCCCGTTCATATTGATTATAAACGTTCCATATTAATTGATTTCGTCGCGAGGTTTTGACCTTTATATGAGACGTTTTTCAAAGACTGCATTCATTTTTAAAACAACCATAACCTTTATTTTATCTATAAAGGTTTAAAAAGAATTACGTAGATTATCAAATAATGATAATCTAAAATATACCGTTTACACACGACCATTACATAATGGTTTACAATAAGAATATATTACATCAAAAATAAGTTTCTTGAATGTAGTTTTTACATAATATCATACAAGCATGGACTCCAAATCTTGTCCTTATTTTAGTATGCAACAGCGGAAGCTCTTAATAATCACCTGAGAATAAACATGCTTAAAACGTCAACAAAAATGTTGGTGAGTTATAGGTTTAACCTATATATTATCAAATCATAATAATAGAACACAAGATTTCATATTTCAATATACATCCCATACATAGAGATAAAATTCATTCATATGGTGAACACCTAGTAACCGACATTAACAAGATGCATATATATAAGAATATCCCCATTATTTCGGCACACCCTTCGGATATGATACAAATTTTGAAGTACTAAAGCATCCGGTACTTTGGATGGGGTTTGTTAGGCCCAATATATCTATCTTTAGGATTCGCGTCAATTAGGGTGTCTGTTCCCTAATTCTTAGATTACCAGACTTAATAAAAAGGGGCATATTCGATTTCGATAATTCAACCATAGAATGTAGTTTCACGTACTTGTGTCTATTTTGTAAATCATTTATAAAACCTACATGTATTTTCATCCCAAAAATATTAGATTTTAAAAGTGGGACTATAACTCACTTTCACAGATTTTTTACTTCGTCGGGAAGTAAGACTTGGCCACTGGTCGATTCACGAACCTATAACAAATATGTACATATATATCAAAGTATGTTCAAAATATATTTACAACACTTTTAATACATTTTGATGTTTTAAGTTTATTAAGTCAGCTGTCCTCATTCGTAACCTACAACTAGTTGTCCACAGTTAGATGTACAGAAATAAATTGATATATATTATCTTGAATCAATCCACGACCCAGTGTATACATATCTCAGTATTGATCACAACTCAAACTATATATATTTTTGAATCAACCTCAACCCTGTATAGCTAACTCCAACATTCACATATAGAGTGTCTATGGTTGTTCCGAAATATATATAGATGTGTCGACATGATAGGTCGAAACATTGTATACGTGTCTATGGTATCTCAAGATTACATAATATACAATACAATTTGATTAAGTTATGGTTGGAATAGATTTGTTACCAATTTTCAGGTAGCTAAAATGAGTAGTTTTTACCAATTTTGTTTTGCTCGCCATTTCTTCGTTTCTAATCCGTTTTGAGTGATTTAAGCGGCCACGGTTTCGTATTGAACTTGAATTTATGAAACTAAACAGAAAAGGTATAGGTTTATAGTCAGAAATACAAGTTACAAGTCATTTTTGAAAGAGGTAGTCATTTCCGTCGAAAGAATGACATCTTGATGACTGTTTTGAAAAACATACTTTCACTTTGAGTTTAACCATGATTTTTGGATATGGGTTCATGTTCATAAGAAAAATCATTTTTCCAGAAGTATAGCTTTTAAATCAAAGTTTTTCATAGTTTTTAATTATCCAAACCAAAACAGCCCCCGGTTGTAACTACGACGGCGTAAATCCGGTTTTTATGGTGTTTATCGTGTTTCCGGGTTTTAAATCATTAAGTTAGCATATAATATAGATATAGATCATGTGTATAGTTGATTTTAAAAGTGTAGTTAGAAGGATTAACTTTATTTGCGAACAAGTTTAGAATTAACTAAACTATGTTCTAGTGATTACTAGTTTACCACTTCGAATATGATAGCTTTTTATGTATGAATTGAATGATGTTATGAACATCATTACTACCTTAAGTTCCTTGGATAAACCTACTGGAAAAGAGAAAAATGGATCTAGCTTCAACGGATCCTTGGATGGCTCGAAGTTCTTGAAGCAGAATCATGACACGAAAACAAGTTCAAGTAAGATCATCACTTGAAATAAGATTGTTATAGTTATAGAAATTGAACCAAAGTTTGAATATGATTATTACCTTGTATTAGAATGATAACCTACTGTAAGAAATAAAGATTTCTTAAGGTTGGATGATCACCTTACAAGATTGGAAGTGAGCTAGCAAACTTGAAAGTATTCTTGATTTTATGTAACTAGAACTTGTAGAATTTATGAAGAACACCTAGAACTTGAAGTTAGAACTTGAGAGAGATCAATTAGATGAATAAAATTGAAGAATGAAAGTGTTTGTTGGTGTTTTTGGTCGTTGGTGTATGGATTAGATATAAAGGATATATAATTTTGTTTTCATGTAAATAAGTCATGAATGATTACTCATATTTTTGTAATTTTATGAGATATTTCATGCTAGTTGCCAAATGATGGTTCCCACATGTGTTTGGTGACTCACATGGGCTGCTAAGAGCTGATCATTGGAGTGTATATACCAATAGTACATACATCTAAAAGCTGTGTATTGTACGAGTACGAATACGGGTGCATACGAGTAGAATTGTTGATGAAACTGAACGAGGATGTAATTGTAATCATTTTTGTTAAGTAGAAGTATTTTGATAAGTGTCTTGAAGTCTTTAAAAAGTGTATGAATACATATTAAAACACTACATGTATATACATTTTAACTGAGTCGTTAAGTCATCGTTAGTCGTTACATGTAAGTGTTTTGAGACCTTTAGGTTAACGATCTTGTTAAATGTTGTTAACCCAAAGTTTATAATATCAAATGAGATTTTAAATTATTATATTATCATGATATTATGATATATTAATATATCTTAATATGATATATACATTTAAATGTCGTTACAACGATAATCGTTACATATATGTCTCGTTTCGAAATCCTTAAGTTAGTAGTCTTGTTTTTACTTATGTAGTTCATTGTTAATACACTTAATGATATATTTAATTATCATATTATCATGTTATATATAATATAACGATGTATTAATATGCTTCATATATATTTAGTAAGACGTGGTTATAACGATAATCGTTATATGTATCGTTTCGAGTTTCATACGTCAATAGTCTCCTTTTTAAGTATATAACTTATTGTTACTATTTTTAATGAGATACTTGATGATCATTATATCATGTTAAACATATATATTTATTCATTTATGTATCATCATGTCATATACAACTTATAGCGTTCGTGAATCATTGGTCAAACTGGGTAATCAGACGTTTACAAAATTTTCGTTTCAATTAACCAAGTCTTAACAAGTTTGATTGCTTAACATGTTGAAAACATTTAATCATGTAAATATAGTTTTCATTAAACATATAATCATAGAAAGGTTCGGAAAAGTTCGGGTCACTATACTCGCACCCAGTGAAATGAAAGAATTACAAAGTCAGTTACAAGACCTTTTAGAGCGTGGTTTCATTCGACCAAGCATATCACCGTGGGGAGCTCCTATTTTGTTTGTCAAGAAGAAGGATGGTACATTTAGGTTGTGTATTAACTACCGAGAGTTGAACAAACTTACCATCAAGAACCGCTACCCACTACCGAGAATCGACGACTTATTTGATCAACTAAAAGGCTCGTCGGTTTATTCGAAGATTGATTTATGTTCTGGGTATCATCAAATGCGGGTGAAGGAGGATGATATTTCAAAGACTGCTTTTAGGACGCGTTACGATCATTACGAGTTTATGGTTATGCCGTTTGGGTTGACTAACGCACCAGCTGTGTTCATGGACCTCATGAACCGAGTGTGTGGACCATACCTTGACAAGTTTGTCATTGTTTTCATCGATGACATACTTATTTACTCAAAGAATGACCAAGAGCACGAAGAACATTTGAGAAAAGTTCTAGAGTTGTTAAGGAAAGAAAAACTGTACGCTAGGTTTTCAAAGTGTACATTTTGGTTGGAAGAAGTTCAATTCCTCGGTCATATAGTGAACAAAGAAGGTATTCAGGTGGATCCAGCAAAGATTGAAACCGTTGAAAAGTGGGAAACCCCAAAAAATCCGAAATACATACATCAATTTTTAGGGCTGGCTGGTTATTACAGGAGATTCATCCAAGATTTTTCCAAAAAAGCAAAACCCTTGACTGCATTAACGCATAAAGGGAAGAAATTTGAATGGAAAGATGAACAAGAGAAAGCGTTACAATTGTTGAAGAAAAAGTTAACTACGGCACCTATATTGTCATTACCTGAAGGGAATGATGATTTTGTGATATATTGTGACGACTCAAAGCAAGGTCTCGGTTGTGTATTAATGCAACAAACGAAGGTAATTGCTTATGCGTCTAGACAATTGAAGATTCACTAGCAGAATTATACGACGAATGATTTAGAATTAGGCGCAGTTGTTTTTGCATTAAAGACTTTGAGGCAGTACTTATATGGGGTCAAAAGTATTATATATACCGATCACAAAAGTCTTCAACACATATTTAATCAGAAACAACTGAACATGAGGTAGCACAGGTGGATTGAATTGTTGAATGATTACGACTTTGAGATTCGTTACCACCCGGGAAAGGCAAATGTGGTAGCCGATGCCTGGAGCAAAAAAGACAGAGAACCCATTCGAGTAAAAGCTATGAATATAATGATTCACATTAACCTTACTACTCAAATAAAGGAGGCGCAACAAGGAGTTTTAAAAGAGGGAAATTTAAAGGATGAATTACCCAAAAGATTGGAGAAGCATCTTAATATTCGGGAAGACGGAACCCGGTATAGGGCTGAAAGAATTTGGGTACCAAAATTTGGAGATATGAGAGAAATGGTACTTACAGAAGCTCATAAAACCAGATACTCAATACATCCTGGAGCGGTGAAGATATACAAGGATCTCAAGAAACATTTTTTGTGGCCGGGTATGAAAGTCGATGTTGCTAAATACGTAGGAGAATGTTTGACGTGTTCTAAGGTCAAAACTGAGCATCAGAAACCATCAGGTCTACTTCAACAACCCGAAATCCCAGAATGGAAATGGGAAAACATTACCATAGATTTCATCACTAAATTGCCAAGGACTACAAGTAGTTTTGATTATATTTGGGTAATACTTGATCGTCTCACCAAATCAGCACACTTCCTGCCAATAAGAGAAGATGACAAGATGGAGAAGTTAGCACGACTGTATTTGAAGGAAGTCGTCTCCAGACATGGAATACCAATCTCTATTATCTCTGATAGGGATGGCAGATTTATTTCAAGATTCTGGTTGACATTACAACAAGCATTAGGAACTCGTCTAGACATAAGTACTTCCTATCATCCACAAACTGATGGGCAGAGCGAAAGGGCGGTACAAATACTTCATGACATGCTACGACCATGTGTTATTGATTTTGGAAACAGTTGGGATCGACACCTACCGTTAGGAAAATTTTCCTACAACAACAGCTACCATTCAAGCATTGAGATGGCGCCGTTTGAAGCACTTTATGGTAGAAAGTGCAGGTCTTCGATTTTTTGGAGTGAAGTAGGGGATAGACAGATTACAGGTCTGGAGATAATACAAGAAACTACCGAGAAGATCATCCAAATTCAACAACGATTGAAAACCGCCCAAAGTCGACAAAAGAGCTACGCTGACATTAAAAGAAAAGATATAGAATTCAAAATTGGAGAGATGGTCATGCTTAAAGTTGCACCTTGGAAAGGCGTTGTTCGATTTGGTAAACGAGGGAAATTAAATCCAAGGTATATTGGACCATTCAAGATTTTTGATCGTGTCGGACCAGTAGCTTACCGACTTAAAAACTCGCGGCTGTACATAACACTTTCCACATCTTGAATTTGAAGAAATGTTTTGCTAAAGAAGATCTCACTATTCCGTTAGACAAAATCCAAATCAACGAAAAATTTTAATTCATCGAAGAACCCGTCGAAATAATGGATCGTGAGGTTAAAAGACTTAAGCAAAACAAGATACCAGTTGTTAAGGTTCGATGGAATGCTCGTAGAGGACTCGAGTTCACCTGGGAATGAGAAGATCAGATGAAGAAGAAATACCCGCACTTATTTCCAGAAGATGCGTCAACACCTCCAACTGCTTAAAATTTCGGGACGAAATTTATTTAACGGGTAGGTACTGTAGTAACCCGAAATTTTTCATGTTTATATATATATTAAATTAAATTGATATTTACATGATTAAGTGTTTCCAACATGTTAAGCAATCAAACTTGTTAAGACGTGATTAATTGAAATAGGTTTCATATAGACAATTGACCTCCCAAGTTGACCGGTGATTCACGAACGTTAAAACTTGTAAAAACTATATGTTGACATATATATGGATATATATATATATAATTAACATGATATTATGATAAGTAAGTATATTATTAGGTATTTTAACAATGAGTTATATACATAAAAATGAGACTATTGAATTAAGAAACTCGAAAACGATATATATAACGATTATCGTTATAACAACGTCTTATTAAATACATATGAATCATATTAATATATTGATACACTATATTTAAACATGATAAATGATAAGTAAACATATCATTAAATATATTAACAATGAACTACAAATGTAAAAACAAGACTACTAACTTAAAGAATTCGAAACGAGACATATATGTAACGATTATCGTTGTAACGACATTTAAATGTATATATATCATATTAAGATATATTAATACATCATAATAACATGATAATGTAATAATTTAACATCTCATTAGAGATAATAAACAATGGGTTAACAACATTTAACAAGATCGTTAACTTAAAAGTTTCAAAACAACACTTACATGTAACGACTAACGATGACTTAACGACTCAGTTAAAATGTATATACATGTAGTGTTTTAATATGTATTCATATACTTTTGAAAGACTTCATGATATATATCAAAGTACTTCTACTTAACAAAAATGCTTACAATTGCATTCTCATTCAATTTCATCAACAATTCTACTAGTATGCAACCGTATTCGTACTCGTACAATACCCAGCTTCTAGACGTATGTACTATTGGTAAATACACATAATAATGCAGATCTTAGCAGCCCTCATTTAGTCAAAAAACATGTGGAACTAACCATTTGGCAACTAGTATGAAATATCTCACAAAATTACAAACTAATGGAGACTATAATGCCACCCCATTTTCACGTCCATATGCATCACCATAAACACATCCATTTTGCAACTTACATGCATCAAACTACTCTCTCTCAAGTGTTCTCTCATAGTTCTAAGTGTTCTTCATCATATTCAACAAAAACTAGCTCAATATAGTTCATAAATCCTAACATAGATCAACTTTCAAAACAACTACTCAAGTAAACTTCAAGAACACTTTCAAGTTTGCAAGTCTACTTCCAAGCTTTCTAATCCATTCCAAGCAATCATATAGGATCAAGAAATCTTTGTTATTTACAGTAGGTTATCTCTCTAATTCAAAGTAATACTCATATTCAAACTTTGGTTCAATTTCTAAAACTATAACAATCTTATTTCGAGCGGAAATCTTACTTGAACTTGTTTTCGTGTCATGATTCTACTTCAAGAACTTTCAAGCCATCCAAGAATCCTTTGAAGCTAGATCAATTTTTGTCACTTCCAGTAGGTTTACCTACTATAGTTGAAGTAGTAATGATGTTCATAACATCATTCGATTCTTACATATAAAACTATCTTATTCGAAGATTTAAACTTGTAATCACTAGAACATAGTTTAGTAAATTCTAAACTTGTTCGCAAATAAAGTTAATCCTTCTAATTTGACTTTTAAAATCAATTAAACACATGTTCTATATCTATATGATATGCTAACTTAATGATTTAAAACCTGAAAACACGAAAAACACCGTAAAACTAGATATACGCCGTCGTAGTAACACCGCGGGCTATTTTGAGTTAGTTAATTAAAAACTATGATAAACTTTGATTTAAAAGTTGTTCTTCTGGGAAAATGATTTTCCTTATGAACATGAAACTATATCCAAAAATCATGGTTAAACTCAAAGTGAAAGTATGTTTTTCAAAATGGTCATCAAGACGTTGTTCTTTCGACTGAAATGACTACCTCTTATAATATTGACTTATAGCCTGTATTTATGACTATAAACTTATACTTTTTCTATTTAGATTCATAAACTTAAGTTCAATATGAAACCATAGCAACTTGAATCACTCAAAACGGATTTAAAACGTAGAAGTTATGGGTAAAACAATATTGGATAATTTTGCTTGTTGTAGCTACGTGAAAATTGGTAACAAATCTATATTAATCATATCCTAGCTAACTCATATTGTATTATACATCTATTCTAATATATTATGTAATCTTGAGATACCATAGACACGTATACAAATGTTTTGACATATCATATCGACCCATGTATATATATTATTTGGAACAACCATAAACACTCTATATGCAGTAATGTTTGAGTTAGCTATACAGGGTTGAGGTTGATTCCAAAAATATATATACTTTGAGTTTTGATCAAGCCAGAGACGTGTATACACTGGGTTGTGGATTGATTCAAGATAATATATATCGATTTATTTCTGTTCATCTAACCGTGGACAACTAGTTGTAGGTTACTAACGAGGACAGCTGACTTAATAAACTTAAAACAGTAAAACGTAATAAAAATGTTGTAAATATATTTTGAACATACTTTGATATATATGTACATATTTATTATAGGTTCGTGAATCGACCAGTGGTCAAGTCTTACTTCCCGACGAAGTAAAAATATGTGAAAGTGAGTTATAGTCCCACTTTTAAAATCTAATATTTTGGGATGAGAATACATGCAGTTTTATAAATGTTTTATGAAATAGACACAAGTAAATGAAACTACATTATATGGGTGAATGATCGAAGCCGAATATGCCCCTTTTTGCTTGGTAGCCTAAGAATTAGTAAACCGATCTACTAATTGACGCGAATCCTAAAAATAGATCTATTGGGCCTAACGAACCCCATCCAAAGTACCGGATGCTTTAGTACTTCGAATTCGTTTTTTTATCATGTTCGATGGATTTCCCGGAATGATAGTTGATATTCTTATATGCATCTTGTTAATGTCGGTTACCAGGTGTTCACCATATGAATGATTTTTATCTCTACGTATGGGATGTATATTGAAATATGAAATCTTGTGGTCTATTATTACGATTTGATAAATATATAGGTTAAACCTATAACTCACCAACATTTTTGTTGACGTTTAAAGCATGTTTATTCTCAGTTGATTATTAAGAGCTTCCGCTGTTGCATGCTAAAATATGAACAAGATTTGGTGTCAGCATGCTTGAATAATATTGTTTAAAACTGCATTCGAGATTTACTTTGTTGTAACATATTAATATTGTAAACCAATATGTATTGGTAGTGTGTAAGTGTGATATTTTTAGATTATCATTTCTGGATAATCTAGGTGGTGTCCTTTTAACCTTGTCGATAAAGTAAAGGTTATGGTTTGTTTTAAAAATGAATGCAGTCTTTGAAAAACGTCTCATATAGAGGTCAAAACCTCCCAACGAAATCAATTAATATGGAATGTTTATAATCAATATGAACGGGATATTTCAATATATATACAAATAATTACATATACAAAGCACATAGAGGTAGAGAGAGTTGTAGAAATTACCTTCATCATCACCATCTTTAAACATAAGCTATAGCGTCTGTTCTTCTCTCATTCATGAACCGCCATCATAACAACACCATCCTAATTATCCATGACCACCTTCACCATCACTTCAACTTCATTCCTCTCTCTCTAACGTCTCTCTCTCTCTCTCTCTTCTTTTATCAAACATAAACCACCCTTCGAATCTTGTAACTATTTGCTTCAGGTTTCCTTTTTATTACTTGGAAAACCTGTTCAAACAACATATACACCATCGTTTTACTATTAAGCCGAAGATATAACCATTATCACTTACAGAACCTACATAGAATAACTCTTGTAAACAACCTTGAACACCATCCTATCACCACCATTAAACTGCATAACTCGCTACTAGTGATCTTCCACTTTTGTTTTCGTTAATAGCAAGCACCACCATTTTTTTTCAACAAGAGCAATCATCGCCACCACCCTGATCAACACCCAACCGGACCACCAACTTATCTTTTTCTTCTTCTTCATGAAACCACCAAAGTCATCATCATAATCAACCTACAAACCATAACTTCATAACCTGCTGCTACGCTGCTATTTTCTGCTTCTTTTAACCACCAACAAACAACCTTCGAACTTTGCTATTCGCCATCAGTCTGTTCTCAATCCTTATTTAAAACTCTAAACACACAAGCCAATATACACTTAAATATGCAGTCCATAAATAAATTTATATATAAAACCTGCTTTTGGCATAATATTCTTTCATTATGGTTGACAAAACCCACCTCAATTACTCTATTCGTTTTTTTAATAAAGTGTAGGGTAAAGAGTATTATTTAATTTAGCGATGGGGATGATATTTTTTTAGCTGACAGTCACCAAACAGCAAACATAGAATAATATATTCGTGAGCTGCTCTTATTGGATTCCTTTTGTGCCGTGCAAACCAAAACAGAAAGTGTGGGCAAGTTTGGTTGTTGGGCTAACGTTTATTGTTGGGCCGTAAATACATTTAGGGGTATTCGAATGGGCCGTATACATCTAGTGGTATTAGGTTGGGTCTGTTCAATAGACTTGGGTTAACTAGTGCTTGTTGAGTTCCTGCTATTACTAGATTATTTTTCTGATTCTTTTGGACGATTATGTGATGATATTAATCATAGTTATGGTGATAATACATGGATGATATGTACGTATTGTGATTAATAACATGTTAACAACGGAGAGGAATTAGAAAAGATAATGATATTTATGTACATACGATAATATCGAGTATATGATGATGGTTTAGAGGCGTGGACGATATGATGAATACGTATATGATTATGATTATGATAGTGATGATTATGATCATAATAACGGGTATGACATGTTGATGATGATAAATAGCGAGCGATGTAGTGATGAGTGATAATGATGATACAATCGATGATGATGATACATGAGGAATAATGATCGAGATCGATTGCTGTAATGATACGTGATGACGTTGATAAGATGATGGTTATGATGTTAGATGATATAGAAGATGAAGCTAAGTAATGAGAAAATTATTAAACAGTTTAATATAAGTTAAATAAATAAATGAGCGAGATATTACACAAAGGCAACAAGTGGAGCAATGGTTAAGGGTGTTATTGGGTTAGCAGGACGTCACGGGTTCAAATCCGGACTTGGGCATTTTTTTAAGAGCTACTTCTTTGATGTAGTAATTTTACTCTATTTACTATTTTATTATTATTATAATTATAATTATAATTATTATTATTATTATTATTATTATTATTATTATTATTATTATTATTATTATTATTATTATTATTATTATTATTATTATTATTATTATTAAAAGAACCTTTATTTTTAAAATTATCATTTTTATTAAAATTATTAGTATTATCAAAAGTATCATTTAAAATTATCATTTTATTATTATAACTAATATTATTAGTAAAACTACCTTTTTATTTAAGATTTTATTTTCATTACTATTATTATATTATTATAACAAATAAATATTTTGTATATAAAAATATACTTATACTAAAATTATATTAATATTACCTATAAATATATATTAAAAATATTACCATTTCTATTATGTATATACAAAATAAATACATATATAACATTCAATTTAAGATATGAAGTATATTAGAGTTTAATACAAATTATATATATACTAAAACATTAAATATACAAATATTATATAATTAATAGATGGAATTATTTGATTTTTATTATATATTTTAATATATATATATATATATATATATATATATATATATATATATATATATATATATATATATATATATATATATATATATATATATATATATAAATGATATAGGTTCGTGAATCCGAGGCCAACCTTGCATTGTTCAGTATCGTCGTATGAATATTTTTACTACAAAATATCGTATTGCGAGTTTCATTTGCTCACTTTTTAAATTCTTTTGCAATATATATTTTTGGGACTGAGAATACATGCGCTGCTTTTATAAATGTTTTACGAAATAGACACAAGTAACTGAAACTACATTCTATGGTTGAATTGTTATACCGGATATCGCCCTTGTTGAATTTGGTAGCCTAAGAATTGGTGTTTATTATAATTGCCACCAATTGACGCGAATCCTAAAGATAGATCTATGGGCTTTGACACGCCCCATTCAGAGAATTTGAACTGCTTTAGTACTTCGATGTTTATATGTTTGGGGATATTCTAGATGCATTTTGTTAATGTCGGTTACCAGGTGTTCAATCCATATGGATGAATTTTAAACACTTGCGAGTGTATGATTATTGAATAAATGAAAGTGGTCTATTAAAATTATGGAAATGATTGTTTATGATAAACTAATGAACTCACCAACCTTTTAGTTAACACTTGAAAGCATGTTTATTCTCAGGTATTAAAGAAATCTTTAGCTGTGCATTTGCTCATTTTAGAGATATTACTTGGAGTCATTCGTGACATATTTCAAAAGATGTTGCATTCGAGTCATTGAGTTCAACAAGATTATTATTAAGTCATTGATAGTTTGGATATATTATGAAATGGTATGCATGCCTGTCAACTTTAGATGTAATGAAAGTTTGTCTTTCAAAAACGAATGCAATGTTTGTAAAATGTATCATATAGAGGTCAAATACCTCGCAATGAAATTAACTATCGTGAATCATTTATAATCGGTATGAACGGGTCCATTCAGTTGGTATCAGAGCGGTGGTCTTAGCGAACCAGGTCTTGCATTAGTGTGTCTAACTAGTAGTTGTTAGGATGCATTAATGAGTCTGGACTTCGACCGTGTCTGCATGTCAAAAGTTTTGCTTATCATTTCTTGTCGGAATCTATCTGTTTATCATTCTTAGTCTAGACACATCTTACTGCATTGATTGCATGAATAGTGTATAGAAAAAAATTCATATCTTAGCGTATCTGTTACTGTAGACTTTTCTTGATAGCTTCCGTAGATTCCTCCGTAACTTATGGGATTTTAGTATTATATATGCATATGTAAATTATGTATTGCAGAGTACTAATCTACTTCTCATAATCTATTTCTTATCGAAAATCCTTCATCTGATCGCACGAGATGAATCCCTCAACCAGTTCGAGTCCTCAGATTCCGATAGCCATTCCGATAGTTATTCCGACAGCTATTCCGACATGGATGTTCACCTAAGCTCCGGAAACAGCATCACCGGAATGAATCAACCAATCATCCATCATCAATTCTAGATGAATTGGGGCTGAGTTCGTAGTCGACTTAATCAATGGAGACGAGAAGAAGGCGATACTTTCCATCAACCAAATTTCCCTCTTGGCGATGAACCTGAAGCACTCACCGGCGAACTAATGCGAAACACCATTTTCACCCTCATTTCCCGAATATCTCGCCACGATTATATTCTATCTAAAATTCTAGATCTTATTCATTCGCATGTTCAAACCGACAATCATCCCGGAATAATAGAAGTAGTCAACGAACTTTGCGCTCGAGTAGTGGCTTTGGAAAATATGGTACAAAACTTACCAGCTTCAGCAACAACATCGCACTAGCAATACCACCAGTATCAATAACTGTACCACCAACAACACAAGCCTCAACATCACACGCCTCAATATCACCATCCGTACCTCGAGCATAATCATCATTCTACATATCGTTCTACATAAATTATCTTCGTTCGACATGACCATTAAGTAATCTCTAATGTTTTAGAGATTATATATTCTCGTTCTAACGGTAAATAAAATAAGTTTAATATCATATTGACTCATAAAATCCATGATTAGGTCTGAAGAAAATATATATATCTTTTCATAAAGATTGTAATTAAAAATTCTTTTGTACAAACTGTTAATGGTGAAATATTTTAACGGGTAGGTAATACCCGAGGAATATTTAGATTTCACATTAATGTGTTACATTATACATTCTTCAAATCCTATTCAACAGTCATCTACTATCCTACATACAACCACTTATACACGTATTCGTTCACCAAAGAATAACCATTTTTATTCCAATCCAATTTCATATACGAGTTTCTGCCAATCAAAAATCCAAGTCAAGATTTGACAAGTGGCATAATGAAGAAAATAATGAATAAAATAAAATTGATTAGTAACCAACTAATTAACTACGTAAAATTTCTTCACCATATTATGATCTTAAATATTTTAAATTCGGAGATTATATATTGGACTATTGACCTTGGAAAAAAAAAATCAAAAGAATAGGAAATATAAATTATAGCACATTTTGATTTAAAACATCGTTACTAAGCTACATCTTCTACAATTAAACATTTTCTTCAATTTTGTTACTTGATTTCGTCCTAAACAATCTTTTGTATCTTGACGATTACAATCTTCATTCAAACCCTTCGAAATTCTTGAAACACCTCGAATTGATAACCAATGATTCAGTTATGATAACTTTGAATGCTGATGAAGCAGCAAAACTGTAGATGGTCTTAATGACCAAAAGTTTGATAATAAAGGATGGAATGTTGGAAACGCTCAATAGAAAATTTGGTACTAAAAAGCGGATTATGCAAAACTATGAAGGAGACTGCGGAAAAATACAAGGATCATACCCTGTATTCCAAGAATCCAGGTAATTCTGGATATGATGAAATCTTTAGAAAATATCTTGCTCCGAAGTCATATTAAAATCTTGCGGCAAATTTTTCTTCATCAACTTTCGAACTTAGAAATTCCAAAATATCATCATAAATATCTTCAATATTTCTGAGGATATTTTCATAAATATTCTTGTCCGAAAATATTTATCTCTTCGTGCTATCAATATTACCGCATAAAGGAAACTATTTTAGTTTCTAAATTTCTATAAAATTTGAGTTTAAATTATGAATGATTTCTGGAGAAGTGTTGGGAATTAAAGCATGAGTTAGTATAATATAATGACGCCCGGCCAACGTGATTATATTACAGTAAGTCATGCTGAATTTCTAATGGAACGTGATGATGGTTCACAGATCATACCCTCATCATGAGCCATGTTACATAACTCTTTCATTCTACTTAATCTCTAAGCATATCACGGAAATATTTTGCTTGATATTTATGTTCTTCCGTAATTCCGACAGTTGCTAATAAATCGTGCGATTACATTTTCTTTCTGATTAGAAGATTTCTTTAAATTTCTTGAATTCCAGAAATCAACTGTGACTACGTCAAAAGTTAAGATGAATATTTAATTTATTTTACTATTTTGTGATAGCTTCACTCGTACACACCACATAATCGAATTGTTTTATCCATATTACTCAATGATGATAAAACTCTATTTATCAACTCATATTGTCTTGAAAACATTTTTATTGTTAGCCATGACGACCTTACTCAAATTTTGGGACGAAATTTCTTTAACGGGTAGGTACTGTGACGACCCGGAAATTTTCGACCAAATTTAAACTTAATCTTTATATGGTTTCGACACAATAAGCGAAGTCTGTTAGGTTGAGTCTCAAAATTTTTGAACTGTTTTCAAAAATTTATTTATCCTTCGACCGTGTCCGACGATTCACGAACAATTAATTGTAAATAATTATGTGTATATGAATATAGGTGCATATATATATTATAACATGATAACTTTGAATACATTATCTAGAAATACTGATTTTATTTTTCTTTACGAAGTTGATAACGAATATTTATAATTGAAGGTTGATATGTGCAACATATATACATAATTATTATATGAATTTTATAATATAATTTATAAATATTATAAGAAGAAATTTATAATATAGATATGTAAATAATCACAAATCAAAATATAATTATTGTATTAATGTTATTATTATTACTTTCCTTATTAATATTAATACCAGTATTATTAATTTCTTTTTTATTGTTATAACTTAATATCATTTATATTATTATTATTATTAATATCATTATTTACATTTTTATTAATAAATATCATTATCTTTGTCATTAATATTATTATTATTTTTATTATTATTAATAACAATAAAAGTATTATTATTAATATATTTATATTAATTAATATCAATTATATATAAAATAAAAAGACAAATAATTGCACGATCTCTGCTATCAAACAAGATCAATTTTCTTATACTTCTTGCTCCTATTCTTGTCTGTGGGAATCAAAGGACAACAGATAAACCAAAATTTCAGTTGACTGTCTCTATCTAATTTATATATTTTTCTGTCCTGCTTTACTGCTATCGAATTAAGAAAAGATTTCCATTTCTATTACAAACAAAATTTTTAGATATTGGGATCAAAATGTAGTACGAATCTGTTATCAATCACAATCCACTTTTAATTCTTTTTCTTCATTCACTGCTCACGAAATTCATTCTGTCGGCTCCAATTCACTACAAAACAATTATAGAAACAATTCTGTTAGCCATTGTGATCAAACTTTATTCATTTCTATTTTTTACTACAAATCAATAGCAGTAATCACACAGATGGATCCAAATTCTGTTAGCCATCGAATTCGTCTTTTTATTTTTCTTGTCTTCTCCTTCTGGCCTCGAATATTTCTGTGAACCACTATCAATCTTATAAAACAAAATTTGATAAGTTATTGTTACGATGTCACTCAATATATATACAAATAATTACATATACAAAGCACATAGAGGTAGAGAGAGTTGTAGAAATTACCTTCATCATCACCATCTTTAAACTTAAGCAATTGCGTCTATTCTTCTCTCATTCGTGAACCGCCATCATAACAACACCAACCTAATTATCCATGACCACCTTCACCCTCACTTCAGCTTCATTCCTCTCTCTCTAACGTCTCTCTCTCTTCTTTTATCAAACATAAACCACCCTTCGAATCTTGTAACTATTCGCTTCAGGTTTACTTTTTATTACTTGGAAAACCTGTTCAAACAACATATACACCATCATTTTACTATTAAGCTGAAGATATAACCATTATCACTTACAGAACCTAAATAGAATCACTCTTGTAAACAACCATGAACACCATTCCATGAACACGCAACCACCATTAAACTGCATAACTCGCTACTAGTGATCTTCCACTTTTGTTTTCGTTAATAGCAAGCACCACCATTTTTTTTTCAACAAGACCAATCATCGCCACCACCCTGATCAACACCTAACCGGACCACCAACTTATCTTTTTCTTCTTCTTCATGAAACCACCAAAGTCATCATCACAACCAACCTACAAACCACAACTTCATAACCTACTGCTACGCTGCTATTTTCTACTTCTTTTAACCACCAACAAACAACCTTCGAACTTTGCTATTCGCCATCTGTCTGTTCTCAATCCTTATTTAAAACTCTAAACACACAGCCAATATACACTTAAATATGCAGTCCATAAATAAATTTATAGATAAAAGCTGCTTTTGGTATAATATTCTTTCATTATGGCCGACAAAACCCACCTCAATTACTCGATTCGTTTTTTTTTATAAAGTGTAGGGTAAAGAGTATTATTTAATTTAGCGATGGGGATGATATTTTTTTAGCCGACAGTCACCAAACAGCAAACACAGAATAATATATTCATGAGTTGTTCTTATTAGATTCCTTTTGTGCCGTGCAAACCAAAACAGAAAGTGTGGGCAAGTTTGGTTGTTGGGCTAACATTTATTGTTGGGCCGTAAATACATTTAGGGGTATTAGAATAGGCCGTAAACATCTAGTGATATTAGGTTGTGCCTGTTCAATAGACTTGGGTTAACTAGTGCTTGTCGACTTCCTGCTATTACTAGATTATGTTTCTGATTCTTGTTGGACGATTCTGTGATGATATTAATCATAATTATGGCGATTATACATGGATGATATGTACGTATTGTGATTAATAACATGTTAATGACGGAGAGGAATTAGAAAAGATAATGATATTTATGTACATACAATAATATCGAGTGTATGATGATGGTTTAGAGGCATAGACGATATGATGAATACGAATATGATTATGATTATGATTATGATAGTGATGATTATGATCATAATAACGGGTATGACATGATGATGATGACGACAAATAGTGAGCGATGTAGTGATGAGTGATAATAATGATATAATCGATGATGATACATGAGGAATAATGATCGAGATAGATTGCTATAATGATACGTGATGACATTGATAAGATGATGGTTATGATGTTAGATGATATAGAAGATGAAGCTAAGTAATGAGGAAATTATTAAACAGTTTAATATAAGTTAATTAAATAAACGAGCGAGATATTACACAAAGGCAACAAGTGGAGCAATGGTTAAGGGTGTTATTCGGTTAGCGGGACGTCACGGGTTCAAACTCGGACTTGGGCATTTTTTTAAGAGCTACTTCTTTGAGGTAATAATTTTACTCTACTTACTATTTTATTATAATAATAATAATAATAATAATAATAATAATAATAATTATTATTATTATTATTATTATTATTATTATTATTATTATTATTATTATTATTATTATTATTAAAAGAACCTTTATTTTTAAAATTATCATTTTTATTAAAATTATTAGTATTATCAAAAGTATCATTTAAAATTATCATTTTATGATTATAACTAATATTATTAGTAAAACTACTTTTTTATTTAAGATCTCATTTTCATTACTATTATTAAATTATTATAACAAATAAATATTTGGTATATAAAAATATACTTATACTAAAATTATATTAATATTACCTATAAATATATATTAAAAATATTACCATTTCTATTATCTATATACAAAATAAATACATATATAACATGCAATTTAAGATATGAAGTATATTAGAGTTTAATACAAATTATATATATACTACAACATTAAATACACAAATATTATATAATTAATAGATGGAATTATTAGATTTTCATTATATATTTTAATATATATATAAATGATATAGGTTCGTGAATCCGAGGCCAACCTTGCATTATTCAGTATCGTCGTATGAATATTTTTACTACAAAATATCGTATTGTATGTTTCATTTGCTCACTTTTTAAATGCTTTTGCAATATTTATTTTTGGGACTGAGAATACATGCGCTGCTTTTATAAATATTTTACGAAATAGAGACAAGTAATTGAAACTACATTCTATGGTTGAATTGTTATACCGGATATCGCCCTTGTTGAACTTGGTAGCCTAAGAATTGGTGTTTATTATAATTGCCACAAATTGACGCAAATCCTAAAGATAGATCTATGGGCTTTGACACGCCCCAGTCAGAGAATTTGAACTGCTTTAGTACTTCGATGTTTATATGTTTGGGGATATTCTAGATGCATTTTGTTAATATCGGTTACCAGGTGTTCAATCCATATGAATGAATTTTAAACACTTGCGAGTGTATGATCATTGAATAAATGATATCATGTGGTCTATTAAAATTATGGAAATGATTGTTTATGATAAACTAATGAACTCACCAACCTTTTGGTTGACACTTGAAAGCATGTTTATTCTCAGGTATTAAAGAAATCCTTCGTTGTGCATTTGCTCATTTTAGAGATATTACTTGGAGTCTTTCATGACATATTTCAAAAGACGTTGCATTTGAGTCGTTGAGTTCAACAAGATTATTATTAAGTCATTGATAGTTTGGATATATTATGAAATGATATGCATGCCTGTCAACTTTAGATGTAATGAAAGTTTGTCTTTCAAAAACGAATGCAATGTTTGTAAAATGTATCATATAGAGGTCAAATACCTCGCAATGAAATCAACTATTGTGAATCGTTTATAATCGGTATGAATGGATCCTTTCTATTACAGACTTTGCTTATCGTCTCGAAATCATATAAAGATTAATTTTAAATTTGGTCGGAAATTTCCGGGTCGTCACAGTACATACCCGTTAAAGAAATTTCGTCCCGAAATTTGAGTGAGGTGGTCATGGCTAACAATAAAAATGTTTTCATGACGAATATGAGTTGATAAATGGAGTTTTATCATTATTGACTAATATAGATAAAATGATTCGATTAGGTGAAGCGTACGAGTGAAGCTGTCATAGCATATTGAGATAGAGATTTAACTTTTGACGTAGTCACAGTGGAATTTAGAAAGTAAGGTGCGTCTTAACTTTTGATATTGTCTTTGTTGAATTCCGGAATTCAAGGGATTTAAAGAAAATCTTCGAAATCTAAAAGATTTGATTCTTCGGCGAGTAAGGAAATTAAGATCTCTATAATTAAATACGGTGATCTGCCTCGATTACTCTGTCTGATATTTTCATTATAAATTAAACTCTTCCGTTCCATTATTCTCACCATTCCTATACTTTTTTTCTTAGTTCATACATCCAAAAGATTGTGAAAATGCTTAATCCCATTCTAATCCTTGATATTTTTCCTAATTATCATTTCTGTCATCCTTCTTTTCAATCTTCCACCAGAAAAATCTGTTTACTTCTACTATTACCTTGGGGTGATACTATTCTTAATTATACCGTGTCTTTATATTGCTATTCGTATTAATATCCTCGATTTGTAACCTCCGTGTTGTTATTGGGCTTTATATTTTCTCTTATATTTTGGAGCTCTTTGCCTTTTTATTCTCTTCTCGACCTCTAGTAAAGTGAGTAATGATCCAAAATTCGTAAGTATAGAATTTCAAATGAACTTAATGTTCTAAACAAGAAAGAACGTAACAGCACGATTTGATTTGTCAAATTACCAAAATTACTGAGAATAGAACTATCAAAATATATTTTCTTGATATGTTCAGAAGTTAAGCAGAATGAAAGAGTTATGTAACATGGCACATGATGACGTTATGATCTGTGAATCATCACATTCCATTAGAAACTCAGCATGACTTACTGTAATATAATCACGTTGATCAAGTGTCATTATATTATACCAATTCATGCATCAATTTCTTTACATTTCTCCAGAATTCATTCATAAATTAAACTTAAATTTTACAGAAGTTTCCAATATAATGAAATACAGGAAGTACGATGAGGTAAATAATTTCGAAAGAGAATATTTATGGAAATATTCTCAGAAATATCGAAGATATTTATGATTATATTTTGGAATTTCCAAGTTCGAAGGTTGATGGAGAAAAAATTTCCGCAAGATTTTAACATGACTTCGAAGCAAGATATTCTCTAAAGATTTCAACGGATTCAGAATTACCTGGATTCTTTGAATATAGGGTATGGTCCTTGTATTTTTCCTTGGTCTCCTTCGTGGTTAGCTCAATCCGTTTTCCAGTTCCAATTTTTCTGAGCTTTTCCAACACATTATTCTTTATCATCAAACTCCCGACGATTAAGGTCGTTTACAGTTGTCTACAGTTTTCTGCTGCTTCATTCAGCTTTTTCAACATTCAGATTATTGATTTGTAGACTCAATACTTTTCAGAATTTCAGAATGAAAGATCATAATTCTAAGAGAAAATTGTTATACATATAACTGTTGATGTAGATATGCTGTGAGTTTTTGAATACTGATTGCTGATTCTCGGTAATTGGTATGGCAGTTCTCGTTACAAGATGCGGATTAGTATATGACAGGGTTTCAATGAATAAATATAGTGATTTATCGGAGAGATTTAAGCCAATGAGTATTGAAGTTGCTGGTAAGTTTACTGCTAATGAGATGGGATATAAACGGTTCTCCGGTAACGACGACGAAGGTCAAACATAATAATGCTAATCCAAATGAAAGTCGAAGTTGATTTGCTAGAGCTGTGATAAAAATGGCTAATTTGGAGAGGGATTGAAATGTTATTTTCGATAATAACAACGCCAAAAGAATCATAAATTCCTTTTAAACTTCTACTTAGGTTCCAAGAGTTTTCCAGGTGCATGACTGTGGATAACACGTGGTTGTATCATCCTCTCGTTTGAGGTGTTTTTCAGGATTCGTGAAAGGTTTGAACGCAGATTGTAATCGTTAAGATATAAATGAGGTTTAAGATGAAATTAAGTGGCAAACTTGAAGAGATTTTTAGTTTCATATGTTATAATCAATATTTTAATTCATTTTAATTGTCCAATGTTGGTAGTCCACAGTTAGAAATTCAATAATTCATATATAATATTCGAATTAATTAATACGTATCGTGACCCATTGTATACATGTCTCAGACTCGATCACAACTCAAAGTATATATATTATTTTAGAATCAACCTCAACCCTGTATAGCTAACTCGGTCATTACCGCATATAGAGTGTCTATGGTTATTCCAAATAATATATATAGATGCGTCGATATGATATGTCAAAACCTTGTATACGTGTCCCGATATTTAAAATGCGTAAATAATAGTATTTAAATGACGATAATTAAAGTGCGTAAAATAAATAACAGAAATAAAATGACGATAAATAAAATTGCGAGAATTTAAATTGCGATAAATAAATTGCAATAAATAAAATGTAACACGGAATTAACAGTTATCTAGGAATAGTTAGCGTGGATTCTTAACAAAATTTCTCATAATTAATGAAATGTCCCGTTCAGCTAGAAATGTTGGTGAGTTATAGGTTTAACCTATATATTTATCAAATCGTAATAATAGACCACAAGATTTCATATTTCAATATATATCCCATACATAGAGATAAAAATCATTCATATGGTGAACACCTGGTAACCGACATTAACAAGATGCATATAAGAATATCCCCTATCATTCCGGGAAATCCTTCGGACATGATAAAAAACGAATTCGAAGTACTAAAGCATCCAGTACTTTGAATGGGGTTCGTAAGGCCCAATAGATCTATCTTTAGGATTCGCGTCAATTAGTAGACTGGTTTACTAATTCTTAGGCTACCAAGCAAAAAGGGGCATATTCGGCTTCGATCATTCACCCATATAATGTAGTTTCGTTTACTTGTGTCTATTTCGTAAAACATTTATAAAATTGAATGTATTCTCATCCCAAAATATTAGATTTTAAAAGTGGGACTATAACTCACATTCACATATTTTTACTTCGTCGGGAAGTAAGACTTGGCCACTGCTTGATTCACGAACCTATAACAAATATGTACATATATATCAAAGTATGTTCAAAATATATTTACAACATTTTTAATATGTTTTAATGTTTTAAGTTTATTAAGTCAGCTGTCCTCGTTAGTAACCTACAACTAGTTGTCCACAGTTAGATGTACAGAAATAAATTGATATATATTATCTTGAATCAATCCACGACCCAGTGTATACATGTCTCAGGCTAGATCACAACTCAAAGTGTATATATTTTTGGAATCAACCTCAACCCTGTATAGCTAACTCAAACATTACTGCATATAGAGTGTCTATGGTTGTTCCAAATAATATATATACATGGGTCGATATGATATGTCAAAACAATTGCATACGTGTCTATGGTATCCCAAGATTACATAATATATTAGAATACATGTATAATACAATATGAGTTAGCTAGGATCTGTTTAATATAGATTTGTTACCAATTTTCACGTAGTTACAACAAGCAAAAATATCCAATCTTGTTTTACCCATAACTTCTTCGTTTTAAATCCGTTTTTAGTGATTCAAGTTGCTATGGTTTCATATTGAACTTAAATTTATGAATATAAACAGAAAAATATAAGTTTATAGCCAGAAATACAGGTTACAAGTCATTTTTGTAACGGTAGTCATTTTAGTCGAAAGAACGACGTCTAGATGACCATTTTGGAAAACATACTTTCACTTTGAGTTTAACCATGATTTTTGGATATAGTTTCATGTTCATAAGAAAAATCATTTTTCCAGAAGAACAACTTTTAAATCAAAGTTTATCATAGTTTTTAATTAACTAACCCAAAACAGCCCGCGGTGTTACTACGACGGCATATATCCGGTTTTACGGTGTTTTTCGTGTTTTCAGGTTTTAAATCATTAAGTTAGCATATCATATAGATATAGAAGATGTGTTTAGTTGATTTTAAAATTCAAGTTAGAAGGATTAACTTTTGTTTGCGAACAAGTTTAGAATTAACTAAACTATGTTCTAGTGATTACAAGTTTTAACCTTCGAATAAGGTAGTTATATATATATGAATCGAATGATGTTATGAACATCATTACTATCTCAGGTTTTGTGGATAAACCTACTGGAAATGAGAAAAATAGATCTAGCTTCAAAGGATCCTTGGATGGCTTGAAAGTTCTTGAAGCAAAATCATGACACGAAAACAAGTTCAAGTAAGATTTCCACTCGAAATAAGATTGTTAAAGTTATAGAAATTGAATCAAAGTTTGAATATGAGTATTACCTTATATTAGAAAGATATCTTACTATAAATAAGAAAGATTTTTTGAGGTTAGATGATCACTCAAAGTGGATTTGCAAGATTGGAAGTAAGCTAGCAAACTTGGAAGTGTTGTTGATGTGTTCTTGAGTAGTTGTTTTATAACTTGGTTTATGTATGGATTTATGAACTAGATTGAGCTAGATTTTGATGAAGAACACTTAGAACAATGGAAGAACACTTGAGAGAGCGTAATTTGATTCAAGAAAATTGCAAAGTGAATGTGTTTGTGAGTATGCAAGTTCACGTGAATATGGTGCTTCCGTATAGGCTCCATTAGTTTGTAATTTTGTGAGATATTTTATGCTAGATGTTAAATGATAGTTCCCACATGGTTAGGTGACTCACATGGGCTGCTAAGAGCTGATCATTGGAGTGTATATATCAATAGCAAATACATTTAGAGGCTGTGTATTGTACGAGTACAAATACAAGTGCATACTAGTAGAATTGTTATGAAAATGAATGAGGATGTAATCGTAAGCATTTTTGTTAAGTAGAAGTATTTTTATAAGTGTCTTTAATTCTTTCAAAAGTGTATGAATACATATTAAAACACTACATGTATATACATTTTAACTGAGTCGTTAAGTCATCGTTAGTCGTTACATGTAAGTGTTGTTTTGAAACCTTTAGGTTAACGATCTTGTTAAATGTTGTTAACCCATTGTTTATTATATCTAAAGAGATGTTAAATTATTACATTATCATGATATTATGATGTATTAATATATCTTTATATGATATATATACATTTAAATGTCGTTACAACTATAATCGTTACATATATGCCTCGTTTTGAAATCCTTAAGTTAGTAGTCTTGTTTTTACATATGTAGTTCATTGTTAATATACTTAATGATATGTTTACTTATCATAATATCATGTAAACTATATATATATATATATCCATATATATGACATTATATAGTTTTTACAAGTTTTAACATTCGTGAATCACCGTTCAACTTGGGTGGTCAATTGTCTAAATGAAACCTATTTCAATTAATAAAGTCTTAACAAGTTTGATTGCTTAACATGTTGGAAACACTTAATCATGTAAATATCAATTTCATTTAATATATATAAACATGGAAAAGTTCGCGTCACTACAGTACCTACCCGTTAAATAAATTTCGTCCCGAAATTTTAAGCAGTTGGAGGTGTTGACGTATCTTCTGGAAATAAGTGCGGGTACTTCTTCTTCATCTGATCTTCTCATTCCCAGGTGAACTCGGGTCCTCTACGAGCATTCCATCAAACCTTAACAATTGGTATCTTGTTTTGCTTAAGTCTTTTAACCTCATGATCCATTATTTCGACGGGTTCTTCGAGAATTGAAGTTTTTCGTTGATTTGGATTTCGTCTAACGGAATAGTGAGATCTTCTTTAGCGAAATATTTCTTCAAATTCGAGACGTGGAAAGTGTTATGTACAGCCGCGAGTTGTTAAGGTAATTCAAGTCGGTAAGCAACTGGTCCGACACGATCAATAATCTTGAATGGTCCAATATACCTTGGACTTAATTTCCCCCGTTTACGAAATCGAACAACGCCTAACCAAGGTACAACTTTAGGCATGACCATCTCTCCAATTTTTAATTCTATATCTTTTCTTTTAATGTCAGCGTAGCTTTTTTGTCGACTTTGGGCGGTTTCCAACCGTTGTTGAAATTGGATGATCTTCTCGGTAGTTTCTTGTATTATCTCTGGACCCGTAATCTGTCTATCCCCCACTTCACTCCAACAAATCGGAGACCTGCACTTTCTGCCATAAAGTGCTTCAAACGGCGCCATCTCAATGCTTGAATGGTAGCTGTTATTGTAGGAAAATTCTGCTAACGAAAGGTGTCGATCCCAACTGTTTCTGAAATCAATAACACATGCTCGTAGCATGTCTTCAAGCGTTTGTATCGTCCTTTCGCTCTACCCATCAGTTTGTGGATGATAGGCAGTACTCATGTCTAGACATGTTCCTAATGCTTGATGTAATGTCTGCCAGAATCTTGAAATAAATCTGCCATCCCTATCAGAGATAATAGAGATTGGTATTCCATGTCTGGAGACGACTTCCTTCAAATACAGTCGTGCTAACTTCTCCATCTTGTCATCTTCTCTTATTGGCAGGAAGTGTGCTGATTTGGTGAGACGATAAACTATTACCCAAATATTATCAAAACCACTTGCAGTCCTTGGCAATTTAGCGATGAAATCCATGGTAATGTTTTCCCATTTCCATTCCAGGATTTCGGGTCGTTGAAGTAGAACTGATGGTTTCTGATGCTCAGATTTGACCTTAGAACACATCAAACATTCTCCTACTTATTTAGCAACATCGGCTTTCATACCCGGCCACCAAAAATGTTTCTTGAGATCCTTGTACATCTTTCCCGTTCTAGGATGTATTGAGTATCTGGTTTTATGAGCTTCTCTAAGTACCATTTCTCTCATATCTTCAAATTTTGGTACCCAAATTCTTTCAGCCCTATACCGGGTTCCATCTTCCCGAATATTATGATGCTTCTCTGATCCTTTGGTTATTTCATCCCTTAAGTTTCCCTCTTTTAAAACTCCTTGTTGCGCCTCCTTTATTTGAGTAGTAAGGTTAGTGTGAATCATTATATTCATAGCTTTTACACGAATGGGTTCTCTGTCCTTTCTGCTCAAGGATTCGGCTACCACATTTGCCTTCCCCGGGTGGTAACGAATCTCAAAGTCGTAATCATTCAACAATTCAATCCACATGCGCTGTCTCATGTTCAGTTGTTTCTGATTAAATATGTGTTGAAGACTTTTGTGGTCGGTATATATAATACTTTTGACCCCATATAAGTAGTGCCTCCAAGTCTTTAATGCAAAAACAGCTGCGCTTAATTCCAAATCATGCGTCGTATAATTCTGCTCGTAAATCTTCAATTGTCTAGATGCATAAGCAATTACTTTCGTTCGTTGCATTAATACACAACCGAGACCTTGCTTTGAGGAGTCACAATATATCATAAAATCATCATTCTCTTCAGGTAATGACAATATAGGTGTCGTAGTTAACTTTTTGTTTAACAATTGAAACGCTTTCTCTTGTTCATCTTTCCATTCAAAATTCTTCCCTTTATGCGTTAATGCAGTCAAGGGTTTTGCTATTTTGGAAAAATCTTGGATGAATCTTCTGTAGTAACCAGCTAGTCCTAAAAATTGGCGTATATGTTTCGGAGTTTTCAGAGTTTTCCACTTTTCAACAGTTTCAATCTTTGCTGGATCTACCTGAATACCTTCTTTGTTCACTATATGACCGAGGAATTGAACTTCTTCTAATCAAAATGCACACTTTGAAAACTTAGCGTACAGTTTTTCTTTCCTTAACAACTCTAGCACTTTTCTCAAATGTTCTTCGTGCTCTTGGTCATTCTTTGAGTAAATAAGTATGTCATCGATGAAAATAATGACAAACTTGTCAAGGTATGGTCCACACACTCGGTTCATGAGGTCCATGAACACAGCTGGTGCGTTAGTCAACCCAAACGGCATAACCATAAACTCGTAATGACCGTAACGCGTCCTAAAAGCAGTCTTTGGAATATCATCCTCCTTCACCCGCATTTGATGATACCCAGAACGTAAATCAATCTTCGAATAAACCGAAGAGCCTTGTAGTTGATCAAATAAGTCGTGGATTCTCGGTAGTGGGTAGCGGTTCTTGATGGTAAGTTTGTTCAACTCTCGATAGTCGATACACAACCTAAATGTACCATCCTTCTTCTTCACAAACAAAACAGGAGCTCCCCACGGTGATGTGCTTGGTCGAATGAAACCACGCTCTAAAATTTCCTGTAACTGACTTTGTAATTCTTTCATTTTGCTGGGTGCGAGTCTGTATGGAGCACGAGCTATTGGTGCAGCTCCTGGTACAAGGTCTATTTGAAATTCAACGGATCGATGTGGGGGTAATCCCGGTAATTCTTTCGGAAATACATCGGGAAATTATTTTGCGACGGTAACATCACTGATGTTCTTTTCTTCAGATTTAACTTCCTTGATGTGTGCTAGAATGACGTAACAACCTTTTCTTATTAGTTTTTGCACTTTCAAACAACTAATAAGATTTAACTTCGCGTTGTTCTTTTCTCCGTACACCATTAAAGGTTTTCCTTTTTCACGCAAAATGCGAATCTCATTTTTGTAACAAACGACCTCTGCTCTCACCTTTTTTAACCAGTCCATGCCAATTATTACATCAAAACTCCCTAACTCGACTGGTATTAAATCAATTTTAAACGTTTCATCCCCCAGTTTAATTTCTCTCTCCCGACATATATTATCTGCTGAAATTAATTTACCGTTTGCTAATTCGAGTAAAAATTTACTATCCAAAGGCGTCAATGGACAACTTAATTTAGCACAAAAATATCTACTCATATAGCTTCTATCCGCACCCGAATCAAATAAAACATAAGCAGATGTATTGTCAATAAGAAACGTACCCGTAACAAGCTCCGGGTCTTCCTGTGCTTATGTCGCATTAATATTAAAAACTCTTCCGCGGCCCTGCCCATTAGTATTCCCTTGTTTTGGTCAATTTCAAATAATATGGCCTGGTTTTCCACATTTATAACAAACAGCGTTGGTATTACTTACTCCGACACTATTCGTTCCGGCATTACTTGTTCCGACACTATTTGTTTCGTTAGTTCTGTAAAACCTTGGTCCGTAAAGCTCACACTTTGTCGCACTATGACCATTTCTTTTACACCTGTTGCAAAATGTCATGCAAAACCCCGGGTGATTTTCTTCACACGTATGACATGGCTGATTTTGGTTTTTGTTGCCGTTGTTGTTATTGAGGTTGTTGTTGGGATTGTTATTGTTGTTGGAATGGTTGTTGTAGTTGTTTTTGTTGTTGGGACGTTTGTTGTAGTTATTGTTACGATTACGGTTATTGTTGCGATTGTTGTTGGGATAGTTGTGGCGATTGTGGTTGTAATTGTTATTGTTGTTGTACTGGTGATTCTTGTCACCGTTTTCCTCCTACTTCCTCTTGAGTTGTTTCGTGTTGGCTTCTTCGGCCGCCTGCTCTTTAATTCTTCCCTCAATCTGATTTATGAGTTTATGAGCCATTCGACTTGCCTTTTGTATGGAAGCGGGCTCGTGTGAACTCACATCTTCTTGAATCCTTACTGGTAACCCTTTTATAAACGCGTCGATATTCTCTTCTTCATCTTCGAACATTCCTGGACATAATATGCATAACTCTGTGAATCGTCGTTCATATGTGGTAATGTCGAACCCTTGTGTTCGTAACTCTCTAAGCTCTATCTTGAGCTTATTGACTTCATTTCTAGGACGGTACTACTCGTTCATCAATTGCTTGAATGCCGACCACAGTAGTGCGTAAGCAGCATTTTATCCTACCTGTTCAATATAGGTGTTCCACCATGTTAACGCAGTACCTGTGAAGGTATGCGTAGCGTACTTAACTTTGTCCTCTTCAGTACACTTACTTATGGCAAACATCGATTCAACTTTCTCGGTCCACCGTTTCAATCCAATTGGTCCTTCGGTTCCATCAAATTCCAAAGGTTTGCAGGCATTGAATTCTTTGTTGGAGCATCCTACACGATTTCTTGTCGAATTAGTTCCACTGCTAGATCCAGAATTATTTTTATTTTGCATCGCAGCCTCTACTACGGCTATGTTTGTTGCAAGGAAAATACGGAAGTCTTCCTCGCTCATGTTCAAATTCTGACGAGTCGTCGGTGCCATTTCCTTCAAAAATAGCCCAAAAGAATTAAGTTAATCATATAGAATTTTAAGAGTAGTCAATAGTATTTCGTAGCATAGTATGAACTCATTTATAAAAGCTTTTTCTTCATATTAGCGTTTTATAGTTTTAATTCGGGTAGTACTTACCCGTTAAGTTCATACTTAGTAGCTAATATACAATTCAACTACCACAATTCTATATGAAAAAACTGATTATAATAAAATTTCGAGTTCAAATTTTATACAATATATTACAAACTTACAATACCGCTATTATACATATAGGATGAAATATAGTACATAATAACTTTGCTACTCGGCAGCTATAAAGGCAATTCTAGTTAATACGCAAGTTGTTCAGCAAAAGAAATAAAGACACGTAATTCATAAGTTCAGAAACAATTCATGCATTCAGGTTTTACTAAGACGTCTTCCCATCCTTGATCTTGTGGAAAGTAACCGTTATGACCATTGGCTAGGCAGCATGTTGTAATGTCATCAAAAGGACGAGGGTTTCGTAATGTCCAACAGCCCCGTAATAATCTAAAAACCTTGTTTCTCACCCCAACTACTGAATCCGTCACTTGTGGGAAGGTATTATTTAAAAGTTGTAACCCGATATTCTTTTTCTCACTTTGGTAAGAAGCGAACATCACTAACCCGTAAGTATAACATGCTTCTTTATGTTGTATGTTAGAAGCTTTTTCTAACTCACGAAATCCTATGTTGGGATATGTTGAGTCAAAATAGGTTCTTAACCCGTAGCGTAAAATTGCATTTGGGTTCCCCGCATTTAACGCTTTAAAGAAAACACGGCGTAACTTATGGTCTCCCCAATGTGATATACCCCTCCTATCAAAGGAAAGGCTTTTATAAACTAAGGCATTTCTGGAAAGTCTTTCAAATGTTTGACAAGTTAATTTCACCATAACTAAATGTGCTGATGAATTCCGACCGACTCTAGACAAGATTTCCTCAATCATATCCTCTGGTAGGTCTTCTAAAATATTCGGTTGTCTACCCTTAACGTCCATTTTGTTTTTATACTGTAAAATAGACAAGGATTAGATTCGTAAAAGATAATTAACAAACAATACAAGTAATTTTTACACAGAACATAAAAGTACAAGCACACTACAATACATATAATACACAATTTGATTACAACCCTCTAATCTGAATCACTAGTTTCTTCTTCTTCGGACTTGGTTCGTTTTCCTAATTTTCTAGGGATATATGGTGTTCCTCTAATACGAGCCGTCGTTTTCCACAATTGTTTAGAAAAACTGGTGGTTTAGAAGTTCCCGGGTTATTGCTACAATTTAGGAAATACGGATGTTGCCGATACATATAAAGTTCATCGGGGTTGGAATCAGGTTTCTCTATTTTTATACCTTTTCCCTTATTATTTTCTTTTGCTTTATTAGATTGGGTCGAGGTAATTTCTATAACATCATCGGAATCCTCATCGAGGTCCGATTCATCGGAAAATTGGTAATCTTTCCAATATTTTGCTTCCTCGGCGAAAACACCGTTGGTTGAGGATTTTCTTTAATTTAATCGATTTACTGTAGGTATCAATATTTCTTCCTCCGTAACCTCTTCTTCTTCTAGTTCCTCCTCTTCTGGTTCCTCCTCTTCTGGTTCCTCCTCTTCTGGTTCCTCTTCTTCCGGTTCCTCCTCTTCCGGTTCCTCCTCTTCCGGTTCCTCTTCGGGAATTTGTGAATCTTCCCAAAATATATTCGACTCTTCATTATTAGGTGAGTCAATGGGATTTGTACTAGAGGTAGACATCTATCACATAATATCAAACACGTTAAGAGATTAATATATCACATAAATTTACATGTTAATAATATATAGTTTCCAACAACAAAAATGTTAAGCAATCATTTTTGAAGAAAAACACGGTCGAACTCCAAACTCACTAATACATCCTAACAAACTCGGTAAGACACACTAATGCAAAAATTATGGTTCTCTAAGACCAACGCTTGGATACCAACTGAAATGTCCCATTCATATTGACTATAAACGTTCCATATTAATTGATTTCGTTGCGAGGTTTTGACCTCTATATGAGACGTTTTTCAAAGACTGCATTCGTTTTTAAAACAAACCATAACCTTTATTTTATTGACAAGGTTAAAAAGGACACCACCTAGATTATCCAGAAATGATAATCTAAAAATATCACACTTACACACTACCAATACATATTGGTTTACACTATTAATATGTTACAACAAAGTAAATCTCGAATGCAGTTTTAAACAATATTATACAAGCATGCTGACACCAAATCTTGTCCATATGGTAGCATGCAACAGCGGAAGCTCTTAATAATCACCTGAGAATAAACATGCTTTAAACGTCAATAAAAATGTTGGTGAGTTATAGGTTTAACCTATATATTTATCAAATCGTAATAATAGACTACAAGATTTCATATTTCAATATACATCCCATACATAGAGATAAAAATCATTCATATGGTGAACAAGATGCATATAAAAATATCCACTATCATTCCGGGAAATCCTTCGGACATGATAAAAAACGAATTCGAAGTACTAAAGCATCCGGTACTTTGGATGGGGTTCGTTAGGCCCAATAGATCTATCTTTAGGATTCGCGTCAATTAGTAGACTGGTTTACTAATTCTTAGGCTACCAAGCAAAAAGGGGCATATTCGGCTTCGATCATTCACCCATATAATGTAGTTTCGTTTACTTGTGTCTATTTCGTGGGACTATAATTCACTTTCACAGATTTTTACTTCGTCGGGAAGTAAGACTTGGCCACTGGTTGATTCACGAACCTATAAAAAATATGTACATATATATCAAATTATGTTCAAAATATATTTACAACATTTTTAATATGTTTTAATGTTTTAAGTTTATTAAGTCAGCTGTCCTCGTTAGTAACTTACAACTAGTTGTCCACAGTTAGATGTACAGAAATAAATCAATATATATTATCCTGAATCAATCCATGACCCATTGTATACACGTCTCAGGCTAGATCACAACTCAAAGATATTTATATAAATATTTGGAATCAACCTCAACCCTGTATAGCTAACTCGAACATTACTGCATATAGAGTGTCTATGGTTGTTCCAAATAATATATATACATGGGTCGATATGATATGTCAAAACATTTGCATACGTGTCTATGGTATCCCAAGATTACATAATATATTAGAATAGATGTATAATATAATATGAGTTAGCTAGGATATGATTAATATAGATTTGTTACCAATTTTCACGTAGTTACAACAAGCAAAAATATCCAATCTTGTTTTACCCATAACTTCTTCGTTTTAAATCCGTTTTGAGTGATTTAAGTTGCTATGGTTTCATATTAAACTTAATTTTATGAATCTAAACATAAAAAGTATAAGTTTATAGTCGGAAATACATGTTACATGCATTTTTGTAAAGGTAGTCATTTCAGTCGAAAGAACGACTTCTAGATGACCATTTTGGAAAACATACTTCCACTTTGAGTTTAACCATGATTTTTGGATATAGTTTCATGTTCATAAGAAAAATCATTTCCCAGAAGAACAACATTTAAATCAAAGTTTATCATAGTTTTTAATTAACTAACCCAAAACAGCCTGCGGTGTTACTACGACGCCGTATATCCGGTTTACGGTGTTTTTTGTATTTTCAGATTTTAAATCATTAAGTTAGCATATCATATAGATATAGAACATAGGTTTAGTTGATTTTAAAAGTCAAGTTAGAAGGATTAACTTTTGTTTGCGAATAAATTTAGAATTAACTAAACTATGTTCTAGGGATTACAAGTTTAAACCTTCGAATAAGGTAATTTTATATATATGAATCGAATGATGTTATGAACATCATTACTACCTCAAGTTTTGTGGATAAACCTACTAGAAATGAGAAAAATAGATCTAGCTTCAAAGGATCCTTGGATGGCTTGAAAGTTCATGAAGCAAAATCATGACAAGAAAATAAGTTCAAGTAAGATTTTCACTCGAAATAAGATTGTTAAAGTTATAGAAATTGAATCAAAGTTTGAATATGAGTATTACCTTATATTAGAAAGATATCTTACTGTAAATAAGGAATATTTCTTGAGGTTGTATGATCACTCAAAGTGGATTTGCAAGATTGGAAGTAAGCTAGCAAACTTGGAAGTGTTGTTGGTGTGTTCTTGAGTAGTTATTTTATAACTTGGTTTATGTATGGATTTATGAACTATATTGAGCTAGATTTTTATTAAGATGATGAAGAACACTTAGAACAATGGAAGAACACTTGAGAGAGAGTAATTTGATTCAATAAAATTGCAAAGTGAATGTGTTTGTGAGTATGCAAGTTCACGTGAATATGGTACTTCCATATATGCTCCATTAGTTTGTAATTTTGTGAGATATTTCATGCTAGATATTAAATGATGGTTCCCACATGGTTATGTGACTCAAATGGGCTGCTAAGAGCTCATCATTGGAGTGTATATACCAATAGTAAATACATTTAGAAGCTGTGTATTGTACGAGTACAAATATGAGTGCATACGAGTAGAATTGTTGATGAAAATGAATGAGGATGTAATCGTAAGCATTTTTGTTAAGTAGAAGTACTTTGATAAATGTCTTTTAAGTCTTTCAAAAGTGTATGAATACATATTAAAACACTACATGTATATACATTTTAACTGAGTCGTTAAGTCGTCGTTAGTCGTTACATGTTACTGTTGTTTTGAAACCTTTAGATTAACGATCTTGTTAAATGTTGTTAACCCATTGTTTATTATATCTAAAGAGATGTTAAATTATTACATTATCATGATATTATGATGTATTAATATATCTTAATATGATATATATACATTTAAATGTCGTTACAACGATTATCGTTACATATATGCCTCGTTTCGAAATCCTTAAGTTAGTAGTCTTGTTTTTACATTTGTAGTTCATTGTTAATACACTTAATGATATGTTTACTTATTATAATATCATGTTAACTATATATATATCCATATATATGACATTATATAGTTTTTACAAGTTTTAACGTTCGTGAATCACCGGTTAACTTGGGTGGTCAATTGTCTATATGAAACCTATTTCAATTAATCAAGTCTTAAGAAGTTTGATTACTTAACATGTTGGAAACACTTAATCATGTAAATATCAATTTCATTTAATATATATAAACATGAAAAAGTTCGGGTCACTACAATTAATTTGTTTGTTTCTAACAAATTTTATTTTGTCAAATGTTTTTTTCATTATGCCACTTGTTGGATTCTGATAGGTCAAAATTCAAATATGAAATTGAATGAAAATGGTTATTCTGCGGTGAACGGATTCGTATATCTGTGGTTGTAAGTAGGATAGTAAATGACTGTTGAATCAGATTCGAAAAATGTATAGTGTAACTTATTAATGTGAAATTTAAATATTCCTCGGGTATTACCTACCCGTTAAAATATTTTCACAATTAACAGTTTGTACAAAAGAATTTTTAATTACAATCTTTATGAAAACATATATACATATATATTTTCTTCAGATGTAATCACAGATTTAATGAGTTAATATAATATTAATCTCATTTGATTTACCGTTAGAACTAGAATACATAATCTCTAAAACATTAGAGATTACATAATCGCCATGAAGAACGAAGAAAATTGATGTAGAACGATACGTAGAACGATACGTAGAACGATGATTATAATCGAGGTATAGAATGAGATGTTGAGGCATGGATTGTTGATGGTACTGGTTTAATGACCCATTCATACCGATTATAAACGATTTACAATAGTTGATTTCATTGCGAGGTACTTGACCTCTAAATGATACATTTTACAAATATTACATTCGTTTTTAAAAGACAAACTTTCATCACATCGAAAGTTGACGGCATGCATACCATTTTATAATATATCCAACTATAATTGATTTAATAATAATCTTGATGAACTCAACGACTCGAATGCAACGTCTTTTGAAATATGTCATGAAATGACTCCAAGTAATATCTCTAAAATGAGCAAATGCACAGCGGAAGATTTCTTTCATACCTGAGAATAAACATGCTTTAAAGTGTCAACCAAAAGGTTGGTGAGTTCATAAGATTATCGTAAACAATAAAATTCATCATTTTGATAGACCACAAGATTTAAATACATTACACCTATCTCGTGTACTAAACCATTTTCATAAATCTTAGTAACCGTACACATATCTCGTGTACAAAATATCATACACATAACCTGTGTATAAAATCATTCTCTCGATACATAACATTCACTTTTCATTCATTGCTTGGCTTGGTAACCAACCTTAACATATAATGCGCATAAATAATATCCCCAAAACAGAACCTCTCGTCTGTATCATATATAAAATTCGAAGTACTAAACACCACGCCCACTAGCTCTTCTGTCTAGTGAACATTCTGGGTGGGGGTGTTAAACCCAGTAGCTACCTTTAGGATTCGCGTGAATTAGGGCCAAACCCTATTCTAATTCTTAGGTTACCAAGAAATAATAATCAGGGGAAAAATATTCTCATCAATTGGTGGCAATTATCATGTCCACATAATTCAATAATAATCCGCAGAACTTCTGTCTGCATAATAATTCATTCGAGGAATGTTTTGCTTGTGCCTATCTCGTCAAACATTTATAAAATCATTTCATGTATTCGCAGTTCAAAATATATTTCAAAAGCATTTAATAACGCAGTTGTAAAAACAGCGCATGTATTCTCAGTCCCAAATATGTAAAGAGTAAAAGGGAGCAAATGAACTCACGATTATGTCTTTTGTAGTAAAAATACATATGATGACAATTGAACAAGTGTAGGGTTGGCCTCGGATTTACGAACCTATATCATTTATTTTTATATTAACACACATAATTGAAATCGAACAAATTTATATATATATATATATATATATATATATATATATATATATATATATATATATATATATATATATATATATATATATATATATATATATATATATATATATATATATATATATATATAGTAGTTTCATTTTTATATTAATAACTTATATGTTTCATTATTTATATTTATTATATATTTAATAAATAAAACTATTAATATAGTTAAGTTATGTGTATTAAATACCTTTTTATATAAATATCATTTACTTGTTAAATTGATGATAATACCAAAATAATGATAATACTAATAACAAAAATGAACATAATAATTTTTAATGATACTTATAATGTCATTAATAATAGTAATGATAACAATCATAATATTACTAAAAATCGTGATTTTACTAATAATTGTAATAATGTTAGTAATGATAGTAATTTTACTAAAAAGATATTTTTAGCAAAAGTAATATTTTAATAATAATGATATTGTTAATAATAACACTTACTCTAATAATAATGATAATTCTAAAATTTTTAATAATAATACTTTTAATGATATTCTAAGGACAATAGTAATAATATTAATGATAATATATCAATAATAACAATAATCTTAAACTTAATTATAATAACAATAATAATAATAATAATAATAATAATAATAATAATAATAATAATAATAATAATAATAATAATAATAATAATAATAATAATAATAATAATAGGAACAAAAATAAGATATTATACCCATTAAAAGCTTCACTAAAAAGAATTTGTCCCCGACCAAACTCGAACCCGAGACCTCTCGCTCAACCGCAATCACAACTTAACCACTCTGCTATACCCGTTTTTTTGTTTTAATATCAGTCAAAAATCCATATATCCTATATTTCTGTTCCCTCTTCTTCTTCGCCCAAAACTGAATCGACCAAGGATCGAATCAAAGAAAACACAATAAATTTAATGGTTTATAGAATCTCCAAACAAGACAGAAACATTCATTATTTGATTAACTTGTTTAAAACAGTAAAAAAAATAAAACAAAACGAGCTGAAACAAAAAAAAATAAATACGTATGAACTTCAAAATCAATTTCGAATTTAGAGGCCGTTATAGGCCACGATCACAACACAAAATATGTTTCAAATCCCTCTTAGAAACTTTCTGTAACTTTAATTTAATCTAAAACATCGGACTAAGCTCGAATTTTATGATGAACAAGAAGATTGACTTTTGAAACGTAACCTTTGACTCCAAAATTCTTACACGATACTAAAAAATGGGATTTGAATCTTTCCAGAAAGTTAAAATGGGAGATTTAGAGTAGAACTGCATTAACACAATTTAAAATTGATTACGATATCGTTTGATTTGAAAAATGGAGTAAGAACAGGGCAGGGGCCTGAGTTCTTCCTATTTCCAACTTAATTCGCTACTTTGAAGGCTGTAAAAGGGTAGTTGTAATTGTTAAGTGGTATTGTAGGTCGTCTAGTCATAGTTAACACTGAATGTATTCGATTATATAATGAATTTAGGGTCGACATGATATTCGCTTGATCAGAAAGAAAATAAAAAAAATTTAAAGTCGTTTCATAATTTGTACGAATGAGAATGATGTGTAACAAATTGAGGACATAAACAAAATCGTAGTATAGTTTGATAGATATATGCAACTGACTTCGTACGATTATTCTTGATTTTTAGTTTATATAATAAATTCTAATAATAATTAATAAATATATTAGTACTAATATTAATTATATTAATAATAATAATAAATAATAATGATAACAATATTAATAAAAATGATAATAATCATGTTATTAATAAAATGTATTATTTTCTAATAAATAATAATAATACTAATAATTATTATCTTAATAATAATTATAATAATAGTAGATAATGATAATGATTTTAACTATAAGAATGGTAAAAACATATTATTCATAATACTAGAAATACTAGTAATAGTAATAATAGAAATAATACTTGTATCAAAATAATAATAATAATAATAATAATAATAATAATAATAATAATAATAATAATACTTTTAATTAAAAATGATAATTTATGAATAATTATGTTGATAATGATAATAATAATAATATTATTAATGATAATAATAATAATGATTTTTAAATGTTACATGTAATAGTAATTATAATATTAAAATAACAAATTATATGTATCAATATTCATATCTACATATATTATATATAATAACATTAATAATACAGATATAAATGCTAATATTAATATACATAATAATAATAATGAATGTAATAATCACATGGCAACTATATTGTAACTTGTAATTAAATTTAATATATTTATATCACACATTAATATTTATGTAATATTTAATAGCTATATATATATATATATATATATATATATATATATATATATATATATATATATATATATTATTTAATATTTATTACAATATACATATAATAATGATTATGTATATAAATCATATATATATAATAAATATTATATATATATGATTATGTAATATATATATATATATATATATATATATATATATATATATATATATATATAGGATAATAACGTCATTATCTTATATACTATTTTACATTTCTAATTCAGCCATTAATTTGTATTTTATCATTTCAAATTATTATATAAACTTATATTCGTATATATATATCCGGTAACAACACTCGTTCGTGAATCGTCGGGAATAGTCAAAATAAAATGCATTTATGAAATATAGTTCCAACATTTGAGACTTGGTTTAATAGACTTTGCTTATGATGTCGATTTCATATTAAGATCAAGTTTAAATTTGGTCGGAAATTTTCGGGTCGTCACAGTACCTACCCGTTAAAGAAATTTCGTCCCGAAATTTGATTGGGATGGTCATGGCTGACAATAAGTATGTTTTCATGACGAATATAAGTTGATAAATAGAGTTTTATCATCATTGAATAATATAGATAAAATGATTTGATTAAGTGAAGCATACGAGTGAAGCTATCACAAAAGTGTGAAATGTATAAATGTAGGTTCGTCTTAACCGGTGACGTAGTCACGATTGATTTCCGGAATTCAAGGAATTAAATGAAAATCTTCGTAATCTGAATAAGATCTGATTCTTCGGTGAATAAGGAAATTAAGATCTCTTTAATTAAATGCGAACATCTGTCTTGATTGCTCTGTCTGATATTTCCACTATAAATTAACTTCTTCCGTTCCATTACTTTTACCACTCCTATACTCAATTCCCAAATTCAAAAGATTGTGAAAATGTTTAATCTAGTTCTGATCCTTGTCCTTATCCTGACTATCGCAACAATCATTCTCCTTTTCCAACTTCCACCAGAGGAATATGTTTACTTCTACTTCGCCCTTGGGGTTATAGTGTTTTTAATTCTCCTGTGTCTTTATGTTGCGATAAACATTGATATACACGGTTTGTAATTTATGTGTTGTTATCGAGCTTTATATCTTCCCTTATATTTCGAAATCTCTGCTTCTGTCTTTCTATAATCATTGACATCCACAGTTAATACTCTCTCCAATTTACTGTGATTTATACTCCCGTCGATATTTTGAAGTTTCATGCTTTTGTTTTTCTTTTCCCGACTTTAAGTCAAGCGAATAATGGTCCAGAATTCGTAGGTATGAAGTTTCAAATGAACATGAATAACGTTCTAAGAGAGAAATTATAATAGTACGATCTGGATTGGTTAAATTACCAGATTTCAAGAGAAAAGATAAAACTATCGGGAAGATATGTTCTTGATATGTTTGGAGATTAGGTAGAATATAAGAGTCGTGTAACATGGCACATGATGACATTAGGGTCTGTGAATCATCATGTTTCATTAGAAACTCAGCATGACTTACTGTAATATAATCACGTTGATCAAGTGTCATTATATTATACTAACTCATGCTTCAATTCCCAACACTACTTCAAAACATTCATTTTTTAAATTTGATTTTTTTTAACATTTAGAAACTAAAACAGTTTCCTTTCTGATGTAACACCGATATTACGTGAAATGTCCCGTTCATATTGATTATAAACGTTCCATATTAATTGATTTCGTTGCGAGGTTTTGACCTATATATTAGACGTTTTTCATAGGCTGCATTCGATTTTAAAACAAACCATAACTTTCAAAATATTACAACGATTATCAAATAATGATAATTTAAAATATAGCGTTTTCACACAACCATTACATAATGGTTTACAATAATATTACACATCTATATATGCCTTCGAATGCAGTTTTTAAACAATATTATACAAGCATGGAATCTAAATCTTGTCCTTTATTTAGTATGCAACAGCGAAAGCTCTTAACAATCACCTGAGAATAAACATGCTTAAAACGTCAACAAAAAATGTTGGTGAGTTATAGGTTTAACCTATATATTTATCAAACTGTAATAATAGACCACAAGATTTCATTTCTCATAAATACACATCTCGTATCAGGCATTTCACAAACTGCATAGAGATAAAAATCATTCATATGGTGAACACCTGGTAACCGACCTTAACAAGATGCATATAAAATATCCCCTATCATTCCGGGACTCCCTTCGGACATGATAAATTTGAAGTACTAAAGCATCCGGTACTTTGGATGGGGCTTGTTGGGCCCAATAGATCTATCTTTAGGATTCGCGTTAATTAGGGTGTCTGTTCCCTAATTCTTAGATTACCAGACTAAAAAGGGGCATATTCGGTTTAATAATTCAACCATAGAATGTAGTTTCACGTACTTATGTCTATTTTGTAAAACATTTATAAAATTGCATGTATTCTCATCCCAAAAATATTAGATTTAAAAAGTGGGACTATAACTCTCTTTCACAGATTTTTCCTTCGTTGGAAATAAGACTTGGCCACTGGTCGATTCATGAACCTATAACAAATGTGTACATATATATCAAAGTATGATTGAAATATATTCATAACATTTTTTATTACGTTTTTATGATTTAAGTTTGTTAAGTTAGCAGTCCTCGTTAGTAACCTACAACTAGTTGTCCACAGTTAGATGTACATAAATAAATCAATATATATTATCTTGAATCAACCCATGACCCAGTGTATACACATCTCAGGCTAGATCACAACTCAAAGTATATATATTTTTGGAATCTACCTCAACCCTGTATAGCGAACTCGAATATTACAGCATATAGAGTGTCTATGGTTGTTCCAAATAATATATATAGATGGGTCAATATGACATGTCAAAACATTGTATACGTGTCTATGGTATCCCCAGATTACATAATATATATTAGAATACATGTATAATACAATATAAGTTAGCTAGGATATGATTAGTGTAGATTTGTTATTATATTTTCGTAGCTACAACAAGTAAAATTTTCCAATTTTGTTTTACCCATAACTTCTTCGTTTTAAATCCGTTTTGAGTGATTCAAGTTGCTATGGTTTCATAATTAACTATAATTTATAAAACTAAACAGAAAAAGTATAATTTTATAGTCAAAAATACAGGTTACAAGTCATTTACTAAAGAGGTAGTCATTTCCGTTGAAAGAACAACATCTTGATGACCATTTTGAAAAACATACTTTCACTTTGTGTTTAACCATCATTTTTGGATATAGTATCATGTTCATATGTAATATCATTTTTCCAGAAAAGAAACTTCCAATTCGAAGATTAAGATAGTTTTTATTTTTCTAACCCAAAACAGCCCCCCGGTTTCACTACGACGGCGTATGTCCGGTTTTACGGTGTTCTTCGTGTTTCCAGGTTTTAAATCATTAAGTTAGCATATCATATAGATATAGAACATGTGTTTAGTTCATTTTAAAAGTCAAGTTAGAAGGATTAACTTTGTTTGCGAACAAGTTTAGAATTAACTAAACTATGTTCTAGTGATTACATATTCAAATCTTCGAATAAGATAGTTTTATATATATGAATCGAATGATGTTATGAGCATCATTACTACCTCAAGTTTTGTGGATAAACCTACTGAAAGTGACAAAATTTGATCTAGCTTCAAAGGATCCTTGGATGGCTTGAAAGTTCTTGAAGTATATTCATGACACGAAAACAAATTCAAGTAAGATTTTCACTCGAAATACGATTGTTATAGTTATAAAAATTGAATCAAAGTTTGAATATGAGTATTACCTTGAATTAGAAAGATATCTTATTGTAAATAAGAAAGATTTCTTGAGGTTGGATGATCACTTGAAATGGATTTGCAAGATTAGAAGTAAGCTAGTAAACTTGAAAGTGTTCTTGAGTAGTTGTTTTGTAGGTTGATCAAAGGTTGGTTTTAGGAGCTAGATTGATGTAGATTTTGTTGAATATGCTGGAGAACACTTAGAACATCATCATAGAACATGAGAGAAATCAAATGGATGAAAGAAAATTGAAAAATACAAGTGTGTGTGATGGTGATGAAAACGTGAATATGCATGTGTTTATATGCAAATTGTAGTTTGATTTTTAGTTTAATTATTTCCTCTAATGGCCAACTTGATCAATCATCCATGCTAGAGAAAAAAAGTAGCTGATTAGGAGTCTGATTTTGATATTTTTCTATTGGTATATACCAATAGTAAATACATCTAGAATCCGTGTATTGTACGAATATGAATACGGTTGCATACGAGTAGAATTGTTGATGAAATTGAACGAGAATGTAATTGTAAGCATTTTTTTTAAACAGAAGTACTTTGATATGTGTCTTGAAGTCTTCTAAAAGTGTTCAAATACATTTAAATACACTACATGTATATACATTTAACTGAGTCGTTAAGTCATCGTTAGTCGTTATATGTAAGTGTTGTTTCGGAACCTTTAAGTTAACGATCTTGTTAAATGTAATTGATCCATTGTTATTACACTTAAATGAGATGTTAAATTGTTATGTTAACATGTTAACATGGTGTATTAACATATCTTAATATATATATATATATATATATATATATATATATATATATATATATATATATATATATATATATGTGTGTGTGTGTGTGTGTGTGTGTGTGTGTGTGTAAAATACTATTACAACGATAATCGTTACATATATGTATTATTTCGAAATCCATAAGTTAGTAGTCTCATCTTACTCATGTAGTTCATTGTTAATACGCTTAATGATATATGTAATTATCATTTCATGATGTTAAACATAGTGTATTAATATCTTAACATGATACATATGTATTTAGTACGACGTTGTTGTAACGATAGCCATTATATATATAGTTTCGCGTTTCTTAATTCACTACTTTCATTTTATGTATATAACTCATTGTTAATGTACTTGGTGAGATACTTACTCATCATAATATCATGTTAAATATATATATATATATATATATATATATATATATATATATATATATATATATATATATATATATATATATATATATATATATATCATGTTGTTTTTACAAGTTCTAACGTTCGTGAATCGCCGGTCAACTTGGGTGGTCAATTGTCTACATGAAACTCATTTTAATTAATCAAGTCTTAACAAGTTTGATTGCTTAACATGTTGGAAACATTTAATCATGCAAATATAGTTTTCATTTAATATATAATCATGGAAAAGTTCGGGTCACTACATCGCGAATAGACAAATGATTTCAGATAAGAATAGTTATGAAAATATCTTCAGAAATATCGAGGATATTTATAATGAAAGATGTGATGGTATCTTGGAATTTTTTTTTAAATCGATAGATGATGATGAAGATTGTCCGTAAGAGTGTAGAGTCAGGAACAAGGTATTTATTAATAACTTCAGCAGATACTGAATCATTTGGATTCTTTGAAGGCAGGTTTATTCTTTGTGATTTGTTCACAGCTTCCTTCATGGTTTGCTCAATTCGTTTTCCAATTCTAAACCTTCTCTTTTTCTGAGCTTTGCCAACACATTATTCTTTATCATCAACATTCCGACTCTTAAAGTCGTTTACAGTTTTTGTTGCTTCATTCAGCTTTCTCAAAATTCCGAGTATTGTTTCACATACTAGATGCTTTTTAGAAATTCAGAATGGAAGATCATAATTCTAAGAGATAGATGTTATATGTATATATATAACTGTTGAAGTGAAAACGCTGCGAGATTTCAAAATACTGATTGCTAGTTCTCGGTAATTGGAATGGAAATTCTCGTTATAAGATGCGGATAGGGTTTCGATAAATATAATGATTTTTCGGAAAGTCAAAGATCAACGAAGTTGTTTGTAAGTTTACTGCTAATGTGGTGAGATATAAACGGTTCCCCGATAATAATGATGAAAGGGCAATCGTATGCATCAAGGTTATAATAAGACTAGTATGATTGAAAAGTCGAAGTTGACTTGCTGAAGCTGTGACAAAATTGGCTAATTTGGAAAGGAATTGTAAAGTTATTTTCGGTAATAACAACACCAAAGGAGCTAGCACAGATACGTGTTAAATGTTTACTTAGGTTCCGAGTGTTTTTCAGGTGCATAACTATATGCATAAATCTTTCCTTCCGTAGATGAAGTGCAGTTGGTTCATCCTCTCGATTGAGGTGTTTTCAAGAATCGTGAAAGGTTTGAACGCTGATTTTAATCGTCAAGATACAAATGAGGTTTAAGATGAAATCAAGTGGCAAACTTGAAGAAATTTTTAGTTTCATATGTTATAATAAATATTTTAATTAATTTTAATTGTCCAATGCTAGTAGTCCACAGTTAGCAGTCCACAATTAGTAATTCAATAATTCATATATAGTTTAATATATAATATTCGAATTAATTAATGCATATCGTGACCCATTGTATACATGTCTCAGACTCGATCACAACTCAAAGTATATATATTATTTAAGAATCAACCTCAACCCTGTATAGCGAACTCGAGCATTACAGCATATAGAGTGTCTATGGTTATTCCAAATAATATATATAGATGCATCGATATGATATGTCAAAACATTGTATACGTGTCACGACATTTAAAATGCGTAAATAACAGTATTTAAATGACGATAAATAAAGTGCGTAAAATAAATAACAGAAATTAAATGACGATAAATAAAATCACGAGAATTAAATTGCGATAAAATAAATTGCGATAATTAAAATGTAATAAGAAATTAGCAGTTAGCTAGAAACAGTTAGCTAGGATTTTGTTAGCGGGGTATCTTAACAAAACTTTCTCATAGTTAATTTGTTTGTTTCTAATAAATTTTATTTTGTCAAATATTTTTCTTCATTATGCCACTTGTTGGATTCTGATAACTCAAAATCCAAATATGAAATTGAATGAAAAAGGTTACTCTGCGGTGAACGGATTCGTATATCTGTGGATGTAAGTAGAATAGTAAATGACTGTTGAATCAGATTGGAAGAGTGTACAGTGTAACTTATTAATGTGAAATCTAAATATTTCTCGGGTATTACCTACCAGTTAAAATGTTTTCACCATTAACAGTTTGTACAAAAGAATTTTTAATTACAATCTTTATGAAAGCATATATACATATATATTTTCTTCAGATGTAATCATGGATTTAATGAGTCAATATGATATTAAACTCAATTGATTTACCGTTAGAACAAGAATATATAATCTCCAAAACATTAGAGACTACATAATCGCCATGTCGAACGAAAATAAATGATGTAGGACGTCATGTAGAACGAAGATTATGCTATAGGTATAGATTGTGATGTCAAGATGTGTGATGCGGATGTTGTTGTTGGTGGTACTATTGCTGTTGGCGATTTTAATGGTGTTTGTAACCTTTGCACCATATTCTCTAAAGTCATTACTCGAGCACGAACTTCATTGACTTCTTCCATTACTCCGGGATGATTGTCGGTTCGAACGAGCGGATGAATAAGGTTTAGAATTTTAGATAGAATATAATCGTGGCGAGTTTCTCTGCAAATGAGTGTGGAAATGGTGCCTCAGACTGGTTCGCCGGTAAGTGCTTCAGGTTCACCGTCAAGAGTGCAGGTTGGTGGGTGGAAAGGATTGCCTTCTTCTCGTCTCCATCGGTTAAGTCAACTACGAAGCCATCCCCATATCATCCAGAATTGAAGATGACTAGTTGGTTGATTCAGTTCATTTACACTGCATTCGGAGCTTAGGTGAAAATCCATGTTGAAATAGTTGTCGGAATTACTATCAGAATAGCTATCGGAATCTGAGGGACTCGAACTGGTTGAGGGATTCATCTCGTATGATCAGATGAAGGATTTTCGATAAGAAATAGATTATAGGATGTAGATTAGTACCTGTAATACATAATTTACATATGCATATATAATACTAAAATTTCATAAGTTACGGAGGAATCTACGGAATCTGTCAGGCAAAGGTAACAATAACAGATACGCTAAGATATGAATTTTGTCTATACACTATTCATGCAATCATTGCAGTATGATGTGTCTAGACTAAGAATGATATACAGGCAATTTCCGACAAAAATGATAAGCAAAACTTTTGACATGCAGACACGGTCGAAGTCCAGACTCACTAATGTATCCTAACGACTTATCAGTTAGACACACTAATGCAAACCTGGTTCGCTAAGACCACCGCTCTGATACCAACTTTAATGACTCGTTCATACCGATTATAAACGATTCACAATAGTTGATTTCATTACGAGGTACTTGACCTTTGAATGATACATTTTACAAACATTGCATTCGTTTTTAAAAGACAAACTTTCATCACATCGAATGTTGACGACATACATACCATTTCATAACATATCTAACTATAATTGACTTAATAATAATCTTGATGAACTCAACGACTCGAATGCAACGTCTTTTGAAATATGTCATGAAATGACTCCAAGTAATATCTCTAAAATGAGCAAATGCACAGCGGAAGATTTTTTTCATACCTGAGAATAAACATGCTTTAAAGTGTCAACCAAAAGGTTGGGGAGTTCATAAGTTTATCATAAACAATAAAATTCATCATTTTGATAGACCACAATATTTAAATACAGTACACCTATCTCGTGTACCAAACCATTTTCATAAATCTTAGTAACCGTACACATATCTTGTGTACAAAATATCATACACATAACCTGTGTATAAAATCATTCTCTCGATACATAACATTCACTTTTCATTCATTGCTTGGCTTGGTAACCGACCTTAACATATAATGCGCATAAATAATATCCCCAAAACAGAACCGCTCTTCTGTATAATATATAAACTTCAAAGTACTAAACACCACGCCCACTAGCTCTTCTGTCTAGTGAACATTCTGGGTGGGGGTGTTAAACCCAGTAGCTACCTTTAGGATTCGCGTGAATTAGGGCCAAACCCTATTCTAATTCTTAGGTTACCAAGAAATAATAATCAGTGGAAAAATATTCTCATCAATTGGTGGCAATTATCATGTCCACATAATTCAATAATAACCCGCAGAACTTCTGTCTGCATAATAATTCATTCGAGGAATGTTTTGCTTGTGCCTATCTCGTCAAACATTTATAAAAGCATCTCATGTATTCGCAGTTCAAAATATATTTCAAAAGCATTTAATAAAGTAGTTGTAAAAACAGCGCATGTATTCTCAGTCCCAAAAATGTAAAGAGTAAAAGGGAGCAAATGAACTCACGATTCTGTATTTTGTAGTAAAAATACATATGACGACAATTGAACAAGTGTAGGGTTAGCCTCGTATTCACGAACTTATATCATTTATTTTTATATTAACACACATAATTGAAATCGAACAAATTTATATATATATATATATATATATATATATATATATATATATATATATATATATATATATATATATATATATATATATATATATTTATTTATTTATTTAGTAGTTTCATTTTTATATTAATAACTTATATGTTTCATTATTTATATTTATTATATACTTAATAAATAAAACGATTAATATAGTTAAGTTATGTGTAGTAAATACCTTTTTATATAAATATCATTTACTTGTTAAATTGATGATAATACCAAAATAATGATAATACTAATAACAAAAATGAACATAATAATTTTTAATGATACTTATAATGTCATTAATAATAGTAATGATAACAATCTTAATATTACTAAAAATCGTGATTTTACTAATAATTGTAACAACGTTAGTAATGATAGTAATTTTACTAAAAAGATAGTTTTAGCAAAAGTAATATTTTAATAATAATGATATTGTTAATAATAACACTTACTCTAATAATAATGATAATTCTAAAATTTTTAATAATAATACTTTTAATGATATTGCTAAGGACAATAATAATAATATTAATGATAATATATCAATAATAACCATAATCTTAATCTTAATTATAATAATAATAGTAGTAATAATAATAATAATACTTATACGTTTAATAATAATAATAATAATAATGGTTGTAATACTTTATAATTATGATTGTGATATTAATGCTAATAATAAAAATTACTATACTAATAATAATTACAATACTTACAATAACAATAATAATAATAATAATAATAATAATAATAATAATAATAATAATAATAATAATAATAATAATAATAATAATAATAATAGGAACAAAAATAAGAGATTATACCCATTAAAAGCTTCACTAAAAAGAATTTGTCCCCGACTGGACTCGAACCCGAGACCTCTCGCTCAACCGCAATCACACCTTAACCACTCTGCTATACCCGTTTTTCTGTTTTAATATCAGTCAAAAATCCATATATCTTATATTTCTGTTTTAATATCAGTCAAAAATCCATATACCCTTTAATGGTTTATAGATTCCCCAAACAAGACAGAAACATTCATTATTTGATTAACTTGTTTAAAACATGAAAAAAATAAAACAAAAAGAGCTGAAACAAAAAAAATAAATACGTATGAACTTCAAAATCAATTTCAAATTTAGAGGCCATTATAGGCCACAATCACAACACCAAATATGCTTCAAATCCCTCTTAGAAACTTTCTGTAACTTTAGTTTAATCTAAAACATCGGATTAAGCTCGAATTTTATGATGAACAAGAAGTTTGACTTTTGAAACGTAACCTTTGACTCCAAAATTCTTACACGATACTAAAAATTGGGATTTGAATCTTTCCAGAAAGTTGAAATGGGAGATTTAGAGTAGAACTGCATTAACACAATTTGAAATTGATTACGATATCGTTTGATTTGAAAAATGGAGTAAGAACAGGGCAGGGACCTGAGTTCTTCCTATTTCCAACTTAATTCGCTACTTTGAAGGCTGTAAAAGGGTAGTTGCAATTGTTAAGTGGTATTGTAGGTCGTCTGGTCACAGTTAACACTGAATGTATTCGATTATATAATGAATTTAGGGTCGACAGGATATTCGCTTGATCCGAAAGAAAATAAAAAAAATTAAAAGTCGTTTCATAATTTGTACGAATGAGAATGATGTGTAACAAATTGAGGATAGAAACAAAATCATAGTATAGTTTGATAGATATATGCAACTGACTTGGTACGATTATTCTTGATTTTTAGTTTATATAATAAATTCTAATAATAATTAATAAATATATTAGTACTAATTTTAATTATATTAATAATAATAATAAATAATAATGATAATAATATTAATAAAAATGATAATAATCATGTTATTAAAAAAATGTATTATTTTCTAATAAATAATAATAATACTAATAATTATTATCTTAATAATAATTATAATAATAATAGATAATAATAATGATTTTAACTGAAAGAATGGTAAAAAAATATTATTCATAATACTAGAAATACTAGTAATAGTAATAATAGAAATAATACTTGTATCAAAATAATAATAATATTAATAATACTTTTAATTAAAATGATACTTTTTGAATAATTATGTTGATAATGATAATAAAAATGATAATAATAATATTATTAATGATAATAATAATAATAATCATTTTTAAATGTTACAGGTAATAGTAATTATAATATTAACATAACAAATTATATGTATCAATATTCATATCTACATATATTATATATAATAACATTAATAATACAGATATAAATGCTAATATTAATATACATAATAATAATAAACGTAATAATCACATGGCAACTATATTGTAACCTGTAATTAAATTTAATATATTAATATCACACATTAATATTTATGTAATATTTAATAGCTATATATATATATTTAATATTTAATATTTATTACAATATACATATAATAATGATTATGTATATAAATCATATATATATATGGATAACAACGTCATTATCTTATATACTATTTTACATTTCTAATTCAACCATTAATTTGTATTTTATCATTTCAAATTATTATATAAACTTATATTCGTATATATATATATATATATATATATATATATATATATATATATATATATATATATATATATATATATATATATATATATATATATATATATATATATCTGGTTAAAACACTCGTTCGTGAACCGTCAGGAATAGTCAAAGTCAAATGCATTTATGAAAAATAGTTCCAACATTTGAGACTTGGTTTAATAGACTTTGCTTATCATGTCGATTTCATATTAAGATCAAGTTTAAATTTGGTCAGAAATTTCCGGGTCGTCACAACTGGTGCTATTTATTGATGGTACTGTTAATGCCGATGATGTTGCTGAAGCTGGTAAATTTTGCACCATATTCTCCAAATTGATTATTCGGGCGCAAAGTTCGTTAACTTCTTCCATTACTCCAGAATGATTTGCGGTTCGGACGAGCGGATGAATAAGATCGAGAATCTGAGATAGTATATAATCGTCACAAGATACTCTGGAAATGAGAGAGAAAATAGCATCACAAACAGGTTCACCGGTAAGTGCTTCAGGTTCTTCGCCAAGAGGGCAATAAGATGGGTGGAAGGGATCGCCTTCTTCTTGTTTCCAATGATTTAGTAGACTACGAACCCATCCCCAATTCATCCAGAACTGATGATGGCTGATTGGTTGATCCATTCCTGTTACACTGCTTTCGTAGCTCGAGTGAAAATCCATATCGGAATGGTTGTCGGAATCTAAGGAATTTGAACTAGTTGCGAGTCCCATCATGTACTGTTAGATAAAGGGTTTTCGATATGAAATGATTTTCAGATATTGAATGATATTCTAATTATACAGAATACCTATCTATAGTACAGAAGATCTCGTAGATTACAGAGGGAATTAAGGAATATACTAGGCAAAGTTTACAGTAACAGATATGCTAAGATATGAATTTTTGTCTATACACTATTCATGCAATCAATGCAGTAAGATGTGTCTAGACTAAGAGTGATAAGAAAGTGATTCTCTAAGAATGATAAGCAGGTAATTTTCGACACAAAATGATAAGCAAAACTTTTGACATGCAGACACGGTCGAAGTCCCGACCCACTAATGCATCTAAACAACTATCAGTTAGACACACTAATGCAAGACCTGGTTCGCTAAGACCACTGCTCCGATACCACCTGTAATTAGTGGGGACGCATCCCACTCAGTGCCTTCCCAGCTAATCACCTGGTGACCACTGAGCGTACCTCAGACACTGATTTTACAGCCATGCCTCTCGGCAAAGCCAACCATATTCAGACCGTGAGGAGTAAGAGCCAATGCTTCATCACAGGTAACACTGTGAGAACCCCCTCTATGATTAAGACGACGATACAGCTTAAACCAGCTCTGATACTGAAATGTCCCGTTCATATTGATTATAAACGTTCCATATTAATTGAGTTCGTTGCGAGGTTTTGACCTCTATATGAGACGTTTTTCAAAGACTGCATTCATTTTTAAAACAACCATAACCTTTATTTTATCAATAAAGGTTTCAAAAGCATTACATAGATTATCAAATAATGATAATCTAAAATATACTGTTTACACACGACCATTACATAATGGTTTGCAATAGAAATATATTACATCGACATATGTTTCTTAAATGCAGTTTTTACACAATATCATACAAACATGGACTCCAAATCTTGTCCTTATTTTAGTATGCAACAGCGGAAGCTCTTAGTATTCACCTGAGAATAAACATGCTTTAAACGTCAACAAAAATGTTGGTGAGTTATAGGTTTAACCTATATATATATCAAATCGTAACAATAGACCACAAGATTTCATATTTCAATACACATCCCATACGTAGAGATAAAAATTATTCATATGGTGAAGACCTGGTAACCGACATTAACAAGATGCATATATAAGAATATCCCCATCATTCCGGGACACCCTTCGGATATGATATAAATTTCGAAGTACTAAAGCATCCGGTACTTTGGATGGGGTTTGTTAGGCCCAATAGATCTATCTTTAGGATTCACGTCAATTAGGGTGTCTGTTCCATAATTGTTAGATTACCAGACTTAATAAAAAGGGGCATATTCGATTTCGATAATTCAATCATAGAATTTAGTTTCACGTACTTGTGTCTATTTTGTAAATCATTTATAAAACCTGCGTGTATTCTCATCCCAAAAATATTAGATTTTAAAAGTGGGACTATAACTCACTTTCACAGATTTTTACTTCGTCGGGAAGTAAGACTTGGCCACTGGTCGATTCACGAACCTATAACAAATATGTACATATATATCAAAGTATATTCAAAATATATTTACAACACTTTTAATACATTTTGATATTTTAAGTTTATTAAGTCAGTTGTCCTCGTTAGTAACCTACAACTAGTTGTCCAACGTTAGATGTACAGAAAAAAATTGATATATATTATCTTGAATCAATCCACGACCCAGTGTATACACGTCTCAGGCTAGATCACAACTCAAAGTATATATATTTTTGGAATCAACCTCAACCCTGTATAGCTAACTCCCACATTACTGCATATAGAGTGTCTATGGTTGTTCCAAATAATATATACACATGGGTCGATATGATATGTCAAAACATTTGCATACGTGTCTATGGTATCCCAAGATTACATAATATATTAGAATACATGTATAATACAATATAATTTAGCTAGGATATGATTAATATAGATTTGTTACCAATTTTCACGTTGCTACAACAAGAAAAATTATCCAATCTTGTTTTACCCATAACTTCTTCATTTTAAATCCGTTTTGAGTGAATCAAATTGCTATGGTTTCATATTGAACTATATTTTATGAATCTAAACAGAAAAAGTATAGGTTTATAGTCAGAAATATAAGTTACAAGTCATTTTTGTAAAGGTAGTCATTTCAGTCGAAAGAACGACGTCTAGATGACCATTTTAGAAAACATACTTCCACTTTGAGTTTAATCATGATTTTTGGATATAGTTTCATGTTCATAAGAAAAATCATTTTCCAAGAAGAACAACTTTTAAATCAAATTTTATCATAGTTTTTAATTAACTAACCCAAAACAGCCCGCGGTGTTACTATGACGGCGTATGTCCGGTTTTACAGTGTTCTTCGTGTTTCCAGGTTTAAAATCATTAAGTTAGCATATCATATAGATATAGAACATGTGTTTAGTTGAATTTAAAAGTCAAGTTAGAAGGATTAACTTTTGTTTACGAACAAGTTTAGAATTAACTAAACTATGTTCTAGTGATTACAAGTTTAAACCTTCGAATAAGATAGCTTTATATGTATGAATCGAATGATGTTATGAACATCATTACTACCTCAAGTTTTCTGAATAAAGCTACTGGAAATGAGAAAAATGGATCTAGCTTCAAAGGATCCTTGGATGGCTTGAAAGTTCTTGAAGCAGAATCATGACACGAAAACAAGTTCAAGTAAGATTTCCACTCGAAATAAGATTGTTATAGTTATAGAAATTGAATCAAAGTTTGAATATGAGTATTACCTTGTATTAGAAAGATATCTTAATATAAATAAGAAATATTTCTTGAGGTTGGATGATCACTCTACAAGATTGGAAGTAAGCTAGCAAACTTGGAAGTATTCTTGATTTTATGAAACTAGAACTTGTAGAATTTATGAAGATCACATAGTACTTGAAGATAGAACTTGAGAGAGATCAATTAATGAAGAAAATTGAAGAATGAAAGTGTTTGTAGGTGTTTTTGGTCGTTGGTGTATGGATTAGATATAAAGGATATGTAATTTTGTTTTCATGTAAATAAGTCATGAATGATTACTCATATTTTTGTAATTTTATGAGATATTTCATGCTAGTTGCCAAATGATGGTTCCCACATGTGTTAGGTGACTCACATGGGCTGCTAAGATCTGATCATTGGAATGTATATACCAATAGTACATACATCTAAAAGCTGTGTATTGTACGAGTACGAATACGGGTGCATACGAGTAGAATTGTTGATGAAACTGAACGAGGATGTAATTGTAAGCATTTTTGTTAAGTAGAAGTATTTTGATGAGTGTCTTGAAGTCTTTCAAAAGTGTATGAATACATATTAAAACACTACATGTATATACATTTTAACTGAGTCGTTAAGTCATCGTTAGTCGTTACATGTAAGTGTTGTTTTGAAACCTTTAGGTTAACGATCTTGTTAAATGTTGTTAACCCATTGTTTATTAAATCAAATGAGATGTTAAATTATTACATTATCATGATATCATGATGTATTAATATATCTTAATATGATATATATACATTAAATGTCGTTACAACGATAATCGTTACATATATGTCTCGTTTCAAAATCATTAAGTTAGTAGTCTTGTTTTTACATATGTAGTTCATTGATAATATACTTAATGATATGTTTACTTATCATAATATCATGTTAAATATATATATATATATCCATATATATGTCATCATATAGTTTTTACAAGTTTTAACGTTCGTGAATCGCCGGTCAACTTGGGTGGTCAATTGTCTATATGAAACCTATTTCAATTAATCAAGTCTTAACTAGTTTGATTGCTTCACATGTTGGAGACACTTAATCATGTAAATAAAAATTTCATTTAATATATATATAAACATGGAAAAGTTCGGGTCACTACAGATACCACCTATAACGACCCGTCCTAATCCATCTAGACGAATACATTACATTTGGTTACATCGCGAGGTATTTGACCTCTATATGATACATTTTACAAACATTGCATTCGTTTTTAAAAGACAAACTGTCATTACATCAAAAGTTGACAAGCATGCATACCATTTTATAATATATCAAACTATCAATGACTTAATATTAATCTTGTTGAACTCAACGACTCGAATGTAACGTCTTTTGAAATATGTCATGAATGACTCCAAGTAATATCTCTAAAATGAGCAAATGCACAGCAGAAGATTTCTTTCATACTTGAGAATAAACATGCTTTAAAGTGTCAACCAAAAGGTTGGTGAGTTCATTAGTTTTTCATAAACATGCTTTAATTGTACACGTAACCCGAGTACAAAATAACACGTACCTCTCGTCTGTATAATAATAATAATCTCAAAGTACTAAAGCATCCGTACCCCGGATGGGACTTTTTGAGGTACATAGATCTATCTTTAGGATTCACGTCGATTAGGGGCCATACCCGTTTCCTAATCATTAGGTTACCAAGCTAAAAAGGGGTGTATTCAATATTCATAATCCAGCCATAGAATGTAGTTTTTGATCACTTGTGTCTATTTCATAAAACATTTATAAAATCGGCGCATGTATTCTCAGTCCCAAAAATATATATAAAAAGGGAGTAATGAAACTCACAATACTGTATTTTATAGTAAAAATACATAAGACGACATTGAACAATGCATGGTTGGCCTCGGATTCACGAACCTATATCATTTGTATATATAATAAAACATTTAATCGTAACCGAAAAATCTATCTCTTATTATTAATAATATACTTGTTATATTATATGTTATATAGATATAGATAGTTTAATATATTTAATTTATATATCTTATATAACTATTATTTATCATTCTTTAATATGTTAATAATAAAAAAAATCTATATTAGGGGTTATATATGATAACAATATATATTTATTTATTAATTGATACATTATATATATATATATATATATATATATATATATATATATATATATATATATATATATATATATATATATATATATATATATATATATATATATATATATAGTTTAGTTAATATCATGTTAATAATAAAATAAATAGTGATATGTAATATTGATATTATAGTACTGTATCTTTATATAAAAAAAATATTTACTTGTAATAATACTAAAAATGATAAGTGTGATAGTTATAATATTGATAATATTATTATTAATAATAATGTTAATTTTAATAATGATAATCTTAAATAAGATATTAACTTTAATAATAATGTTAATTTTTGTAAACATAATAGTTTTAATAAAAGTAATGAATTTCCTTAATAATATAATGATAAAATAATAATAATAATAATAATAATAATAATAATAATAATAATAATAATAATAATAATAATAATAATAATAATAATAATAATAATAATAATAATAATAATAATAATAATAATAATAATAATAATAATAATAATAATAATAGTGTTAATAATAATAATCAGATTTATCATAAACTTCATGTTTATTTTCTAAACTTATATCCATAGTTCCTATAACTTAAAATTATAACCATATTCATAATTTTTGACATGTCAACTTTTATTATAAATTTTGTAATATAAAGATTATTAATATGTTCATAATCCTGTTAATAATAATATCCATAACAATACTAATATGATAATGTTACTAATGATAATACTAATAGTTTTTAAAATGATAATACTAGTACTAATAGTAATATAATAGTGTGATGACCCTGGAATTTTCGACTAAATTTAAACTTAATCTTTATATGATTTCGATACGATAAGCAAAGTATGTAATGTTGAGTCTAGAAAATTTTGAAACAATGTTCATATATTCATTTGACCTTCGACTGTTCTCGACGATTCACGAATAATTAATTGTAAATAGGCATGTGTGTATGTATATATAAATAATAATTTGAAATATAAATTTAAGTATTATATGTTGTAGTTATTAAAAACTAATAAAATAAAAATAGGATATTATAATTATATTAATTTAAAATATATCTCCATATATATAATTAAAATATATTAAAAATAAATATTAAATAATTGTAATACTCATTTGATGTTTCGATTGATATTAAACAAGTTAAATTCAAACTATTGTAATTCTAAAATAAACGGTGATACGAAAATGAATTCTATAAATTTTAGGCTTACTAAAATTATATTTAGGACTTAGTTAATAAAATTTCAACACTTTTTATATTTCACTCATAAATGAGAGGGACAGTTGATGTAATTTTTAAGGGTCGAATTTTATACCATAATAACCAAAATAAATAAATATAGTTAACCTAAAAATTTGTGATTTTTCTATGGAATTTTATCCACTACTAGTTTAACAACGGGCCACGATTTAATATCCGCATTTAAAAACTGTCGACAGGTATATTCTCAATTCACACGTTTTTGGTTTCAATTGATATTATAATATTATAATTCTTAATATTATATTTATGATTGTTAAATGCCTCCTACTATATTCCTTTTCATATACAAACAAATGTAGTGCAGACAATTAAATCGATGGCTTAACTATTGGCGTACTGTGCTAAATTTGTGGTTGTTCCTTTATTTAAGTTATTCATATAGCTAAATACATACAGATATAATGAGATAGAGAAATCCACCCCACTTACATCCTAATTCTTTCTTTCTTTTTACAACACAAAGAAAACTCATTTCACTATCTTCCTACCTTGTTATTTTTTTTTTATGAACCACAAAACCATAACAAGCCTCAACTGCGGGTACCACCTCTATGATCGTCCCCATTAACACTTATTCGGTTTGAACCAAGTCAGTAAACCACCGTTACTTTCGAAGCTTTCGTTGCTCGGTTAACATCACCACCTTGACACCACTCTCCATCGTCATCACTCTACACCATCCGACCACCTCCACCATCACAACCGACACCATCAATCACCTTGAACAATCTTCATCACTCCATGAAATCACTACCAAACAATATCACAAATCACCCACCACTTGTTCTTATTCTTCACCCATGAACTATCGACACCACCATCGTTGTCACACTAATCGAACAACCCCCCTTAATCAAACTATTACTTCAACCATGGTGAAGTTATTACCGCAGTTTCTACTCAACATACAACAACTGTTACAAACCGGTCTTTTGTTCGGTCGAGGCACACCACCATAGCCACTCTTCTACTACCACTTTCATCACAAACACCACGCGAATCATAATCATTTTTCTTGCTGCTAACACCATCAAACCGCCACCTTCCAGCCGCCTCCTTGGATCACCACATCACCGACTACCACCACCCTAACCACCAACATCAACGACAAACAAACCCATTCAACTTGCTACTGCTACAAACCCATTTATATTTTGTGTTTCTGTTCGTTGCTACTGTGCTGCATCTCATTTCTGTTTCCAAACAGGTAACGAACAGATGATAATGATGCACGTTGATAAAGATGATGATTCGAAAAAGTTGATGACCACGTTACCGTTTGATGATGAATTGGATTCTTTTTTTTGAGTGTGTTCCTTTTCTTTATGGCCGACATTCTCCAAGCTATATCCCCACCTCAACCACTATGTAATTTTAATTACCTTTGTTTTAAAAACTAGTCCTCACCTGCACTATTGTTGTTTTACGAAAATGGATATGATTAAATCACTTGTGGGCCGAATAATACACCAACTATTGGACCATAATTAGATATAGACATGTGTAAGTTGTTGGGCCAATTGTAATGGAAAAAAAAAACAAAAACAAAAAAAGGGGATTAACGATGATACAATACAGTGGCAAAGAACGAGATGATTCGATGATGAAATATTAAAATGAAAACGATACATGATATGATAAAAATAATAATATTCGATTACTAAGATAATGATAGAATATAATTATGATGATGAAGTCTAGGGTATGATGATATTGATGATACGCGAATGAGTATGAAGTAATGAATAAGATGGATACATAAATAAAGGATAAAAGAATTTACAATCTGTAACATCCCGCCTTTTTCCGTTTACTTTTCCTTTAAACTATTTAAAACTCCGTTATATGTTTATAACATCTTCCGTTAATACGCGTTTTAAATTATCATGTTTAGGTAATTTAACGCACCCGCAACCGAACTCGAGGGACTAGTTTCGCCAAAACACTAAAGTGGTGACTAGCCTTTTGACTAAGTCAACCACCTCCCCACCATTTTCCATTTCATTTTCTCTTTTTTTCCTAATTACTTCCACTCTTTCTCTAAATTCATCAAAAAGCAAATCTTCATCCATATTCAATCGATCAAGCTTCGGGCCAAACAAATTACATATTTGAACTCCTCGTGATCTCCTCTTCGATTCCATACCGATTTCATCAAATTTGGGTAACTTTCTAAAATCACTAATTTTATGTGTTCTTGAGATTTTTGAGTTAAAAGGTTGTTAATTAGTGTCTATGGCTCAAGTCTAGTATGATTATGTGTTTTGTATGCTTGTTCTTGATATTTTGGTGTAACTAGTTCATATTGAAAGAATGCTTGCTTAATCTTGAGTTTTAGGTGTTCATATGTTGTTTAATGATGAAAGTTCATGATTTAATTGTGTTCCTAACATCACTAGCTTCAAATTGGTATGTAGGTTGACATAGATTAGTTTCATATGCAAGATTGTTGAATTTGTGATTTTGAGTTAGGGTTTGATAGAAGTAAATTGAATTTTGATGCTTTAAATGCTTGATAATGTTAATTGTAAGTGTTAGGTTGTGTTGTATGCTTAATTACCTTCGAAACGGCGTATCGTTCATGTAATTTGGTTGCCAAATCATTAAATTGCATTTATGACTTGTATGCATTGAATGGGGAACATTAATTACGGTTTTTGGTTGTTGCAAGTAGAAGTTTGATTGATGAGATGTGTTTAGTTGCATTCCTCGTCAAAATACCTTTCCAACGATGTATGATAGGCGTTATAAGTGTTTGCGGGTCAAGTGTTGTGTTAGAAAAGGTTTTGGTTCGTGCACACTTGGAAAAACTGACCAGAATTCTCTGCCCAGGTAGTGGCGCGGCGCGCCACATCCCCGCGCGGCGCGCAGAATCACCTGACCAGATTCTGACCTCTTGGACCCATTTCACGTGAAATGTTTGACTAGCTACCGACCTCCGATTCACATGAAACTTGTTTTAATATACTTGTATATGAATAATTAGCATAGAAAATTTGTCCGGGACCCGACCCGAACATGTTGACTTTTTTGTTGACTTTGACCCGACCAAGTTTGACTTTTTGTCAAACTTAACCAATTAATTATGCAATCTTTCTAACATGATTCTATACTTGTATCTTGCATGAAACTTGACAATTTGCTTCACATGCTACATAATCGAGTCGTGTCGAGCCATAGGACTAATTGAACATCTTTGACCCTTCGTGACTATCGTTATTGATACAACCTATTTGTTTAGGTCGAGACTAGCATTGTTCTTTGCACGTTTACTTGTTGAAGTACTATTACACTCTTGCAATCAAAGGTGAGATCATAGTCCCACTTTTACTCTTTTTGAACTTACTTTTGGGATGAGAATACATAAACGTTCTTTTAAACTAAGTGAACACAAGTACAGGAAAACAAACATTCTACATACGAGTTTGAACACAAATCCTCAATTCGATTATCATTAGTTACACTTGACGGGTGTAAGCGAGAACTTATATTATATGGCCATATGGGTTTGACAAACCCTCACTTCGGACGGTTCGCTACCGTCTACGGGTGAAATATATTTTCGAGAAACAGTGTATGTTCTAACACTATTATGATGGGGTTCAATGGAAGGAAACGTTAAGCCTTGATAATTGGGTGCTCGTGAATATTAACTTTTAGAATGAATTGCTACTTTATCAATGTTGCAAATCTTGTGGTTCGACTTACCTTTATTAACTTACTTATTTAAACCTATGATTTCACCAACGTTTTCGTTGACAGATTCTCTATGTTTTTCTCAGGTCCTTGAACTTAGCTGATACATGCTTCCGCTCATTCTTTTTGATACTTGCATTGGATGTCGAGTATACTTGCATACGTGGAGCGTCTTTTTGGCTACTTTAAACTATTTCGCACGTGTTTCATATGAACTATAACTTTTGATATGTACTTGTCTTGGGAATTTCTTTTGTAAACGTTGAAACATCCTTTTATGAAATGAATGCTACATATTTTCGGTCAAACTTTGTTATAAATGCTTATGACCATGTAATGGGACCATGCGTAGACGACGCCGTCACTTGACGATTTGTCGGGGTCGCTACAAGTGGTATCAGAGCCAGGTTGTAGGGATTTAGAGTTCATTGGTGTCGACCCCGAGTCATAGGGTACATTGGTGAGTCTAAACTACAACCGGCATATACACTTGACATAGGAATTACTTGGCAAATTGTGCATTTATACTCTAACTCTTCTACTCATATCTACTCTTATTCTATCTAAATCTTGCGTTGTATAATTTAATTGACACGCCACCTTGACTATATGATGTAATGTCGAATGCACATATGAATTAGGGTAATATAATTCCCGGAAATTATATTACAGTGACTCATATGAACATACCGACATTATGACATAAAGAATTTAAGGCGATTCAAGGATAATTTTCTCTTTATCTTTATTCCATATCACGGTTAGTATTATTTAGAATACTAACCAACGGTATTCTTTTGTTTTGAAGGAACAATGCCTCCTCGCCGTGTACGACGCAATGAAACTCCCGAACGAGCTTTGCAACGCATGATAGCCACCGCCGTGGATGCGGCCATGGCCGGTCACTCGTCCAACAACAACAATAATAATAACAACAACAACAACAACAACTAAGGAGCCGGTAACTCTAGCGAAGGGTGCTCCTACAAAGCTTTCATGGGGTGCAAACCTCACACTTATGATGGAACCGGGGGACCGGTTGTGCTTACTCGTTGGTTTGAACAAACGGAGGCCGTCTTTAGCATAAGCGGTTGTCGGGATCAAGACAAGGTCAAATACTCCACCCACACTTTCTCCGGGGTTGCTCTAACATGGTGGAACACCTATGTTCAATCGGTGGGTACCGATGAAGCTCATGCCCTCTCTTGGGCCGATCTAAGGGAAAAGATGATTGTTGAATATTTTCCGCGCGAAGAAACCCGGAAGCTTGAGGAAGAACTAAGAGCTTTGAAAGCGGTCGGAAACTATCTTAAACCTTATAATCAATGCTTCGCCGAACTATCCTTGATGTGTCCTAATCTTGTTAACCCCGTATCTCAAAGGATTGAGCTCTACGTGCTCGGTCTTCCAAAAAGCATCAAACAAGGGGTGATGTCATCCAAACCCACTACTCATCAAGCCGCTATGAACATGGCTCGCCAACTAATTGAAACGGTTGACGAAATCGTAGTGCCGGCTCCTAAGGCCGAGGACAAGTCGGGTGGAAACAAAAGGAAATGGGAAGCCACTCCATCAACCAACTACAACAACAACACCTTCACTAAAAAGCCTTTCAACAACGACGGCAAGAAAGGTTATGTCGGGAACCTACCTTTTTGCAACAAATGCCACAAGCATCATCACGACGAATGTAACAAGCTAATTTGTCACCGTTGCCAAGGAGTTGGTCATAGGGCCAACAATTGTACAAACGCCGCCCCCGTCGCTCGAAAGGGGCCCAATCCTCCAAGGACGGTCACTTGTTATGAATGTGGCCAAACGGGCCATTATAAGAACGAATGCCCGAAAAAGAAAGCCAACCCCAAAAACCGAGGCCGAGCCTTTAACATCAACACCAAGGAAGCCCGAGATGACAATGAACTAGTCACGGGTACGTTTCTTCTCAACAACACTTATGTTACTTGCTTATTTGATTCGGGTGCCGATAAATGTTTTGTGTCTAAGACTTTGGCTCCTACTCTTTCCGCTCCACCACACCCTTTAGATACTACTTACTCCATCGAGGTGGCCGATGGAAAACTCTTAAGTGCCGACACATATTACCGGGGGTGTACTTTAAATATTTTGGGTAATGAATTTGAAATTGACTTGATACCCATGGAACTAGGGAGTTTTGATGTAATAATCGGTATGAATTGGATGGTCAAAAATAAATCTCACATTCTTTGCGATCTTCACGCAATCCGAATTCCTATCGAGAATGGTGAACCATTGATTGTCTATGGCGACAAGAATTGCACCGGACTCAATCTCGTTTTGTGCCTTAAAGTTCGAAAGCTACTTCGCAAGGGTTGTTTTGCGATTCTTGCTCACGTTAAGAAAGTCGAGGCCGACGAAAAGCGCATCGATGATGTGCCAATTGTTAGTGACTTTTCCGATGTATTTCCCGACGAATTACCGGGTCTTCCACCTCATCGACCGGTTGAATTTCAAATCGATCTTATACCGGGAGCCGCACCCGTAGCGCGTGCACCATATAGACTCGCTCCATCCGAAATGCACGAATTGCAAAGTCAAATCCAAGAGTTACTTGACCGTGGTTTCATTCAACCTAGCCATTCACCATGGAACGCTCCGATTTTGTTCGTCAAGAAGAAAGACGGATCCCTACGAATGTGCATCGATTATCGTGAATTGAACAAATTAACGATTAAAAACCGATATCCTCTTCCGCGCATTGATGACCTCTTTGATCAACTACAAGGTTCTCGTGTATATTCAAAAATCGATCTCCGTTCGGGTTATCATCAACTAAGGGTTAAGGGGGAAGATGTCTCCAAAACCGCCTTCCGGACTCGTTATGGTAGTTATGAATTCCTTGTCATGCCTTTCGGTCTCACTAACGCACCGGCGGTGTTTATGGATCTCATGAACCGCGTGTGCAAACCTTACCTCGACAAATTCGTTATCGTGTTCATCGACGATATTTTGGTCTATTCTAAAAGCGAAGAGGAACACAAAGAACATCTCCGACTCGTGCTTGAACTCTTGAGAAAAGAACAACTCTATGCCAAGTTCTCCAAGTGTGAATTTTGGTTGAAGGAAGTTCAATTCCTCGGTCACGTTGTAAGTGATCAAGGCATTAATGTCGATCCCGCAAAAATCGAAGCCATTAGTAAATGGGAAACTCCTACTACTCCTACTCAAATTCGTCAATTCTTAGGTCTCGCCGGATACTATCGTAAATTCATCAAGGATTTCTCCTTAATCACTCGCCCTCTAACCGCGTTAACTCACAAGGAACGAAAGTTCATTTGGTCATCCGAACAAGAAACCGCTTTCCAAATCTTGAAAACTAAGCTAACCACCGCTCCTATCTTGTCGCTTCCCGAAGGCAATGATGATTTTGTCGTATATTGCGATGCCTCGAAAAACGGTTATGGGTGCGTATTAATGCAACGAAAGAAAGTCATTGCTTATGCATCTCGACAAATCAAGGTTCACGAACGAAACTACACGACACATGATCTTGAACTCGGAGCCGTCATCTTTGCACTTAAGTTATGGAGACATTATCTTCTTGGTACCAAGAGTACTATCTTTACCGATCACAAAAGTCTCCAACATATCTTCGATCAATAGCAACTAAACATGAGACAACGACGGTGGATTGAAACCTTGAACGATTACAATTGTGAACTTTGTTACCACCCCGGAAAGGCAAATGTAGTGGCCGATGCCTTAAGTCGAAAGGAAAGAATGGTACCTCTTCGCGTCCGAACATTAAACATCACCATCCACTCCAACCTTAATAGCCAAATTCGTGTAGCTCAAGAGGAGGCTCTTAAGGACAACCACATCGGACGTGAACTTTTAAACATCCTCGTCTCTCGATTCGAAGTTAAGGAGAACGGACTTCGATATTACGCCGGAAGGATTTGGGTGCCTAGATATGGCGATTTACGAAACCTCATCTTAGACGAAGCCCACAAATCACGATACTCGATTCATCCCGGCGCCAATAAGATGTACCATGACCTTAAAGAACAATATTGGTGGCCGAACATCAAAAAGGAAGTTGCTAGATACGTTGCCAAATGTTTGACTTGCGCAAAAGTCAAAGCCGAACACCAAAGACCATCCGGGTTACTTCAACAACCTGAGATCCCGCAATGGAAGTGGGAAAGGATCACGATGGATTTTATCACCAAACTACCAAAAACGTCGGGCGGTTATGATACTATTTGGGTCATTGTCGATCGCCTCACCAAATCCGCGCACTTTCTCGCCATGAAAGAGACCGACAAAATGGAGAAACTTGCACGACTTTACATTAAGGAGATTGTAGCTCGACACGGTGTACCTTTATCGATTATCTCCGACCGAGATGGTCGTTTCGTTTCTAGATTTTGGCGTACTTTACAAGAAGCGTTGGGAACGCGTTTGGACATGAGCACCGCATATCATCCTCAAACCGATGGGCAAAGTGAACGTACGATACAAACCTTGGAAGATATGCTACGAGCTTGTGTTGTTGATTTTGGAAAAGCTTGGGACAAGCACTTACCTCTCGCCGAGTTCTCTTATAACAATAGTTATCACGCGAGTATTAAGGCCGCAACTTTTGAAGCATTATATGGCCGAAAATGTCGCTCTCCTCTTTGTTGGGTCGAAGTGGGTGACGTGCAAATTTCCGGGCCCGAACTCATTCATGAAACCACCGAGAAGATCCTTCAAATCCGAGATAGGCTTCGGACAGCCCGGAGTCGTCAAAAATGTTATACCGACAAAAGACGCAAAGACCTCGAATTTCAAGTCGGTGACCGCGTCATGTTAAAAGTCGCACCTTGGAAAGGTGTCATCCGTTTTGGGAAACGTGGGAAACTAAATCCGTGATATGTTGGTCCTTTCGAAATCTTAGAGCGTGTTGGAACCGTTGCGTATCGTTTGGATCTTCCGCCTCAACTAAGCTCCGTCCATCCTACTTTTCATGTATCTAACTTGAAGAAATGTCTTGCCGAGCCCGATATCGTCGTCCCTCTCGAGGAACTTACTATTAAAGACAAACTCCATTTTGTGGAGGAACCGGTTGAAATTGTGGACTACGTCGAGAAGGAATTAAAACAAAGTCGGATCCCGATTGTTAAGGTCCGTTGGAACGCCAAAAGGGGACCCGAGTTTACTTGGGAAAGAGAAGATTAAATGCGAAAGAAACACCCTCATCTATTTCCGGTTTCGGAATCGTCGGATTTCGAGGAGGAAACAACGATTACTACACCTGCTTAAATTTCGGGACGAAATTTCTTTTAAGGAGTAGGTAATGTAACATCCCGCCTTTTTCCGTTTACTTTTCCGTTAAACTATTTAAAACTCCGTTATATGTTTATAACATCTCCCGTTAATACGCGTTTTAAATTATCATGTTTAGGTAATTTAACGCACCCGCAACCGAACTCGAGGGACTAGTTTCGCCAAAACACTAAAGTGGTGACTAGCCTTTTGACTAAGTCAACCACCTCCCCACCATTTTCCATTTCATTTTCTCTTTTTTTCCTAATTACTTCCACTCTTTCTCTAAATTCATCAAAAAGCAAATCTTCATCCATATTCAATCGATCAAGCTTCGGGCCAAACAAATTACATATTTGAACTCCTCGTGATCTCCTCTTCGATTCCATACAGATTTCATCAAATTTGGGTAACTTTCTAAAATCACTAATTTTATGTGTTCTTGAGATTTTTGAGTTAAAAGGTTATTAATTAGTGTCTATGGCTCAAGTCTAGTATGATTATGTGTTTTGTATGCTTGTTCTTGCTATTTTGGTGTAACTAGTTCATATTGAAAGAATGCTTGCTTAGTCTTGAGTTTTAGGTGTTCATATGTTGTTTAATGATGAAAGTTCATGATTTAATTGTGTTCCTAACATCACTAGCTTCAAATTGGTATGTAGGTTGACATAGATTAGTTTCATATGCAAGATTGTTGAATTTGTGATTTTGAGTTAGGGTTTGATAGAAGTAAATTGAATTTTGATGCTTTAAATGCTTGATAATGTTAATTGTAAGTGTTAGGTTGTGTTGTATGCTTAATTACCTTCGAAACGGCGTATCGTTCATGTAATTTGGTTGCCAAATCATTAAATTGCATTTATGACTTGTATGCATTGAATGGGGAACATTAATTGCGGTTTTTGGTTGTTGCAAGTAGAAGTTTGATTGATGAGATGTGTTTAGTTGCATTCCTCGTCAAAATACCTTTCCAACGATGTATGATAGGCGTTATAAGTGTTTGCAGGTCAAGTGTTGTGTTAGAAAAGGTTTTGGTTCGTGCACACTTGGAAAAACTGACCAGAATTCTCTGCCCAGGTAGTGGCGCGGCGCGCCACATCCCCGCGCGGCGCGCAGAATCACCTGGCCAGATTCTGACCTCTTGGACCCATTTCACGTGAAATGTTTGACTAGCTACCGACCTCCGATTCACATGAAACTTGTTTTAATATACTTGTATATGAATAATTAGCATAGAAAATTTGTCCGGGACCCGACCCGAACATGTTGACTTTTTTGTTGACTTTGACCCGACCAAGTTTGACTTTTTGTCGAACTTAACCAATTAATTATGCAATCTTTCTAACATGATTCTATACTTGTATCTTGCATGAAACTTGACAATTTGCTTCACATGCTACATAATCGAGTCGTGTCGAGCCATAGGACTAATTGAACATCTTTGACCCTTCGTGACTATCGTTATTGATACAACCTATTTGTTTAGGTCGAGACTAGCATTGTTCTTTGCACGTTTACTTGTTGAAGTACTATTACACTCTTGCAATCAAAGGTGAGATCATAGTCCCACTTTTACTCTTTTTGAACTTACTTTTGGGATGAGAATACATAAACGTTCTTTTAAACTAAGTGAACACAAGTACAGGAAAACAAACATTCTACATACGAGATTGAACACAAATCCTCAATTCGATTATCATTAGTTACACTTGACGGGTGTAAGCGAGAACTTATATTATATGGCCATATGGGTTTGACAAACCCTCACTTCGGACGGTTCGCTACCGTCTACGGGTGAAATATATTTTCGAGAAACAGTGTATGTTCTAACACTATTATGATGGGGTTCAATGGAAGGAAACGTTAAGCCTTGATAATTGGGTGCTCGTGAATATTAACTTTTAGAATGAATTACTACTTTATCAATGTTGCAAATCTTGTGGTTCGACTTACCTTTATTAACTTACTTATTTAAACCTATGATTTCACCAACGTTTTCGTTGACAGATTCTCTATGTTTTTCTCAGGTCCTTGAACTTAGGTGATACATGCTTCCGCTCATTCTTTTTGATACTTGCATTGGATGTCGAGTATACTTGCATACGTGGAGCGTCTTTTTGGCTACTTTAAACTATGTCGCACGTGTTTCATATGAACTATAACTTTTGATATGTACTTGTCTTGGGAATTTCTTTTGTAAACGTTGAAACATCCTTTTATGAAATGAATGCGACATATTTTCGGTCAAACTTTGTTATAAATGCTTATGACCATGTAATGGGACCATACGTAGACGACGCCGTCACTTGACGATTTGTCGGGGTCGCTACACAATCCGTATTTTTCAAGAAAACAGAAGTAGAGGGACGATTTAGGGGTGGTGTGGTTAGCAAGAGGTTGCGAGTTCGAGTCCCGTCTGTGGTAACATTTTTGGAAAAGCTTTTAAGGTAGTATTTTATATCTATAGTTATTATTATTATTATTATTATTATTATTATTATTATTATTATTATTATTATTATTATTATTATTATTATTATTATTATTATTATTATTATTATTATTATTATTATCATTACTATTATTTTGACAATAATGTTATTATTTTTATACTATTATTATTATTATTATTATTAATACTAGTATCAATATTATTATCGTAATAATTATTATTTATTATTATTATTATTGTAAAATAAAATAACTTTTTATTTATTATTATTATCAATATTATTTTATCAAATAACTATTAGTTATATAAAACTATATTTACTATATATAACATAACTATATTAATACCTTTATAATAAATATTAATAAATGTAACTAATAAGGTTATTAATGAAACACATAATTAAAATAACAATTAAATCACTAACAATATATATACTTGATATAGGTTCGTAAATCCGAGACCAACCCTACATTTATTCAATGACGTCACATGTATTTTTACTACAAAATACAGTATGGTGAGTTTCATTTGCTCCCTTTTTAATTGCTTTTGCAATATATATTTTTGGGCTGAGAATACATGCGCTGCTTTTATAAATGTTTACGAGATAGACACAAGTACTTAAAATATATTATACGTTAAGTTGTACCACCCTGCATATCTTCCCTAATAGCTTGGTAACTACTATTTACACGTGGTATTGTAAACGCGAATCCTGTTGATAGATCTATCGGGCCTGACAACCCCAACCGGACTGGACGACCAGTTTTCAAAGGTTGCACAGTACTTCATTTCGATGACTACTCTTGGTACAGTGTAGTGAGATTTCATAATAAAGGGAATATGCGACGCTGATTAAATGTTAAGTATGGTTACCAAGTGCTCAACCACTTAGAATATTTTTATTAAAATGTTTGTGTATATGAAATCTTGTGGTCTATTAAGATATTGAAATGATTGTTATGATAAACCTATGAACTCACCAACCTTTTGGTTGACACTTTTAAGCATGTTTATTCTCAGGTATGAAAGAAACCTTCCGCTGTGCATTTGCTCATCTTAGAGATATTACTTGGAGTCGTTCATGGTATATTTAAGTCAACGCTTCGCAGAGGGACCAAATGTTGATGACTTCATCCAGGAGGATTAGGACGGGTTGTTACAGGTGGTATCAGAGCGGTGGTCTTAGCGAACTAGGTCTTGCATTAGTGTGTCTAACTAGTAGTTGTTTAGATGCATTAGTGAGTCTGGACTTCGACCGTGTCTGCATGTCAAAAGTTTTGCTTATCATTTAGTGTCGAAAATTATTTGCTTATCATCCTTAAAGTCTAGACATTCCTACTACCTCTATTGCATAGACCGTATATAGATAAATTCATATCTTAGCGTATATGTTATTGTTACCTTTGCCTGACAGCTTCCGTAGATTTCTCCGTAACATATGAGATTTTAGTATTATATATACATATGTAAATTATGTATTGCAGGGTACTAATCTACATCCTATAATCTATTTCTTATCGAAAAATCCTTCATCTGATCGTACGAGATGAATCCCTCAACCAGTTCGAATTCCTCGGATTCCGACAGCTATTCCGATATGGAGTTTCACCTAAGCTCCGAAAGCAGTGTCACCAGAATGAATTAACCAATACATCTGATGGGTTCGTAGCCTACTTAATCATTGGAGACAAAAAGAAGGTAATCCTTTCCATCAACCAAATTCACCTCTTGGCGAAGAACCTGAAGCACTTACCGGTGAACCAGTCCGAAATATCATTTTCACCCTTATTTCCAGGATATCTCGTCATGATTACCTACTATCTCAAATCTTAGACCTTATTCATTCGCTCATTCCGACCGACAATCATTCCAGAATAATATAAGAAGTCAACGAACTTCGCGCTCGAATAATCAATTTGGAGGATATGGTGCAAAATTTACCAGCTTTAACAACATCACCGGAACCAACAGTACCATCGGTAACAATACCAGTACCACCAACAACAACATCTGTAGCACAAGCCTCAACACTACACGCCTCAAACTCATAGTCTGTACCTCCAGCATAATCATCATATTACATGATGACCTACATCGATTATCTTCGTTCTACATGACGTTCTACATCATTTATCTTCGTTTGACATGGCGATTATGTAATCTCTAATGTTTTAGAGATTATATATTCTTTTTCCAACAGTAAACCAAATGAGTTTAACATCACATTAACTCATTAAATCCATGATTACATCTGAAGAAAAATATATATGTATATATATTTTTTCATAAAGATTGTAATTAAAAATTCTTTTGTACAAAGTGTTAATGGTGAAAATATTTTAACGGGTAGGTAATACCCGACGAATATTTAGATTTCACATTAATGAGGTACACTGTACATTCTTCCAATCTGATTCAACAGTCATTTACTACCCTATTTACAATCACCGATATACGAATCCGTTCACCACAGAATAACCATTTTTTTTATTCAATTACATATTTGGATTTTGACTTATCAGGATCCAACAAGTGGCATAATGAAGAAAACATTTGACAAAAATAAAATTTGTTAGAAATAGACAAATTAACTATGAGAAGAATTTTGTTAAGAATCCACGCTAACTGGTCCTAGCTAACTGTTCCTAGCTAACTGATTACATTTTATTTATCGCAATTTATTTATCGCAATTTAAATTCTCGCAATTTTATTTATCGTTATTTAATTTCTGTTACTTATTTTACGTACTTTAAATATTGGGACACGTATACAAAATTTTGACATATCATATCGACGCATGTATATATATTATTTGGAATAACCATAGACACTCTATATGCTGTAATGCTCGAAGTTCGCTATACAGGGTTGAGGTTGATTCTACAATAATATATATACTTTGAGTTGTGATCGAGTCTGAGACATGTACACGAATTCTGTAATTGTATATATGTATAATAATATTCTTGGTACGTCCTAACACAATAAGTATACAATACGTTTTGATAAATCCTAAGACAATACGTACACAATACGTCTTAGTTAATTCTAAGACAATACGTATACAATACGTCTCTGGGTTGATGCAAAGACAATACGTATACAATACGTCGTGGGGTAATTCTAAGATTATATATATAAACCGATTATTGGACTATCAACATTGGACAATTAAAAATGAATTAAAATATTAATTACAACATATGAAACTAAACCATTCTTCAAGTTTGCCACTTGATTTCATCTTAAACCGCATTTGTATCTTGACAATTCCAATATGAGTTCAAACCTTTCATGATTCTTGAAGACACCTCAATCGAGAGGATGAACCAACCGTACTTTATCTACGAAAGAAAAGATTGATGCATATAGTTATGCACCTGAAAAACACTCGGAAACTAAGTAATCGTTTAACACGTAGCTGTGCTAATTCTTTCAGTGTTATTATTACCCAAAATAATTTGGTAATCCCTTTCAAAGTGGCAAATTTTGTCACATCTCCAACAAGTCAACTTCAACCTTTCGTCCGAAATTATATACCTCTTCGTACTATCTGTATTACATTATATCGGAAATTTCTACAAAACCTAAGTATTAATTATGAATGATTCTGGAGTAGTGTTGGGAATTGAAGCATGAGTTAGTATAATATAATGCGCTTGGCCAACGTGATTATATTACAGTAAGTCATGCTGAAAATTCTAATGAAACGTGATGATGATTCACAAATCGTAATGTCCTCATGTGCCATGTTACATGACTCGTTCAATCTGTTCAACCTCCAAACATATCAATAAAATATATTATTGATAGTTCCATCCTTAGTGATTCTGGTAATTTAACCAATCAAATCGTGGGAATACGCTCTTTCGTGCTTAGAACTTTATAATCATTCGAAACTCTATATCTACGAATTCTGGACCATTATTCGCTTGATTTGAAGATGAAAAGATAAAGCAAGAGCATGGAGCTCCGAAATATGAAGGAAAATATAAAGCCCGATAACAACACCGGAATTACAAACCGTGTACATCAATACGGATAACAACATAAAGACACGGGAGGATGAAAAACACTATAATCCCAAGGGCGAAGTAGAAGTAAACAGATTCCTCCGGTGGAAGTTGGAAAAGGAGAATGATTGTTGAGATAGTCAGAATAAGGACAATGATCAGAACCGGATTTAGCATTTTCACAATCTTTTGAATTTGGGAATTGAGTATAGGAGTGGTAAAAGTAATGGAACGGAAGAAATTAATTTATAGTGAAATATCTGATAAAGAAATCAAGGCAGATTTCCGCAATTAATTAGAGAGATCCTAATTTCCTAAATTACCGAAGAATCAAATCTTATATAGATTTCAAAGATTTTCTTTAAATTCCTTGAATTCCGGAAAACAACTGTGACTACGTCAAAAGTCAAGACTACTATTTATTACCTCATTTCCATCTTTTGTGACAGCTTCACTCGTACGCTTCACATAATCGAATCGTTTTATCTATATCAATCAATGATGATAAAACTCTAGTTATCACCTCATATTCGTTATGAAAACATTTTCATTGTTAGCCATGACGACCTCAATCAAATTTCGGGACGAAATTTCTTTAACGGGTAGGTACTGTGACGACCCGAGAATTTCCGACTAAATTTAAACTTAATCTTTATATGATTTCGATACGATAAGCAAAGTATGTAATGTTGAGTCTAGAAAATTTTGAAACAATGTTCATATATTCATTTGACCTTCGACTGTTCTCGACGATTCATGAAAAATTAATTGTAAATAGGCATGTGTGTATGTATATATAAATAATAATTTGAAATATAAATTTAAGTATTATATGTTGTAGTTATTAAAAACTAATAAAATAAAAATAGGATATTATAATTATATTAATTTAAAATATATCTCTATATATATAATTAAAATATATTAAAAATAAATATTAAATAATTGTAATACTCATTTGATGTTTCGATTGATATTAAACAAGTTAAATTCAAACTATTGTAATTCTAAAATAAACGGTGATACGAAAATGAGTTCTATAAATTTTAGGCTTACTAAAATTATATTTAGGACTTAGTTAATAAAATTTCAACACTTTTTATATTTCACCCATAAATGAGAGGGACAGTTGATGTAATTTTTAAGGGTCGAATTTTATACAATAATAACCAAAATAAATAAATATAGTTAACCTAAAAATTTGGGATTTTTCTATGGACTTTTATCCACTACTAGTTTAACAACGGGCCACGATTTAATATCCGCATTTAAAAACTGTCGGCAGGTATATTCTCACTTCACACGTTTTTGGTTTAAATTGATATTATAATATTATAATTCTTAATATTATATTTATGATTGTTAAATGCCTCCTACTATATTCATTTTCATATACAAACAAATGTAGTGCAGACAATTAAATCGATGGCTTAACTATTGGCGTACTGTGTTAAATTTGTGGTTGTTCCTTGATTTAAGTTATTCATATAGCTAAATACATACAGATATAATGAGATAGAGAAATCCACCCCACTTACATCCTAATTCTTTCTTTCTTTTTACAACACAAAGAAAACTCATTTCACTATCTTCCAACCTTGTTATTTTTTTTTATGAACCACAAAACCATAACAAGCCTCAACCGCAGGTACCACCTCTATGATCGTCCCCATTAACACTTATTCGGTTTGAACCAAGTCAATAAACCACCATTACTTTTGAAGCTTTCGTTGCTCGGTTAACATCACCACCTTGACACCACTCTCCATCGTCATCACTCTACACCATCCGACCACCTCCAACATCACAACCGACACCATCAATCACCTTGAACAATCTTCATCACTCCATGAAATCACTACCAAACAACATCACAAATCACCCACCACTTGTTCTTATTCTTCACCCATGAACTATCGACACCACCATCGTTGTCACACTAATCGAACAACCCCCCTTAATCAAACTATTACTTCAACCATGGTGAAGTTATTACCGCAGTTTCTACTCAACATACAACAACTGTTACAAACTGGTCTTTTGTTCGGTCGAGGCACACCACCATAGCCACTCTTCTACTACCACTTTCATCACAAACACCACGCGAATCATAATCGTTTTTCTTGCTGCTAACACCACAAACCGCCACCTTCTAGCCGCCTCCTTGGATCACCACATCACCGACTACCACCACCCTAACCACCAACATCAACGACAAACAAACCCATTCAACTTGCTACTGCTACAAACCCATTTATATTTTTTGTTTCTATTCGCTGCTACTGTGCTGCGTCTCATTTCTGTTTCCAGACAGGTAATGAACTGATGATGATGGTGCACGTTGATAAAGATGATGATGATTCGAAAAAGTTGATGACCACGTTACCGTTTGATGATGAATTGGATTCTTTTTTTTAGTGTGTTCCTTTTCTTTATGGCCGACATTCTCCAAGCTATATCCCCACCTCAACCACTATGTAATTTTAATTACCTTTGTTTTAAAAACTAGTCCTCACCTGCACTATTGTTGTTTTACGAAAATGGAATACACCAACTATTGGACCATAATTAGATATAGACATGTGTAAGTTGTTGGGCCAATTGTTATGGAAAAAAAGGGGATTAACGATGATACAATACATTGGCAAAGAACGAGATGATTCGATGATGAAATATTAAAATGAAAATGATACATGATATGATAAAAATAATAATATTCGATTACTAAGATAATGATAGAATATAATTATGATGATGAAGTTGAGGGTATGATGATAATGATGATACGCGAATGAGTATGAAGTAATGAATAAAATGGATACGTAAATAAAGGATAAAAGAATTTACAATCCGTATTTTTCAAGAAAACAGAAGTAGAGGGACGGTTTAGGGGTGGTGTTGGTTAGCAAGAGGTTGCGAGTTCGAGTCCCGTCTGTGGCAACATTTTTGGAAAAGCTTTTAAGGTAGTATTTTATATCTATTATTATTATTATTATTATTATTATTATTATTATTATTATTATTATTATTATTATTATTATTATTATTATTATTATTATTATTATTATTATTATTATTATTATTATTATTATTATTATTATTATTATTATTATTATTATTATTATTATTATTATTATTATTATTATTATCATTACTATTATTTTGACAATAATGTTATTATTTTTATACTATTATTATTATTATTATTAATACTAGTATCAATATTATTATCGTTATAATTATTATTATTATTATTGTAAAATAAAATAACTTTTTATTTATTATTATTATCAATATTATTTTATCAAATAACTATTAGTTATATAAAACTATATTTACTATATATAACATAACTATATTAATACCTTTATAATAAATATTACTACCTTCGTCCCACCACAAGTGTCCACCTTTCTATTTTGGGATGTCCCATTTCAAGTGTCCACTTTGTGTATCAACCAATGAGAAGAGGTTATTCTGGAGAGAGAAGATTTCTGATTGGTGGAGAATGAAGTTAGTGGGATTTTTTAAAACTGTATGCAAAAAGTAAGTGGACACTTGTAATGGGACAGAAGGAGTAATAAATGTAACTAATAAGGTTATTAATGAAACACATAATTAAAATAACAATTAAATCACTAAGAATATATAAATTTGTTTGATTATAAATATATGTGTTAATATATATATTTGATATAGGTTCGTAAATCCGAGACCAACTCTACATTTATTCAATGACGTCATATGTATTTTTACTACAAAATACAGTATGGTGAGTTTCATTTGCTCCCTTTTTAATTGCTTTTGCAATATATATTTTTGAGCTGAGAATACATGCGCTGCTTTTATAAATGTTTACGAGATAGACACAAGTACTTAAAATATATTCTACGTTGAGTTTTACCACCCTGCATATCTTCCCTAATAGCTTGGTAACTACTATTTACATGTGGTATTGTAAACGCGAATCCTGTTGATAGATCTATCAGGCCTGACAACCCCAACCGGACTGAACGACCAGTATTCAATGGTTGCACAGTACTTCGTTTCGATGACTACTCTTGGTACAGTGTAGTGAGATTTCATAATAAAGGGAATATGCGACGTTGATTAAATGTTAAGTATGGTTACCAAGTGCTCAACCACTTAGAATATTTTTATTAAAACGTTTGTGTATATGAAATCTTGTGGTCTATTAAGATATTGAAATGATTGTTATGATAAATCTATGAACTCACCAACCTTTTGGCTGACACTTTTAAGCATGTTTATTCTCAGGTATAAAAGAAACCTTCCACTGTGCATTTGCTCATCTTAGAGATATTACTTGGAGTCGTTCATGGTATATTTAAGTCAACGCCTCGCAATGGGACCAAATGTTGATGACTTCGTCCAGGAGGATTAGGACGGGTTGTTACAAATAGTAATACTAATAATAATAGTAATTATAATACTAGAAATAATAATAACAATAACAATAACAATAACAATAACAATAACAATAACAATAACAATAACAATAACAATAATAATAATAATAATAATAATAATAATAATAATAATAATAATAATAATAATAATAATAATAATAATAATAATAATAATAATAATAATAATAATAATAATAATAATAATAATAATAATAATAATAATAATAATAATAATAATAATAATAATAATAGTTAACATTAATAAGTAATAATAATAATAAATACATAAAGGCTACCTCAAAGAAATGATTTTCCAAAACAAAAACAGCCCAGCCCGGGCTGGAACCCACGACCTCTCGTTAACCGACCCAACACCCAAACCATCCAAGCAATTTCGTCTTTCTGATTTAATACCCCTTTCCTAAATATATATCCCGACTTATTATCAGTTTTCTGTTCTTCATCTTCTTCCTCAATAAAGTTGACCAGAGATGCATATACACATTCTTACAGATAATATAGGATTTGTAATTATATAGAAAAAAAATTTGTATTTGATTTTCAATTATCAAACAAGCCAAAAAAAATATATAAAGGAAAAAACACAAGCTGTTACCATCGCTGCTATTGTAAAAAAAAAAATATATGATTTCCATTTTGTGATAGTTTTAGACAAAGATTATAACACAAACCTGGTTTGAAATCTTTATTAGAAACTATAGGAATCATTAATTGAAGTTGAAACATAAATACAAATTCGAATTTCTTCAAGAACATAATCGTTGACTTTTTGAAAAATATCTTTGACTCCAAAATTGATAATCAATACGAAGAACTGAAACTTGTAAATTTGCAGGTAGTTTGAGTAAGGGATTTCATACATAACTGAATTTTTATATTTTTGAAAATGATTCAAAATCGAGGTATTGCATAAAAGTTATGGCGAAGAGATGAAGGAGCTGTGTTCTATTAATTTTTTTTTATAAACGACAGGTATAACTGTAAATGGTGCTGATAATTGACATTGATAAATGAGTGTCTCTTCCAATAATATAAAGTAATTTGATCGAATGATAGCAGAGAATGGGGAGACCTGAGGAATCAATTCAAGCAGAAAAATACAGAAATAAAATAAAGGGACAACGACCTGTAACAGCAATTGTATTTATCTGAAATTGCAACAGTATATATATATATATATGAATTTATACTTCTGTATTTATCTACACGTATATATATCTGTATTTGGTAATAGTATAAGTATTTAATAATAATTTGTATATATAAATTCATATATCTGTTATTTTATCCGTATATATATTTATAGATTATCATTAACTTTATTAATAAATATAAATATAAATATAATAATAATACACTTAATAATAGTAATACAAATTTTTAGTAATATAATAGTAATAATAATATTAATATTAAATACATATTCTAATAATAGTAAAGAAAGTAATAATAATAATATTAGTAAAGATGACAAATTAAATGCGTTAAATTTCATATCTATATATTATCTATAGTAATATAACTAATACAGAGATTAATTATTAATATTAATATTAGTATTAATAAAAATAATGAAAGTAATAATAATATTATTATAACAACTATATTTTAACTTGTTATTAATATATTATTAATTATGTAATATTTAATACTTATATAATAACATTTATTTAATATTTATACATTTTATCAATATACATATAGTAATAATCATGTTTATATATCATATGTATATTCAAATTACTATATATAATTATGTTTTACATATCCAGATTTATTACTTAGATAGATGTACTAATTATATACATCAAAACAATTTAAACTCAAAGTATAACATGATACACTTAATACTTTGTTAATCATTGACAATTTATGTTTGAAATCATTTAACAACAAGTTTTAGTTATTTTAATTTATCTTTCATAATATCTAAATCACATATCAGTTCTCTACTATAATTATTTTACAATATATAATTTTTTTTATACGTATAGTTAATTACATGTACTTTTCTATTTACGTTTATAGGTTCGTGAATCGTTGGAATCAGTTAAAGGTCAAATGTTTATATGAACATCGTTTCAAAATTTTCTTGACTCAACATTACAGACTTTGGTTATCGTCTCGAAATCATATAAAGATTAAGTTTAAATTTGGTCGGAAATTTCCGGGTCGTCACAAAATTGCCCAAGAACACGTCTAATTCTTACTACCAACATGACTAATTACACTAACGGAATACGTCCAAATGGGTTTTGACCACGTCTAATTGAAGTCTAATTGAAGTAATGGAACACGTCTAATTGACCTAACAGACCACGTCTAATTGAGATAACGGAACACGTCTAATTAACACGCGTCTAACCTTTGTTAAACACGTCTAAATGAGTTTATTAGAATGGTGCAAGGAACCGCACTAATTGGAAATATCAATTAGTGCTGTGCCATTTAGACGTGTCATTCAACACGTCTAATAAGCCTTTTCCACACGTCTAAATGAGCCGTTCTGTAGTAGTGTTAGTGGGATTTAACTTCCCCTCACACTTATCGGGCGACATATAAAATCGGTGGAAAATGTTCCACGAATTAGTAATGTTAACCAATCATTAACACTTCGGGTTGTACAGATATATTTAATTTGTTGTTTGTTCAAAATTTTGAAATTAACCCGAGTGTCAATTAATAGGTTTCCATTGTGTAAATCTTGCGGCAATAAGTTTGTTTTTATTGCGGGTTCTTGCCAAAATGGGTCTTTAAATACTATTTCACATCCGATATTTTTTTAGGATACACGAAGTTTATCGGAGTTATACATATTTCAAGTGGTGTTTCCGGTATAAGTTCTTTCTTAGTAAATATTTCAAACAGTTCATTCCCGGATTCATCATTAATGTTGACCTTTATAAACTCGTCAAACTTGGCATCTAGATCTTCATCCTTAATACTTATATGTTAAAAATCCCCCGTGTCTACATCCATTAATGCCCGAAAATCTTCCTCAAGAGAAGAATCAATGTCATATAACCTTAAAATTGGAGCATTTTCCACAAACCTAGTGTTTTTTAGTAACCTTTCCACTTTCAAAATTAAGATAAGAATCATCTTCTTCATCATCTGAAAAATCTCATTTGATCGAATGAAACTCATCATTGTCTTCTTTATCTGAAAGATCCCAATCTATCCTCGGTGATCCTTCATCTAAAATTTCATCGCTAAATATACTATCCGGGACTACTAACATTGGTGGTGAAATGGTAGGTTGTGTAGTTATTGGTTGCGGTATTGGCATAGATTCTGTCATACTTAATTTTTCTAGGTATGAATTTAGATGGGGTACTTGAATGTTTTACGTCTGGATTGGTGCAACATTGTAAAGATCCATAAAAGCACGGGAAAAATCCGTCAGCTAACATCTTGTCTTCTATCGACATGTTTCTAATACTTACGCCAAAACCCTCTACTTCTTCTATGACTGGTTAGAACTCCTCATTAACCAACTCTTCCTCATCATTAGTCCAACAATACAGATTGGATAGATATGTTATCGTATGTTGAGTTTGAACATTTTCTTCCTTTTCCTTTACTTGTCTCATGTATTCATTCTATTCTAATATCGATTGTATTTGTTTTTGTGAAAATGGAGCAGCCTTATATTCAGCCTTATTTTCTTTAATAAAGTCTCTAGCCATTTCCATAAATGTTCTCTCTTCTTTTCTCTTTATTGGTTGTTCCATATTTTTAAATAAGATTTGAGATTTATATTTTAGAATGAAGATTTTAATTATACGAGGAATTAAGATTTGAATGAGAAAATAATTTAAATAATTAAATAATAATTAAATAGATTAAATTTAAGTAATAAAATATAAATAAATTAAATAACAACTTTTATCGCTAACAACAAATAAATAAACATAAATCAGATTATTGAATCTTTCAAGTCCAAATGGCCGGCAACGTCCAGGTTCAAGCAGGAGCCTTTAAATCAGAACCCCAGAAACCCTCCCCTAAAGGAAGACCGCCACCACTCTTTCAAGAAATATCAATAACTAACTTATATCCAAATATTCGTATTTACCGCACTCCCCGGCAGCGGCGCTAAAAAGTTGATGTGTCAAAAGTGTGGGCAGTAGTGCTTAATTAGCCTTTCAGCTTTTAAATTGTTAAAACCTTTATTTTACTTTCAACATACTAACGAGCAACAAGACCCTGTCAGATCTAGTATTTTAGGTTATCGTCCTAAGAGAGCGTGGAAGAAGATAAGAGTTGTTTATTATATAGCTTAGTTCTTATTAAAGAGCTGAAGATAGATTTTTATGTGTTTTTAGGTTGTTGATTCCTATATCTTAGGAAAGAGATGAGTAAATATATATTTCTAATGAACAAAATAACAACTGCTTAATAAATAAAAGATAAATAAACAAATAAATAATAAAAAGTAGTTACATGAACGAATAACTTGTACGGGAATCATATTTGGCAAGCTTCATAACGTATATTAACACAAATCAAGATAATAATCATAGACCAATTATTATCCCTAAATAGGTTAAGACAAGTGTTGCATATTATTCAATAGGTAGGACTTATAGCATATGCTAGACACGTGATGTGCATGGCTAACATCTCAATTCTTAGTATTCAATTCAATTACATGATACATATCAATCTTATGATGAGGATTAACATGCAAATAGACTATCAATTTATATAAGCTATTAAACATCAAGTAGATCAACTCAAGTTACTAGCTGAAAGTTAATTATTACTTTATTCTCATGAAATCATTAATCAAACACATCCAAATCGAGGATCTTCGACTAAGCCTAACAATATTAAACTCTATTATATAAGTGTAATTCAAATTCAACAGATTTATTACTAACAATGTTGTTTAACTTAATTGCATGCTATCCAATTTAACAAGTTATACAACATGGATTGCATGCAATTAAGTTAATCAACATGGTTAGTAATAAATCTGCTAAATTTGAATTAGACTTATATAATAGAGTATAATATTATTGGGCTTAGTCAAAGATCCTCTGTTTGGATGTGTTTGATTAATGATTGCATGAGAACCAAGTAATAATTAACTTTCAGGTGGTAACTTGAGTTGATCTACTTGATATTTAATAGCTTATATAATTTGTCAGTCTATTTGCATGTTAATCATCATCATAAGATTGATATGTATCATGTAATTGAATTGAATACTAAGAATTGAGATGTTAGCCATGCACATCACGTATCTAGCATATGCTTTAAGTCCTGCATATTGAATGATATGCAACACTTGTCTTAACCTATTTAGGGATAATAGTTGCTCTATGATAATTATCTTGATTTGTGTTAATATAAGTTATGAAGCTTGCCTAATATGATTCCCGTAGAAGTTATTCGTTCATGTAACTACTTTTTATTATTTATTTGTTTATTAATCTTTTATTTATTAAGCAATTGTTATTTTGTTCATTAGAAATATATCTTTACTCATCTCTTTCCTAAGAGATAAGAATCAACAACCTAAAAACACGTAAAAATCTATCTTTAGTTCTTTAATAAGAACTATGCTATATAATTAACAACTCTTATCTGATTCCTCGCTCTATTGGGACGATAACCTAAAATACTACATCTGACCAGGTCTTGTTGCTCGTTAGTGTATTAAAAGTAAAATATAAGGTTTTATAAATTTAAAGATTGAAAGGCAAATTAAGCACTACTGCACACACTTTTGACACATCAGCATACCTTTTGTCTCAGGCATTAACTATTGAGAAACTTTCATTATGCACGGTTGAGCCAGTTTTAGGAGCTGTTGTCACAAAATTACTTAAGCGTATGCCCGTTTTGGGTAACATAGAATGTAGTGACCCGAACTTTTCCATGTTTATATATATTAATTGAGATTGATATTTACATGATTAAATCTTTCCAACATGTTAATCAATCAAACTTGTTAAGACTTGATTAATTGAAATATGTTTCATATAGACAATTGACCAACCAAGTTGACCGGTGATTCACGAACGTTAAAACTTGTAAAAACTATATGATGACATATATATGGATATATATATAGTTAACATGATACTATGCTAAGTAAACATATCATTAAGTATATTAACAATGAACTACATATGTAAAAACAAGACTACTAACTTAATGATTTTTAAACGAGACATATATGTAACGATTATCGTTGTAAAGACATTTAATGTATATATATCATATTAAGAGATATTCATACATGATAATATCATGATAATATAATAATTTAAAATCTCATTTGATATTATAAACATTGGGTTAACAACATTTAACAAGATCGTTAACCTAAAGGTTTCAAAACAACACTTACATGTAACGACTAACGATGACTTAACGACTCAGTTAAAATGTATATACATGTAGTGTTTTAATATGTATTTATACACTTTTGAAAGACTTCAATACACTTATCAAAATACTTCTACTTAACAAAAATGCTTACAATTACATCCTCGTTCAGTTTCATCAACAATTCTACTCGTATGCACCTGTATTCGTACTCGTACAATACACAGCTTTTAGATGTATGTACTATTGGTATATACACTCTAATGATCAGCTCTTAGCAGCCCATGTGAGTCACCTAACACATGTAAGAACCATCATTTGGCAACTAGCATGAAATATCTCATAAAATTACAAAAATATGAGTAATCATTCATGACTTATTTACATGAAAACAAAATTACATATCCTTTATATCTAATCCATACACCAACGACCAAAAACACCTACAAACACTTTCATTCTTCAATTTTCTTCATCTAATTGATCTCTCTCAAGTTCTATCTTCAAGTTCTAAGTGTTCTTCATAAATTCCAAAAGTTCTAGTTTCATAAAATCAAGAATACTTTCAAGTTTGCTAGCTCACTTCCAATCTTGTAAGGTGATCATCCAACCTCAAGAAATCTTTTTTTCTTACAGTAGGTTATCATTCTAATACAAGGTAATAATCATATTCAAATTTTGGTTCAATTTCTATAACTATAACAATCTTATTTCAAGTGATGATCTTACTTGAACTTGTTTTCGTGTCATGATTCTGCTTCAAGAACTTCGAGCCATCCAAGAATCCGTTGAAGCTAGATCCATTTTTCAATTTTCCAGTAGGTTTATCCAAGGAACTTAAGGTAGTAATGATGTTCATAACATCATTCAATTCATACATATAAAGCTATCTTATTCGAAGGTTTAAACTTGTAATCACTAGAACATAGTTTAGTTAATTCTAAACTTGTTCGCAAACAAAAGTTAATCCTTCTAACTTGACTTTTAAAATCAACTAAACACATGTTCTATATCTATATGATATGCTAACTTAATGATTTAAAACCTGGAGACACGAAAAACACCGTAAAACCGGATTTACGCCGTCGTAGTAACACCGCGGGCTGTTTTGGGTTAGTTAATTAAAAACTATGATAAACTTTGATTTAAAAGTTGTTATTCTGTGAAAATGATTTTTATTATGAACATGAAACTATATCCAAAAATTATGGTTAAACTCAAAGTGGAAGTATGTTTTCTAAAATGGTCATCTAGACGTCGTTCTTTCGACTGAAATGACTACCTTTACAAAAACGACTTGTAACTTATTTTTCCGACTATAAACCTATACATTTTCTGTTTAGATTCATAAAATAGAGTTCAATATGAAACCATAGCAATTTGATTCACTCAAAACGGATTTAAAATGAAGAAGTTATGGGTAAAACAAGATTGGATAATTTTTCTCATTTTAGCTACGTGAAAATTTGTAACAAATCTATTCCAACCATAACTTAATCAAATTGTATTGTATATTATGTAATCTTGAGATACCATAGACACGTATACAATGTTTCGACCTATCATGTCAACACATCTATATATATTTCGGAACAACCATAGACACTCTATATGTGAATGTTGGAGTTAGCTATACAGGGTTGAGGTTGATTCCAAAATATATATAGTTTGAGTTGTGATCAATACTGAGATACGTATACACTGGGTCGTGGATTGATTCAAGATAATATTTATCGATTTATTTCTGTACATCTAACTGTGGACAACTAGTTGTAGGTTACTAACGAGGACAGCTGACTTAATAAACTTAAAACATCAAAATATATTAAAAGTGTTGTAAATATATTTTGAACATACTTTGATATATATGTATATATTGTTATAGGTTCGTGAATCAACCAGTGGCCAAGTCTTACTTCCCGACAAAGTAAAAATCTGTGAAAGTGAGTTATAGTCCCACTTTTAAAATCTAATATTTTTGGGATGAGAATACATGCAGGTTTTATAAATGATTTACAAAATAGACACAAGTACGTGAAACTACATTCTATGGTTGAATTATCGAAATCGAATATGCCCCTTTTTATTAAGTCTGGTAATCTAAGAATTAGGGAACAGACACCCTAATTGACGCGAATCCTAAAGATAGATCTATTGGGCTTAACAAACCCCATCCAAAGTACCGGATGCTTTAGTACTTCGAAATTTATATCATATCCGAAGGGTGTCCCGGAATGATGGGGAAATTCTTATATATGCATCTTGTTAATGTCGGTTACCAGGTGTTCACCATATGAATGATTTTTATCTCTATGTATGGGATGTGTATTGAAATATGAAATCTTGTGGTCTATTATTATGATTTGATATATATAGGTTAAACCTATAACTCACCAACATTTTTGTTGACGTTTTAAGCATGTTTATTCTCAGGTGATTATTAAGAGCTTCCGCTGTCGCATACTTAAATAAGGACGAGATTTGGAGTCCATGCTTGTATGATATTGTGTAAAAACTGCATTCAAGAAACTTATTTTGTTGTAACATATTTGTATTGTAAACCATTATGTAATGGTCGTGTGTAAACAGGATATTTTAGATTATCATTATTTGATAATCTACGTAAAGCTTTTTAAAACCTTTATCTATGAAATAAAGGTTATGGTTTGTTTTAAAAATGAATGCAGTCTTTGAAAAACGTCTCATATAGAGGTCAAAACCTCGCAACGAAATCAATTAATATGGAACGTTTTTAATCAATAAGAACGGGACATTTCAGTTGGTATCCGAGCGTTGGTCTTAGAGAACCAGAATTTTGCATTAGTGTGTCTTATCGAGTTTGTTAGGATGCATTAGTGAGTCTGGACTTCGACCGTGTTTACTTGAAAAATGATTGCTTAACAAATTTTGTTGGAAACTATATATTTTTAACATGTGAATATTATGTGATATATTAATCTCTTAACGCGTTTGATATTATGTGATAGATGTCTACCTCTAGAACAAGTCCCATTGACTCACCTAATAATAATGAAGAGTCAAATGTAAATTGGAATGATTCGTGGACTGATTCACAAGTTCCCGAAGAGGAACCGGAAGAAGAGTCGGAACCGGAAGAAGAATCGGAACCGGAAGAAGAATCGGAACCGGATGAAGAAATAGAACCGGTGGGGGAAATAATAAAACGGTTAAGTAAAAGAAAATCCTCAACCAACCGACCAAGGTTAATTATGGTCAATGGTGTTTCCGCCAAGGAAGCAAAATATTGGGAGGATTACCAATTCTCCGATGAATCGGATTCCGACGAGAATTCCGATGATGTTATAGAAATTACCCCAACTGAATTTAAAAAAGCAAAAGAAAATAATAAGGGAAAGGGCATAAAAATAGAGAAATCTAATTCCAACCCCGATGAACTTTATATGTATCGTCAACTCCCGAAGTCCTTAAGTTGTAACAATGACCCGGGAACCTCTAAACCACCAGGTTTTTCTAAACCAATGTGGAAAATTACGGCTCGTATTAGGGGAACATCATATATCCCTAGAAACTTGGCAAAACGAACCAAAACCGAAGAAGAAGAAACAAGCAAGTCAGAATAAGATAGTTGTATTCGTGTGGTGTAATATATGTAATATAGTGTGCTTATGCTTTATGATATATGTAAAAATTGCTTGTATTAATAAGTATTTTTTTTTTATGAATCTAACTCTTTTCTATTTTACAGTATAAAACACAAAATGGATAGACAACCCAATATTTTAAGAGACCTACCCGGAGACATGATTGATGAAATCTTGTCTAGAGTCGGTCAGAATTCTTCGGCACAACTATTTAAGGCGAGATCAGTTTGTAAGACATTCGAAGAACGTTCCAAGAATGCCTTGGTTTATAAAAGGCTTTCGTTCGAAAGATGGGGGATATCACATTGGGAAATCCATAAGTTACGATGTGTTTACTTTGACGCATATATTGCGGGGAACCCAAATGCTATTTTACGCAATGGGTTAAGAAATTATTTTGACTCAATATATCCGAATATTGGAATTCGTGATTTAGAAAAAGCGGCTAACATGCAACATAAAGAAGCATGTTATGCTTACGGATTAGTAATGTTCGCTTCTCACCAAAGTGAGAACAGGAACATCGGGCTACAACTATTAAACAAAACGTTTCCACAAGTGACGGAGTCGGTAATTAGGGTAAGAAATGAGGTTTTTAGATTGTTACGGGACTGTTGAACATTACGTAACCCTCGTCCCTTTGACGATGTTACAACACGCTGTCTTATCAACGGCCATAACGGTTATGTTCCACAAGACCAAGGATGGGAAGTAATCCTAGTAAAACCAGAATGCATGACTTGTTTATGGACGTATGAATTACGTGTCTTTATTGCCTTTGCTGAACGACTTGTGTACTAGCTAGAATTACCTTCACAACCATCTTGTATCAAATTTATTGTGTGCTATATTTCATGCTATATGTAAAATAAGCGGTATTGTAAGTTTGTAAAATATTGTGTAAAAGTTTGAACGCGAAATATTATTATAATCAGTTTTTCATATAGAATTGTAGTAGTTGAATTGTATATTAGCTACTAAGTATGAACTTAACGGGTAGGTACTACCCGAATTTAAACTTATAAAACGCTAATATGAAGAAAAAGCTTTTATAAATGAGTTCATATTATGCTACGAAATACTATTAACTACTCTTAATATTCTGTATGATTAACTTGTTCCATTTGACTATTTTGAAGGAAATGGCACCGACTACTCGACACACCGTGAATATGAATGAAGAGGAATTCCGTACTTTTCTAGCTTCAAACATAGCCGCAGTACAGGCTGCGCTACATACCAACAATAACCTTGGATCTAGCAGTACAGGAAATTGTGTAGGATGCACCTACAAAGAATTCACTGCCTGCAAACCTTTGGAATTTGATGGAACCGAAGGACCGGTCGGATTGAAACGGTGGACCGAGAAGGTCGAATCGGTGTTTGCCATAAGTAAGTGTACTGAAGAGGACAAAGTAAAGTACGCTACGCATACCTTCACAGGTTCTGCGTTAACATGGTGGAATACCTATCTAGAGCAAGTGGGACAAGAGGATGCTTACGCACTACCGTGGTCAGCATTCAAGCACTTGATGAACGAGAAGTACCGTCCCAGAACCGAGGTCAATAAGCTCAAGACAGAACTTAGAGGGTTACGAACCCAAGGATTTGATATTACCACGTACGAAAGACGATTCACAGAATTGTGCCTATTGTGTCCGGGAGCATTCGAAGATGAGGAAGAGAAGATCGACGCGTTTGTGAAAGGATTACCGGAAAGAATCCAAGAAGATATAAGTTCACACGAGCCCGCCTCCATACAACAGGCATGTAGAATGGCTCACAAACTAGTGAACCAGATTGAAGAAAGAATTAAAGAACAGACTGCTGAAGAGGCCAATGTGAAGCAAGTCAAAAGAAAGTGGGAGGAAAACGGTGATAAGAATCACCAATACAACAACAACAGCAATTACAACAATAATCGCAACAATTATCCCAGCAATCGCAACATCAATCGCAACTACAACAAACGGTCCAACAACAACAACAACAACAACAGCAACTACAACAATCATCCCAACAACAATAATAACCGCAACAACAACAACAACAACAATCAGAAGCAGCTATGCCAAAGGTGTGAAAAGTATCACTCGGGGTTCTGCACCAAATTTTGCAACAAGTGTAAAAGAAATGGTCATAGTGCGGCGAAGTGTGAGGTCTACGGACCAGGGGTTAATAGAACGAAAGGAACAAATGGTGTCGGAACGAGTAATGGCGGAGCAAGTAGTGTCGGAGCAAGTTATGCCAATGTAGTTTGTTATAAATATGGAAAACCGGGCCACATCATTAGAAATTGCCCGAACCAGGAGAACACGAATGGACAAGGCCGCGGAAGAGTTTTCAATATTAATGCGGCAGAGGCACAAGAAGACCCGGAGCTTGTTACGGGTACGTTTCTTATTGACAATAAATCTGCTTACGTTTTATTTGATTCGGGTGCGGATAGAAGCTATATGAGTAGAGATTTTTGTGCTAAATTAAGTTGTCCATTGACGCCTTTGGATAGTAAATTTTTACTCGAATTAGCAAATGGTAAATTAATTTCAGCAGATAATATATGTCGGAATCGAGAAATTAAACTGGTTAGCAAAACATTTAAGATTGATTTGATACCAGTAGAGTTAGGGAGTTTTGATGTGATAATCGGTATGGACTGGTTGAAAGAAGTGAAAGCAGAGATCGTTTGTTACAAAAATGCAATTCGCATTATACGAGAAAAAGGAAAACCCTTAATGGTGTACGGAGAAAAGGGCAACACGAAGCTACATCTTATTAGTAATTTGAAGGCACAAAAACTAATAAGAAGAGGTTGCTATGCTGTTCTAGCACACGTCGAGAAAGTACAAACTGAAGAAAAGAGCATCAATGATGTTCCCGTCGCAAAAGAATTTCCCGATGTATTTTCGAAAGAATTACCGGGATTACCCCCACATCGATCCGTTGAATTTCAAATAGATCTTGTACCAGGAGCTGCACCAATAGCTCGTGCTCCTTACAGACTCGCACCCAGCGAGATGAAAGAACTGCAAAGCCAATTACAAGAACTTTTAGAGCATGGTTTCATTCGACCAAGCACATCACCGTGGGGAGCTCCTGTTTTGTTTGTCAAGAAGAAAGATGGTACATTCAGGTTGTGTATCGACTACCGAGAGTTGAACAAACTTACCATCAAGAACCGCTACCCACTACCGAGAATCGACGACTTATTTGATCAACTACAAGGCTCGTCTGTTTATTCAAAGATTGACTTACGTTCCGGGTATCATCAAATGCGGGTGAAAGAAGATGATATTCCAAAGACTGCTTTCAGAACACGTTACAGTCATTACGAGTTTATGGTCATGCCGTTTGGTTTAACTAATGCACCAGCTGTGTTCATGGACCTTATGAACCGAGTGTGTGAACCATACCTTGACAAGTTTGTCATTGTTTTCATTGATGACATACTTATTTACTCAAAGAATGACCAAGAACACGGTGAACATTTGAGAAAGGTGTTAGAAGTATTGAGGAAGGAAGAATTGTACGCTAAGTTTTCAAAGTGTGCATTTTGGTTGGAAGAAGTTCAATTCCTCGGTCACATAGTGAACAAAGAAGGTATTAAGGTGGATCCGGCAAAGATAGAAACTGTTGAAAAGTGGGAAACCCCGAAAACTTCGAAACACATACGCCAGTTTTTAGGACTAGCTGGTTACTACAGAAGGTTCATCCAAGACTTTTCCAGAATAGCAAAACCCTTGACTGTATTAACGCATAAAGGGAAGAAATTTGAATGGAATGATGAACAAGAGAAAGCGTTTCAGTTATTGAAGAAAAAGCTAACTACGGCACCTATATTGTAATTGCCTGAAGGGAATGATGATTTTGTGATTTATTGTGACGCATCAAAGCAAGGTCTCAGTTGTGTATTAATGCAACGAATGAAGGTGATTGCTTATGCGTCTAGACAATTGAAGATTCACGAACAAAATTATACGACGCATGATTTGGAATTAGGCGCGGTTGTTTTTGCATTAAAGACTTGGAGGCACTACTTATATGGGGTCAAAAGTATTATATATACCGACCACAAAAGTCTTCAACACATATTTAATCAGAAACAACTGAATATGAGGCAGCGTAGGTGGATTGAATTGTTGAATGATTATGACTTTGAGATTCGTTACCACCCGGGGAAGGCAAATGTGGTAGCCGATGCCTTAAGCAGGAAGGACAGAGAACCCATTCGAGTAAAATCTATGAATATAATGATTCATAATAACCTTAATACTCAAATAAAGGAGGCGCAACAAGAAGTTTTAAAAGAGGGAAATTTAAAGGATGAAATACCCAAGGGATCGGAGAAGCATCTTAATATTCGGGAAGACGGAACCCAGTATAGGGCTGAAAGGATTTGGGTACCAAAATTTGGAGATATGAGAGAAATGGTACTTAGAGAAGCTCATAAAACCAGATACTCAATACATCCTGGAACGGGGAAGATGTACAAGGATCTCAAGAAACATTTTTGGTGGCCGGGTATGAAAGCCGACGTTGCTAAATATGTAGGAGAATGTTTGACGTGTTCTAAGGTCAAAGATGAGCATCAAAAACCATCAGGTCTACTTCAACAACCCGAAATCCCGGAATGGAAATGGGAAAACATTACTATGGATTTCATCACTAAATTGCCAAGGACTGCAAGTGGTTTTGATACTATTTGGGTAATAGTTGATCGTCTCACCAAATCAGCACACTTCCTGCCAATAAGAGAAGATGACAAGATGGAGAAGTTAGCACGACTGTATTTGAAGGAAGTCGTCTCCAGACATGGAATACCAATCTCTATTATCTCTGATAGGGATGGTAGATTTATTTCAAGATTCTGGCAGACATTACAGCAAGCATTAGGAACTCGTCTAGACATGAGTACTGCCTATCATCCACAAACTGATGGGCAGAGCGAAAGGACGATACAAACGCTTGAAGACATGCTACGAGCATGTGTTATTGATTTCGGAAACAGTTGGGATCGACATCTACCGTTAGCATAATTTTCCTACAACAACAGCTACCATTCAAGCATTGAGATGGCGCCGTTTGAAGCACTTTATGGTAGAAAGTGCAGGTCTCCGATTTGTTGGAGTGAGGTGGGGGATAGACAGATTACGGGTCCGGAGATTATACAAGAAACTACCGAGAAGATCATCCAAATTCAACAACGGTTGAAAACCGCCCAAAGTCGACAAAAGAGCTACGCTGACATTAAAAGAAAAGATATAGAATTTGAAATTGGAGAGATGGTCATGCTTAAAGTTTCACCTTGGAAAGGCGTTGTTCGATTTGGTAAACGAGGGAAATTAAATCCAAGGTATATTGGACCATTCAAGATTATTGATCGTGTCGGACCAGTAGCTTACCGACTTGAGTTACCTCAACAACTCGCGGCTGTACATAACACTTTCCACGTCTCGAATTTGAAGAAATGTTTTGCTAAAGAAGATCTCACTATTCCGTTAGATGAAATCCAAATCAACGAAAAACTCCAATTCATCGAAGAACCCGTCGAAATAATGGATCGTGAGGTTAAAAGACTTAAGCAAAACAAGATACCAATTGTTAAGGTTCGATGGAATGCTCGTAGAGGACCCGAGTTCACCTGGGAGCGTGAAGATCAGATGAAGAAGAAATACCCGCATCTATTTCCAGAAGATTCGTCAACACCTTCAACAGCTTAAAATTTCGGGACGAAATTTATTTAACGGGTAGGTACTGTAGTGACCCGAACTTTTCCATGTTTATATATATTAATTGAGATTGATATTTACATGATTAAATGTTTCCAACATGTTAATCAATCAAACTTGTTAAGACTTGATTAATTGAAATATGTTTCATATAGACAATTGACCACCCAAGTTGACCGGTGATTCACGAACGTTAAAACTTGTAAAAACTATATGATGACATATATATGGATATATATATAGTTAACATGATACTATGCTAAGTAAACATATCATTAAGTATATTAACAATGAACTACATATGTAAAAACAAGACTACTAACTTAATGATTTTTAAACGAGACATATATGTAACGATTATCGTTGTAAAGACATTTAATGTATATATATCATATTAAGAGATATTCATACATGATAATATCATGATAATATAATAATTTTAAATCTCATTTGATATTATAAACATTGGGTTAACAACATTTAACAAGATCGTTAACCTAAAGGATTCAAAACAACACTTACATGTAACGACTAACGATGACTTAACGACTCAGTTAAAATGTATATACATGTAGTGTTTTAATATGTATTTATACACTTTTGAAAGACTTCAATACACTTATCAAAATACTTCTACTTAACAAAAATGCTTACAATTACATCCTCGTTCAGTTTCATCAACAATTCTACTCGTATGCACCTGTATTCGTACTCGTACAATACACAGCTTTTAGATGTATGTACTATTAGTATATACACTCTAATGATTAGCTCTTAGCAGCCCATGTGAGTCACCTAACACATGTGGGAACCATCATTTGGCAACTAGCATGAAATATCTCATAAAATTACAAAAATATGAGTAATCATTCATGACTTATTTACATGAAAACAAAATTACATATCCTTTATATCTAATCCATACACCAACGACCAAAAACACCTACAAACACTTTCATTCTTCAATTTTCTTCATCTAATTGATCTCTATCAAGTTCTATCTTCAAGTTCTAAGTGTTCTTCATAAATTCCAAAAGTTCTAGTTTCATAAAATCAAGAATACTTTCAAGTTTGCTAGCTCACTTCCAATCTTGTAAGGTGATCATCCAACCTCAAGAAATCTTTTTTTATTACAGTAGGTTATCATTCTAATACAAGGTAATAATCATATTCAAACTTTGGTTCAATTTCTATAACTATAACAATCTTATTTCAAGTGATGATCTTACTTGAACTTGTTTTCGTGTCATGATTCTGCTTCAAGAACTTCGAGCCATCCAAGAATCCGTTGAAGCTAGATCCATTTTTCACTTTTCCAGTAGGTTTATCCAAGGAACTTAAGGTAGTAATGATGTTCATAACATCATTCAATTCATACATATAAAGCTATCTTATTCGAAGGTTTAAACTTGTAATCACTAGAACATAGTTTAGTTAATTCTAAACTTGTTCGCAAACAAAAGTTAATCCTTCTAACTTGACTTTTAAAATCAACTAAACACATGTTCTATATCTATATGATATGCTAACTTAATGATTTAAAACCTGGAGACACGAAAAACACCGTAAAACCGGATTTACGCCGTCGTAGTAACACCGCGGGCTGTTTTGGGTTAGTTAATTAAAAACTATGATAAACTTTGATTTAAAAGTTGTTATTCTGAGAAAATGATTTTTATTATGAACATGAAACTATATCCAAAAATTATGGTTAAACTCAAAGTGGAAGTATGTTTTCTAAAATGGTCATCTAGACGTCGTTCTTTCGACTGAAATGACTACCTTTACAAAAACGACTTGTAACTTATTTTTCCGACTATAAACCTATACTTTTTCTATTTAGATTCATAAAATAGAGTTCAATATGAAACCATAGCAATTTTATTCACTCAAAACGGATTTAAAATGAAGAAGTTATGGGTAAAACAAGATTGGATAATTTTTCTCATTTTAGCTACGTGAAAATTTGTAACAAATCTATTCCAACCATAACTTAATCAACTTGTATTGTATATTATGTAATCTGGAGATACCATAGACACGTATACAATGTTTCGACCTATCATGTCGACACATCTATATATATTTCGGAACAACCATAGACACTCTATATGTGAATGTTGGAGTTAGCTATACAGGGTTGAGGTTGATTCCAAAATATATATAGTTTGAGTTGTGATCAATACTGAGATACGTATACACTGGGTCGTGGATTGATTCAAGATAATATTTATCGATTTATTTCTGTACATCTAACTGTGGACAACTAGTTGTAGGTTACTAACGAGGACAACTGACTTAATAAACTTAAAACATCAAAGTATATTAAAAGTGTTGTAAATATATTTTGAACATACTTTGATATATATGTATATATTGTTATAGGTTCGTGAATCAACCAGTGGCCAAGTCTTACTTCCCGACGAAGTAAAAATCTGTGAAAGTGAGTTATAGTCCCACTTTTAAAATCTAATATTTTTGGGATGAGAATACATGCAGGTTTTATAAATGATTTACAAAATAGACACAAGTACGTGAAACTACATTCTATGGTTGAATTATCGAAATCGAATATGCCCCTTTTTATTAAGTCTGGTAATCTAAGAATTAGGGAACAGACACCCTAATTGACGCGAATCCTAAAGATAGATCTATTGGGCTTAACAAACCCCATCCAAAGTACCGGATGCTTTAGTACTTCGAAATTTATATCATATCCGAAGGGTGTCCCGGAATGATGGGGATATTCTTATATATGCATCTTGTTAATGTCGGTTACCAGGTGTTCACCATATGAATGATTTTTATCTCTATGTATGGGATGTGTATTGAAATATGAAATCTTGTGGTCTATTATTATGATTTGATATATATAGGTTAAACCTATAACTCACCAACATTTTTGTTGACGTTTTAAGCATGTTTATTCTCAGGTGATTATTAAGAGCTTCCGCTGTCGCATACTTAAATAAGGACGAGATTTGGAGTCCATGCTTGTATGATATTGTGTAAAAACTGCATTCAAGAAACTTATTTTGTTGTAACATATTTGTATTGTAAACCATTATGTAATGGTCGTGTGTAAACAGGATATTTTAGATTATCATTATTTGATAATCTACGTAAAGCTTTTTAAAACCTTTATCTATGAAATAAAGGTTATGGTTTGTTTTAAAAATGAATGCAGTCTTTGAAAAACGTCTCATATAGAGGTCAAAACTTCGCAACGAAATCAATTAATATGGAACGTTTTTAATCAATAAGAACGGGACATTTCATAGAAGCAATGGGTAATAGGAGGGAATCTGAGTCAGAGGAGATTGGGTATAAGCTGTTGCACAATTGGCAGTTTATTCGGATACAGAATAGGCAGCTGATAGTTTTAGTTAACCCATAGGTTGCAGGTTCAGTCGCCCAGACTGTACCTACTGTAGAGATTAGAGACTTTAGGCTTGATCCTAGGACTAGAGATGGTAGGAGGAGAGCTCGAGGTTCGCGGGAACCGAGGAATGTGGATGATCCCACTTTACATGGTGAGCCCACTGATAGCGATACACAGAGACACACACTAATACATCATGGGGGCCCACCACTACGAGCCATATCATTATCATATGGGAGACATACATGGGCCAGATAAGTGGTTTGTTGAGTCTGCGATGCTCCAGAACTTTCAGCATTTCACACATCATGTAGGAGGGCAGTTTAACATCCCACCATATCCTTAGCCTCATCCTTTGATTGTTGCCCATAGAGAGTCCAGAGACGCTGGCACCAGTTATCAGCGTCAACCTCTTTCTCCTCAGCATCACTACACACAGCATACAGTCTTTCCTTTTCCACCGCGAGAGCAGAGCACAAGTTTTGAGGGGTTGGCCAACAACATTTTTTGGGAACCCCTCGATTGTACGCACAGACACATCTTCTGGTGCTTACATTTTGACATGGGATCAGGCTGTTAGCCAGGGTATGATTAAGGGTGTAACCCATGGTTTTGGAGGACTGGATATGACCAATAATTGGGGAAGAGATTTGCAGGAAGGAGCGAGTTGGCATACGGGGCCAATGATTCACACTAGAAATTCATCGCTTACTACACTAATTGAAAACTCAGATGAGATTCGCATCGTGGTATCTTCTGGAACCAACACTTCTGAGTGGGACCCAGAAATTTCCGACCAAATTTAAACTTAATCTTTATGTGGTTTCAATACGATAAGCAAAGTCTAAAATGTTGAGTCATGAAATTTTTGAACTGTTTATATGGAATCATTTAACCTTTGACTACTCCCGACGATTCACGAACAATTGTGTGTAAGTAAATATATATGTATGTATGTATGTATGTATATATATATATATATATATATATATATATATATATATATATATATATATATATATATATATATATATATATATATGAAATTAGATAAGTATAAACTGTTATATTATTATTATTATTATTATTATCAATTTCATTAAAAATATTATTATTATAACTTATTATTATTATTACTTTTATTATTATGAATTATTACTATTTGTATTTAGAATATTATTATTAATTATAATTATTAATAATAATTGTATGAAATAATATGAATGATTTTGGAATCAAATTAAGTTACACATAGCTTTCAACTGTATCTGATTTGGTTTTCTGTCTCAAGGATCGTACAAATCAAGACTCTATAGCAAACAAATTCAGTTAGAGATCAATTTTAACTTTTATTTCTTTTTATTCTCTTTTGTGTTCCCGATTGTCTAATTTTATGCATATATGTTTATGTATCATTCATGGCATTCTTGAACCATGAAAACTAGCCACACTACTCTTCTTCCTTCTTCCCTTTTGTCGTGTAAACCAACCCGAGCACCACCTCGATCTTTTCTCTGTGTAAACAACAAACAACCTTACAACCAATACTAAATCACTCACAACCCACCTTGATAATCATGTCAACACCTTCATCAATTTCATCACCAGAGACCACATTTGATCACAACAACCCAAACCAAATCCACCATGTAACCCGTCACTGTAGATGCCATTTTTTTTTATTTCTTTTTGTTTCTGATTCCTCATACCAAGTTGCTAGTCGATTGATGTTACTATTTCCTTGTTCGAACTAACCATCACAAACCACCACCCTCATCACCAATATTTTTTTTCTTCTTTCATCTGTTTCTACTCATCACCGAAGTCACCATCAATTAAACCGAATTACAACTACTATTTAAAGGTTCATGCTATTGCTCGATGTACAACACCAACCTTGATGCTACTGTATCCCATTGAAATCCATCACAGCATCGCCACCGTCACAACCCAAGAACATCAACTCTCTCTCATCTCTCTCTCATCTGTTTTTGCTTCTATTGCCATTTACATTCAAGAACCATACAGCCACCACTTTGAACCTGTTGTTACAACCCTCCCACCACCATCATCAAACGCCAAAGATCATATTCCTATCTCTCTCTCTCTCTCTCTCTATCTATATCCAGACAACCCACACCTACTAATATGTATTACAGCTGTTACGATAGTCTCCTGTTGCAACTGAATACAAAATCACACCTTAATCATCACCTCCAACATCGAACCACAACCTCGTCACCATCGAATACCATGAAAAAACTGCCATGATCAATCTTCGGGTACTTCTTTTCTACTATATATTTTTCTGTTTAAATTGAAGGCCAAACCACACAAGAACACCAACTTTTACTATCACTTTATGTTCCTTCATTTCTGTTTCTTCCTTCCTATTTCGTTGAATAACTTCCCTAAACCGCCACCATCACATAAACCCATATCCTTCACTACTTCTGCTATTTCACATGTTTGTGTTCAATCATCATAATCGACCATACTTGAAACCATCTCTCTCGATAACTCCCTTTCTCTCACTGCAACTATGATACCCACGACCACTTTTGAACCATTACACTTTGTTCAAATTTTTTTCTTCTGTTTTTGATCAATAACCACCAAACCCACTTGCAATCACCACTTAACCATCACCGGGAATCACCATCCAACCATCGCTGCTACTGTAAACATTTATTTCTGTTTCACCATTGTCATTCAGACCATGGGTTTACTACGATATATCTTTCTAATCGTAACCCAAAATTTTGATAATGAAGGAAAGGTGATATTGTGATGATACGAAAATGTGAATGAGACATAAACCTACTCATACATACTGCCACACGCTAGTTTGATATATATTCCTATTCTTTTTATAAACCAACAAACCGTCATTATCCATCATATTTCTCTTTCGGTGTAATGAATTTAAAAGGTACAATAATTCATTATAGTTTTGTGGTAGACAAACTAAATATCAAGTGGCCCATGTTGGTTTACAATTTTTGCTTTTTACTTTTGAAATTGATCCATACACGATGATGTATGATGAAGATTAGTGATGTTTATTGATGATGTCGGACGAAGAATCATAAACCTAGTTGTTGTTTTCCTGCTTGCGAAACAGTACATATCTATTCCCATTAACGGTTATTAATTTACGAATCGAATATTGGACGTGAAATCAACTCGAGATTAGTAATTTTACTTCTGCTAGTTGGGCTTGTGAATGTTGGGCCGTAATCATTTATATCCTGTTGGGCCGAAGTCTTTTATTAGGCCAAGCTTTGGAGGGAATGTTATTGGACTAGGAACAGAAAAAGGGTTATATAGATTTAGGGAAGAATATAAATCAGAAAAACTAAACAGAGCAAATGGTTAAGGATGATGTTGGGTGAGCGAGAGGTCTCATGTTCGAGCCTGGACTCAGGGATATTTTTGTTGGAAAAGCTTTTGAGGTAGTTAAGATATATTCATTACTATTATTATTATTATTAGTATTAGTATTATTATTATTATTATTATCATATTTTTTATTATTAACATTTTTATTAAAATTATCATTTTTATTAAAGTTATCATTTTTATTAAAAGTATCATTGTTATAAAATTATCATTTTTGTTATTATTTCTATTATTATTATAAAATAAAACAACTTATATTTACTACTATTAATATTATTTTACCAAATAACTACTAGTTATATAAAACTTTACTTAATACATATTACATAACTATATTAATATTACATATAACAAATTATTGATTTTTTATATAATACCAATTACAAATACATATAAAAATTAATATAATTATATGTATAAATATTAATTAGTTTACAAAATAATTATATATAATAACTAAAGATATAATATATAAATCTTTTCGATTCCGGTTATATGTGTTAATATATATATAAATGATATAGGTTCGTGAATCCGAGGCCAACCCTACACTTGTTCAAATGTCGTCATATGTATTTTTACTACAAAATACAGTATTGTGAGTTTCATTTGCTCCCTTTTTAAATGCTTTTGCAATATATATTTTTGGGACTGAGAATACATGCGCTGCTTTTATAAATTTTTTACGAAATAGACACAAGTAATCGAAACTACATTATATGGTTGAATGATCGAAGCCGAATATGCCCCTTTTGCTTGGTAGCCTAAGAATTAGTAAACCGATCTGCTAATTGACGCGAATCCTAAAGATAGATCTATTGGGCCTAAAAACCCCATCCGTTGTAGCGGATGCTTTAGTACTTCGATGTTATTTTATCATGTCCGATGGATGTCCCGAAATGATAGGGGATATTTTTATATGCATCTTGTTAATGTCGGTTACCAGGTGTTCAATCCATATGAATGATATTTTTGTCTCTATGCATGGGATGTATATTTATGAGAAATGGAAATGAAAATCTTGTGGTCTATTAAAATGATGAAAATGATCGATTATGTAAACTAATGAACTCACCTACCTTTTGGTTGACACATTAAAGCATGTTTATTCTCAGGTATAAAAGAAATCTTCCGCTGTGCATTGGCTCATTTTAGAGATATTACTTGGAGTCATTCATGACATAATTCAAAAGATGTTGCATTCGAGTCGTTGAGTTCATCAAGATTAATATTAAGTCAATTATAGTTGGATATATTATGAAATGGTATGCATGTCATCAACTTTCGATGAAATGAAAGTTTGTCTTTTAAAAACGAATGCAATGTTTGTAAAATGTATCATATAGAGGTCAAGAACCTCGCGATGTAACCAAATGTAATGTATTCGTTCAGATGGATTAAGACGGGTCCTTTCAGTTGGTATCAGAGTGGTAGTCTTAGCGAACCAGGTCTTGCATTAGTGTGTCTAACGAGTAGTTGTTAGGATGCATTCATGAGTCTGGACTTCGACCGTGTCGGCATGTCAAAAGTTTTGCTTATCATTTCTAGTCGGAAATCATCTGTTTATCATCCTTAGGAAATTACCTGCTTATCATTCTTAGTCTAGACACATCTTACTGCATTGATTGCATGAATAGTGTATAGACAAATTCATATCTTTGCATATCTGTTAATCCATATCTTAGCGTATCTGTTACTGTAGACTTTATCTGACACGTTCCCGTAATTCCCTCCGTAATCTACGGGATCTTTTGTACTATTGTCACGACCCGGAAATTTCCGACCAAATTTAAACCTTAATCTTTATATGTTTCCGACACGATAAGCAAAAACCTGTAATATTGAGTCTAGAAAGTTTGAAATCTATATTCGGTTAACCAAATACCCTTTGACCATGCCTGACGATTCACGAACAACTATTCGTAAATAGATACATATATATTTAAATAGATATATATATTTATATACTTCGAAATACTAAATGTTGATCCATAATTAAGTTATATAAAATTTAGGATTAATAAAAATATTTTTACTTTGATGAGTTGAGTGTTAATACTCCGTACAGATTACTTTGAGTTAAAAATAAAATAATTGACGGACCTTTTTGATCAGGTTTCAAACCGTTAATGAGTGATATAATTAAATATATTTACTCTAAAAGTTTGGGGATTTTTCGGAGAACTTTTATCCGTAGCTGTTTAGCAATGGACACGATACTCCGAAAATTTAAAATATCTTAAAGTGTCGGCAGTCACATGTTTTTTATCAATGAGCTGTAACATTTTTTTTTTTAATAATTGGTCATGAATCACACATATAATATTTTATATATAATAGATATAGTTGGAGAGATGGAGGAACCCAACTCATTTTCTTTCTTTTCCTTAATCGTTTTTTTTTCTTTTCAATATGATCACAAGCATTTTTTTTATCATGAAATATCAAACCCACCACTTATCACCACCATTTGACAAATCACTTGCAATATAACTACTATGATCATTTTTCTCCATCATCGAACACCCTCATGGAACAACCTCAAACCACCACCGATTAACCACCTTGAAAACCGCCACTTAATTTCGCCACACCATACATGCGTGATCTTTCTTGCTCATCTCCATGACACCACACCAACACTATCTTCATTTTTTTTTTCCTGTTTGTAACCATTCAAATCAGCATTAACCGTCACCCACAACCGAGACACCATTCGACCACAACCATCCACTCTCGCTATTTCTCTCTCCCTCTCTTCTATTTTTCTTGAACTGTCATAACCGTCACCACCACATCGACACACATAACCACCCCAAAGTTTCCTGTGACAATCACCATAAATTGTTGTTGCAACACCATTAATTCTCGTTTCTATACACGTACGCAACAGCAGCTACTGCTGCAATTATTTCTTTCTTCTTCGCTGTAAACCACAAACCACCGGACTTCCACCTCAAAACCACCATGATTAACCACCTGCTACTGCTACAGTTTCGGTTGTAAGATGGAATAATGAAAACGAACAGTAAAGGTGACATGTGATGATGGATCTGCGACAATGATGATGGTAAACTGATATCGACGATGATGTTGGATATTGATGATATAGATGATAAAGAAAATGATGATAATGAAAAAAAAATTAATTAAATGGGATCGAAGAAGATGAAACAGAAATAGTGGGGTTCAATAGATTAAGGATACCATTTAGTTCAGAAAGAAATAGTTGGTCGAGTGGTTTAGGGGGTGGTTGTTTAAAAAGGAGGCCCTGAGTTCGATCCTGGCTTCCACCAGTTTTATTTTTTTTTTCATTTAACAGTTGGGCCGAAGGTTAGAATACCTTGTTGGGCCAAGTACTTGCTTAGCATAGTGGGCCGTAATTTCATTTTTCTGGTTGGGTCATAATTGGCTCTTGGGCCGAGATCCATTATTGGGTAGACTAGTTGTATGAAGATGAAAAAGAAAGGAAATCGGTTAACTCGGCTTATAAATAAATCTGATGAATTTAGGATATAAAAAAAAACAGTAATGGCAACATGGCGCAGGGTGTTGTTGGGAAGCGAGAGGTCAAGGGTTTGAGTCCTATTTTGAGCATTTCTTTTTACCTGAAGTCTTTAAGGGTATAAATCTTTAATTATTATTTTTATTATTATTATTAATGTTATAATTGTTATTGTTGCTAAAATTATTATTATTTTAAAGAATTAAGTATTATTATCAAAAAGTAATATTTTCATTACTATCATTTTTAGATTATGCATTTTATTAAAAACTACTGTTAGTATTATTTTTACTAATATGAGTATTATCATTATTAATTTTATCACTACAAATATTATCGTAGCATTATTAAAATACTGTTTTTAACAAACAAATGATATTTATATATACACTTAGCATATAATATAACAAAATTAATATTTTATTTAGCTAAAATATATAAAATGAATACCTAGAACATATCAGTTATTAACATAAAAAGGATATAATTAATAACTTTGCATATATATTTGTCTGATTACAACTATGTATATTAATAAATATACAAATGATATAGGTTCGTGAATCCGAGGCCAACCTTATACGTGTTCAATGATGATATATGTATTTTTACTACAAAATACATTAGGTGAGTATATAGTCCCACTTTTAAACTCTAAATATTTCGGGATGAGAATACATGTATTTTATGTTTTACGTTATGGACACAAGTAACTGAAAAATATATTCTACGTTGAGTTGTACCACTGGCATACTTCCCTGTAGCTTGGTAACTAATATTTACAGCGGTATTGTAAACGTGAATCCTGTTGATAGATCTATCGGGCCTGACAACCCCAACCGGACTGGACGACCAGTATTCAACGATTGCACAGTACTTCGTTTCGTGACTACACTTGGTACGGTGTAGTAAGATTTCATAATAAAGGGAATATGTGACGTGATTAAATGTTAAGTATGGTTACCAAGTGCTCAACCACTTAGAATATTTTTATTAAAATGTTTACATATGAAATCTTGTGGTCCATAGTTATAACGCTGCTAGCATCAAAACCTATATCTCACCAACTTTATGTTGACTTTTTAAAGCATGTTTATTCTCAGGTACGAATTAAGTCTTCCGCTGTGCATTAACTCATACTAAAGACATTACTTAGAGTCGATCAACGCAATGGAACCAAATGTTGAAGACTTCGTCCGGGAGGATAAGGTCGAGGTCATCACAGGTGGTATCAGAGCGTTGGTCTTAGTGAACCAGGTCTCCCATTAGTGTGTCTAACTGGTGGTTGTTAGGATACATTAGTGAGTCTGGACTTTGACCGTGTCTGCATGTCAAAAAGTTTTGCTTTTCATAACTAGTCGGAAATCATCTGCTTATCATCCTTAGGAAATTGTCTGCTTATCATTCATAAGTCTAGACACGTCTTACTGCATTTAGTGCATCGATAGTGTATAGACGAAATTCATATCTTAGCGTATCTGATAATTTTTATCTTGGCGTATCTGTAGATTTGCCTGATATATGCCGCAAATTCTTCTATAGTCTACAAAATCTTTAGTAATATATATGTAGATATTCTAAATAGCTAGAATATCATCCGATATCCAAAAATCATTTCACGTCGAAGATCTCTTCCATCCACCAAATTGCCCTTTTCAACCTGAAGCGCTTACTGGCGAACCTGTTCGAGAAACCATTTTCTCTCCCCTTTTTCCGAGTATCCCATCACGATTACATACTATCCCATAGTTCGAATCTTATTCATTCACTCGCTTCAACCGTCAATCATTCCGTAGTACTAGAAGAAGTTAACGAACTACGCGCTCGTGTGACGACTTTGGAGAACCTGGTGCGAAGGTTACGAACACCAGCAGCAGCACCAGCAGCATAATCGGTACCACCATCATCGATGTCGACAGTACCCTTATCATCTCTAAACCATAACCGCGCTGTAACTCTCAATATCACAATCTGTACCTCGAATATCAACATTACACGCCTCAATATCACCATCTGTACTTCGAGTATGAACTTCGTTCTACACATCGATCTACATAGGCTATCTTCGCTTTACGTATCATTCTACCTCATTTTTCCTCGTTCGACATGGTGAATATATAATTTCTAAAGTTTTAGAGATTATGTAATCTAGTATTAACGGTAAATCAGATGAGTTTTTGACTCATTAAATCCATGATTACATCCGATGAAAATATATATGCAAGTATATTTTCATAAAGATTGTAATTAAAAATTCTTTTGTACAAACTGTTAATGATGAAAATATTTTAACGGGTGGGTAGTACCTGAGGAATATTTAGAATTCACATTAATAAGTTACACTGTACATTCTTCGAATCTGATTCAACGAACATTTACTATCCTACTTACAACTACCGATATACGTATCCGTTCACCACAGAATAACCATTTCTATTCAAATTTCATATTTGGATTTTTACCTATCAGAATCCAACAAGTGGCATAACGAAGAAAACATTGGACAAAAATAAAAAGTGTTAGAAACAAACGAATTAATTAATTGGAATTGTGATAGGATTTCACGCTAACTGTTCCGGCTAACTGTTCCCAGCTAACTGATTAACATTTAATTTATCGCAATTTACATTCTCGCAATTTTATTTATCGTCATTTAATTTCTGTTATTTACTTTTATTCACTTTAAATAACGGGACACGTATGCAAGGTTTCGACTTATCATATCGACCCATCTATATATATATTTCGGAACAACCGTAGACACTCTATATGTGAAGGTGGGAGTTGGCTATACAGGGTCGGAGTTGATTCCAAAATATATATATACTTTGAGTTGTGATCGACACCGAGACCGGTACACGGGTCACGATACGTATTATATAATTCGAATATTATATATTAAATTATATATGAATCATTGAACCATCCGACTATTGGACTGCTAACTTTGGACAATTAAAATGAATTAAATTAAAATATTGATTATAACATATGAAACTAAATAATTCTTCAAGCTTGCCACTTGATTTCATCCTAAACCTCATTTGTACCTCGACAGTCACAATCCGCGTTCAAACCTATCATGATTCTTGAAAACACTTCGATCGAGAAGTTGAACCAGCTGCACCTTGTCTATGAAAGAAAGATTCATGCATACAGTTATGCACCCGAAAAACTCTCGAAACCAAATTTATAGTTTAACACATACCGTGTTGAATCCTTTGCCATTTATTAGCAAAAACAATCCTACAATTCCTTTTCAAGAAGCTAATTTTGTCACAGCTCCACTTCGACTTCTCAGTAAGACTACTCTTATTATAACCTCGATATTTATACCTTGTTCTTTTGCCGTCATTACCAGAAAACCATTTATATTACACAACATCATCAGCAGACATACCAGCAACTCTTTATCTCTTTGGCGAAATCCGCAATTAGTATTTTTGAAAATCTCGCAGAACTTTTCCAGTTATACCTACAACATCTATCCCTAAGAATTTCATACTCCAAATGTGAAGTTCTGAAAAACATCTTGAACTACAGATAATTCTTGAAATACTGATGAAGCAGCAAAAACTGTAAACGACTTTAACAGACAAAAGTTTGACAATAAAGTACAGTGTGTTGGTAAAACTTCGAAAAAGAGAAGGTTGAGAACTGGAAACAGGTTTGAGCAAAGTATGTAGGAGGCCGTGAACAAATCGTGAAAATTAAACCTGACTTCAAAGAATCCAAATGATTCAGTGCCTGCTGAAACCGTTAGTAAGAACCCTACTCCTTATTCTAAACATTTCCAGATGATATTCTTCATCATCATCTTATCTTAGATATTATAAGATATCTTCATATTTTCCATTATATATATTCTCCATATCTCTGGAGATATTTTCACAACTAATCTTATCTGGAATCATTTATCTCTCCGTAACATCTGCGTTACAACATAAAAGAAACTGTGTTAGTTCTAAGTTCTAAAACCTTCAAGTTTAAAATAGGAATGTTCTGAAGCAGTGTTGGGAACTGATGCATGAATTAGTATAATATAATGAAACTTGATCAACTTCATTATATTACAGTAATTCATGTTGAGTTTCTAATGGAATGTGATGATTCACAGTACCATCATCATATGCCATGTTATACGGCTCTTACATTCCATCCAATTTCCAAACGTATTAGGAACATATCATCTTGATAGTTATATCTTTCTGGATATTCTGGTAATTTGACAAATCAAAATCGTGCCATTACCATTTATATCTTAGAGCATTAGCTATATCCATTCCGAATTTCATACCTACAAATTCTGGACCATTGCCCGTTTGATTCGAAGCCGGGAAGAGAAAATGAAAGCATGAAGCTCAGAAAAATAATGAAGGATATAAAACCCGACAACCACTCAGAAATTACAAACCGTGTGTATCAATACGTATTGCAACGTAAAGACACGGGAGAATTAAAAACATTATAATTCAAAGAAATAATAGAAGTGAATAGATTCTTCGGGCGGCAAAAGAAAGAGAAGAATGAAAGATATGAAAGTTAGAAGTATAATAAGTATCAGAACGGGATGGAGCATTTTAAAGAATACTTTAAGGTATAAATTGAGGGAGAAAGGATAGAAGATGTGACGTATGGAAGTAAGGAAGGGAAGGAGATGGATTTATAGTGAAATATCCGACAGAGAAATCAAAACAGATTGCCACACTAAAACAAAGAAGATTCTGATCGCCGAAGAACCAAATTTTATTACGCAAGATTTTCTTTAAATCTCTTAAATTCTGGAAATCAATCATAACCATGTCATCGGTTAAAACGAGTATATTTTTACTCATCTCACTCTTTTGTGATAGCTTCACTCGTACGCTTCATATGATCGAATCGTTTTATCTATATCTCTCAATAATGAAAAAAAAAACTCCTTTATTACCTCAAATTCGTCATGAAAACATTCCTATTGTTATTCATGACAACCTCTATCAAATTTCGGGGACGAAATTTATTTAACGGGTAGGTACTGTCACGACCCGGAAATTTCCGACCAAATTTAAACCTTAATCTTTATATGTTTCCGACACGATAAGCAAAAACCTGTAATATTGAGTCTAGAAAGTTTGAAATCTATATTCGGTTAACCAAATACCCTTTGACCATGCCTGACGATTCACGAACAACTATTCGTAAATAGATACATATATATTTAAATAGATATATATATTTATATACTTCGAAATACTAAATGTTGATCCATAATTAAGTTATATAAAATTTAGGATTAATAAAAATATTTTTACTTTGATGAGTTGAGTGTTAATACTCCGTACAGATTACTTTGAGTTAAAAATAAAATAATTGACGGACCTTTTTGATCAGGTTTCAAACCGTTAATGAGTGATATAATTAAATATATTTACTCTAAAAGTTTGGGGATTTTTCGGAGAACTTTTATCCGTAGCTGTTTAGCAATGGACACGATACTCCGAAAATTTAAAATATCTTAAAGTGTCGGCAGTCACATGTTTTTTTATCAATGAGCTGTAACATTTTTTTTTTTATAATTGGTCATGAATCACACATATAATATTTTATATATAATAGATATAGTTGGAGAGATGGAGGAACCCAACTCATTTTCTTTCTTTTCCTTAATCGTTTTTTTTCTTTTCAATATGATCACAAGCATTTTTTTTATCATGAAATATCAAACCCACCACTTATCACCACCATTTGACAAATCACTTGCAATATAACTACTATGATCATTTTTCTCCATCATCGAACACCCTCATGGAACAACCTCAAACCACCACCGATTAACCACCTTGAAAACCGCCACTCAATTTCGCCACACCATACATGAGTGATCTTTCTTGCTCATCTCCATGACACCACACCAACACTATCTTCATTTTTTTTTCCTGTTTGTAACCATTCAAACCAGCATTAACCGTCACCCACAACCGAGACACCATTCGACCACAACCATCCACTCTCGCTATTTCTCTCTCCCTCTCTTCTATTTTTCTTGAACTGTCATAACCGTCACCACCACATCGACACACATAACCACCCCAAAGTTTCCTGTGACAATCACCATAAATTGTTGTTGCAACACCATTAATTCTCGTTTCTATACACGTACGCAACAGCAGCTACTGCTGCAATTATTTCTTTCTTCTTCGCTGTAAACCACAAACCACCGGACTTCCACCTCAAAACCACCATGATTAACCACCTGCTACTGCTACAGTTTCGGTTGTAAGATGGAATAATGAAAACGAACAGTAAAGGTGACATGTGATGATGGATCTGCGACAATGATGATGGTAAACTGATATCGACGATGATGTTGGATATTGATGATATAGATGATAAAGAAAATGATGATAATGAAAAAAAAAATAATTAAATGGGATCGAAGAAGATGAAACAGAAATAGTGGGGTTCAATAGATTAAGGATACCATTTAGTTCAGAAAGAAATAGTTGGTCGAGTGGTTTAGGGGGTGGTTGTTTAAAAAGGAGGCCCTGAGTTCGATCCTGGCTTCCACTAGTTTTATTTTTTTTTTCATTTAACAGTTGGGCCGAAGGTTAGAATACCTTGTTGGGCCAAGTACTTGCTTAGCATAGTGGGCCGTAATTTCATTTTTCTGGTTGGGTCATAATTGGCTCTTGGGCCGAGATCCATTATTGGGTAGACTAGTTGTATGAAGATGAAAAAGAAAGGAAATCGGTTAACTCGGCTTATAAATAAATCTGATGAATTTAGGATATAAAAAAAAACAGTAATGGCAACATGGCGCAGGGTGTTGTTGGGAAGCGAGAGGTCAAGGGTTTGAGTCCTATTTTGAGCATTTCTTTTTACCTGAAGTCTTTAAGGGTATAAATCTTTAATTATTATTTTTATTATTATTATTAATGTTATAATTGTTATTGTTGCTAAAATTATTATTATTTTAAAGAATTAAGTATTATTATCAAAAAGTAATATTTTCATTACTATCATTTTTAGATTATGCATTTTATTAAAAACTACTGTTAGTATTATTTTTACTAATATGAGTATTATCATTATTAATTTTATCACTACAAATATTATCGTAGCATTATTAAAATACTGTTTTTAACAAACAAATGATATTTATATATACACTTAGCATATAATATAACAAAATTAATATTTTATTTAGCTAAAATATATAAAATGAATACCTAGAACATATCAGTTATTAACATAAAAAGGATATAATTAATAACTTTGCATATATATTTGTCTGATTACAACTATGTATATTAATAAATATACAAATGATATAGGTTCGTGAATCCGAGGCCAACCTTATACGTGTTCAATGATGATATATGTATTTTTACTACAAAATACATTAGGTGAGTATATAGTCCCACTTTTAAACTCTAAATATTTCGGGATGAGAATACATGTATTTTACGTTTTACGTTATGGACACAAGTAACTGAAAAATATATTCTACGTTGAGTTGTACCACTGGCATACTTCCCTGTAGCTTGGTAACTAATATTTACAGCGGTATTGTAAACGCGAATCCTGTTGATAGATCTATCGGGCCTGACAACCCCAACCGGACTGGACGACCAGTATTCAACGGTTGCACAGTACTTCGTTTCGTGACTACACTTGGTACGGTGTAGTAAGATTTCATAATAAAGGGAATATGTGACGTGATTAAATGTTAAGTATGGTTACCAAGTGCTCAACCACTTAGAATATTTTTATTAAAATGTTTACATATGAAATCTTGTGGTCCATAGTTATAACGCTGCTAGCATCAAAACCTATATCTCACCAACTTTATGTTGACTTTTTAAAGCATGTTTATTCTCAGGTACGAATTAAGTCTTCCGCTGTGCATTAACTCATACTAAAGACATTACTTGGAGTCGATCAACGCAATGGAACCAAATGTTGAAGACTTCGTCCGGGAGGATAAGGTCGAGGTCATCACAACTATGGATAGGTATTCTATGTAATTAGAATATCATCCGATATTCGACAATCATTTTATATTGAAAAACCCTTTACTCAATCGTACGAAATGGAACTTGCCACTAGTTCAAGTCCCTCGAATTTCGACAGCTATTCCGACATGGATGTTCACCTAAACTCCGGAAGCAATGTCACCAGAATGAATCAACCAATCAGTCATCCCCAATTCATCTGATGGGTTCGTAGTCGACTTAATCAATGGAGACAAGAAGAAGGTGATCCTTTCCATCAACCGAAATCACCTCTTGGCGAAGAACCTGAAGCACTTACCGGCGAACCTATTTGTAATACCAGTTTCTCTCTCATTTCCGGAGTATCTCGCCACGACTATATCACAAGTTAGATTCTAAATCTTATTTATTCGCTCGTTCCTAGCGACAATCATCCAGGAGTAAAGTCAACGAGCTTCGCACCCGAGTTGTAGCCTTGGAAAATATGGTGCAAAATGTATCAGCTTCAGCAACATCAACGGCATCAACAGTACCACCATCAACAACACAGACCACAACAACACACGCCTCAACATCAAATATCTGTACCTCGAGCATAATCATCATTCTACATGACGTTCTACATCATTTATCTTCGTACGACATGACGATTATGTAATCTCTAATGTTCTAGAGATTATATATTCTTGTTCTAACGGTAAATCAAATGAGTTTAATATCATATTGACTCATTAAATCCATTATAACATCTGAAGAGAATATATATGTAAGTATATTTTCATAAAGATTGTAATTAAAAACTCTTTTGTACAAACGATTAATGGTGAAAATATTTTAACGGGTAGGTAATACCCGAGAAATATTTAGATTTCACATTAATAAGTTACACTGTACATTCTTCGAATCTGATGCAACAGTCATTTACTATCCTACTCACATCCACAGATATACGAATCCGTTCATCACAGAATAAACATTTTCATTCAATTTCATATTTGAATTTTGACCTATCAGAATCCAACAAGTGGCATAATGAAGAAAACATTGGACAAAATAAAATTTGTTAGAAATAAACAAATTAATTATGAGAAATTATGTTAAGAATCCACGCTAACTGTTCCTAGCTAACTGTTAATTCCGTATTACATTTTATTTATCGCAATTTATTTATCGCAATTTAAATTCTCGCAATTTTATTCATCGTCATTTAATTTCTGTTATTTATTTTACGCACTTTAAATTTCGGGACACGTATACAATGTTTTGACATATCATATCGACGCATCTATATATATTATTTGGAATAACCATAGACAGTCTATATGCTGTAATGTTCGAGTTCGCTATACAGGGTTGAGGTTGATTCTTAAATAATATATATACTTTGAGTTGTGATCGAGTCTGAGACATGTATATAATGGGTCACGACACATATTAATTAATTCGAATATTGTATATTAAACTATATATGAATTATTGAATTGCTAACTGTGGACTATCAACTGAGGACTACCAACATTGGACAATTAAAATGAATTAAAATATTGATTATAATATATGAAACTAAAAAAAAAAAAATCTTCAAGTTTGCCACTTGATTTCATCTTAAACCTCATTTGTATCTTGACGATTACAATCTGCGATTCAAACCTTTCATAATTCTTGAAAACACTTCAATCGATAGGATGAACCAACCACACTTCATCTACGAAAGAAGAGATTGATGCATATAGTTATGCACCTGAAAATACTCGAAACCTAAGTAAACGTTTAACACGTGTCTGTGCTAGCTCCTTTGGCATTGTTATTACCGAATATAACATTGCAACTTTTTTTCAAATTAGCCAATTTTGTCACAGCTTCAGCAAATCAACTTCGACTTCCATTCGAATCAGCCCTATTATAACCTCGATATATAAGTTTGCCTGTCGTCATCGTTACCGGGGAACCGTTTATATTCCACCACATTAGCAGTAAACTTACCAGCAACTTCAATGAATTTGGACTTTCCAAAAAATCATTATATTCATTGAAACCCCATCGTGTATTCATCTATACCCTGTAACAATAATTGCCATACCAATTACCGAGAATCAGCAATCAGTATTTTGAATCTCGTAGCATTTATACATCAATAGTTATATGTATACATATAACAATTATCTCCTAGAATTACGATCTTCAATTCTAAAATTTTGAAAAGCACCAAGCCTCTGAATCAATACATTAAACTTTGAAAAAGCTGAATGAAGCAGCAGAAACTGTAGGCAACCGTAAACGACCTTAATTGTCGGAACTTTGATGATAAAGAATAGTATGTTGGAAAAGCTCAGAAAAATTGGAACTGGAAAACGGATTGAGCTAACCACGAAGGAGACCAAGGACAAATACAAGGACCATACCCTATATTCAAAGAATCCAGGTAATTATGGATCCGTTGAAATCTTTAGAGAATATCTTGCTCCGAAGTCATGTTAAAATATTGAGAAACATTTTTCTTAATCAACCTTCGAACTTGGAAATTCCAAAATATCATCATAAATATCTTCGATATTTCTGAGGATATTTTCATAAATATTCTTGTCCGAAATTATTCATCTCTTCGTGCTATCTATATAACATCAGAAGGGAAACTGTTTTAGTTTCTAAATTCTGAAAAAATTCAAGTTTAAATTATGAATGTTTTTGAAGTAGTGTTGGGAACTGAAGATGAGTTAGTATAATATAATAACACTTGATCAACGTGATTATATTACAGTAAGTCATGATGAGTTTCTAATGGGACGTGTTGATTCACAGATCATAACGTCATCATGTGCCATGTTACATAACTCTTTCATTCTGCTTAACTTCTGAACATATCAAGCAAATATATTCTTGATAGTTCTGTTCTCAGTGATTTCGGTAATTTGACAAATCAAATCGTGCGATTACGTTCTTTCTTGTTTAGAACATTAAGTTCACTCGAAGTTCCATACTTACGAATTCTGGACCATTACTTGATGTGCTTACTGGATAGTAGAGAAAACAGAGCATAATGCTTTGAAGTGTAAATTGGGGTATAAATCGCAGCAAATAGGAGAGAGCATTAACTGTGGATGACAATGATTATAGGAGATAGAATCAGGGACATCAAAATATAAGAGAAAATATTAAACCTAATAACATTACGGAGGTTACAAACCATGGATATTAATACGAATAACAATATAAAGACACGGTAGAATTAAGAATAGTATCACCCCAAGGTAATAGTAGAAGTAAACAGATTTTCCTTGTGGATGATTGAAAAGAAGGATGACAGAAATGATGATTAGGAAAATATCAAGGATTAGAACTGGATTAAACATTTTCACAATATTTTGGATATATGAACTAAGAAAGAAAGTATAGAAATGGTGAGAATAATGGAACGGAAGACTTAATTTATAGTGAAATGTCAGACAGAGCAATCGAGACAGATTATCGCATTTAACCAAAGATGATCCTAATTTCCTTAACTATCGAAGAACCAAATCTTATTACGAAGATTTCCTCTAAATTCCTTGATTTCCGAAAATCAACCGTGACTACGTCACAAGACAAGACGAATATGCATTTATTCATTTCACTCTTTTGTGATAGCTTCATTCGTACTCTTCGAATAATTGAATTGTTTTATCCATATTACTCAATGATGATAAAACTTTATTTATCAACTTATATTCGTCATGAAAACATTTTTATTATTAGCCATGACCACCTCACTCAAATTTCGGGATGAAATTTCTTTAACGGGTAGGTACTGTGACGACCCGGAAATTTCAGACCAAATTTAAACTTAATCTTTATGTGGTTTCAATACGATAAGCAAAGTCTATAATGTTGAGTCACGAAATTTTTGAACTGTTTATATGGAATCATTTAACCTTTGACTACTCCCGACAATTCACGAACAATTGTGTGTAAATAAATATGTATATATATATATATATATATATATATATATATATATATATATATATATATATATATATATATATATATATATATATATATATATATATATATATATATATAGGAAATTAGATAAGTATAAACTGTTATATTATTATTATTATTATTATTATTATTATTATTATTATTATTATTATTATTATTATTATTATCAATTTCATTAAAAATATTATTATTATAACTTATTATTATTATTATTACTTTTATTATAATGAATTATTATTATTTGTATTTAGAATATTATTATTAATTATAATTATTAATTATTAATAATAATTGTATGAAATCATATGAATGATTTTGGAATCAAATTAAGTTACACATAGCTTTCAACTGTATCTGATTTGGTTTTCTGTCTCAAGGATCGTACAAATCAAGACTCTATAGCAAACAAATTCAGTTAGAGATCAATTCTAACTTTTATTTCTTTATATTCTCTTTTCTGTTCCTGATTGTCTAATTTTATGCATATATGTTTATGTATCATTCATGGCATTCTTGAACCATGAAAACCAGCCACACTACTCTTCTTCCTTCTTCCCATTTGTCGTGTAAACCAACCCGAGCACCACCTCGATCTTTTCTCTGTGTAAACAACAAACAACCTTACAACCAACACTAAATCACTCACAACCCACCTTGATAATCATGTCAACACCTTCATCAATTTCATCACCAGAGACCACATTTAATCACAACAACCCAAACCAAAACCACCATGTAACCCGTCACTGTAGATGCGATTTTTTTTATTTCTTTTTGTTTCTGATTCCTCATACCAAGTTGCTAGTCGATTGATGTTACTGTTTCCTTGTTCGAACTAACCATCACAAACCACCACCCTCATCACTAATGTTATTTTGTTTCTCTTATTTCTTCTGTTTCTACTCATCACTGAAGTCACCATCAATTAAACCGAATTACAACTACTATTTGAAGGTTCATGTTATTGCTCGATGTACAACACCAACCTTGATGCTACTGTATCCCGTTGAAATCCATCACAGCATCGCCACTGTCACAACCCAAGAACATCAACTCTCTCTCTCATCTCTCTCTAATCTGTTTTTGCTTCTATTGCCATTTACATTCAAGAACCATACAGCCACCACTTTGAACCTGTTGTTACAACCCTCCCACCACCATCATCGAAAGCCAAAGATCATATTCCTATATCTCTCTCTCTATCTATATCCAGACAATCCATACCTACTAATACGTATTACAGCTGTTACGATAGTCTCCTGTTGCAACTGAATCTAAAATGACATCATATAAATAGAATATACAATTACACTTACGCTTACAAGAACAACCTTAATCATCACCTCCAACATCGAACCACAACCTCGTCACCATCGAATACCATGAACAAACTGCCATGATCAATCTTCGGGTACTTCTTTTCTACTATATATTTTTCGGTTTAAATTGAAGGCCAAACCACACAAGAACACCAACTTTTACTATTACTTTATGTTCCTTCATTTCTGTTTCTTCCTTCCTATTTCGTTGAATAACTTCCCTAAACTGCCACCATCACATAGACCCATATCCTTCACTACTTCTACTATTTCACATGTTTGTGTTCAATCATCATAATCGACCATACTTGAAACCATCTCTCTCGATAACTCCCTTTCTCTCACTGCAACTATGAAACCCACGACCACTTTTGAACCATTATACTTTGTTCTAATTTTGTTTTCTATTTTTGATCAATAACTACCAAACCCACTTGCAATCACCACTTAACCATCACCGGGAATCACCATCCAACCAACGCTGCTACTGTAAATGTTTATTTCTGTTTCACCATTGTCATTCAGACCATGGATTTACTACGATATATGTTTCTAATCGTGACCCAAAATTTTGATAATGAAGGGAAGGTGATAATGAGATGATACAAAAATGTGAATGAGACATAAACCTACTCATACATACTGCCACACGCTAGTTTGATATATATTCCTATTCTTTTTTATAAACCAACAAATCGTCATTATCCATCATATTTCTCTTTCGGTGCAATGAATTTAAAAGGTATAATAATTCATTATAGTTTTGTGGCAGACAAACTAAATATCAAGTGGCCCATGTTGGTTTATAATTTTTGCTTTTTAAATTTGAAATTGATCCATACACGATGGTGTATGATGAAGATTAGTGATGATGATTGATGATGTCGAATGATGAATCATAAACCTAGTTGTTGTTTTCCTGCTTGCGATACAGTACATATCTATTCCCATTAACGGTTATTAATTTACGAATCGAATATTGGACGTGAAATCAAATCAGGATTAGTAATTTTACTTCTGCTAGTTGGGCTTGTGAATGTTGGGCCATAATCATTTATATCCTGTTGGGCCGAAGTCTTTTATTAGGCCAAGCTTTGGAGGGAATGTTATTGGACTAGGAACAGAAAACGGGTTATATAGATTTAGGGAAGAATATAAATCAGAAAAACTAAACAGAGCAAATGGTTAAGGATGATGTTGGGTGAGCGAGAGGTCTCGGGTTCTAGCCTAGACTCAGACATATTTTTATTGGAAAAGCTTTTGTGGTAGTTAAGATATATTCATTACTATTATTATTATTATTATTATTATTATTATTATTATTATTATTATTATTATTATTATTATTATTATTATTATTATTATTATTATTATTATTATTATTATTATTATTATTATTATTATTATTATTATTACTACTACTACTACTACTATTATTATTACTACTATTATTATTATTATTATTATTATTATTATTATTATTATTATCATTTTTTTATTATTAACATTTTTATTAAAATTATCATTTTTATTAAAGTTATCATTTTTATTAAAAGTATCATTGTTATAAAATTATCATTTTTGTTATTATTTCTATTATTATTATTATTATTATTATTATAAAATAAAACAACTTATATTTACTACTATTAATCTTATTTTACCAAATAACTACTAGTTATATAAAACTATACGTAATACATATTACATAACTATATTAATATTACATATAACAAATTATTGATTTTTGAAATAATACCAATTACAAATACATATAAAAATTAATATAATTATATGTATAAATATTAATTAGTTTACTAAATAATTATATATAATAACTAAATATATAATATATAAATCTTTTCGATTCCGGTTATATGTGTTAATATATATATAAATGATATAGGTTCGTGAATCCGAGGCCAACCCTACACTTGTTCAAATGTCGTCATATGTATTTTTACTACAAAATACAGTATTGTGAGCTTCATTTGCTCCCTTTTTAAATGCTTTTGCAATATATATTTTTGGGACTGAGAATACATGCGCTGCTTTTATAAATGTTTTACGAAATAGATACAAGTAATCGAAACTACATTATATGGTTGAATGATCGAAGCCGAATATGCCCCTTTTGCTTGGTAGCATAAGAATTAGTAAACCGATCTACTAATTGACGCGAATCCTAAAGATAGATCTATTAGGCCTAACAAACCCCATCCGTTGTAGCGAATGCTTTAGTACTTCGATGTTGTTTTATCATGTCCGATGGATGTCCCGGAATGATAGGGGATATTCTTATATGCATCTTGTTAATGTCGGTTACCAGGTGTTCAATCTATATGAATGACATTTTTGTCTCTATGCATGAGACGTATATTTATGGGAAATGGAAATGAAAATCTTGTGGTCTATTAAAATGATTAAAATGATCGATTATGATAAACTAAAGAACTCACCAACCTTTTGGTTGACACTTTAAAGCATGTTTATTCTCTGGTATGAAAGAAATCTTCTGCTGTACATTGGCTCATTTTAGAGATATTACTTGGAGTCATTCATGACATATTTCAAAAGACGTTGCATTCAAGTCGTTGAGTTCATCAAGATTATTATTAAGTCAATTATAGTTGGATATATTATGAAATGGTATGCATGCCATCAACTTTCGACGAAATGAAAGTTTGTCTTTTAAAAACGAATGCAACGTTTGTAAATGTATCATATAGAGGTCTAGTACCTCGCGATGTAACCAAATCTAATGTATTCGTCTAGATGGATTAGGACGGGTCCTTTCAGTGGGCACGAAGACTAGCCACCGATGAAGAGATGCTTGATGAGGGCCAGTAAAACTTAACGACACCAAGGCAGTCCCGGACCAGCGTATCATACTCTCTCCCACCTCATATGCCAGATCAGCATTGACTATACTCTCTACCATTTTTATGATTATCTGTCATACTTTGATACATTAGTACATTTTCATCATTGTACGCCCAATTTTGGGCATAACGATCTTTCTATATTTAGTTTGTATAAAATTCTTAGTTAAATTAGTATGCCTGAATAAACTTCACAAACAAATTACGATCGAGGCCACACAACAAGATGGAAGCACGACTTAGAGCAAGGACGCGTTAAACGAGAATGGCGCCACCACCAGACTAGAAGAAACCACAAAAGGTGAACTAATATGGCCAAAATGGACGGTTTTATTTATGCGGTGTCATTAGGTCACAAAACGTCAGAATTAGCCACCAAAAGAGAGTAATGGTTTTATTATTTATATTTAGCTGGGTTTCCTACTCATATTTCAAATACTTGTCTTCCTTTTAACGAGTAAGTGTTAAGTATAACTCAGGTTCGTATCTTTATATGTTTGCTCAGTAATGTGGGATAAAAGTGCCTAAATAGTTAACACTAGTGACAAGTGGTGATAGATTAAGATTAACTAAAAGTAAACAAACTATAAAGATAAAAAGGGATAGGTATGAAGAAGAGAATACTGATTAGGAACTATTCAATAGTTCAACTTCCTATAATAAACACTAAACCTCAATCAACTGGGCTATGAACCAAATCGATTTGTCACTAGGAATTTAGGCTTTGAAGATTCTGGCTAAGATGGATATCCCTACTCATAACGTTAACCTTAGAAGGTTTAAACGACCTTGTGGATAGAATCCTAGGTACATGAATAAAGTAGTATATCCATAATGGAAAGTCTCAGCTTTTCTTAATCCTAGTTGATCTAAATATAGTAACGTTCCTCCACTAAACTAAGCTATGCCTTAACATTAACAGATGTGCAATCTTAGATATTCCAAGGTACTGCTAATTGGATTAGAGGTCTCTCCTTTGCGATAACTTACTCAACCCCGAATCATCTTACAATATCTCAAGAAAATTGCTTCTAACGCGAATCATGCTTTTGAGTAAGATAGTGTTGACTGAACTCTATATTGCCTACTCTAACCACTACCTAAATGGGAAACTCTTCTTTAATGGGTAAATGATTAACCGTACGTAGGTGCTATATCCCTATTGTGACATTAAGCATACATAACTACTTACCTCATATCCTAGGGTTGATCAAGTCCTAATACTAGGTTATAGCCACGTGAATAAGTGGAAAGGGTGATCCGTAAACTAGACTTCTAAACTGTCAAGGTTTTAGTATAACAATAGCATAAGTTTTAGATAAAATATTCAACATATAACAATAACTTTATTAAATTAAGGTGAAAAGTGAAAGAAACTTAAAGTAAAAAAGATAACTTTATTAAATTAAGGAAGGCGTTCACCGTTTATAGACGAGAAATGGACCATTACAAGTGCTGTCTTCGGGTACAATCTTCGACGTTTGCCTCCGTGTACTTGATTTCCTGCTCAGAGGTGAGAAGGCCTTGAAAGCTCTAGTGTGAGAAAGTGTATTGTAGTGAGAGAGTGAAAAGAGGTGTGTTGAAAATGGATGACAAGAAGTCTGTAAATAGAGGTGAAATGTGCCTGCATACAGCTGGCAAGTCGTATGGCAGGCCGTTTTTGGCAGCCGTTTTCTTTGGAAGGCCGTTTTGCCTGGCCGTTTGCTTTGGCCGTATGGCAGGCCATTTTTCCTACTGGCAAGCCGTATGGCCTGCTCAGGTTTTCTGATTTTACTGGATCGTAACTTGGTTTCCTTGATCGTAGCTTGGTTTCATTGCCTTTTACCGTTTTCGCTCTAGAATCTTCGTTTTAGCTCCGATTCTCTCGATTCTTTTTGCATCGTCTTCGTAATCACTTAATCTACAGAATTAACTGAAAAAGAGTTTATTTTACCGAAAAAGTCTGGAACTTTATGGTTTTGGGGCTCAATATCGGGGGTAAAAACGTGACATTTTAGCCGATATCAAATATCCCACACTTAGACTTTGCTTGCCCTCAAGCAAACTTTCGAGTTTTTAGTACAGAAGATTACTATTCGTAGTGATCAAGTGATCTTTGTTTCGCAAGACGTAAGAGCGAAAACTCAGTTTTATTCCTTTTGTTATTCCCGAACCTTTTTCCGCAATCATTAGAGGAGGTTACATAACTGAGGCTATCTCACTCGGGTCACTAAATTCACTAAAATGTATCGGGTATCCTATAGTTCTAAGAAATGAAATCGCTCATAGCCAGTCATGTTTGCACTCTTCGTCATAGGCTTGATCAAGACTCAAATCTCCATCACTTACTTGAGGGAATTTTCAGTTTTAGACTCATCTTATATCGTGAAGAAATGGTGATTTGGATGTTTAGGGGTGTAAAAGGGTTTGAATAGATAGGAGTTCTTTTAAAGATCGATTTTGATGATCCTTTCTACTTTTTGTCGGGAATTTCAGGACGAGCATCCTTATTTTTTGACTGTCAGGAGTTCTTTTCCCGAATCTTTCTGGTTCCGCTCCTTTTCTCAGAACCTTTATTCATCATCAATTTTATTTGGCAAACATCTTTTGCTTCTCTCTTTGAGGTCTCCTTTTATCGGCGGTCTCCATGATAATTGACTTGGATGCTCGCATTTTTCTAATGCGGTTTCATAGAGAATTTCCCAGAAGTATGATTTCGTCGGGATTTATTTCTTTATTTATGAAATGAATGAAACAAATAGGTAGCGGTAGATGGAATTGTGGTGGTTTGGAAGGTATTTGATGGGGGTGTTTTGTCTTCACGAATAGCCGAGATTTCTAACTTAGTAGTTCTCGTCAAAATGTGTGATTCCGAAATGTAGATCAAGAGCAAGTTCTGATTTAGAGATGCTAACATCGGCGCACTGAACGGAAATATAGTGAAGCACTAAAAATGAGTGCTTGTCACGCCTTATTTTGGGGTGCCTCACAGCAGTTATAATGGGTCGAATTGCGCCTTTGGTTATGCAATGCTCTTTTGGTGAATTTGGTTTGGTTTTCGCAAAAAGTTGTTACCTTATTTTACTCTTTTGTCTATTTTGTAACAAAAACTTCTTGATCATTTGTAGAATTTTGTAATCCTAAGTGTATTATGGCTCGAAGAAGTTTTAAATTTGTGTGAAAAATTTAGTTTTATAAACACTTGAGGATTTTGCGAGAATCGTTATGTGCAATATATTGCTTTGCTATCCCACACTTTGAAATAACGTTGTCCTAAATGTTAAGGATACGGCTTATCCCACACTTAGGTTTTGAAAAAGACACTTTGTTATTAAAAGTTTATGTTGGTGGGTTTTCCAATCCACACTTAGTGTTTAAAGTGGTCTAGTATATTGCGTATATTCTTATTGAAATAGTGGTGAAGACGTAGTACTCCCCTATGGTTGCAAGGTGTGTATGGATGGTTCGCCGATTATGATTTCTTCTAATCTCGTGCTGGCGCCATTCTCGTTCAGTGCGTCCTTGCTCCAAGTCGTGTTTCCATCTTGTAGGGTCTCGATCGTCGCTTGTTTGTGACGTTTATTCATGCATCTTTATTCTACCAATATCATATAAACGTAAACATATAAAGTAGTTATGCCCAAGATTGGTCGTACAGAAATAATATAATATTGTATCGTAACATAACAGGTGATCATAAAATGAAATAGAGAGATAGGGAGAATCATGGCTGATCTGGCTGGTGCGGAGGAAGAGAGTATGATACGCTCGTGTGGGGTTGTCGCGGGTGTCTTAGAACTGATTGCCCTTCGTCGGTCATCTCCTCGTCGGTGGTGAACTGTCGTGCCAATTCTGAAGTGTTCACACCTGAATATATTCTGAAACGAACCTCGTCCGAACGTGCAATCAGTCCAGTGAGCGATGAGGTAGCGGTTTGAATCATAGGCCCTGTACGCTAACCCTGTCCTTCCATCAGATCTCGACCCCAATCTTTATGCATACCCATTCCTCCTAAATCATATGTCACATCCTCAGCCATACTCTGGCTCGCAGCTTGATCCCATGCATTAGTCTGAGCAACGGAGGATGTGTCTCTATGTTTTCTGACGTGGTTCTGGCCAAAAATATTGTTGGCCAAATGCTCGTACCCTGTGCTCTGCTCCCTAGGTGGAGAAGGAAAGACTGTGCTGAGTGTAGTGCTGCTGAGGAGGAGGAGGAGGTCATGGATATTAATAGCTAGTCCCTGCATCTCTCGGCTCTCTATGGGCGACGATCAAATGATACTGGTGGGGATAAGGTGGGACATTAAGCGATCTGCTTGCGTAATGCGTGAAGTGATCCAGATTATGAAAGATCGCAGACTCAGCAAACCATCTCTCAGAACCAGGAAAATCTCCCATATGATAATGATACGGCTCATAATGTGGCTGAGCCCCCTGACGTACTGGTGGGTGCTTCTAGGTGTCAATATCAGTAGGCCCGCCATGCGTCGTGGGATCATCCTCATCCCTCAGCTCCTGCGAACCTCGTCTCCTCCTACCATCCCTCGTCCTCAGGACGGGTCTAAAATTTATAATTGTCACCCCAGGCACTTTTCAATCGACTGAATCTATATTCGCTGGATTAGCTAGAATAATCAACTGCTGATCCTGTACCCGAATGAACTGCCAATTGTGTAGCAGCTTGTACCCGATTTTCTCTGACTCAATCACCCTTCGATAACCCATTCCCTCAACAGTGCCCAAAATATGCATCCGGCGAAGAAGTCTTGGGACCACGGCTCCCAAAACTGGCTCAACTGTACCTGATGCATTTCTCTCTTTAGTGAATGCCTGGGCCAAAAGATATGCAACCTGCATGATCTGGTTATGGAACATGGCGTGCATAAGACGTATGTTAGAAATGGTGACAACTCCGCTATGTTGGATTTTCGGATGAGACTATGAGGTGGTGGATGATGCGATGAACGGGGTTAATAAAACTGGAGGCCTTTTTCACTGACCTCCAGGCTTCTTGATCTGTGGTGTATGTTTGCAAGAAAACTTGATGATCGATCATTGAGTCCAAAGTAGTGTATCCTCTTTTGAATACTGAGCGGTGGACATGAGTGCTCTAGTACAGTTCTAGGTAAATGACGAACTGTGCAAGAGTGAGGTGATACATGATATTTTAGTGGCGGAAATGGATGCAACAACGACTGTTGTACTCCTCTGGGCCGATGTTTGCTTCAAAATTCCATGTTGCCATAAACTCAGCAAACGGTTCCTATACACCCATTCGTTAATCTCAAACAGCTTTTGCCAGGCGCTGTGAGTCTTTCCATTTGCTGTAAAACTTATGATTCCTCTCTATTCATCTGCCCACCTACACTGTTCCATTATTTCCCAGTTGATATACTTGTTGTGACCCTTTTACCTATTTATTAAATTACGCATAAACGGCTCGTGTACTCCCGGGTTATCTTGCCAGTGAATGGAATGGGGCAACTCGTATTCATCTGGAAGATATTTTTCCATCTACAATAATCAAACAATGTATGTTATGTTCCAAAATAATAAGATTTATAAGGAATGAAAAATGCATATAATTTTTGAAAAAAGTCGAAATGAGGGCTTTAAAATGACATTTTCCATATCCCTGTTATTGTCAATTATAGACAACAATACCTAAACTAACTATAAACTTATTTCCAAGCAAAATTCAAAGCGTACCCGTGATTGCAATAAATAATGCTAAAAATAATAATTATAGCGAGTTAGTCGTAATAAGCAATTTTGATCAAAGTAAGATGATTCTTAAGCATAAAATGGTTCTAATGACCATTTTTAATTACCTTAAATATTTTTAAACATCAAACTTTGCCTATAACGTCCTTAAGTCATGATTTAAGACTATTTTTATCGAAAAATATTCATTTTAATCAAAACGTACAAAATAAGAAAAATGAAAGACTAGGTTCCAATTTCATTCTTAGGTCAATGATATTTTAATTTTAACTAGTTTTCAAGTCATCCTAAGTTTTAAAAACGTTTTAACGTTTGGAAAATCAAAAGCCTGATTTCGTACATTTTTACCAAAATTCCAATTTTCAATCAAACAATCCTAAATTGTTCCAAAACTAGTTTCTAAGTGTATTAGGTGAATCACTAAGCCTAAATGAGATAGCAAAACATCAATTTTCTAAAAATTTCACCAATTTCTTGCCTAAAACTTAAATTCACGAATCGAAAGCTAAAAGTGAACTAAATTGTCTTAATCGATCCTAAAAACTAACACATATCAATCACATTGTCTAACTAAGCATGTAGGGAAGCAAAATTGGGCATAAAACACAAACTTTAATAAAATTCAAAAATTTGACCCTAAGCAAAAACGTGATTTTTAATCGTGAGAGAGTACCTTACTTGCGAAATTGACAGCGGGAATGTGTTTAGGAGGCACGAGAGACTTAGATTAGTGCTTTGAATCGTTTAATTTTGCCAAAAAATGATGAAGATGGTGATGATGGTTGGTGTCGGCAGAACAAAGGGAAGAAGGAAGAAGAAGAGAAAAAAAATGAGAAAGCAATGAGAAGGAGAAAGAAAAGGAGAAAGAAAATGGGCCCATGTGGCGCACGAGCTTATTTCCCCGACCCAACTCGCGATTTTTCATTTTTTTTTTAATTTTTAATATTTATCATAAAATTAATAAAGGATTTATAAAATTTTGCTTCGAATTTTAATCCGGTTATTTTTACTAATTAAACAAAAAATTTTAAAAGAAAAAGATAAACGGACAGAGTAAAATAAAAATTCTTATTTTATTAATAACGCAAATTACACAGGTTCCACACCTAAGTTCCAGAAATGATGCGGAAAGAAAGATAAATTTAAAGCTTCTTTGACCATCCAGAGTAAATCAGCGAAGTATACTGGAAATATTTCAATATCACTTAGCATTTTACGCTCATGCTTTTGTAAATCTCCAATGTCGTCCATAAGTTTAACCAAAGCCCTTCTAACTTTCTTTATGTTTGAAATTTCATCCCTAGGTCCAGTATCTCGATAATTAAGTTCGAAAAGAAGTTTTGACACTGTGTCTTAAAATAAAAGGTCTTCCGCTCAATCAGGATCACCGATAGTAAATTTAAAGTTTTCAGATATTTCTCGAATGACTTTTCTTTGCGGAGTTGTAAATGGAAATTTGACATAGTGAGCATTTGCACGAGTTCAGAATATATTTCCTTTCTTTTTTGAAGAAATTCTGATGTATTCTTTCCTCGGTTGAATCCAAAAAAACTTCGATTAATCTTTTAATGAGAAATGAGGCTGGATCAAAGTAGAAGAAATCTCGATCTCCATATTTTGAAATAGGGTTAGGTTTTTTGCTTTCAATCCAAAATTCTAATTCAGAAATCATTGCGGTGACATAACGGTTGATATGAATTTGAGAAAACTCCTTATCATTGATATGAGGTAGAAAACTGACAAATGACTCTAAATCAAATTTGAGGTCAATTTCTGCATCTCGATACTTGACAAAAATATCATCCCGACATTCCTTTAATGGTTTGTGAAGAGAACGAACTTGATAACGCAGCTCTTTTAATAGATTCAATTGAAACTTTGAAAAAGGAAAATCCGAGGAATATAGGCGCCTAACGAATTCTCTATAGACGTCTAACCTTCTGCTAGGATTTAACAGATTTCCAGTAAAACAGAGGATCCGAGTTATCAATGTGTCGTTTCTCTTTTGGAACATATTTAAAAAACTTCGGATATGTGAAAATAGTTGGGTATTCTTCTCGTATTTCATCTTTCATAACGAGTAGTTCATTAAGACTGAACCTCCCTTTTGGATTCTGAAGAGGGTCGAATCCTGGTTCATTTGAGTAAAACTTATCCAAAAGCAATGAAATCTCTAAGTCGGATGAAGTTATCCGGCTTCTTGGACTACAAGGATCAAGAATTAATTCTTGATGAGACTCATTAGGGTTTAGATTCATTTCATTTTTATGTTTATAAAGAAAAACTTCTCCGGTTTCCGAAATTGTGGGAGAGCAACTGCCTTTCGCACTTTCTTCGTAATCGGTTAAGTTTGAACTGGAATCTACAGAAATTAATACCATAATTAATATTTTGTTTTTATATTTTAAAAAGAGGTTTACTATAATGGCGACTTTAAATCCTATACCGACAAACTCTCTATTTGTTAAGCATGTATGTTCCTTATCAATTTATCTTTGAAACAAGTGGCCAGGCCAACAATGGAGAGGCATGATCCTTGTGGTTCCAATATAATTGGAGATTGTTCTGAAAATCCAACAACCAATTCCGTGTATAATTGTCTTTCTTAGACACCACTCAAGAATCTCAGATATCTTGACAGAATCAAAGATTACCTTAACAAATAGAAAATTCGGTCCCCGGCAGCGGCGCCAAAAACTTACTCCTACTTATGATATGGCCAAAAAGAACGGTTTTATTTATGCGGTGTCGTTAGGTCGCAAAACGTCAGAATTAGTTACCAAAAGAGAGTAATAGTTTTATTATTAATATTTAGCTGGGTTTCCTAAGTATATTTCACCTAATTGTCTTCCTTTTAACGAGTAAGTGGTAAGTATAACTCAGGTTTGTATTTTTGTATATTTCCTCAGCAATGTGGGATAAAAGTGCTTAAATAGTTAACCCTAGTGACAAGTGGTGATAGATTAAGATTAACTAAAGGTAAAACAAACTATAAAGATAAAAAAGGATAGGTATTAAGAATAGAATACTGATGGGGAACTATTCCAGAGTTCAACTTCCTAGAATAAACACTAAACCTCAATCAACTGGGCTATGAATCTAATTAATTTGTCACTAAGAGTTTAGGCTTTGAAGATTCTGGCTAAGACGGATATCTCTACTCCCAACGTTAACCTTAGAAGGTTTAAACGACCTTGTGGATAGAATCCTAGGTACGTGAATAAAGTGGTATATCCCTAAAGGAAAGTCTCATCTTTTCTTAATCCTAGTTGATCTAACTATAGTAACGTTCCACCACTTAATACTAAGTTATGCCTTAACATTAACAGATATGCAATCTTAGATATTTTAAGGTACTGCTAATTGGATTAGAGGTCTCTCCTTTGCGATCACTTACTCAACCCTGGATCATCTTATAACATCTCAAGAACGTTGCTTCTAACGCGAATCATGCTTTTGAGTAAGCCAGTGTTCACTAAACTCTATATTGCCTACTCTAATCACAACCTAAATGGGCATATCTTCTTTGGCGGGTAAATGATTAACCGTATGTAGGTACTATATCTCTATTGTGACGTTAAGCATACATAACTACTTACCTCGTATCCTAGGGTTGATCATGTCCTAATACTAGGTTATAGCCACGTGAATAAGTGGAAAGGGTGATCCGTAAACTAGACTTCTAAACCATCAAGGTTTTAGCATAACAATAGCATAAGTTTCAGATAAAATATTCAACATATAATAAACATTTGCAACGGATAGATAACATGCAAGGTTAAATCAACTTAAAGTAAAAAAGAAAACTTTATTAAATTAAGGAAGGAGTTTACCATTTACAGATGAGATCTGGACCATTACAAGTGCTGACATCCTCTAGACCGCTCCTAGAATAATCTTCGGCGTTCGCCTCCAGGTACTTAATTTCCCGCTCGGAGGTGAGAAGACCTTAAAAGCTCTAGTGTGAGAAAGTGTATTGTAGTGAGAGAGTGAAAATGTAACATCCCGCCTTTTTCCGTCAACTTTTCCGTTTAACTATTTTAAACTCCGTTATATGTTTATAACATCTCCCGTTAATACGCGTTTCGATTTATCTTGTTTAGGTAATTTAACGCACCCGATTGCAACTTGAGGGACTAGTTTCGCCAAGACACCAAAGTGGTGACTAGCCACTTGACTAGTCAACCTCTTCCACCTCATTTCTCCATTTAATTTTCCTTTTCATCAAATACTTCCACCATTTCTTTAATTCCATCAAAAAGCAATTCATCATCCATATTCAATCGATCAAGCTTCGGGCCAAACAAATTACATATTTGAACTCCTCGTGATCTCCTCTTCGATTCCATACCGATTTCATCAAATTTGGGTAACTTTCTAAAATCACTAATTTTATGTGTTCTTGAGTTTTTGAGTTAAAAAGGTTGTTAATTAGTGTCTATGGCTCAAGTCTAGTATGATTATGTGTTTTGTATGCTTGTTCTTGCTATTTTGGTGTAACTAGCTCATATTGAAAGAATGCTTGTTTAATCTTGAGTTTTAGGTGTACATATGTTGGTTGATGATGAAAGTTCATGTTTTAATTGTGTTCCTAACATCACTAGCTTCAAATTGGTATGTAGGTTGACATGGATTAGTTTCATAAGCAAGATTGTTGATTTTATGATTTTGGGTTAGGGTTTGATAAAAGTAAATTGAATATTTGATGCATTAAATGCTTAGCAATGTTAATTGTAAGTGTCTAGTTGTGTTGTATGCTTGATTATCTTCAAAACGGCGTATTACACATGTGCATTAATTTACCGAATCATAATATGGCATTTATGAACTTGGAGTAATAAATGATGAGCATTAGTGGTGATTTTGATATAAGTTGTTTGGTTTTGACTGAGTAAATGCGTTTAGTTATTCTCCTTGTCAAATTACCTTTCTCATGATATATGATATGCGTTTTAAGTGTTTTCGGTGCATGAAATATGTTAAAATGAGTTTTGGTTCGTTACTTAAGTTATTTTTCTGCAATCAGCAATTCCCCAGGTTATGCGCACCGCGCGTGCACCTGCGCACCGCGCAAATCAGAAAAACCAAATAAATGGTTCCCTTGGTCGAGTTCTGACCTGGTATTGCACATGGGTGCGCGCCGCGCAACCCATTGCGCACCGCGCAAATGGCCCAGGCCAACTTTCTTGTCTTTAAACGCTCCCAAAATGTTTTCCGCTTAACCGTAACTCCGATTAACATGAAACTTGACTATTATGCTCGTATATGACTTCTCATCATGAGAAAATTGTCGGACACCCGACCCGACCCCGTTGACTTTGACTTTGACCAAGTTTGACTTTAGTCAAACTTAACCAAACAATTATACAATCGTTCTAACATGTTTAACTACTTGTAACGTGCATGAAACTTGACAATTTGCTTCACATGCTATATTAATCGAGTCGTATTGAGCCATAGGACTAATTGAACAACTTTGACCCTTCGTGACTATCGTTATTGATACAACCTACTTGTTTAGGTCAAGATTAGCTTTGTCTTTGCACGCGTTTACTCGTTGAAGTACTTTATTGACTCTTGCACTCAAGGTGAGATCATAGTCCCACTTTTTACTCTTTTGAACTTACTTTTGGGATGAGAAAACATAAACGATTCTTTTGAACTAAGTGAACACAAGAATGGGAAAACAAACATTCTACATACGAGTTTAGAACGAAAATCCTCAATCCGATTATCATTAGTTACATCAGATGGTGTAAGCGAGAACTTATGTTATATGGCCATATGGGTTTGACAACCCTCATCTTTGACGGTTCGCTACCGTTTACGGATGAAATATATTTTCGAGAATCAGTGTTTGTTCTAGCACTATTGATGGGGTATTCAACGGACGGAATGTTAAGTTTTGATAATTGGGTGCTCGTGAATATTAACTTTTAGAATGTGTTACTATTATTTCAACTTTGCAAACCTTGTGGTTCGACTTACTTACTTTTACTCACTTACTTACTTAAACCTATGATTTCACCAACGTTTTCGTTGACAGATTTCTATGTTTTTCTCAGGTCTTGCACGATATGTGATACATGCTTCCGCTCACTATTTGATACTTGCATTGGATGTCGAGTATACATGCATTACTTGGAGCGTCTTTTGACTTTACTTTAAACCGTGTCGCCTAGATTTCAAATGTACTTATAACCTTGTAACTTAACTTTTGGTTGAACAATTCTTGTAAACTTTGAAAACAATCTTTATTTTGAAATGAGGGTGACATATTTTGGTCAAACATTGTCATAAAGACTTATGACCAGGTAATGGGACCCACGTAGTCGACGCCGTCACTTGACGATTTGTCGGGTTCGCTACAAGTGGTATCAGAGCCTTGGTTGTAGGGATTTAGAGTTCATTTGTGTCCACCCCGATTCATAGGGTACATAGGTGAATCTAGACTACAACCGGCATATAGACTGAAGTAGGAATTACTTGACTATTTGTGCATTTATACTCGAACTCTTCTATCATATCTAACTCGTATTCGATCTTGATCTTACGTTGATAAATTTTGTTGATGCGCCACCTTGACTTTATGAAGTAATGTTAAATGCACATGAGAATCAGGGTAATATAATTTCCGGGATTATATTATGGTGATTCACATGGACGTTCCGACATTATGACATAAAGAATTTAAGGCGAGTCAAGGAAAATTTTCTCTCTATCCTTATTCCATACTCCGGTTAGTATTGTTGAAAATACTAACCAACGATATTATTGTGTCATGAAGGAACAATGGCTCACCAAGGTCAACACAATACCCCTCTCGAAACTCTAGGACAAGCTCTTCAACGAATGATAACCACCGCCGTGGGTACGGCCGTAGCCGATCACTTTTCTAACAACAACGATCATGGAGCCGGTAATTCAAGCGAAGGTTGCTCCTACAAGAACTTCATGAAGTACAACCCTCCCACTTTCGATGGAACCGGAGGACCGGTTACTCTCACCCGATGGTTTGACCAAATGGAGACCGTTTTTAACACAAGCGGTTGTCGAGACCAAGATAAGGTCAAGTTTTCCACCCTCACTTTCACCAGCATTGCTCTTTCGTGGTGGAACAAGTACGTACAATCGGTGGGTATTGATGAAGCCCATACACTCTCATGGACCGAATTAAGAGAAAGAATGATCACCGAATACTTCCTACGCGACGAGACTCGAAGGCTCGAACAGGGTCTAAGGAATTTAAAAACGGTCGGGAATGACCTCGAAACTTATAATCAACGGTTCACCGAACTAGTCTCAATGTGTCCAAATCTCATGACTCCCGAATCCCTAAGAGTCGAACTTTACATGGATGGCCTCCCTAAGAGCATTCAACACGGGGTAATGGCATCCCAACCCACTAACATACAAGAGGCTTTAACCAAGGCCCGCCAAACTTTAGAAACGGCGAATGAAATGGAAGCACCGGCACCAATGGTCGAGAACCACCCGAGTAACAACAAAAGAAAATGGGAAGCCTCCCAATCAAGCAACCGCAACAATAACAACTTCACCAAAGAGCCCTTTTTCCCCGGCGTCAAGAAAGGCTATGCCGGAAAACTACCTTTTTGTAACGAATGCCACAAGCATCACTTTGAAGGATGTGGCAGGTTTCGCCACCGGCGCCAAGGAAGTGGTCACGTCGCCAAACGTTGTGGAAGTACCACCCCCGTCGCTCGAATGATGCCCAACGCACACAGGACGGGTGCTTGTTTCGAATGTGGTCAACTGGGTCATTTTAGGAATGAATGCCCAAATAAGAAAATCAACCCCAAAGCACGCCGTTGAACTTTCAACATCAACGCCTAGGATGCCCGAGACGACGATGGACTAGTCACGGGTACGTTTCTTCACAACAAACCGTATATTTCATACTTATTCGATTCGATTACCGCTAGACGTTTTACAACCGAGACCTTGACTTGTACTCTTTACATTCCACCTTTTTCCTCTAGATACTACTTAGGCAACGTAAGCGACCAACGGAAAGATACTGTGTGTCTATAAATTTTATCGGAGGATATGCGTTAAGAAATTGGACTCGACACCTATAGAACTAAGGAGCTCAGAACCTATTCGTTAGGGAGAAATTGTTTCCCTACAACTAGGTATAGATTATTGTGAACCGAGTAATTTTCGGTTGGAAACCGATACCCTCTTCCTCGTATCCATTACCTCATGATTATTTGCGTGGATCCCGTGTATTCCAAATCGACCTCCGTTCCGGTTATCATCAATTGGGGGTTAAGGGAGACGATGTCTCCTAAGCCATTTTTTTTCCGAACTCGCAACGTTAGTTGTAAATCTCTCTTAGTACCGTTTGATTTATTTAGGACTCCGTCCGTATTCATGAACCTCCTAAACCACGTATGCAACTTATCTAGACAAATCTGTTATCATATTTATGGATGACATCTTAACTTATTTAAGTAAAGAAGGAAAACGAACAACATCACCATCTTACGCTCGAACTTTTGAGAAAAGAGCAACTCTATACCAAATTCTCCGAGTGAGAATTTCTGTTGAACGAAGTCCAATTTTCTAGACCATGATGATAATGGTCAAGGCATTACAATCAATCTCGAAATCAAGCCACATGTAATCAGGAAACTCTACCAACTCGGACTTGTATTCGTAAAAATCTTAGATCTCGTCTGTTATTACCAAAGATTCATTTCTGACTTTTCTCGTGTTACACGACTTTTAAACTCGTTAACTCACTAAGGAAAACTTTAAACCTCTCCGTGTTCGAACCTTGAACGTAATTTTGCATGCAAACCTTTCTAGCTAAATTCGTATAGCACATAACGGAACTCAATATGGAAATAATTCTACTTAAACGCCCGAAAGGCATACTCTATCGACTCGAAATCAACGGAACTGAAATTCGTTATTTTGCACGAAGAATTCGAATACTAAATTGTGGATCCGATCAATTTTCTCGTCATCACGTACCACACTACGTACCTCTGTTATTCCACCGTTACCGTCTGATATTACTGGAACTTAAGATAACCCGCAATCCAAGGATACATCACTCTTATTTGACATAACGTCCTTGTGTTTCTGATAATCGGCCAACTACTATTCAACCCCGAACTATACAACTACGTGTACTATCTCGATTTTCTTTCAAACTTCAACTTTTGACAACTAGATGCACAATACGGTGACCTTGAGATGTAAACTCATCCTATTCTAAGACCTCATTTCACTCCTATCTTTATCGCTCGCACTTCCGTTTAAGGAAACTCCTTGTGACATTTCTCCATGGATAGAGAAACTCCTCATATTACCTTAACATTCGCCACGAGGGTGAATAGTCCTAACGAACATATTTCGAACCCTAACTGACTTGTTCAAACATATCTTAAGAGATTCTATTCCAGTACGGTGTATCTTCGTCATTTATCCTGTATCGAAATACTCGTTTCACTTCTAGTGTTACAAGAAACCTTGGGAACTCGCTTAGACACATGTACCGCGTATCTCCCACAACCGACGAACCGAGCAAACGTACGATTCAATCTTGGAAAGACATGTTACAGACTCGTATTGTCACCTTTAGTAGATCACTCTTACAACAGTAGTTACCACTCGTGTGTTCACGCGCACTTTCCGAAACCCTATATGACCGCTAATGTCATACCCCTGTTCATTTAACCAAAGAATCAACCACCGAAATCTGAACTCCATCAAGAAACAACAATTGAAATCATTCAAATCCGAGGAGGGCTCGAGACGATCCGTAGTCGCCAAAAGAGTTATACCAAACTTAGATGAAAACCCCACAAATCCCAGTGTGTAACCGCGTAATATTGAGAAACCGCACCTTGGAAATGTGTAATCCATTTTGGGAAATCGAGAAAGGCTATATCCGCAATATCGAACCTTTTGAAACCTTGGGGCGTATTGGAACCGCTTCCTACCGTTTAGAACTTCCGACTCAATTAAGTTTCCGTTTACCTTACATTTCGTGTAACAAACTTAGAAACGTGTCCTGCGGAACAGGAACGTGCAATCCTATTAGATACCTCAACTATCGATGACAAACTTCTCTTCATAGGAAACCGGTTGAACTTGTGGGTCGTGAAACCAAACCTTGATACTACGTAACACCCCCACTATTCGGGTTCATGGAATACCCAAGACAGCACCTTCACTCAGTCGTAGAGTTACTACACTAGGTCTCGAGTAAGAGACATCGGCTATTACTTCCAACTAAATTTCGGGACGAAATTTCTTTTAAGGTGTAGGTAATGTAACATCCCACCTTTTTCCGTCAACTTTTCCGTTTAACTATTTTAAACTCCGTTATATGTTTATAACATCTCCTGTTAATACGCGTTTCGATTTATCTTGTTTAGGTAATTTAACGCACCCGATTGCAACTTGAGGGACTAGTTTCGCCAAGACACCAAAGTGGTGACTAGCCACTTGACTAGTCAACCTCTTCCACCTCATTTCTCCATTTAATTTTCCTTTTCATCTAATACTTCCACCATTTCTTTAATTCCATCAAAAAGCAATTCATCATCCATATTCAATCGATCAAGCTTCGGGCCAAACAAATTACATATTTGAACTCCTCGTGATCTCCTCTTCGATTCCATACCGATTTCATCAAATTTGGGTAACTTTCTAAAATCACTAATTTTATGTGTTCTTGAGTTTTTGAGTTAAAAAGGTTGTTAATTAGTGTCTATGGCTCAAGTCTAGTATGATTATGTGTTTTGTATGCTTGTTCTTGCTATTTTGGTGTAACTAGCTCATATTGAAAGAATGCTTGTTTAATCTTGAGTTTTAGGTGTACATATGTTGGTTGATGATGAAAGTTCATGTTTTAATTGTGTTCCTAACATCACTAGCTTCAAATTGGTATGTAGGTTGACATGGATTAGTTTCATAAGCAAGATTGTTGATTTTATGATTTTGGGTTAGGGTTTGATAAAAGTAAATTGAATATTTGATGCATTAAATGCTTAGCAATGTTAATTGTAAGTGTCTAGTTGTGTTGTATGCTTGATTATCTTCAAAACGGCGTATTACACATGTGCATTAATTTACCGAATCATAATATGCCATTTATGAACTTGGAGTAATAAATGATGAGCATTAGTGGTGATTTTGATATAAGTTGTTTGGTTTTGATTGAGTAAATGCGTTTAGTTATTCTCCTTGTCAAATTACCTTTCTCATGATATATGATATGCGTTTTAAGTGTTTTCGGTGCATGAAATATGTTAAAATGAGTTTTGGTTCGTTACTTAAGTTATTTTTCTGCAATCAGCAATTCCCCAGGTTATGCGCGCCGCGCGTGCACCTGCGCACCGCGCAAATTAGAAAAACCAAATAAATGGTTCCCTTGGTCGAGTTCTGACCTGGTATTGCACATGGGTGCGCGCCGCGCAACCCATTGCGCACCGCGCAAATGGCCCAGGCCAACTTTCTTGTCTTTAAACGCTCCCAAAATGTTTTCCGCTTAACCGTAACTCCGATTAACATGAAACTTGACTATTATGCTCGTATATGACTTCTCATCATGAGAAAATTGTCGGACACCCGAACCGACCCCGTTGACTTTGACTTTGACCAAGTTTGCCTTTAGTCAAACTTAACCAAACAATTATACAATCGTTCTAACATGTTTAACTACTTGTAACGTGCATGAAACTTGACAATTTGCTTCACATGCTATATTAATCGAGTCGTATTGAGCCATAGGACTAATTGAACAACTTTGACCCTTCGTGACTATCGTTATTGATACAACCTACTTGTTTAGGTCGAGATTAGCTTTGTCTTTGCACGCGTTTACTCGTTGAAGTACTTTATTGACTCTTGCACTCAAGGTGAGATCATAGTCCCACTTTTTACTCTTTTGAACTTACTTTTGGGATGAGAAAACATAAACGATTCTTTTGAACTAAGTGAACACAAGAATGGGAAAACAAACATTCTACATACGAGTTTAGAACGAAAATCCTCAATCCGATTATCATTAGTTACATCAGATGGTGTAAGCGAGAACTTATGTTATATGGCCATATGGGTTTGACAACCCTCATCTTTGACGGTTCGCTACCGTTTACGGATGAAATATATTTTCGAGAATCAGTGTTTGTTCTAGCACTATTGATGGGGTATTCAACGGACGGAATGTTAAGTTTTGATAATTGGGTGCTCGTGAATATTAACTTTTAGAATGTGTTACTATTATTTCAACTTTGCAAACCTTGTGGTTCGACTTACTTACTTTTACTCACTTACTTACTTAAACCTATGATTTCACCAACGTTTTCGTTGACAGATTTCTATGTTTTTCTCAGGTCTTGCACGATATGTGATACATGCTTCCGCTCACTATTTGATACTTGCATTGGATGTCGAGTATACATGCATTACTTGGAGCGTCTTTTGACTTTACTTTAAACCGTGTCGCCTAGATTTCAAATGTACTTATAACCTTGTAACTTAACTTTTGGTTGAACAATTCTTGTAAACTTTGAAAACAATCTTTATTTTGAAATGAGGGTGACATATTTTGGTCAAACATTGTCATAAAGACTTATGACCAGGTAATGGGACCCACGTAGTCGACGCCGTCACTTGACGATTTGTCGGGGTCGCTACAGAAAAGAGGTGTGTTGAAAATGGATGACAAAAAGTCTTTAAATAGAGTTGGAATGTGCCTGCATACAGTTGGCAAGCCGTATTGGCAAGCCGTATGGCAGGCCGTTTTTGGCGCCGTTTTCTTTGGCAGGCTATTTAGCCTGGCCGTTTGCTTTGGCCGTATGGCAGGCCATTTTTCCTACTGGCAGGCCATATGGCAAGCCGTATAGCCTGCTCAGGTTTTCTGATTTTGCAGGATCGTAACTTGGTTTCCTTGATCATAGCTTGGTTTCATTGTCTTTTATCGTTTTCGCTCTAGAATCTTCGTTTTAGCTCCGATTCTATCGATTCTTTTTGCATCGTCTTCGTAATCACTTAATCTACAACATTAACCAAAAAACGATTATTTTGCTGAATAAGTTTGGAACTTTATGGTTTTGGGGCTCAATATCGGGGTAAAAACGTGACTTTTTAGCCGATATCATGAACCATCCAAACACACCTTGCAACCATGGGGGAGTACTACGTCTTCATCGCTTTTTCAATAGAATATACGCAATATATTAGACCACTTTAAACACTAAGTATGGGATTAACAACCCTGTCAACATAAACTTTAAATAAAAAATACTTTTCAAAACTAAAGTGTGGGATACGTTGTATCCCTAACATTGGGGATAATGTAATTTTAAAATGTTGGATAGCAATATATTACACATAATGATTCTCGCAAAATCCTCAAGTGTTTAACAAACTAAATTTTTCGTAAAATTTAAAACTTTTCGAGCTATATAAAACACTTAGGATTCCAAATTTTATAAATGAAAAAAAAGTTTTTGATACAAATAGATGAAAGAGTAAAACAAAGTCGAAACATTTTGCGAAATTGAACCAATTTTCCAAAAGAGCATTGCATAACCAAAGGCACATTTCAACCCATTATAATTATTGTGAGGTACCAAATATAAGGCCCAACACGCACTCATTTTTTGTGATTCACTATGTTTCCGTTGAGTGCGCCGATGTTGGCATCTCTGAATCAGAACTTGCTCTTGATCTGCATTTTGGAATCACACCTTTTGACGAGAATTACTAAGTTAGAAATCTCAGCTACTCTTGAAGACAAAACACCCCCACTACATACTTCCATTTCCATTTTCACCCCAATCCACCATGAATCCATCTACCGCTATCCATTCTTTTCATTCACCTCATAAACAAAGAAATAAATCCCGAAGAAATCATAACTTTCGAGAAATCCTCTATAAAACTACATTAGAAAAATGCGAGCAACCAAGTTAAGTATCAAGAAGACCGTCAATAAAAAGGAGACCTCGAAGAGAAAAGAAAAAGATGCTTGCCAAAAAAATACATAAATATATATATATGTTTATATATATATATATATATATATATATATATATATATATATATATATATATATATATATATATATATATATATATATATATATATATATATAGGTTCTGACAAAAGGAGCAGAACTCAAAGATTCGAGAAAAGAACTCCTGGTAGTTGAAAAGAAGGATGCTCATTTTGAAATTTCCGATAAAAAGCTTAAAGGATTATCAAAATTGATCCTTAAAGAACTCCTATCTATCCAAAAACGCTTCACAACCCATACCTGCAATCACCATTCCTTCATAAAATAAGCCAAGTATATAACTGAAACTTCCCTCAGATACGTGATGGAGATTTGAGTCTTGATCAAGCCTATTACGAAGATTGCAAACATGACTGGCTATAAGCGATTTCATTTCTTAGAACTTTAGGACACCCGATACACTTTAGTGAATTGAGTGACCCGAGTGAGATAGCCTCAGTTATGTAACCTCCTCTCATGCTTACGGAAATAGATTCGTGAATAGAAAAAAGGATAAAACCAAGTTTTCACTTTTACTTCTTGTGAAGCGAAGATCGCTTGATCACTACGAACAGGAATCTTCTGTGTCTAAAAGATCGAAGGTTTGCTTGAGGACAAGCAAAGTCTAAGTGTGGGATATTTGATATCGGCTAAAAATCAAATTTTTACCTCGATATTAGGGCCCAAAATAATAAAGTTTCAAGCTTTATTGCCAAAATAATCACTTTGTCAGTTGATTTTGTAGATTTCGCAATTACAAAGATGAAGCAATAAGAATCAAGAAAATCAAAGCTAAAACGAAGATTCTAGAGCAAAAATGATGAAAGACAAGTTACGACCCTAGAAACCAAGTTACGATCCCGAGAACAAATAAAACAATCCAAGCAAAACAGAAAGACCAGGGCAACAAACGGCCTGCCATACGGCCTGCCATAGGCTTGCCACATCACAAACGACCTGCCTAGCAACCGACCTATGAAAACGATTTACTCTCGACACCGGCCTGTGAAAACGGCTTGCCATACGGCCTGCCAGTCGTATCTGATATCGGCCAAAAAGTCACATTTTTATCCCCAATATTAAGCCCTATAACAATATAGATTTAAACTTTGTCAGCAAAATTATCGCTTTTTCGGTTGATTTTCTAGATTAAGTAATTACGAAGACAATGCAAAAAGAATCAAGTAAAACGAAGCTAAAACGAAGATTCTAGAGCGAAAACGGTGAAAGACAAGAAATCAAGTTACGATCCAGCAAAACAGCAAGCCAAACGGCTTACCAAACGGGCTACCAAATGGCCTGCCAGTATGGCAAACGGCCTGCCAAACATCCAGATCAAACAGCCTCATTAAACGGCTCACCTTGCCAAACGGCCTGCCAGCCGTTTGTAGGCAAATTTCAAGTCTATTTAAAGGGCTTTCTCCATCCATTTCGACACACACTCAATTTGTAATTCATTTCATATTTTCAAGCTTTTAGTTAGTTTTTGTTACTAGTTAGCTTAGCTTTTATTTTCCAGAGGATATCCCGGTGAGTCCCTGCGATCTCGGGTAGATTTCTTCGGCCTTTTCAGGTTTTTATCTGAAATGCTTGTCTTTGGTATTAAACATGTGTTCTTATTTTTTATGTTTAATAATATGTTCTGATATTAGCATGATAACTTAATTAATCTGTATGTTTCCATGATAGAAGTTTGGGTTAGCATGATTATGTTAAATTAGTATGATTACTGTTATAATACTAAATTAGGAAGTCTGGTAGATTTGTATGCTAGCATCTTAAGGATTGACCAACCTAGGTTGTGATCAGGACTTGTCCATCTATATGGAATTAGCTACTTCATATGATTAAAACCCCTGGTTATACTGCATCAGAAGATTCTATGAACTCGGTATTGCCGGAGTTCCCGAGAGGCATTTAATGCGCTTTTAGGACACGGAACTTAGGAATTGAGACATGAATGACCTAGTATGCCTATTTATTGTTCTGAAGAGACTTCTTAGGAGCTTTTAAGATCTAATTAGTGCCTTCACTGTGTGACCCAAGCCTATTGCATGTTCTTATTTGATTGTTACTTTAGGTCTTAGTCATATCAACTGTTTAGGTATTCATTAGGTTTTTATCTCCTTCACTATCAGTATATCAACTGCAATGTTGTATAATGTTTGAATTGATATGATCTCATTAGTATAATGGAATGGCTGTTAGTTTTCATTTAAGGTTTTGCCAACTTAAACTGACGAAATTCTTCTGTTTGTGATCAGTGTTCAATCAACAAGGCACGTTGTTATTCAGTTTACTAAACTGATAACGAGGGTTAGGATTAGAGCTTAACTCACTAATAAACCTAATACTTTACTGAGGATAACCTCCGAGGTATTGCTACCTTTCATTTATACGACCAAGTGACACACTTCTCACTGCTCAAAGAGAACTTCGAGAGTTCAGAGATAAGTAGGTCTGTGTAATTGGCTCACCCAACCAGATCTACATTATTCCAAGCATAGTCTTAACATAAGCATAATTACCTTTCCCTAGCCCAACACTGGTATCTTGGTCAACATTTCCCTGATCTGCATACTCCGGATATCCTTCCACTTATTTGCTTTTCTGCACATAGGACTTTTAGCTAAAACCAACTACTATCTTTTATCCAGGTAATTTAACTAAAAGATAATTATCCAATTGATCTTCAATTCATTAATCCATAAAAAAACACGACACTAGGTTAACTTACACCTTCTACACCTTAGAAAGTAAAATTAAATTTAGGCCCCGCACAAAATAAATAAACAAAACCACTGTGTGCTACCTTGATCAACTGAACCAGATGTCCTACGACTTAATGACACCGCACAAATAAAATCGTCCGTTTCGACCATATCAGTATCCCAGCCAAATTTCAACTATAAATATGGGCATTTGTCATCCATTTTTCCACACACCTCTTCACACTCTCTCACTACAATACAATTTCTCTCACTAGAAGCTTTCAAGGCCTTTTCACCTCTGAGCGGGAAATTAAGTACCCAGAGACGAACGCTGAAGATTGTATTAGGAGTGGTCTAGAGGATGTCAGCTCTTGTAATGGTCCAGATCTCGTCTGTAAACGGTGAACGCCTTCCCTAATTTAATAAAGTTACCTTGTTACTTTAAGTTGATCTCATTTTACATGCTTAAGTATCTGTTACAAATGTTTATTATATGTTGAATATCTTAACTGAAACTTATGCTATTGTTATTGTGAAGCCTTGACGGTTTAAAAGTCTAATTCATGGACCACCCTCTCCATTTACTCATGTGACTATAACCTAGTATTAGGACCTGATCAACCCTTGGATACAAAGTAAATAGTTATATATGCTTAACGTCACAATAGGGAAATAGTACCTACGTACGGTTTGATCAATCCTAAATTAGATGCAAGGTTAGATGAAAGGTCTAATTTAGGAACTGAGTGCAATGAGGGGTGTATGGTGGTGTTGATAATGTGACCTTATGATCGTCTTTCACTTAGTTTCAAGTGATCAATCATTATGTCCCTGTCTTGATTGCATTACCTTAGCTCAATTATGATTGATACTTGGGCGTAGTCACAAGTGAATCACAAAGGCCAGAGAAATTGCACAGAATCAACAACCTAAAATGAGATGACATGCTCCCTATTTATAGATTTGGAATCTTTGCGGATTAAATATTTGCGCATACTTTATAGATCCTTAGTGTTTATGCGGGTCATCTTAGCAATCTCAATTTTATGCGTGCTTTCGCAATACAATAGCGCAATTCTCAGTTGTTGCCTATTTGTGCAGTTCTGTTTTCACTTGTATTTTCATTTCCTTTTGTACTTCAAATATGCATATACCTAAGTATATTATCAAGTCCCCCAGTTTATTGTGTTATATTTACGCAGAAAATATAACATAAAAAAATCTAAGAAATGTAGTTAAAAATATTTTTACTAAACGATCCGCAAAAATAAATCCATTACGTGTAAAATACTGCGTCTGTCAGACTGTTCGCGTGCTATCAACAATGTTCGAACGGCTCTTTTTCTAGCCGTTGATGCATTGCTGCAAACTTTTAGCCGTTGATTTTAATCATTGCGAATAATCTTTTAACATCTAGATTAACACTATAAATAGGACCGATTACCGCTCCATTTCACTTTACGCTTTCTTATTCACCTTCACTTTCGATTAAAACTTTACCGCTATAATTTCACGCTGCTTAATATTCAATTTGCTCTTGCAATTCACGTTCTTGATCACTTATCTTTTAACTCAAACAATCTCAATTGTTCTTAATTAATCATGGCTTCCCCCTCTACTTGTGAAGACCCGTCCTAATCCATCCGGACGAAGTCCATATCGATTATAAACGATTCACAACAGTTGATTACATCGCGAGGTACTTTACCTCTATATGATACATTTTACAAACATTGCATTCGTTTTTGAAATGATGATCTTTCATTACACCGAAATTTGACGGCGTGCATAACATTTTATAATATATCTAACTATAATTAACTTAATAATAATATTGATGAACTCAACGACTCGAATGCAACGTCTTTTGAAATATGTCATGAATGACCCCAAGTAATATCTTTAAAAAGAGCAATTTCACATCAAAAGACTTCTTTCATACCTGAGAATAAACATGCTTTAAAGTGTCAACCAAAAGGTTGGTGAGTTCATTAGTTTAACATAAATAATCATTTCATAATTTTAATAGACCACAAGATTTCATATTTCCATTTCTCTTAAACATACGTCCCATGCATAGCGACAAAAATATCATTCATATGGATTGAACACCTGGTAATCGACATTCACAATATGCATATAAGAATATCCCCATTATTCCGGGATCCTCCATCGGACATGATATAAATTTCGAAGCACTAAAGCATCCGGTACTTTGGATGGGGCTTGTTGGGCCCGATAGATCTATCTTTAGGATTCGCGTCAATTAGGGTGTCTGTTCCCTAATTCTTAGATTACCAGACTTAATAAAAAGGGGCATATTCAATTTCGATAATTCAGCCATAGAATGTAGTTTTAAGTACTTGTGTCTATCACATCAAACATTTATAAAGCAGCGCATGTATTCTCAGTCCCAAAATATATATTGCAAAAGCATTTAAAAAGGGAGCAAATGAAACTCACCTAATGTATTTTGTAGTAAAAATACATAGAACGACATTGAACAAGTATAGGGTTGGCCTCAGATTCACGAACCTATATCATTTGCGTATTTATTAATATACATAATTTGTAATCAAGTAAATATATTATTATTGATGGTGTAATTCATTTATACAGTAGATTAAATATATATTTATATATATAATCTTTATTTTTATGCTTATAACATTAATAATATCATCAATATTTTTATTTTCATAATTGTGATTATCTTAATTATAATGATATAGATAATACTGTATGTGATAATAATGTTAGTTTTAGTAAAAATAATACCTTTATAAAAATGGTAATTTTTAATAGTTTTAATAGAAATTTCAGAAATCTTACGGTATTACTAATATTAATGTCTAACTGATAAGTCGATTAGTGATACTTTGTAATATTAATAATGATAATACTAATAATAATACCTATATTAATGACAATAATAATACTTTAAAAATAATAATAATACTTTTAATAATTTTAATAGTTCTTAATAAAATAATACGTTTAATAATAATGAGGATGAAAATAATAGTTTTTATAGTAATTCCTAATACCTAATAATAATCTTAGTAATACTTATAAAAATACTAATGTTAATAACATTTCTAGTACCTATAAGTATAAGTATGATATAATTCATAATAATAACTATAATACTAATAATAGTCCTAATATTAGTAATGATACTTAAAATGACATTAATAATCATAACACTAATATTAATATTAATAATCATAATAACAATAACAATAAAAATACTAATAATAAAAATAATAATAATGATTTTAAGGAAACTACCTCATCAAATTCGGCTCAAAAAAAGATACATATTGACCCTGCCAAGGTTTGAACCCGAGACCTCTCGTAGACCCGAACACCCTTCTAACCATTCCTCTGTTACTCTATATCTGATTTATACTCCATATTTATTTATTTAATCCATCCTATCCGCGTTCTATCCTCCTCTTCTTCTTCATGAGTACTCCATCGGTTCAGCAATCAACAAATGACTAATCCACTCAGGTTTTTCGATTTCCAGCTTCTAACTAAATTCGTGTACTCGTGTGATTAACATAAACAGAAGAAAAAAATAAACATAACATAAAAAAAAATTAAACCTCCTGCTGCTGTCGCAGCTATATAACAAAAAAAATATTTTTTGTTCTTGAGATTGGATGGTTTTGGGCTTCTATACCTTCATAAAAAAAATTCCTTATCAACATTCGTATACTCGACAATCTTCCTCTTTACCTGAAATAAACTACAGCTCACGAATTCGAGTGATTTATAATTGTTTGACTTTTTTTATTCGAACCTTTGACCCCAAAATTCGAATTCAGTAAAAGGAATTGGAAGTCGATTATTTACAGAGAGTTTGAATAAAATACTCCTAACATAACTGCATTGTTAGATTTTGAGAAGTAGTTCGAATTTGATTTAGGGTTGAAAAGTTGTCGTGAGTAGAGAAAAGAAGAAAAAAGGATGTGTTATTATTTATTTTCTGTTTTTCTCATTTGTTATTTGCAGAAGGCGAATTATGATATGAAATTGAAGGATTGATGATGGAAGTTGAATAATCCATCTCTTAACATGAACTGATCGATTTAGGGTAGATAAGAGGAGTCGACAGGTTCATAACCAGGTACAGAAATAAATAAATAAAAATAAAAAAAAGGAGATAGGTACCTCTAACTGATTTTGGAGTATACTGTGATTCAGATTCGATTTATAAAGACAAGAAACAAAATTCGTACTAGTATGATCGTGATAGAAAGTTGATTAAGAGTTCTTGGCTGTTTGGTAACAATTCCATAAATAAAAGAATTATAAATAATAAATACTAATAATAATATAAATATATAAAAGATAAATGATTTCTATTAATACATATAATAATAAGAATAATAATATTATTAGATTATATTGTCTTTATAACAATAATAATAATAAATAATAAATAATAATAATAGTAATAATTAATAATTCTAACATCAATGATAATAATAATAACTAATAACAATATTAACAATGATATTACTAATGATAATGATAATAAATTGTATTATTTTTATACTAATATTTATAATATTAATAATGGTTTAAATGATAATGGTATTTGAAAAAAAAAAAATAATGATAATCTTAATTATAACTAAATCATAATTTTACTACTAATTATGTATTGGAACTAATAATATAACTAACACAAATATTAATATGAATATTAACAATAATATTATATCAACTTAAACTCATCAAACTTATATATATATATATATATATACATTATATATATATATATATATATATATATATATATATATATATATATATATATACACTATATATATATACACAATTATGTTTTAAATGTTTAGTATATACTTAATTATATATATTAAACAATTAACCTCAACGTACATCATTATATATTTAATATTTTGATAACGTTGGCTAATCAAGTTTGAATCATTTATATACAATGTACTAAATATAACAAGCTTTAGTTATTTAAAGTTATTTTTCATAATAACTAAATTACTTAATAGTTCATTAATATAATTAATATAATTGTTTACATATATAATTATTTATATTTACTTTTCGGGTTACAATTAAAGGTTCGTGAATCGTCGAGATTAGTCAAAGGTCAAATGTATACATGAACACAGTTCAAAGTTTTTAAGACTTCAACATTACAAACTTTGCTTATCGTGTCGAACTCATATAATGTTTAAAGTTTAAATTTGGTTGAAAATTCCCGGGTCATCACAGTACCTACCCGTTAAAAGAAATTTCGTCCCGAAATTTGATCGATGTCGTCATGGCTAACTATAAAAATGTTTTCATGACGAATATGAGTTGATAAATTGAGTTTTATCATCATTGAGTAATGTGGATAAAACAATTCGATTATTCGAAAAGTACGAATGAAGCTATCACAAAAGATTGAAATGAGAAACAAAGATTTGTTTTTAACTTTTGACGTAGACAGGTTTAAATTTAGAAAATAAGGCGCGTCTTAACTTTCGACATTGCCTTGGTTGAATTCCAGAATTCAAGGGATTTAAAGAAAATCTTGAAGATCTATAAGATCTGATTCTTCGGGATTTATGGAAATTAAGATCTCTTTAATTAAATACGGTGATCTGCCTCGATTACTACATCTGATATTTCCTTTATAAATTTACCTTTTCCGTTCCATTTATTTTCACCACTTCTATACTCAATTCCCAAATTCAAAAGATTTATGAAAATGCTTAACCCTGTTCCGATCCTTGTTCTTATTCTAACTATCGCAATGATCGTTCTTCTTTTCTAACTTCCACCTGAAGAATCTATTTATTTCTATTATGCTCTAGGGATTATTGTATTTATAATCCTCCCGTATCTTTATATTGTTATACGTACTGATATCCACGGTTTGTAATTTCGGTGTTGTCATTGGGCTTTATCTTTTCTCTTATATTTTGGATCTCTTTGCCTTTTTATTATTCTCCCGACCTCTAGTAAAGCGAGTAATGGTCCAGAATTCGTAAGTATGGAATTTCGGATAAATATCATGTTCTAAATAAGAAAGAAGGAATTAGCACTATTTGATTTGTCAAATTATCAGAATCACTGAGTATAGAACTATCAAGAATATATATTTTTGATATGTTCAGAAGTTACGCAGAATGAAAGAGTTATGTAACATGGCACGTGATGACGTTATGATCTATGAATCATCACATCTCATTAGAAACTCAGCATGACTTACTGTAATATAATCACGTTGATCAAGTGTCATTATATTATACTAACTCATGCATCAGTTCCCAACACTACTTCAAAACATTCATATTTTAAATTTGAAAGTTTACGGGATATAGAAACTAACAGTTTCTATATGATGTAACACTGATAGCACGAAGCGATTAATGATTTCAGATAAGATTAGTTATGAAAATATATTCGGAAATATCGAGGATATTTATAATGAAAGATACGATAATATCTCGGAATATCTAAGATCAGAGGATGATAGAAACTATTGTCCGCGAGGGTTTAGAGTAAAGAGCAAGATATTCGCTAAAGACTTTAGCAGGTATTGAATCATTTGGATTCTTTGAAGTCAGACTTATTCTTTGTGATTTGTCGACGGCTTTCTTCCTAGTATCGCATAATCTGCTTTTCAGTACTAAATTTTCTATTGAATGTTTCCAATATAATGATACACAGGAAGCACGAGGAGGTATATAATTTCGAATGAGAATATTTATGAAAATATCCTCAGAAATATCGAAGATATTAATGATGATATTTTGGAATTTCTAAGTTCGATGGTTGATGGAGAAAGATTTTCCGCAAGATTTTAACATGACTTCGGAGCAATATATTCTCTAAAGATTTCGGCGGATCCAGAATTACCTGGATTCTTTGAATATAGGGTTTGGTCCTTGTCTTTGTCCTTGGTCTCCTTCGTGGTTAGCTCAATCCGTTTTCTAGTTCCAACTTTTCTGAGCTTTTCCAACATACTATTCTTTATCATCGAACTTTCGATGATTAAGGTCGTTTACGGTTGTCTATGGTTTCTGCTGCTTCATTCAGCTTTTTCAACATTCAGAGTATTGATTTGTGACTGAGTGCTTTTCAGAATTTCAGAATAAGAGATCATAATTCTAAGAGATAAATGTCATACATATAACTGTTGATGTGAAAACGTTGCGAGGCTCAAAATACAGATTTGTTGATTCCCGATAATTGGTATGACAATTCTTGTTACAAGATGCGGATGAGTACATGATGAGACTTCAATAGATAATTATAGTGATTTGTCGGAGAGATTTAAACCAAGGAGCGACGAGGTTGCTGGTACATCTGCTGGTAATATGATAGAATATGAAAGGTTCCCCGGTAACAAATAAAAGAGCACACATATATATCAAGGTTATAATAAGGTTGTTTCGAACGAAAAGTCGAAGTTGACTTGCTGGAGCTGGGACAAAATTGGCTAATCTGGAAAGGGATTGCAAAGTTATTTTCGGTAATAACAACGCCAAAAGAGCTAGCACGAATACGTGTTAAACGTTTACCCAAGTTTCGAGTGTTTTCAGGTGCATAACTATATGTATCAATCTTTTATTCCGTAGATGAAGTGCGGTTGGTTAATCCTATCGATTGAAGTGTTTCAAGAATTATGAAAACTTTGAATCGCAGATTGTAATCGTTAAGATACAAATGAGGTTTAAGATGAAATCAAGTGGCAAACTTGAAAAATTGTTTAGTTTCATATGTTATAATCAATATTTTAATTCATTTTAAATGTCCAATGTTGATAGTCCACAGTTAGCAGTGTACAAATAATAATTCATATATAGTTTACTATATAATATTCGAATTAATTAATACGTATCATGACCCGTGTAAATGTCTCAGACTCGATCACAACTCAAAGTATACATATTATTGTATAATCAACCTCAATCCTGTATAGAGAACTCGATCATTACTGCATATAGAGTGTCTATGCTGATTCCAAATAATATATGTATAGATGCGTTGATATGATATGTCAAAACCTTGTATACGTGTCCCGATATTTAAAGTGTGTAAAATAAATAACATAAAATAAATGACGATAAATAACGTGCGTAAAGTAAATAACAGATATTAAATGACGATAAATAAAATTGCGAGAATGTAAATTGCGATAATTAAATTGCGGTAAATAAAATGTAACCAGTTAGCTAGGAACAGTTAGTTAGGAACAGTTAGCGTGGGTTCTTAACAATATTTCAATTAGTTAATTCGTTTGTTTCTAATAAATTTTATTTTGTTTAATGTTTTCTTCATTATGCCACTTGTTGGATTCTGAGAAGTCAAAATCCAAATATGAAATTGAATAGAAATGGTTATTCTGTGGTAAACGGATTCGTATATCGATGAATGTAAATAGGATAGTAAATGACTGTTGAATCAGATTCAAAGAATGTACAATGTAATTTATTAGTGTGAAATCTAAATATTCCTCGGGTATTACCTACCCTTTAAAATATTTTCATCATTAACAGTTTGTACGAAATAATTTTTAATTACAATCTTTATGAAAATATACTTACATATATATTTCTTCAGATGTAATCATGGATTTAATGAGTCGATATGCTATTAAACTCATTTGATTTATCATTAGAACAATACTATATAATCTCTAAAACATTAGAGATTATATAATCGCCATGTCGAACGAAGATAAATGATGTAGAACGATTCGTAGATTGATGATTACGCTCGAGGTACATAATGAGATGTTGAGGTATAGATAGTTGATGGTACTGGTGCCGTTATTGATGGTACTGTTGGTGTCGGTGATGTTGCTGAAGTTGGTATGTTTTGCATCATATTTTCCAAGGCTACAACTCGGACGCGAAGCTCGTTGACTTCTTATATTATTCCGGGATGATTGTTGGTCGGAACGAGCGGATGAATAAGGTTTTGAATTTGAGATAGTATATAATCATGGCAATATATTCGGGTAATGAGGGCCAACATAGTGTTTCAGATTGGTTCGCTAATGAATGCTTCAGGTTCTTCGCCAAGAGTGCAGAAGAGATCGCCTTCTTCTCGTCTCCATCGATTAAGTCGACTACAAACCCATCAGATGAATTGGGGATGGATGATTGGTTGGTTCATTCTGGTGACACGGCTTTCGGAGTTGAAGTGGGAATCCATATCGGAATAGTTGTCGGAATAACTATCGGAATGTCGGAATAACTATCGGAATAGCTATCGAAATCTGAGGGACTCGAACTGGTTGAGGGATTCATCTCGAATGATTAAATGAAGTATTTTCGATACGAATTAGAATATAGGATGTAGATTAGTACCCTGCAATACATAATTTACATATGCATATATACTACTAAAATCCCATAAGCTACGGAGGAATCTACGGAAGCTGTCAGGCAAAGGTAACAATAACAGATACGCTAAGATATGAATTTATCTATACACTGGCTATGCAATAAAGGCATTAAGACGTGTCTTAGACTTTAAGGATGATAAGCAAATAATTTTTCGACACTAAAAGATAAGCAAAACTTTTGACATGCAGACACGGTCGAAGTCCAGACTCACTAATGCATTCTAACGACTATCAGTTAGACTCACTAATGCAAGACCTGGTTCGCTAAGACCACCGCTCTGATACCAACTTTGAAGACCCGTCCTAATCCATCCGGACGAAGTCCATATCGATTATAAACTATTCACAACAGTTGATTACATCGCGAGGTACTTTACCTCTATATGATACATTTTACAAACATTGCATTCGTTTTTGAAAAGACGATCATTCATTACACCGACAGTTGACGGCGTGCATAACATTTTATAATATATCTAACTATAATTGACTTAATAATAATCTTGATGAACTCAACGACTCGAATGCAACGTCTTTTGAAATATGTCATGAATGACCCCAAGTAATATCTTTAAAAAGAGCAATTTCACATCAAAAGACTTCTTTCATACCTGAGAATAAACATGCTTTAAAGTGTCAACCAAAAGGTTGGTGAGTTCATTAGTTTAACATAAATAATCATTTCATAATTTTAATAGACCACAAGATTTCATATTTCCATTTCTCTTAAACATACGTCCCATGCATAGAGACAAAAATATCATTCATATGGATTGAACACCTGGTAATCGACATTCACAATATGCATATAAGAATATCCCCGTCATTCCGGGATCCTCCATCGGACATGATATAAATTTCGAAGTACTAAAGCATCCGGTACTTTGGATGGGGCTTGTTGGGCCCGATAGATCTATCTTTAGGATTCGCGTCAATTAGGGTGTCTGTTCCCTAATTCTTAGATTACCAGACTTAATAAAAAGGGGCATATTCGATTTCGATAATTCAGCCATAGAATGTAGTTTTAAGTACTTGTGTCTATCACGTCAAACATTTATAAAGCAGTGCATGTATTCTCAGTCCCAAAATATATATTGCAAAAGCATTTAAAAAGGGAGCAAATGAAACTCACCTAATGTATTTTGTAGTAAAAATACATAGAACGACATTGAACAAGTATAGGGTTGGCCTCAGATTCACGAACCTATATCATTTGCGTATTTATTAATATACATAATTTGTAATCAAGTAAATATATTATTATTAATGGTGTAATTCATTTATACAGTAGATTAAATATATATTTATATATATAATCTTTATTTTTATGCTTATAACATTAATAATATCATCAATATTTTTATTTTCATAATTGTGATTATCTTAATTATAATGATATAGATAATACTGTATGTGATAATAATGTTAGTTTTAGTAAAAATAATACCTTTAATAAAAATGGTAATTTTTAATAGTTTTAAAAGAAATTTCATAAATCTTACGGTATTACTAATATTAATGTCTGACTGATAAGTCGATTAGTGATACTTTGTAATATTAATAATGATAATACTAATAATAATACCTATATTAATGACAATAATAACACTTTAAAAAAATAATAATACTTTTAATAATTTTAATAGTTCTTAATAAAATAATACGTTTAATAATAATGAGGATGAAAATAATAGTTTTTATAGTAATTCCTAATACCTAATAATAATCTTAGTAATACTTATAAAAATACTAATGTTAATAACATTTCTAGTACCTATAAGTATAAATATGATATAATTCATAATAATAACTATAATACTAATAATAGTCCTAATATTAGTAATGATACTTAAAATGACATTAATAATCATAACACTAATATTAATATTAATAATCATAATAACAATAACAATACTAATAATAAAAATAATAATAATGATTTTAAGGAAACTACCTCATCAAATTCGGCTCAAAAAAAGATACATATTGACCCTGCCAAGGTTTGAACCCGAGACCTCTCGTAGACCCGAACACCCTTCTAACCATTCCTATGTTACTCTATATCTGATTTATAATCCGTATTTATTTATTTAATCCATCCTATCAGCGTTCTATCCTCCTCTTCTTCTTCATGAGTACTCCATCGGTTCAGCAATCAACAAACGACTAATCCACCCAGGTTTTTCGATTTCCAGCTTCTAACTAAATTCGTATACTCGTGTGATTAGCATAAACAGAAGAAAAAAATAAACATAACATAAAAAAAAAAAATTAAACCTCCTGCTGTTGTTGCAGCTATATAACAAAAAAAAAAAAATATTGTTCTTGAGATTGGATGGTTTTGGGCTTCGATACCTTCATAAAAAAAAATTCCTTATCAACATTCATATACTCGACAATCTTCCTCTTTACCTAAAATAAACTACAGCTCACGAATTCGAGTGATTTACAATTGTTTGACTTTTTTTATTCGAACCTTTGACCCCAAAATTCGAATTCAGTAAAAGGAATTGGAAGTCGATTATTTACAGAGAGTTTGAATAAAATACTCCTAACATAACTGCATTGTTAGATTTTGAGAAGTAGTTCGAATTTGATTTAGGGTTGAAAAGTTGTCGTGAGTAGAGAAAAGAAGAAAAAGGATGTGTTATTATTTATTTTCTGTTTTTCTCATTTGTTGTTTGCAGAAGGCGAATTATGATATGAAATTGAAGGATTGATGATGGAAGTTGAATAATCCATCTCTTAACATGAACTGATCGATTTAGGGTAGATAAGAGGAGTCGACAGGTTCATAACCAGGTACAGAAATAAATAAATAAAAATTAAAAAAAAGGAGATAGGTACCTCTAACTGATTTTGGAGTATACTGTGATTCAAATTCGATTTATAAAGACAAGAAACAAAATTCGTACTAGTATGATCGTGATAGAAAGTTGATTAAGAGTTCTTGGCTGTTTGGTAACAATTCCATAAATAAAAGAATTATAAATAATAAATACTAATAATAATATAAATATATAAAAGATAAATGATTTCTATTAATAAATATAATAATAAGAATAATAATATTATTAGATTATATTGTCTTTATAAAAATAATAATAATAAATAATAAATAATAATAATAGTAATAAATAATAATTCTAACATCAATGATAATAATAATAACTAATAACAATATTAACAATGATATTACTAATGATAATGATAATAAATTGTATTATTTTTATACTAATATTTATAATATTAATAATGGTTTAAATGATAATGGTATTTGAAAAAAAAAATAATGATAATCTTAATTATAACTAAATCATAATTTTACTACTAATTATGATAACAATAGTATTTGTGATATATATATATATATATATATATATATATATATATATATATATATATATATATATATATATATATATATATATATATATATATATATATAAATTTTCATATATCTATACACTATGTATTGGAACTAATAATATAACTAACAAAAATATTAATATGAATATTAACAACTATATTATATCAACTTAAACTCATCAAACTTATATATATATATATATATATATATATATATACACTATATATATACACACACAATTATGATTTAAATGTTTAGTATATACTTAATTATATATATTAAACAATTAACCTCAACGTACATCATTATATATTTAATATTTTGATAACGTTGGCAAATCAAGTTTGAATCATTTATATACAATGTACTAAAAATAATAAGCTTTAGTTATTTAAAGCTATTTTTCATAATAACTAAATTACTTAATAGTTCATTAATATAATTAATATAATTGTTTACATATATAATTATTTATATTTACTTTTCGGGTTACAATTAAAGGTTCGTGAATCGTCGAGATTAGTCAAAGATCAAATGTATACATGAACACAGTTCAAAGTTTTTGAGACTTCAACATTACAAACTTTGCTTATAGTGTCGAACTCATATAATGTTTAAAGTTTAAATTTGGTCGGAAATTCCCGGGTCATCACACTACTCATCAATCCTCAACCTCAACAACTACGCACAACTTCTCATCGTATATGACGAATGAGAAAATTGAGCAGTTGAAGGTCAACTATCCATTATTGGATCAATTCTTCCCAATCGCTCGTACTAAGGATGCAAGGGCAGACAATCTGCCAGAGGGGATGACTGTGGTTTATTAAACTGCGATGTATCAAGGAAATCTTAGCTTTCCGCTAACTGACTTCTTCTCGGGTGTATGCGATTCCTACAACATCGCCATCGCCCAATTGCACCCTTATGCAGTTACTAAAATTGTGCTGTTTGAAATGTATTGCAGGGGGATCAACAAACAACCTTTGCTTGAGGTATTTCGCAAATTTAATACTATCACTCCAGCTGATAGAGGGTGGTTTTCATTCAAGTCATGCCAAGGCGTCATTACAACTACCAAGGCTTCCATTGGGAATTGGCGCAGATCTTTCTTTTTCATAAAAAGAAGCTTTACGTGAGCACATAGGTAAGCTCTCCTGGACGATGGAGCTAGGAAAAATGTAAATAAGCGCGGCAAACTTACTAAAATTGGCAAAGAACTGCAAGAAGAGATCAAGAATGATTACTTGGCAGTCTCCCAATATGGCCATGTTCCGCTATACATGGGAAAGGTTTCAGTATTCTCGCCATGGAGCAATTATGATGCTCTTTTGCTTAACGCGGAGAATAAAGGTACGTAGTACAACTTTTAATTTGTTCATGAAGCACATTCATGTTCGCACAATATTTAGTCACAACTATTATATTTTGCAGAAATTGTGCTTTCTGATGTAATGCGACTAGATGATATTACTGGCTTCAAAGCTATCCGCCACCCAAAAGAAGGTGGCAGCGAAGCTATGGACGTTGAAGAGCCATTGTTCAATTTGGCAATCATCCCAGAAGGCGCCAACAAGGGAAAACATAAGAGCACCACCGCAAGTGAATCTCATGTGCAAGAAACTAGGCGCAAGCACCCCCGCATCTCGTCTATCCTATAGGAAGTTTCCGGTAAAGGAAAAGAGAAACGTAAATAATAGGTCTTCACACCAATTATTCGCAATTATTTTTTCATTTTCTTTGTGTTTACTGCATGCGTATTTAGGCCTTACAGCTGACACCAAAGATTTGACGGTGGGTATAGAGGAGATAGATGATCAATTCATCAATCAAGAACTCCCTCTTGATGACTTTAGCAATCCCACATTTCAAAATATATTTACGTCAACATACAATCCAATCAAATCAATGAAAATTGACAACTTTGTTGCAAGCCTCAATCTTAGAAATACCGCAGCTGAAGAACAATCCAAAGGTTGCGCAAAGCCGTGCCAAAGGATGTGCGCAATAAATATCGCAAACTTGGCGATATTGCTGCAGAAAATGTGAATATAAAAAATTGCTTTAATGCAGTTTGCTCAATGATAGATGGCGTTAAATGCCGCGATACACTGGCAAGAGAGCTGAAGTTGAGAGGTAAACAACCGCCAAAAAAAAAATGATTGTTCGCAGGTTTGAGCAAGACAACCTGCAATTATCTTTAGAGCTTAAGGATGTGCGAGCTGTACTTAAAGAATCTCAAGATCAAGTTGCAAAACTTTCTACTGCTGCGCCAGAGCCAAGCAAAAGGGCTGATCATGCTGAAGATCAGTTTAAAAAACTTGACAATTATTTGCCCGAGCTAGGGCACAAGATCATGGATCTTGCGCCTGTAAATTCCGCGACTTTTTACAGGCTACCAAAATTCGAATGTGGTGTGAGTATTTAGACCTTCTTAGCCAAGTCACCAACCTTACCGAGCAACTGCCTGAAGTTGTTTTGTAGGAAGTGTGCCGAATGGAAGATGCAATTGCGGCATACAACCAGTGCGCGGTAGAGGTTGCAAGAATTGAAATTCCTGCGCTGTTGAAGATCAGCTGCAAGGGCAACGTGACTGCAGAGGACATCATGAAACTCTACTTGTAGTTATTACGCATAATTGATTTAGTATTGCATATCAATCCACAGTTATATTGTAATATTTTTAAATATTCTGACGCAATTCTGTTGCATATATCAATGAAGTTTCCTTTTATTCTCAGTTGCAACTATTTTAAATTTAAATAGTGCTTTGTTCATATTCATAATTTCTAGATTTTTCCTTTAAAATTTTGATATTTATTATTGTGCACATAACAAATACTTACTTTCGTGAAACAATCTTTTAATATACATTATGATTCTTCTACGTTTTAAATACGCCAAGTCTGTTATTGCGAAGCATCTAAGTTGGGCAAAATCACAACTTAGGAAAATAATATGTATAAGTTCCATCATTTCGCTAACACTGCAATTATAACTTGTGTTCCATTATAGCGGGCTTTTCCATCGCTTGTAAGTATTATTGCGGCTTAACACGCAAACTTATCATAATTTGTGCGAAAAAGAAAAACAATGTAGCAAACTTTGCTTTTATTCATTGAACTTTTGATATAAACGTGCATAAAGCACAACATCACTATGTTGATATAAGAGTTTTATACAAATACTCCTCTGTGAGATAACAATTTTCATAAAATTCACAAGTATTCATGCGTTGTAATAATCTTTCTGAAGATGCGCCATTCTGCGCAGATATTAAAATGAAGCGCTTGACTCATTAAGTGTTGCTCATTAAACCGGCATAACATGTGTAACCATGTTAACAGAGCCTTCAGTTGCAACTGAAGTTTGCATGTGCACTAGATCAACTGCGTAACCTTTTTGAATACTTGCGCAATCCGTCCATACAAAGATATAAGTTGCGCATGAACATTGTCATAAACAAACCGTTACTGTCTTTCACAGCTAGCATTTTTGTAGCAAAGTGAACTGACTTCTGTGCCATGTGTTGTATAGTCATTACCATTTGATTCGCATTATTATCCGAACTACCACTGCTTTGCTTTGGAATAATGCGGTTGATCACAACTCTATGAGCTTCAACACCCACATTTTCTTGCGCAGTAATTAGTGTGCAAATTGGCTCAGTTTCTGCAGAAGTTACTGTCGCTATCCCTTTACATGTTACAAATTTAATCATGCCATGGAATGTTGATGAAATGACACCAAGCTTGCATAGTGCAGTGCGCCCTGATAGCACTTTGAAGTGTGAAGTAGAATGCATAACATATAAGTTTAAACATGCTTTGTGCGTAAGCTTTGCGTCTGCCTCATCTACAAGTTTAATATTTAGCTCTAATTGCCCTAAACGCCATGCTGCTTCACTAGAAAATCCAGACAATGATCTTCAATTTATCTTTAATGTATTCTGGCAATTTGCTGAAACATTGCTCGTACATCAAATCAACACTGCTGCCTGTATCAATGTGCACTTTCATTATCACAATTCATGTGTCCGCAATCTTGCAAGAGATAATTATAGGCTCATTAGAGATTCCGTAATGTTGCACAGGTGGAAACGTTATTGGCGCGAACTGCCATTTTTTCAAATCATCTTCAGCCTTTCTCTTCTGCACAACATTGTTGACTTGAACCATATTGATTACTTTGATTTCTTGCAAGTTTTCCTTCTTTCAAACAACCTTTGCGCCCAAATTTTTAACTACGGAAGCCTTTCGCTCCTGCTTCACAGTTGCGCTGACATTTGGTGTTTTAGGCGTGTTGGACAAATTGGGCGTAATCATTGCGTCTGTTTTGCTCGTTCTTTTATCGATTAATAAATAATCTAGCATGCCTTGTGTGATACCCCGTCCTAATCCACCTGGACGAAGTCATCAACATCTGGTTCCATTACGAGGTACTGTCCTAAGTATGCCATGAACGACTCCATGTAATATCCTTAGAATGAGAAAATTCACAGCGGAAGATTTCTTTAATACCTGAGAATAAACATGCTTTAAAATGTCAACCAAAAGGTTGGTGAGTTCATAGGTTTATCGTAATCAATCATTTCCATAATTTTAATTGTAATACCCCGTCAGAATCCACTAACGGAATATTAACTCCTGGTCCCACAGTTTAGCGTTCACGCCCTATATATGAGACGTTTCCGAAAAGTATTCGCATTAATCATTAAAACAAAGTCATTTATTAAAGAAAATGTAACTGGAAACATTTGACGTCAATGACTAATGTATATGAACCCAAACATCTTAAAAGAAAACTGTTTAAATACGAATATATGTTCTTGAAATGAAAACGATAAACATGCTGGACGCCGTCCAGTTCTAGAAGCAAATATCATATAACTTCAAATAAAGTGGAAGCACTAGCTCTATGTACTTGAGATGAAACTTGCAAAACGTCAACGAAAAACGTTGAGTGAATCTACAGGTTTAGTAAATCATTTCTTAAGTAAGGCCACAAGATTTTCTTAGAAAACATCATTGGAAAAGTATACATTATCATGAGTACTTGATTATAAAGCTTTAACCTTTGCGTGAGCCGAGCACACGTCTTTAGTTTACCCTATACTGGCGATACACCGATCAAGTGTACGTGTTACAACTACCTAAGCACCTGTTTAACGTTGCGGTGAGGTTTTTTCAAACCTAACGGTACCGTCCCTATAAGTGGAGCTTACAAAGTAATTAATATAATCAAGCTAAGGGATTTTTGATCTGAACTCATATGTATATTCTTATTAAGTTACTTGTGCCAAACACGTAAAACATTTGTAAAAAGCACTCGTAAAGATCATAGCAAATCGTACTGTTGTTGAAACTCTCGACTGAACAACGCAACCTAATCAAGTAAATCATCTTAAGTATACACTAATAGGTCAAACTTTGTCAACCCATAGTGTACGCAAAGTCCTATTGCTCAGACTGACTCAACGAATAAGTAAAAGTCAACTAATCCAAGCAAGTCAACAAAAGTTAAACCAAAAGTAAACTCGGTCAAAGTGGTTAACTAAAGTCAAACATCTCAGTAGGTCATGGAAACATGGTCAATAAGTCAAACATAGGTCGTATAACATGTTAACGCTCGTAGTTTAGCAAATCGCATTTTCCGTACCTTAGAGTAATCCTTCGAAAATCATATGTCGTAAAGAAATACACTCATAGCACATAGCACATAATTCATAAAATTATGACCAACTACGAATAATAACTAGACTTAAAATCAATTCCAAAAAGTCCAGCCAAAGTCTCATACGATAATTAAAAGTCAGAAGTCAGAAGGGATCAAGTCTGAGTTCATTACAGAAATTTCTGCTCGCGTGTCAGTTTTTAAACATTTTTCAAAAATATAGAGAATAGATTTTAATGAACGGCCAATTGATGTCATCTCAAGACATCTCAAAATTTAAGTGATAAAATAATTAGAAGCATTGCTTTAGCCAATTCATACAGATTTGCAAAACATTACAGACTCGTCAGTTTTTAACCATCAATCAGACATATCACTTAGACGAGCATTATCTCATGGAAAATCACGTTTTTTCAAGTTCGCATACAAATGAAACATGTCAATTGACATATAAAATAACATATTCCAGAAGATCAAAGTCTAAATCAATTCCTAGTTCATTCTAGAAATTTTTATTTGAACTTGAAAACTGATTCAGCATACTTTACAAATCAAATATTCGTTTTATCATAACGGGAGCATTACATAACCTTTCGACACAAATCTTTAGTCTAAATTTCATAACTTTTCACAAGGAATACGTTAGTATACTTTATACATGCTAAAACACATAGCATGTAACTAAGAAAATTTTGATTTCATGCAAACCCTAGCGTAAACTTCGATTACGCATATCTTGAGCATACGATAACGAAATCACGCAAAATCGGAGTCAAAATTAATAACTTTTCGATATATTTCTAATTAAACATATTACAAAGTCAGATCTCATATCAATTTTATCAGATCATCAATAAACAAATTCGTTTTTCAATCAAACAACGTTAATTACGCAATCAATCAACAATTAACAACACTAGACATCATAAATTGAGCACTAGACTATAATACACTATGTAAAAGATCAAAAAACTGATTTAATAAAGTTAGGGAGGCTCGTTATACCTAAACCGATCAATCAAACAACAATACTAGACGTAGAACGATGCGTAGAACAACTTTGATGCACAAGGTTTCTTCAAATTTTGAGTTGATGATGGAGTTATGGTGGTGATGGGTGTCGACGGTCACAAGAGGGAAGGGGGGAAGCGAAATCGACCAAAAAAACAAGAATGAGGGTTTGTGGGATTTCCTTGTTATTTAAATGTTGAGTTAGGGCCTAATTACAAGTCCACAAGCACACTAGGAACCCAAGTCACAAATTCTAAGGGGCTAAGGGGGGTGGTCGGCCGAATGGCCCATCTAGGGGTGTTCTGGGCTCCGTTTTGCTAAGTTACTCATAAGCGCGTGGTCCGTTTCGTTGCCGTTAATCGTACCGGGTCTCCGGAACATTAACTAGTCGTTGAAACGCAATCACCGAGTTTAATTCATTAAATATATAATAAATTAAAAATAATTTTCTTAAACTCAATAATTATCGAAAATAATTATTATGTCGTTTTTCTGAGTTCCGTAAACTGAAAAGCTTTCTAGACGATAAACTTAATCGTAACGTTTCTAGTTATTTCTCTATCCGAAATAAGTTCGTAAATTAATATAACATATTAATTCAAACATTCCTCTAATAAGTATGTATTTAATTCTACTAAACACACAAATCCAAGTAATCACCGTTAAATACTTAACGGACAATTAACGATAGTAAACGGAAAAAATCAGGTTGTTACATTACCCGCCGTAGTTGTCTCCTCGGGAAACAGTTGCGGATACTTAAGTCTCATCTGATCTTCACGCTCCCACGTGAATTTTGGTCCTCTTCGGGCATTCCATCTAACCTTTACCAGTGAAATTCTGCTTTGCTTTTGTTGCTTAATCTCACGATCCATAATCTCAGCAGGCTCTTCAATGAAATTAAGCTTAGGATCTACTTGTACTTCATCTAATGGAATTACCAAACTTTCATCTGATAAGCATCTCTTCAAATTAGAAACATGAAAAGTATTGTGAATCTGGCTAAGTTCCTGCGGTAGTTTCAATCTATACACTACCGGTCCAATTCTTTCGGTAATCTCAAACGGTCTAATATACCTCGGACTTAACTTTCCTCTCTTTCCAAAGCACACTACACCCTTCCAGGTGACACTTTAAGCATAACCTTGTCTCCAACCTGAAATTCCAAATCTTTCCTTTTAAGATCTGCATAGCTCTTTTGACGATCTCGTGCTATTTTCATTATTTCTCGAATCTGCATGATTTTCTCTGTCGTTTCATGTACAATCTCAGGACCAGTTAACTAACTATCTCTTAACTCAATCCAACATAAAGGTGATCTACACTTTCTGCCATACAGTGCTTCAAAAGGCGCTACCTTTATACTTGCGTGATAACTATTGTAATAGGAAAACTCTACTAACGGTAGATGTCTATCCCATCCAATTCCAAAATCAATCACATACGCTCTTAACATGTCTTCTAGTGTCTGAATCGTCCTCTCAGTTTACCCATCAGTCTGCAGATGGTAGGCTGTACTCTTGTCTAAACGAGTTCCCATGGCATCTTGCAAAGCTTGCCAAAATCTAGATGTAAATCTACTATCTCTGTCGAAAATAATGGATAGCGGCACTCCATGTCGTGAAACTACTTCCTTTATGTAAATCTGTGCCAACCTCTCCATCTTATCCGTTTCCTTAATCGGTAGAAAATGAGCAGACTTCGTAAGACGATCAACGATAACCCAAATCATATCATAACCTCCTACCGCTTTAGGCAACTTAGTGACAAAATCTATTGTAATATTCTCCCACTTCCATAGGGGAATTTCTGGTTGTGTCAACAAACCTGACGGTTTCTGATGCTCTGCCTTAACTTTAGCACAAGTCAAGCACTTACTAACATAAGTAGAGATTTCGGCTTTCATATTAGGCCACCAATACAGTGCCTTAAGATCTTGGTACATCTTGTCGGATCGAGGGTAAATAGAATATCTTGTCTTGTGTGCCTCTTCTAGCACTAGTTCCCTTAATCCGCCAAACTTCGGTACCCATATCCTGTCGATAAAATACCGGGTTCCATCGTCTCAAGTAAAAAACTTCATATCAATTCCTGGAAGTGATTCGGTAGCAACGTTCTCTTCTTTCAACGCCTCTAGCTGTGCGTCACGTATCTGAGAAGTAAGGTTCCTTCGAATAGTCAAATTCAATGCTCTAACTCGAATAGGCTTAACTCTCTCCTTCCTACTCAAAGCATCTGCCACTACATTAGCCTTACTGGGATGATAGCTAATGTCGCAATCGTAATCGTTCAACAATTCGATCCAATGTCTCTGTCTCATATTAAGCTGTTTCTGATCGAAAATATGCTGCAGACTCTTGTGATCAGTGAATACAGTGAACTTAGTACCATACAGATAATGTCTCCACATTTTCAGTGCAAAAACTACAGCACCAAGTTCTAGATCATGAGTCGTATAGTTCAACTCATGTATCTTCAATTGTCGGGATGCATAAGCAATCACTTTCGTACGTTGCATCAACACGCAACCAAAACCTTATCGTGAAGCATCGCAGTAGACTACGAAATCCTCAGTTCCTTCGAGCAAAGACAAAATCGGCGCAGTCGTTAACTTCTCTTTTAACAACTGAAATGCAGCTTCATGCAACTCTGTCCATTCATATTTCTTACCCTTGTGAGTTAATGCTGTTAATGGTTGGGTAATAGTAGAAAATCCCTCAATGAATCTTCTATAGTAACCAGCAAGTCCTAAAAATTGTCGTATCTGCGTTGGCGACTTAGGAGACTCCCATTTTTTTTTACTGTCTCTATCTTCGCAGGATCAACTTGAATACCATTGACTCCCACGATATGACCCAAAAATTGCACTTCTCGCAACCAAAAGTCACATTTTGAAAATTTCGCGTACAACTACTCCTTCCTGAGCATCTTTAGTAACAAACGTAGATGTTGCTCTTGTTCTTTCTCATTTTTAGAGTATACTAATATATCATCGATAAACACTATAATAAACTTGTCTAGATATGGCTTACACACACGATTCATGAGATCCATGAACACAGCCGGTGCGTTCGTCAATCCAAACGGCATTACGATAAATTCATGATGACCATAGCGTGTCCTAAACACTGTCTTTGGTATATCTGCTTCCTTCACTCTCATCTGATGATAACCTGACCTTAGATCGATCTTAGAATAACAGGCTGATCCTTGCAATTGATCAAACAAGTCATCAATCCTCGGCAACGGATATCTATTCTTCATAGTTAACTTATTCAACTCCCTATAATCAATACAGAGTCTGATAGATCCATCCTTCTTCTTCACAAACAGTACTGGAGCTCCCCATGGTGACGAGCTCGATCGAATGAATCATTTATCAAAAAGTTCTTGCAGTTGACTAGATAACTCTTGTAATTCGGGTGGTGCAAGTCTATACGGTGCACGCGCTACTGGCACCGCTCCAGGAACTAAATCAATCTGGAACTCTACATCTCTAGGCGGAGGTAATCCGAGTAACTCATCTGGAAAAACATCGGGAAATTCTCTAACAATGGGCACATCTTCGAGTTTCTTGCCTTCATATTCAGTTTTGCTTACGTGAACCAGCATAGCAAGACAACCCTTTCTCATGTGTTTCTGCACCTTCAAACAGTTAACGAAATGTAACGGCATATTGCTTCGCTCTCCATACACCATTAGAGGTTCACCTTCAGGAACAGGAATGCGAATCCCTTTCTGATGACAAACAATGTCGGCTCTATTCTCGGCTAACCAGTCCATTCCAACCACAAGGTCAAAACTTCCTAGCTTAATCGGTATCACATCTATCTTAAACGACATTCCAGCCAAAGTCAAAGTACAATCACGGTAAACCTTATTAGCACTCATTAGATTACCATTACCTAGCTCTATGGAATATAAGTTTTCTAGTGACGATACAACATTCTTAAGATTATGGCAAAAATCTCTAGACACAAAGCTTCTATCAGCTCCGGAATTGAAAAATACATAAACATGTTGATTATCGAGAAGAAACGTACCCGTGACTAGCTTAGGATCAACACGAGCTTCACTGGAGTTAACGTTGAAAGCTTTTCCTCTTGCAGGTTCATTAGTCTTACTAGCAGTTGGGCAATCCTTCCGAAAATGACCTTCTTTTCCGCACCCATAACACATGTTCGTACCAGTTTTACACTCGGCAGCCAAATGTCCACTCCTATTGTGATCAATCCTTAATTAGCGATGTTACTTAATTATGGATTGAGTGCAATAAGATTTTAATGGAGGATGGAATGTTTGATGATTATTTTGGGCCCCGATGATCATCTTTCACTTTAACTATCAAGTGATCAACCACCCTGACCCGGTCTTGATTGTTAATTAGCATAATTCACCTTTGCGCGGTGTAAAAATCCCTTGGGCAAGATCACAAGTGAAAATTACAAAGGCTTAGGCAAAATGGCAGAGAATCAACAACCTATAAATGAGAGGCCAAGCTCCCTATTTATAGTATTCGAGATATCCGCGGTCTGCGAATTTCCTAACCGTCCGCGGAAACTCAGCGGATTTAACCGCAGTCTCGCATTAATGTGAAAACATAACCGCTGTACTTATTTTCAGTGAATAATGTATAGCTTTGCCTTATAATTCGCGTAGTTCTGCCTTTAGCTTTTAGCAAATAAAATATACATATACAATGCCATGTATATGATCAAGTCCCCCCAGTTTATTATGATGCATTTTTGCGAAGCTAATGCATCATGATAAACTCTAAAAATAAAGAAATGCTTCTTAAAATAGTTCGCAAACAATATTTTATATTTTTTACCGCCCATTTATTACCGTTGTTTTTATTAAGCTCAACACGTAATTACAACGGTAACTTTCGCCAATCTGTCAAATCATCACGCCGTAACGGCTAGAAATTTACCGTTTACACGTTGCGGTAATTTCAGCCATTTAAATGCAATGATTATCTTTTCAACTTGCTCGCCCTAATTCCAATTATAAATAGCTGGTTATTCCGCATAAAAACTTTACGCCTTTCTCTCCCTATTTCGCATTCAATCGTATTCTGCCCATCACAATCGTACTTTGCAATTAGCCAATCCAACCTTCAATTTCATCAATTCAACCTCCGATTTAGCTTTTCTTATCATCAATGGCTTCCTTTTCATCTATGCACACTCCGGGGGGTTATGTTTCCTATATGACGGAAACAAAACTCCAAACCTTACAAGAGGGGTATCCGCCACTTGCACAATTTGTGCTTACCGTACCTTTACCAGAAGAGCGAGCTGACACTCCCCCTAAGGGGATGATCACTGTATACGAGGCTGCCATCTCTCAAGGCAACCTTCGATTTCCTCTTACCACATTTTTTCGTAGTGTCTATGAATACTATAAGATTGCCATGGCGCAGCTCCATCCGAATGTGATTAATAAAATTGTGCTATTTGAGATGTACTGCAATGCCACCAACGTACAACCGCTGCTAAACGTGTTTCGCACGTGTAACAGTCCGATTTTATACGATGTGGGATGGTTTTCATTCCATAGCAAGCTGGGCACAATGGTTTCGCCTAAGGACTCAATAGGTAACTGGCGCGGTTCGTTCTTTTACATCAACGACACCGCCTATGTGGACAGCGACATACCCAGAGCATGGGGTACAAAACTTGATCCCAGTCTTAATGAGAAACCCGTACTTGATGATCTTGAGAATGAGATTCTCAAGACACTCAAAAATGCAGGTCTAATTCTGCGGGCCTATTCGAATGTACCGCTGTACATTGGCAGAGTTTCAATTCAATGGCCTTGGAACGATTATTACGCGCTTTTAGTTGATCAGGCAAAAAATGGTATTTCGCTTAAATTTATCATATAATACTGCACATACCTTTTGCAATATATTTTTTGCTTTACATAATACTATATACTTTTCATTTTCGCAGAGATCGCTCTTGACCTTGTCATGAGGTCACCTGATATTAGCAGGATCTGCCCTGCTCGTCGCCTAAAGAATGGCGACGGGGATATTATTCTTATTGATGAGCCCATCATCAACACGCTTTATATTACCGGTGGCGAGGACCGCGGCAAGAGAGAAGTTGTGGAGGGTGCCACCACTCCACGCAGAAAACGATTACGCTCTCTTTCCGAGCAAGAAACGAGTAAGCAATTGTTATTCCGCAATATTAATTGATTACGCATTTTTCACTTTCGCATAAACTCGCTATATTTATTTATCTTGTTATAGTTGTTCTTTCAGAGTCATCCGCTGAAGCCCCACCGCTCTACAACATTAGGAGGAGAATCCCCGCAGATGTTCTTAAAGAGCCCAAGCTTGAAAATTTGTCTCTTCCATCTGACGCAGAAGCGTCCAACCAAGAGGGAGAAGAAGAAGCTGATGCAAAAGAAACTGTGGCCACAGAACGGGCCAACAAATTATACCACAGGTTCTATAAATTTCTTCCCAAGGAGACAAAGGATAAATATCGGAGTTTATCATACCCCGAAGCTGCAAGACAGCGATTGTATAATTGTTATAATGCTCTTTATCTTACTGTTGACAGCGTGGAGCGATTCACCGAAATGTCGGATGAATATGATGAGGCAGTGAAGGCTGCCAACGCTCAAGAGAAAAGAGCGCAAAGATCTGAAGCAAAGCTTAAAAAGGCCACGGAAGAGATTGCCAGGCTTAATAGAAAGGCGAACACTGCGGAACATGAGTTCGCTCAGCTTGTCAAGTATTTACCCAAGTTCGCGGACAAAGTAATGGATTCAAAACCTGTTACTGAGAAATTTTAGGCGTATGCCCAACCTACAAAACTTGCAACACGCTGCGAATGGCATGACCTTTTATGCAAGCTTGGCGACCTTTCTCAACCCCTACCTTTTGATATGGCGAATGAAATATGCGCCACAAACGATGCTCGCAAAGAACTTGAAAAGGCAAAGAAGGAGGTTGAGAAGGTGAGCATTCCTTCCTTGGAGAAGCTCAGTCAGCGTGAAGGCGTTTCGTTCGCAGATATTAAAGCATTAGAGCTTTAAGTTTATGTTAGCTATTTTTTGATGTATTCTCGCAATCTTAAATTGCGTTTTAATGTAATTATTCACGAGTTCGCTCTGAATATCAATCACTTATTTACAATTCACTGTTGCAACTTCTTTTATTTATATAGCGCTTTACTTTAACATTTATCCATAATTCAGACTTGTCCATTGCAATTTCCGCATTCGCTATTGTGCACATAACAAAGCGTACTTTATGCGAAACAATCTTTTAACATTATGAATCTTCTAAGTCCGACACATCGATCCTTAGGCAAATTTTAGCATTGCGAAGCATCTAAGTGTTGGCAAGATCAGACACTTAGGAAATTTTATCCTTTCGCAATTATTTTCAAATTAACAAAAGTGGGCAATTTCATCACATGTTTTTTATCAACTTATTCCGCAATGCATTTTTTCATTTTCATAACATTTAAGCAGGCTATGCTTAGCGATAATCATGCCACCTTACTTAAAGCATCCGCAGAGCAAACATTAACTTAGTGTTATAAAAGGCAAATAATTGTATTCTGCAAAATAAGCACTACGCGTGGCCACTTGTAAAGAAACAATTACTAACACTGAAATTAACTTTGCTTTATTCATTATTATTTTGCATTACAAGATTCAAAACATAAACACAACTATCATATTCGCATCATTATATCATTCATTGATGAATTTTGCCTTAGCATCTTATTACAACTTTTAAATTTCCACACTACTCTGGATTAACTGAATGTTCTTCAATACCCAAATTCGCATTTGCCATAATCATGGCGCAGAATGGCTCCACTTCTGTAGAAATCAGCATGCCAATGCCCTTGTTAGCAGAAAATTTTAGCATACCATGTATAGTAGATGGTATAGCGCCAAACATGCGCAAAGCTGTGCGCCCAAGTATCATATTGAATCGCGATTGATTTCGCATTATGTACATATTCAATAAAGCTTGGTGCCTTAGCGACTAATCGTTGTCATCAACTAACTCCATTTGTAATTCCAACTGGCTAACAGGCCAGGATGACTCTCCTGAGAACCCAGCAAGTGAAACCCGTAGTAGGTTTCATCAAAGCTTGAATGTCCGCGGGTAGCTTGCTAAAGCATTGTTCGTACATGATGTCGACACTGCTACCAGTGTCCACATGTACCTTCATTATCATTATACCAGTATTCTCAATGCGACATGAAACCACTACAGGTTTATCAACATCCGCGGTCAAACTTGCAGGAGGAAACGTAATAGAAGGACATTTCCAACTGACAATTTGTTCTAAAATTTGCAATACTGACATTTCGCCCTTCACTTCTACCACATTGATTACCTGAATTCCGCGCTGATTGTCTTTCTTGCTCACCATCTTTACTCCCAGATTTTTCACTACGGGAGCCTTTCGCTCAACCGCGTTCGACACATTCGAGGTGTTAGCTTCTGTAGGCATTATAATCGCATTCGCAGTGTTTTGTGCGATTAAATGGTCCAGCTTGCCTTTCTCATATGCTTCCGCAATGAATTCCGCCAAATCCCTACAACGATTGGTATCATGACCGTAATCGTCATGAAAAACACAAAATTTTGATCTGTCGCGCCTGCTATTTTCTCCCAAAGGCTGCGGATCAGGAAAAGACTTAGCAACTCTCTCTTACAACAAAATTTCGTTGGGCATTTTTGTTAGCGACTGAATGATATTGAATGATTCATTACTCCACTTTCGCGTAGAATAGCGATCACGGCGGCCATAACCATGGTTATCATTTTGGCCTTGAAACCTATCATTTGGTGGGTATCCACCGCCGCCATTTCTCCGCAGAAAACCTGATCCGCGGTAATTATCACGGTTACCATCGCGAAAAGAGTCATTGTCATCTCGCCAACTTTTATCTCTACCCCATCCACATGCAGGGGTTATATTGCTATCCTCTCCACCGCGGAGATAATCATATATTTTCTGTTGAACTTTTGCAAAAGTCGGCGGAACGTCTCTTCGCAATATCCGCACAAGATTAGGATGTCGCTGTGGGTTAATAGCATGCAAAAAACCAGAAATTTTCTGATCTTCATTCAATCGTGGAATTTTTTGGCACTCATAAATGTACCGCGTAAGTAATGTAGCGACCCGACAAAATCATCATTGACGGCGCCATCTACTTAGGTCCCGTTACGTGGTCATAAGTCTTTAAAACAACGTTTGACCAAAAGTATGTCGCATTCATTTCAAAAGTAAAGATGTTTCAAGGTTTACAAGGTAGTTCGACAATTAGTTACATAACAAAGTTTAAAGTACAATTTAAACATATGTGACACAAATGAAAGTAGCCAAAAGACGCTCCACGTATGCATGTTTACTCGACATCCAAGCAAGTGTCAAAAGTAATGAGCGGAAGCATGTATCACACAAAACATTCAAGGACCTGAGAAAAACATAGAAATCTGTCAACGAAAACGTTGGTGAAATCATAGGTTTAAGTAAGTAAGTACAAGTGAACCACAAGATTTGCAACAATGATATAATAGTAATACATTCTAAAAGTTTGTTTCACGAGCACCCAATTATCAATGCTTAACATTCCTTCCATAGAACCCCATCACAATAGTGTTAGAACATACACTGTTTCTCGAAAATATATTTCATTCGTAAACGGTAGCGAACCGTTTGAATGAGGGTTTGTCAAACCCATATGGCCATATAACATAAGTTCTCGCTTACACCCGGCAAGTGTAACTAATGATAATCGAATTGAGGATTTTTGTTCAAACTCGTATGTAGAATGTTTGTTTTCCTGTACTTGTGTTCACTTAGTAAAAAGAAACGTTTATGTTTTCTCATCCCAAATGTAAGTGCAAAAGAGTAAAAGTGGGACTATGATCTCACCTTGTGTGCACGAGTAATAAGTACTTCAACAAGTAATGTGTGCAAAGAACAATGCTAGTCTTGACCTAAACAAATAGGTTTATATCAATATCGGTAAACACGATAGGTCAAAGTGTTCAATTAGTCCTATGGCTCGTTAAGACTCGATCATAATAGCATGTGAATCAAATTGTCATGTTTCATGCAAGGTACAAGTATAAAAGCATGTTAGAACGATTGCACAAACATTTGGTTAAGTTTGATTAAAAGTCAACATAGGTCGGGTCAAAGTCAACGAAAAAGTCAACACGTTCGGGTCGGGTCCCGAACTAATTTTCTGAGGTTTTTAATCATATATGAGCATGTGAGAACAAGTTACATGTGAATCGGAGGTCCATAGTATAGCAAACATTTTCCGTAAAATGACCAGCGAAGACTGAAGCGTGCCAGTGTATCTGGACGGCGTCCAGATTGTCTGGACGACTTCCAGCTTTGAAGGCTGAGATGGCGTCCAAAGATCTGGATGGCGTCCAGCATTGAAAACTGGGACGGCGTCCAAGGATCTGGACGGCATCCAGGTCCGTATTCAAGTCTGATGCAGAAAACTCCTAAGTGCACGAACCAAAAACCAAACTAACACATTTTATGATCCGCAAACAACCAAAAACAAGTATCTTATATCATCGGAAAGGTATTTTGATGAGGAAAATGAATAGACACATTTCAACGAGTAATTCAACACTTACAACAACCCAAAACCGCATTAAACGTTCATAATCAAAGGTTCAAGTTCTAAAAACGCATTTCATGATTCGGGCAACCAATTTACATGTATGATATGCCGTTTCGAAGGTAATCAAACACACATTGCAACAAAACACTTATCAACAATATTTCATAGCATTTGATACATTAAAAGTTCATATAAAGCTTATCAAACCCTAACCAAAATCTCAAAACCAATAATCATGTTAATGTAAGGTTTTCATGTCAATCAACACACCAAAACGAAGCTAATGAAGTAACTAACACTTTGAACACACAACCATTAACATCTAAACATATTTCATCATCCAAAATCAAAGATTTAGCAAGCTCTTTTTCAAGTTCATGCTAGTTATTTCAATTCACAAGATCGAGCATACAAATTACATATACGACATCACAATGAGCCATAGACACTAATTAACACACCTTTAAGTCAAGAACACTAAAATTATGAAATTTATAGTTTTTAGAAAGTTACCCAATCGAGTTGAAATTAGTATCAAAACGTAGAGAATGAAGAGAGGATTCCAAATATGTAATTTGTTTTGATGTTAGCCTCCAAAATCGGATTTAGATGATGAATTAAGGATTGAATGTTGATAGGATTTGGAAGTAGTAAAAGATGAGGATGAAAATGAATGGATGAAAGGGGTTTAACCCTTTGACCTAGTCAAGGGTTTGATCCCTTGTCAAGTTTTGTCCCTCAACTTTCGTTCGGGTGCGTGGATTACCTAAACGAGATAATTTAAAACGCGTATTAACGGGAGATGTTATAAGCATATAACGGAGTTTAAAATAGTATAACAGAAAAGTAAACGGAAAAAGACGGGATGTTACATTACCTACTCCTTAAAAGAAGTTTCGTCCCGAAATTTAAGTAGGCGTAGTAGTCGTTGTTTCTTCCTCGGGATTTTGCATTTCCGAGTTTGCGAATAGATGAGGATATTTGCTTTGCATTTGATCTTGTCTTTCCCAAGTAAACTAGGGTCCCCTTTTGGCATTCCAACAGACTTTGACAATTGGAATTCGGCTTTGTTTTAACGTTTTGACGGAGGTGTCCACAATTTCAACCGGTTCCTCCACGAAATGAAGTTTGTCATCAATGGTAAGCTCCTCGAGAGGAATGACGATATCGGGTTCGGCAAGGCACTTTTTCAAGTTGGATACATGGAAAGTAGGATGAACGGAGCTCAATTGAGGCGGAAGATCTAAACGATAAGCAACGGTTCCAACACGCTCCAAGATTTCGAAAGGACCAATATACCGCGGATTTAATTTCCCCTGTTTTCCAAAACGAATTACACCTTTCCAAGGTGCGACTTTTAACATTACTCAGTCGCCGACTTGAAATTCGAGGTCGTTGCGTCGTTTGTCGGTATAGCTCTTTTGACGACTCCGGGCCGTCTGAAGACTATCTCGGATTTGTACGATCTTCTCGGTAGTTTCGTGAATGAGTTCGGGTCCGGTGATTTGCACGTCGCCTACCTCGGCCCAACAAAGAGGTGAACGACATTTTCGGCCATATAGCGCTTCAAAAGGTGCGGCTTTAATACTCGCGTGATAACTATTGTTGTAAGAGAACTCGGCGAGAGGTAAGTGCTTGTACCAAGCTTTTCCAAAATCAACCACGCAAGCTTGTAACATGTCCTCCAAGGTTTGAATGGTACGTTCGCTTTGCCCATCGGTTTGGGGATGATATGTGGTGCTCATGTCTAAATGCGTTCCCAACGCTTCTTGCAAGGTACGCCAAAACCTAGAAACAAAACGGCCATCTCGGTCGGAGATAATCGATAAGGGTACACCGTGTCGGGCTACGATTTCTTTAATGTAAAGTTGTGCTAATTTCTCCATGTTTTCGGTTTCCTTCATGGCTAGTAAGTGCGCGGATTTGGTGAGACGGTCAACAATAACCCAAATAGTATCATAACCGCTAACCGTCTTTGGTAGTTTGGTGATACAATCCATCGTTATCCTTTCCCACTTCTATTGTGGGATTTCGGGTTGTTGAAGTAGTCCGAACGGTCTTTGATGTTCGGCTTTGACTTTGGAACATGTCAAACACTTGGCAACATAAGTAGCTACGTCCCTTTTGATGTTCGGCCACCAATATTGTTGTTTAAGGTCGTGGTACACCTTATTGGCACCGGGGTGAATCGAGTATCGTGACTGATGTGCTTCATCTAAAATAAGGCTTCGTAGGTCCCCATAACTAGGCACCCAAATCCTCCCGGCGAAATATCGGAGTCCAGTTTCTTTAACTTCAAATCGAGAGGTGGGGACGTTCAAGTGTTCGAAAGAGATGTTTTCATCCTTGAGAGCCTCGTCTTGGGCTACTCGAATTTGGTTATTAAGGTTGGTGTGGATGGTGATGTTTAAAGCTCGGACACGAAGAGGCACCGCTCTTTCTTTTCGACTTAAGGCATCGGCTACTACATTTGCCTTTCCGGGATGGTAACGAAGCTCACAATCATAATCGTTTAAAGTTTCAATCCACCGTCGTTGTCTCATGTTTAGTTGTTTTTGATTGAAGATGTGTTGAAGGCTTTTGTGATCGGTGAAGATGGTACTTTTGGTTCCATAAAGATAGTGTCTCCACATTTTAAGTGCGAAGACAACGGCTCTGAGTTCGAGATCATGTGTCGTATAGTTTTGTTCATGAATTTTGAGTTGTCGAGAAGCGTAAGCAATGACTTTTGTTCGTTGCATCAACACACATCCAAAACCATGTTTCGAGGCGTCGCAATACACAACAAAATCATCGTTGCCTTCGGGAAGTGACAAGATAGGAGCGGTGGTTAGCTTCGTTTTCAAGATTTGAAATGCAGATTCTTGTTCGGTTGCCCAAATGAATTTCTTTCCCTTGTGAGTTAACGAGGTTAGAGGACGAGCAACCAAAGAGAAATCCTTGTTGAATCTACGATAGTATCCGGCGAGACCCAAAAATTGACGAATGTGAGTAGGAGTAGTAGGAGTTTCCCATTTACTAATGGCTTCGATTTTTGATGGATCGACTTTAATACCTTGATCACTTACAACATGACCAAGAAACTGAAATTCCTTCAACCAAAATTCACACTTGGAGAATTTGGCATAGAGTCATTCGTGTCTTAAAAGTTCAAGCACAAGTCGGAGATGTTCCTCGTGTTCTTCTTCGTTTTTAGAATAGACCAAAATATCATCGATGAACACGATAACGAATTTGTCAAGGTACGGTTTGCACACGCGGTTCATAAGATCCATGAACACTGCCGGTGCATTAGTGAGACCAAATGGCATGACAAGGAATTCATAACTTCCATAACGAGTCCGGAAAGCGGTTTTGGAGACGTCTTCCTCCTTAACCCTTAGTTGATGATAACCCGAACGGAGATCGATTTTTGAATATACACAAGACCCTTGTAATTGATCAAAGAGGTCATCGATGCGAGGAAGAGGATATCAGTTCTTAACCGTCAATTTATTTAGTTCACGATAATCAATGCACATTCGTAGGGATCCATCTTTCTTCTTAACGAATAAAATCGGAGCACCCCACGGTGAATGGCTAGGTTAGATGAAACCACGATCGAGTAGTTCTTGGATTTGACTTTGCAATTCTTGCATTTCGGATGGAGCGAGTCTATATGGTGCACGTGCTACGGGTGCGGCTCCCGAAATAAGATCGATTTGGAATTCAACTGGTCGATGAGGTGGAAGACCCGGTAATTCATCGGGAAATACATCGGAATAGTCACTAACAATTGGCACATCATCGATGTGCTTCTCATTGGACTCGACTTTCTTAACGTGAGCAAGGATCGCAAAACAACCCTTACGGAGTAGTTTTCTAACTTTAAGGCATGAAACGAGGTTGAGTCCGGTGCAACTTTTATCGCCATAAACAATCAAAGGTTCACCATTCTCGATAGGAATTCGGATTGCGTTAAGATCACAAAGGATGTGAGATTTCGTTTTGGCTAACCAATTCATACCGATTATTACATCAAAGCTTCCTAGTTCCATGGGTATCAAGTCAATTTCAAACTCATTACCCAAAATGTTTAATGTGCACCTCCGGTAATATGTGTCGGCACTCAATAGTTTCCCGTTGGCCACTTCAATGGTATAAGTGGTATCTAGTGGGAGTGGTGGAGTGCTAAAAGAATGAATCAAAGTCTTGGATACAAAGCATTTATCGGCACCTGAATTGAATAAACAAGTAACATAATTTTGTTGAGAAGAAACGTACCCGTGACTAATTCATTGTCATCTCGAGCTTCCTCGGTGTTGATGTTGAAAGCTCGGTCGCGCGTATTGGGGTTATCTTTCCTCTTCGGGCATGCATTTCTATAATGGCCCGTTTGGCCACATTCATAACAAGTGCCCGTTTTTGGTGCATTGGGCCCCTTTCGAGCGATGGGGGCAACACTTTTACACTCATTGGCCTTATGACCAACTCCTTGGCACCAGTGGCAAATTAACTTGCCACATTTACCAAAGTGATATTTGTTGCATTTGTTGCAAAGAGGTAGGTTCCCGGCATAACCCTTCTTGCCGTCGGAGGTGTAAGGCTTCTTAGCAAAGTTATTTTTGCTTGATGGGGGGGGCTTCCCACTTTCTTTTATTGTTACCCGACTTATCCTCGGCTTTAGGTGCCGGCACTACAATTTCGTCCACCGTTTCTATCAATTTACGGGACATGTTTAAAGCTTCTTGATGATTAGTAGGTTTGGATGACATTACTCCGTGTTTGATGCTCTTTGGAAGACCATCCATGTAAAGTTCAACCCTTAAAGCTTCGGGGTTCACAAGATTTGGGCACATCAAGGCTAGTTCAAAAAATCGTTGATTATAAGACTTGAGATCATCTCCGACTGCCTTTAAAGTTCTTAACTCTTGTTCGAGCCTTCGGGTTTCTTCACGAGGGAAATATTCGACAATCATCTTTTCCCTTAAGTCGGCCCAAGAGAGGGCGTGAGCTTCATCGGTTCCCACCGATTGTACATATGTGTTCCACCATGTGAGGGCGACACCGGCGAAAGTGTGAGTGGAGTATTTGACCTTATCTTGGTCCCGACAACCGCTTATGCTAAAGACGGCCTCCGTTTGTTCGAACCATCGAGTGAGAGTAACCGGTCCCCTGGTCCCATCAAAAGTATGAGGTTTGCACCCCATGAAAGCTTTATAGGAGCATCCCTCGCTTGAGTTACCAGCCCCTTGATTGTTGTTGTTGTGGTTGTTGTTATTGTTATTGTTGGAGGAGTGACCGGCCATGGCCGCATCCACGGCGGTGGCTATCATCCGTTGTAGAGCTTGTTCGGGAGTTTCATGGCGTGGCATACGACGAGGAGGCATTGTTCCTTCAAAAAACAAGAATATCGTTGATTAGTATTTTTTTAATAATACTAATCATGATATGGGATAAAGATAGAGAAGAATTTTCTTGACTCGCCTTAAATTCTTTGTGTCATAATGTCGGAACGTTCATATGAGTCACCGTAATATAATCCCGGAAATTATATTACCCTAATTCATATGTTCATTCGACATTACTTCACTAAGTCAAGGTGGCGCGTCAATCAAATTAAACAACGTGAGATTAAGATGAAATAAAAGTAGATATGAGTAGAAACGTTCGAGTATGGATGCACAAGTAGTCAAGTAATTCCTACTTCAAGTCTATATGCCGGTTGTAGTCTAGACTCACTAATGTACCCTATGACTCGGGGTTGACACCAATGAACTCTAAATCCCTACAACCAACGCTCTGATACCATCTGTAGCGACCCGACAAAATCGTCATTGACGGCGCCGTCTACTTAGGTCCCGTTACGTGGTTATAAGTCTTTAAAACAACGTTTGACCAAAAGTATGTCGCATTCATTTCAAAAGTAAAGATGTTTCAAGGTTTACAAGGTAGTTCGACAACTAGTTACATAACAAAGTTTAATGTACAATTTAAACATATGCGATACAAATGAAAGTAGCCAAAAGACGCTCCACGTATGCATGTTTACTCGACATCCAAGCAAGTATCAAAAGTAATGAGCGGAAGCATGTATCACACAAAACATTCAAGGACCTGAGAAAAACATAGAAATCTGTCAACGAAAACGTTGGTGAAATCATAGGTTTAAGTAAGTAAGTACAAGTGAACCACAAGATTTGCAACAATGATATAATAGTAATACATTCCAAAAGTTTGTTTCACGAGCACCCAATTATCAATACTTAACATTCCTTCCATAGAACCCCATCACAATAGTGTTAGATAATACACTGTTTCTCGAAAATATATTTCATTCGTAAACGGTAGCGAACCGTTTGAATGAGGGTTTGTCAAACTCATATGGCCATATAACATAAGTTCTCGCTTACACCCGGAAAGTGTAACTAATGATAATCGAATTGAGGATTTTTGTTCAAAATCGTATGTAGAATGTTTGTTTTCCTGTACTTGTGTTCACTTAGTAAAAAGAAACGTTTATGTTTTCTCATCCCAAATGTAAGTGCAAAAGAGTAAAAGTGGGACTATGATCTCACCTTGTGTGCACGAGTAATAAGTACTTCAACAAGTAATGTGTGCAAAGAACAATGCTAGTCTTGACCTAAACAAATAGGTTTATATCAATATCGGTAAACACGATAGGTCAAAGTGTTCAATTAGTCCTATGGCTCGTTAAGACTCGATCATAATAGCATGTGAATCAAATTGTCATGTTTCATGCAAGGTACAAGTATAAAAGCATGTTAGAACGATTGCATAAACATTTGGTTAAGTTTGATTAAAAGTCAACTTAGGTCGGGTCAAAGTCAACGAAAAAGTCAACACGTTCGGGTCGGGTTCCGAACTATTTTTCTGACATTTTTAATCATATATGAGCATGTTATAACAAGTTACATGTGAATCGGAGGTCCATAGTATAGCAAACATTTTCCGTAAAATGACCAGCGAAGACAGAAGCGTGCCAGTGTATCTGGACGGCGTCCAGATTGTCTGGACGGCGTCCAGCTTTGAAGGCTGAGATGGCGTCCAAACATCTGGACGGTGTCCAGCTTTGAAAACTGGGACGGCTTCCAAGGATCTGGACGGCGTCCAGGTCCGTATTCAAGTCTGATGCAGAAAACTCCTAAGTGCACGAACCAAAAACCAAACTAACACATTTTATGATCCGCAAACAACCAAAACATGTATCTTATATCATCGGAAAGGTATTTTGACGAGGAAAACTAATAGACACATTTCAACGAGTAATTCAACACTTACAACAACCCAAAACCGCATTAAACGTTCATAATCAAAGGTTCAAGTTCTAAAAACGCATTTCATGATTCAGGCAACCAATTTACATGTATGATATGCCGTTTCGAAGGTAATCAAACACACATTGCAACAAAACACTTATCAACAATATTTCATAGCATTTGATACATCAAAAGTTCATATAAAGCTTATCAAACCCTAACCAAAATTTCAAAACCAATAATCATGTTAATGTAAGGTTTTCATGTCAATCAACACACCAAAATGAAGCTAATGCAGTAACTAACACTTTGAACACACAACCATTAACATCTAAACACATTTCATCATCCAAAATCAAAGATTTAGCAAGCTCTTTTTCAAGTTCATGCTAGTTATGTCAATTCACAAGATCGAGCATACAAATTACATATACGACATCACAATGAGCCATAGACACTAATTAACACACCTTTAGGTCAAGACCACTAAAATTATGAAATTTAGAGTTTTTAGAAAGTTACCCAATCGAGATGAAATTAGTATCAAAACGTAGAGAATGAAGAGAGGATTCCAAATATGTAATTTGTTTTGATGTTAGCCTTCAAAATCGGATTTAGATGATGAATTAAGGATTGAATGTTGAGAGGATTTGGAAGTAGTAAAAGATGTGGATGAAAATGAATGGATGAAAGGGGTTTGACCTTTTGACCTAGTCAAGGTTTTGATCCCTTGTCAAGTTTAGTCCCTCAACTTTCGTTCGGGTGCGTGAATTACCTAAACGAGATAATTTAAAACGCGTATTAACGGGAGATGTTATAAGCATATAACGGAGTTTAAAATAGTATAACGGAAAAGTAAACGGAAAAAGACGGGATGTTACAAGTAATGCGCTCAAAGTTTCCTTATTGCCTTGCTTAATATCGTGACATTCGATATGTGTCTTTTTTTACGGTAACAAATTTTGAAACTGCAGCAAAAAAATTTCGCACAAATCGACAAATCCAATGATACTGCGAGATTGCAGACTATGAAACCACTACCTTGCTGACCCTTGCAAAGCCATGGGGAATACTCTACACGCAACTGGTTCATCCCAGTTCTAGGTGCTCACCACCCCCTCAAAGCGTTGTAGAAAATCTAAGGGATCGGTTAGACCCGAATAGACTCCCAGAGTTTCCGGCACTATCGGCGGAGAAACAATTGGATAATCAGAAATGTGCTGGACAAACTTGTCTGCAAAAGTAGTCATTTTTGTTGCCTTTTTTGTGCGAACATCTGTATTATCCGCACAAAATTTAGTAAGCATGTCTTGCAAAAAATTTGGTTGGTCAAATTTATGTTGCATTGACTTTGGCGCAATGCTTCTGAAAGCATCCGCCGAAAAATTCTGGGCATTTTCTCTGCGAGCAGCGTCAGATGTGTCACCTTCTTCCCCATAGCAAGGGAAAGGTGTTGGTGCTCTCTTTCGCTTAATTTGTGGATTTTTAACAAATTCTTCTACGCTGTCCGAATCATTAGAAAATTCGCTCTCTTCTCTTGGTGTTTTTGCCATTTTTGATTTGTACGCAGAGTTCAAATGAATGCGATCTTCTGCATTATCACTATCGCTATCATTATGCTCAAGAACTAGACGATCAACTTGTGATCCTGAATCATTCAATGGCCATAAGTAAGTGCGTGGTATGCGAGATTCGCAATTACGCTTAGCATCTTTCTTAGCTTGCTCGATTGCTGTACCAACAATTTTGTCAGTTCGCAGGCTAGATTTTCCAGATAAAGCTTTTGGTCGCTTCCCATCAGCGATTGTTTCATCGCGATTTTGCAGCAAAGTTCTACGCACGATCATTTTTTCAGCAGCAACTTCTGGCTGTGAGTCACTAGCATTGTTTGCAGCAGATGTTTTAGCAATCGGTTCTTGGACCTATTTTCCCGCGGTTATACTAGCATTTGTTTGCAATGGAAATATCACAATGTTCTGCGAATCACCAAGCAGTGCATCAGCATTCGCAGAACCACCAGTTTGCTTTGCATTTGTCATCATGATTGTCGAGCAGATCGACTGATCGCATATTCCAAAAGCACCTGCAAATCATCACAACAGAAACACGATTGAAATTAAACCGTCGAATTAATTGTTTAATGAAATGTCCCGTTCTTATTGATTAAAAACGTTCCATATTAATTGATTTCGTTGCGAGGTTTTGACCTCTATATGAGACATTTTTCAAAGACTGCATTCATTTTTAAAACAAACCATAACCTTTATTTCATAGATAAAGATTTTAAAAAGCTTTACGTAGATTATCAAATAATGATAATCTAAAATATCCTGTTTACACGCGACCATTACATAATGGTTTACAATACAAATATGTTACATCGAAATCAGTTTCTTGAATGCAGTTTTTACACAATATGATACAAACATGGACTCCAAATCTTGTCCTTATTTTAGTATGCAACAGCGGAAGCTCTTAATATTCACCTGAGAATAAACATGCTTTAAACGTCAACAAAAATGTTGGTGAGTTATAGGTTTAACCTATATATATATCAAATCGTAACAATAGACCACAAGATTTCATATTTCAATACACATCCCATACATAGAGATAAAAATCATTCATATGGTGAACACCTGGTAACCGACATTAACAAGATGCATATATAAGAATATCCCCATCATTCCGGGACACCCTTCGGATATGATATAAATTTCGAAGTACTAAAGCATCCGGTACTTTGGATAGGGTTTGTTAGGCCCAATAGATCTATCTTTAGGATTCGCGTCAATTAGGGTGTCTGTTCCCTAATTCTTAGATTACCAGACTTAATAAAAAGGGGCATATTCGATTTCGATAATGCAACCATAGAATGTAGTTTCACGTACTTGTGTCTATTTTGTAAATCATTTATAAAACCTGCATGTATTCTCATCCCAAAATATTAGATTTTAAAAGTGGGACTATAATTCACTTTCACAGATTTTTACTTCGTCGGGAAGTAAGACTTGGCCACTGGTTGATTCACGATCCTATAACAATATATACATATATATCAAAGTATGTTCAAAATATATTTACAACACTTTTAATATATTTTGATGTTTTAAGTTTATTAAGTCAGCTGTCCTTGTTAGTAACCTACAACTAGTTGTCCACAGTTAGATGTACAGAAATAAATCGATAAATATTATCTTGAATCAATCCACGACCCAGTGTATACGTATCTCGGTATTGATCACAACTTAAACTATATATATTTTGGAATCAACCTCAACCCTGTATAGCTAACTCCAACATTCACATATAGAGTGTCTATGGTTGTTCCGAAATATATATAGATGTGTCGACATGATAGGTCGAAACATTGTATACGTGTCTATGGTATCTCAAGATTACATAATATACAATACAAGTTGATTAAGTTATGGTTGGAATAGATTTGTTACCAATTTTCACGTAGCTAAAATGAGAAAAATTATCCAATCTTGTTTTACCCATAACTTCTTCATTTTAAATCCGTTTTGAGTGAATCAAATTGCTATGGTTTCATATTGAACTCTATTTTATGAATCTAAACAGAAAAAGTATAGGTTTATAGTCGGAAAAATAAGTTACAAGTCGTTTTTGTAAATGTAGTCATTTCAGTCGAAAGAACGACGTCTAGATGACCATTTTAGAAAACATACTTCCACTTTGAGTTTAACCATAATTTTTGGATATAGTTTCATGTTCATAATAAAAATCATTTTCTCAGAATAACAACTTTTAAATCAAAGTTTATCATAGTTTTTAATTAACTAACCCAAAACAGCCCGCGGTGTTACTACGACGGCGTAAATCCGGTTTTACGGTGTTTTTCGTGTTTCCAGGTTTTAAATCATTAAGTTAGCATATCATATAGATATAGAACATGTGTTTAGTTCATTTTAAAAGTCAAGTTAGAAGGATTAACTTTTATTTGCGAACAAGTTTAGAATTAATTAAACTATGTTCTAGTGATTACAAGTTTAAACCTTCGAATAAGATAGCTTTATATGTATGAATCGAATGATGTTATGAACATCATTACTACCTTAAGTTCCTTGGATAAACCTACTGGAAAAGAGAAAAATGGATCTAGCTTCAACGGATCCTTGGATGGCTCGAAGTTCTTGAAGCAGAATCATGACACGAAAACAAGTTCAAGTAAGATTTTTACTCGAATTAAGATAGTGTATAGTTATAGAAATTGAATCAAAGTTTGAATATGAATATTACCTTGAATAAGAAAGATAACCTACTGTATATAACAAAGGTTTCTTGATCTTAGATGATTACTTGGAATGGATTAGAAAGCTTGGAAGTAAATTAGTAAACTTGAAGGGATTTTTGAAGTGTTCTTGAAGTGTTCTTCCTATGATGATTATAGCTTGATTCTTGATGAAGATGATGATTAACTACTGGAAAAATACATTCATAATAGTGTGGGTGTGTTGAGAGAGAATTAGAAAGAGAATTGGAAGTGAAATGGAGTGAATGATGAGTGGTAATTGGTGAGTGGTGAGTGGGGTTAAAAGGAGTTCTAGTTAGTTGACTAGCTCATGGTAGAAGTTAAAATTGATTAGTCATACATGACATAATCAAGAGTGGAATCCCATGCTAGTTCCTATTGGTATATACCCATAGTAAGTACGTTTTGAAGCTGTGTATAATACGGGTAAAAATACGACTAGAATTCTTGATGAAAGAATGGGAAAGTAACTGTAACCATTTTCGTTAAGTATGAATGTTTTGATATATGTCTTGAAGTCTTCCAAAAGTATTTTAATACATCTAAATACACTACATGTATATACATTTTAACTGAGTCGTTAAGTCATCGTTAGTCGTTACATGTAAGTGTTGTTTTGAAACCTTTAAGTTAACGATCTCAATTAATGTTGTTAACCCATTGTTTATTATATCTAATGAGATGTTAAATTATTATATTATCATGATATTATGATATATTAATATATCTTAATATGATATATATACATTTAAATGTCGTTACAACGATAATCGTTACATATATGTCTCGTTTCGAAATCCTTAAGTTAGTAGTCTTGTTTATATGTATATAACTCATTGTTAATATACTTATGGAGATACTTACTTATCATAATCTCATGTTAACCATATGTATATCCATATATATATCGTCATGTCGTTTTTACAAGTTTTAACGTTCGTGAATCGCCGGTCAACTTGGGTGGTCAATTGTCTATATGAAACATATTTCAATTAATCAAGTCTTAACAAGTTTGATTGCTTAACATGTTGGAAACATTTAATCATGTAAATATCAATCTCAATTAATATATATAAACATGGAAAAGTTCGGGTCACTACAGTACCTACCCGTTAAATAAATTTCGTCCCGAAATTTTAAGATGTTGAAGGTGTTGACGAATCTTCTGGAAGTAGATGCGGGTATTTCTTCTTCATCTGATCTTCACGCTCCCAGGTGAACTCGGGTCCTCTACGAGCATTCCATCGAACCTTAACAATTGGTATCTTGTTTTGCTTAAGTCTTTTAACCTCACGATCCATTATTTCGACGGGTTCTTCGATGAATTGGAGTTTTTCGTTGATTTGGATTTCATCTAACGGAATAGTGAGATCTTCTTTAGCAAAACATTTCTTCAAATTCGAGACGTGGAAAGTGTTATGTACAGCCGCGAGTTGTTGAGGTAACTCAAGTCGGTAAGCTACTGGTCCGACACGATCAATAATCCTGAATGGTCCAATATACCTTGGATTTAATTTCCCTCGTTTACCAAATCGAACAACGCCTTTCCAAGGTGAAACTTTAAGCATGACCATCTCTCCAATTTCAAATTCTATATCTTTTCTTTTAATGTCAGCGTAGCTCTTTTGTCGACTTTGGGCGGTTTTCAACCGTTGTTGAATTTGGATGATCTTCTCGGTAGTTTCTTGTATAATCTCCGGACCCGTAATCTGTCTATCCCCCACTTCACTCCAACAAATCGGAGACCTGCACTTTCTACCATAAAGTGCTTCAAACGGCGCCATCTCAATGCTTGAATGGTAGCTGTTGTTGTAAGAAAATTCTGCTAACGGTAGATGTCGATCCCAACTGTTTCCGAAATCAATAACACATGCTCGTAGCATGTCTTCAAGCGTTTGTATCGTCCTTTCGCTCTGCCCATCAGTTTGTGGATGATAGGCAGTACTCATATCTAGACGAGTTCCTAATGCTTGCTGTAATGTCTGCCAGAATCTTGAAATAAATCTGCCATCCCTATCAGAGATAATAGAGATTGGTATTCCATGTCTGGAGACGACTTCCTTCAAATACAGTCGTGCTAACTTCTCCATCTTGTCATCTTCTCTTATTGGTAGGAAGTGTGCTGATTTGGTGAGACGATCAACTATTACCCAAATAGTATCAAAACCACTTGCAGTCCTTGGCAATTTAGTGATGAAATCCATGGTAATGTTTTCCCATTTCCATTCCGGGATTTTGGGTTGTTGAAGTAGACCTGATGGTTTCTGATGCTCAGCTTTGACCTTAGAACATGTCAAACATTCTCCTACGTATTTAGCAACATCGGCTTTCATACCCGGCCACCAAAAATGTTTCTTGAGATCCTTGTACATCTTCCCCGTTCCAGGATGTATTGAGTATCTGGTTTTATGAGCTTCTCTAAGTACCATTTCTCTCATATCTCCAAATTTTGGTACCCAAATCCTTTCAGCCCTATACCGAGTTCCGTCTTCCCGAATATTAAGATGCTGCTCCGATCCTTTGGGTATTTCATCCTTTATATTTCCTTCTTTTAAAACTCCTTATTGCGCCTCCTTTATTTGAGTAGTAAGGTTATTATGAATCATTATATTTATAGATTTTACTCGAATGGGTTCTCTGTCCTTTCTGCTCAAGGCATCGGCTATCACATTTGCCTTCCCCGGGTGATAACGAATCTCAAAGTCGTAATCATTCAACAATTCAATCCACCTACGCTGCCTCATATTCAGTTGTTTCTGATTAAATATGTGTTGAAGACTTTTGTGGTCGGTATATATAATACTTTTGACCCCATATAAGTAGTGCCTCCAAGTCTTTAATGCAAAAACAACTGCGCCTAATTCCAAATCATGCGTCGTATAATTTTGTTCGTGAATCTTCAATTGTCTAGACGCATAAGCAATCACCTTCGTTCGTTGCATTAATACACAACCTAGACCTTGCTTTGATGCGTCACAATAAATCACAAAATCATCATTCCCTTCAGGCAATGACAATATAGGTGCCGTAGTTAGCTTTTTCTTCAATAACTGAAACGCTTTCTCTTGTTCATCATTCCATTCAAATTTCTTCCCTTTATGCGTTAATGCAGTCAAGGGTTTTGCTATTCTGGAAAAGTCTTGGATGAACCTTCTGTAGTAACCAGCTAGTCCTAAAAACTGGCGTATGTGTTTCGGAGTTTTCGGGGTTTCCCACTTTTCAACTGTTTCTATCTTTGCCGGATCCACCTTAATACCATCTTTGTTCACTATGTAACCGAGGAATTGAACTTCTTCCAACCAAAATGCACACATTGAAAACTTAGCGTACAATTCTTCCTTCCTCAATACTTCTAACACCTTTCTCAAATGTTCACCATGTTCTTGGTCATTCTTTGAGTAAATAAGTATGTCATCAATGAAAACAATGACAAACTTGTCAAGGTATGGTCCACACACTCGGTTCATAAGGTCCATGAACACAGCTGGTGCATTAGTTAAACCAAACGGCATGACCATAAACTCGTAATGACCGTAACGTGTTCTGAAAGCAGTCTTTGGAATATCATCTTCTTTCACCCGCATTTGATGATACCCGGAACGTAAGTCAATCTTTGAATAAACAGACGAGCCTTGTAGTTGATCAAATAAGTCGTCAATTCTCGGTAGTGGGTAGCGGTTCTTGATGGTAAGTTTGTTCAACTCTCGGTAGTCGATACACAACCTGAATGTACCATCTTTCTTCTTGACAAACAAAACAGGAGCTCCCCACGGTGATGTGCTTGGTCGAATGAAACCACGCTCTAAAAGTTCTTGTAATTGGCTTTGCAGTTCTTTCATCTCGCTTGGTGCGAGTCTGTAAGGAGCACGAGCTATTGGTGCAGCTCCTGGTACAAGATCTATTTGAAATTCAACGAATCGATGTGGGGGTAATCCCGGTAATTCTTTCGGAAATACATCGGGAAATTCTTTTGCAATGGGAACATCATTGATGCTCTTTTCTTCAGTTTGTACTTTCTCGACGTGTGCTAGAACAGCATAGCAACCTTTTCTTATTAGTTTTTGTGCCTTCAAATTACTAATAAGATGTAGCTTCGTGTTGCCCTTTTCTCCGTACACCATTAAGGGTTTTCCTTTTTCTCGTATAATGCGAATTGCATTTTTGTAACAAACGATCTCTGCTTTCACTTCTTTCAACCAGTCCATACCGATTATCACATCAAAACTCCCTAACTCTACTGGTATCAAATCAATCTTAAATGTTTCGCTAACCAGTTTAATTTCTCGATTCCGACATATATTATCTGCTGAAATTAATTTACCATTTGCTAATTCGAGTAAAAATTTACTATCCAAAGGCGTCAATGGACAACTTAATTTAGCACAAAAATCTCTACTCATATAGCTTCTATCCGCACCCGAATCAAATAAAACGTAAGCAGATTTATTGTCAATAAGAAACGTACCCGTAACAAGCTCCGGGTCTTCCTGTGCCTCTGCCGCATTAATATTGAAAACTCTTCCGCGGCCTTGTCCATTCGTGTTCTCCTGGTTCGGGCAATTTCTAATAATGTGGCCCGGTTTTCCACATTTATAACAAACTACATTGGCATAACTTGCTCCGACACTACTTGCTCCGCCATTACTCGTTCCGACACCATTTGTTCCTTTCGTTCTATTAACCCCTGGTCCGTAGACCTCACACTTCGCCGCGCTATGACCATTTCTTTTACACTTGTTGCAAAATTTGGTGCAGAACCCCGAGTGATACTTTTTACACCTTTGGCATAGCTGCTTCTGATTGTTGTTGCTGTTGCGGTTATTATTGTTGTTGGGATGATTGTTGTAGTTGCTGTTGTTGTTGTTGTTGTTGTTGGGCCGTTTGTTGTAGTTGCGATTGTTGGGATAATTGTTGCGATTATTGTTGTAATTGCTGTTGTTGCTGTATTGGCGATTCTTATCACCGTTTTCCTCCCACTTTCTTTTGACTTGCTTCACATTGGCCTCTTCAGCAGTCTGTTCTTTAATTCTTTCTTCAATCTGGTTCACTAGTTTGTGAGCCATTCTACATGCCTGTTGTATGGAGGCGGGCTCGTGTGAACTTATATCTTCTTGGATTCTTTCCGGTAATCCTTTCACAAATGCGTCAATCTTCTCTTCCTCATCTTCGAATGCTCCCGGACACAATAGGCACAATTCTGTGAATCGTCTTTCGTACGTGGTAATATCAAATCCTTGGGTTCGTAACCCTCTAAGTTCTGTCTTGAGCTTATTGACCTCGGTTCTGGGATGGTACTTCTCGTTCATCAAGTGCTTGAATGCTGACCACGGTAGTGCGTACGCATCATCTTGTCCCACTTGCTCTAGATAGGTATTCCACCATGTTAACGCAGAACCTGTGAAGGTATGCGTAGCGTACTTCACTTTGTCCTCTTCAGTACACTTACTTATGGCAAACACCGATTCAACCTTCTCTGTCCACCGTTTCAATCCGATCGGTCCTTCGGTTCCATCAAATTCCAAAGGTTTGCAGGCAGTGAATTCTTTGTAGGTGCATCCTACACGATTTCCTGTACTGCTAGATCCAAGGTTATTGTTGGTATGTAGCGCAGCCTGTACTGCGGCTATGTTTGAAGCTAGAAAAGTACGGAATTCCTCTTCATTCATATTTACAGTGTGTCGAGTAGTCGGTGCCATTTCCTTCAAAATAGTCAAATGGAACAAGTTAATCATACAGAATATTAAGAGTAGTTAATAGTATTTCGTAGCATAATATGAACTCATTTATAAAAGCTTTTTCTTCATATTAGCGTTTTATAAGTTTAAATTCGGGTAGTACCTACCCGTTAAGTTCATACTTAGTAGCTAATATACAATTCAACTACTACAATTCTATATGAAAAACTGATTATAATAATATTTCGCGTTCAAACTTTTACACAATATTTTACAAACTTACAATACCGCTTATTTTACATATAGCATGAAATATAGCACACAATAAATTTGATACAAGATGGTTGTGAAGATAATTGTAGCTAGTACACAAGTCGTTCAGCAAAGGCAATAAAGACACGTAATTCATACGTCCAGAAACAAGTCATGCATTCTGGTTTTACTAGGACTACTTCCCATCCTTGGTCTTGTGGAACATAACCGTTATGGCCGTTGATAAGACAGCGTGTTGTAACGTCGTCAAAGGGACGAGGGTTACGTAATGTCCAACAGTCCCGTAACAATCTAAAAACCTCATTTCTTACCCCAATTACCGACTCCGTCACTTGTGGGAACGTTTTGTTTAATAGTTGTAGCCCGATGTTCTTGTTCTCACTTTGGTGAGAAGCGAACATTACTAATCCGTAAGCATAGCATGCTTCTTTATGTTGCATGTTAGCCGCTTTTTCTAAATCATGAAGTCCTATATTCGGATACATTGAGTCAAAATAATTTCTTAACCCGTTGCGTAAAATAGCATTTGGGTTCCCCGCAATATATGCGTCAAAGTAAACACATCGTAACTTATGGGTTTCCCAATGTGATATCCCCCATCTTTCAAACGAAAGTCTCTTATAAACCAAGACATTCTTGGAACGTTCTTCGAATATCTTACAAACTGATCTCGCCTTAAATAGTTGTGCCGAGGAATTCTGACCGACTCTAGACAAGATTTCATCAATCATGTCTCCGGGTAGGTCTCTTAAAATATTGGGTTGTCTATCCATTTTGTGTTTTTAAACTGTAAAATAGACAAGAGTTAGATTCATAAAAAAAATACTTATTAATACAAGCAATTTTTACATATATCATAAAGCATAAGCGCACTATATTACATATATTACACCACACGAATACAACTATCTTATTCCGACTCGCTCGTTTCTTCTTCTTCGGTTTTGGTTCGTTTTGCCAAGTTTCTAGGGATATATGATGTTCCCCTAATACGAGCCGTCGTGATCCACATTGGTTTAGAAAAACCTGGTGGTTTAGAGGTTCCCGGGTCATTGTTACAACTTAAGGACTTCGGGGGTTGACGATACATATAAAGTTCATCGGGGTTGGAATTAGATTTCTCTATTTTTATGCCCTTTCCCTTATTATTTTCTTTTGCCTTTTTAAATTCAGTTGGGGTAATTTCTATAACATCATCGGAATTCTCGTCGGAATCCGATTCATCGGAGAATTGGTAATCCTCCCAATATTTTGCTTCCTTGGCGGAAATACCATTGACCATAGTTAACCTTGGTCGGTTGGTTGAGGATTTTCTTTTACTTAACCGTTTTATTATTTCCCCCACCGGTTCTATTTCTTCATCCGGTTCCGATTCTTCTTCCGGTTCTGATTCTTCTTCCGGTTCCGACTCTTCTTCCGGTTCCTCTTCGGGAACTTGTGAATCAGTCCACGAATCATTTCAATTTACATTTGACTCTTCATTATTATTAGGTGATTCAATGGGACTTGTTCTAGAGGTAGACATCTATCACATAATATCAAACGCGTTAAGAGATTAATATATCACATAATATTCACATGTTAAAAATATATAGTTTCCAACAAAATTTGTTAAGCAATCATTTTTCAAGTAAACACGGTCGAAGTCCAGACTCACTAATGCATCCTAACAAACTCGATAAGACACACTAATGCAAAATTCTGGTTCTCTAAGACCAACGCTCGGATACCAACTGAAATGTCCCGTTCTTATTGATTAAAAATGTTCCATATTAATTGATTTCGTTGCGAGGTTTTGACCTCTATATGAGACATTTTTCAAAGACTGCATTCATTTTTAAAACAAACCATAACCTTTATTTCATAGATAAAGATTTTAAAAAGCTTTACGTAGATTATCAAATATTGATAATCTAAAATATCCTGTTTACACACGACCATTACATAATGGTTTACAATACAAATATGTTACATCGAAATCAGTTTCTTGAATGCAGTTTTTACACAATATGATACAAACATGGACTCCAAATCTTGTCCTTATTTTAGTATGCAACAGCGGAAGCTCTTAATATTCACCTGAGAATAAACATGCTTTAAACGTCAACAAAAATGTTGGTGAGTTATAGGTTTAACCTATATATATATATCAAATCGTAACAATAGACAACAAGATTTCATATTTCAATACACATCCCATACATAGAGATAAAAATCATTCATATGGTGAACACCTGGTAACCGACATTAACAAGATGCATATATAAGAATATCCCCATCATTCCGGGACACCCTACGGATATGATATAAATTTCAAAGTACTAAAGCATCCGGTACTTTGGATGGGGTTTGTTAGGCCCAATAGATCTATCTTTAGGATTCGCGTCAATTAGGGTGTCTGTTCCCTAATTCTTAGATTACCAGACTTAATAAAAAGGGGCATATTCGATTTCGATAATTCAACCATAGAATGTAGTTTCACGTACTTGTGTCTATTTTGTAAATCATTTATAAAACTTGCATGTATTCTCATCCCAAAATATTAGATTTTAAAAGTGGGACTATAACTCACTTTCACAGATTTTTACTTCGTCGGGAAGTAAGACTTGGCCACTGGTTGATTCACGAACCTATAACAATATATACATATATATCAAAGTATGTTCAAAATATATTTACAACACTTTTAATATATTTTGATGTTTTAAGTTTATTAAGTCAGCTGTCCTTGTTAGTAACCTACAACTAGTTGTCCACAGTTAGATGTACAGAAATAAATCGATAAATATTATCTTGAATCAATCCACGACCCAGTGTATACGTATCTCAGTATTGATCACAACTCAAACTATATATATTTTGGAATCAACCTCAACCCTGTATAGCTAACTCCAACATTCACATATAGAGTGTCTATGGTTGTTCCGAAATATATATAGATGTGTCGACATGATAGGTCGAAACATTGTATACGTGTCTATGGTATCTCAAGATTACATAATATACAATACAAGTTGATTAAGTTATGGTTGGAATAGATTTGTTACCAATTTTCACGTAGCTAAAATGAGAAAAATTATCCAATCTTGTTTTACCCATAACTTCTTCATTTTAAATCCGTTTTGAGTGAATCAAATTACTATGGTTTCATATTGAACTCTATTTTATGAATCTAAACAGAAAAAGTATAGGTTTATAGTCTGAAAAATAAGTTACAAGTCGTTTTTGTAAAGGTAGTCATTTCAGTCGAAAGAACGACGTCTAGATGACCATTTTAGAAAACATACTTCCACTTTGAGTTTAACCATAATTTTTGGATATAGTTTCATGTTCATAATAAAAATCATTTTCTCAGAATAACAACTTTTAAATCAAAGTTTATCATAGTTTTTAATTAACTAACCCAAAACAGCCCGCGGTGTTACTACGACGGCGTAAATCCGGTTTTACGGTGTTTTTCGTGTTTCCAGGTTTTAAATCATTAAGTTAGCATATAATATAGATATAGAACATGTGTTTAGTTGATTTTAAAAGTCAAGTTAGAAGGATTAACTTTTATTTGCGAACAAGTTTAGAATTAACTAAACTATGTTCTAGTGATTACAAGTTTAAACCTTCGAATAAGATAGCTTTATATGTATGAATCGAATGATGTTATGAACATCATTACTACCTTAAGTTCCTTGGATAAACCTACTGGAAAAGAGAAAAATGGATCTAGCTTCAACGGATCCTTGGATGGCTCGAAGTTCTTGAAGCAGAATCATGACACGAAAACAAGTTCAAGTAAGATTTTTACTCGAATTAAGATAGTTTATAGTTATAGAAATTGAATCAAAGTTTGAATATGAATATTACCTTGAATAAAAAAGATAACCTACTGTATATAACAAAGGTTTCTTGATCTTAGATGATTACTTGGAATGGATTAGAAAGCTTGGAAGTAAATTAGTAAACTTGAAGGGATTTTTGAAGTGTTCTTGAAGTGTTCTTCCTATGATGATTATAGCTTAATTCTTGATGAAGATGATGATTAACTACTGGAAAAATACGTTCATAATAGTGTGGGTGTGTTGAGAGAGAATTAGAAAGAGAATTGGAAGTGAAATGGAGTGAATGATGAGTGGTAATTGGTGAGTGGTGAGTGGGGTTAAAAGGAGTTCTAGTTAGTTGACTAGCTCATGGTAGAAGTTAAAATTGATTAGTCATACATGACATAATCAAGAGTGGAATCCCATGCTAGTTCCTATTGGTATATACCCATAGTAAGTACGTTTTGAAGCTGTGTATAATACGGGTAAAAATACGACTAGAATTCTTGATGAAAGAATGGGAAAGTAACTGTAACCATTTTCGTTAAGTATGAATGTTTTGATATATGTCTTGAAGTCTTCCAAAAGTATTTTAATACATCTAAATACACTACATGTATATACATTTTAACTGAGTCGTTAAGTCATCGTTAGTCGTTACATGTAAGTGTTGTTTTGAAACCTTTAAGTTAACGATCTCAATTAATGTTGTTAACCCATTATTTATTATATCTAATGAGATGTTAAATTATTATATTATCATGATATTATGATATATTAATATATCTTAATATGATATATATACATTTAAATGTCGTTACAACGATAATCGTTACATATATGTCTCGTTTCGAAATCCTTAAGTTAGTAGTCTTGTTTATATGTATATAACTCATTGTTAATATACTTATGGAGATACTTACTTATCATAATCTCATGTTAACCATATGTATATCCATATATATATCGTCATGTCGTTTTTACAAGTTTTAACGTTCGTGAATCGCCGGTCAACTTGGGTGGTCAATTGTCTATATGAAACATATTTCAATTAATCAAGTCTTAACAAGTTTGATTGCTTAACATGTTGGAAACATTTAATCATGTAAATATCAATCTCAATTAATATATATAAACATGGAAAAGTTCGGGTCACTACATTTAACGGCAACAAAAAATTTTCAGTTTAATTCGTAAAACGTGTCCCACGGATGGCGCCAATTGATCAATCCTTAATTAGTGATGTTACTTAATTACGGATTGAGTGCAATAAGATTGTAATGGAGGATGGAATGTTTGATGATTATTTTGGGCCCCGATGATCGTCTTTCACTTTAACTATTAAGTGATCAACCACCCTGACCCGGTCTTGATTGTTAATTAGCATAATTCACCTTTGCGCGGTGTAAAAATCCCTTGGGCAAGATCACAAGTGGAAATTACAAAGGCTTAGGCAAAATGGCAGAGAATCAACAACCTATAAATAAGAGGCCAAGCTCCCTATTTATAGTATTCGAGATATCCGCGGTCTGCGAATTTCCTAACCGTCCGCGGAAACTCAGTGGATTTAACCGCAGTCTCGCATTAATGCGAAAACATAACCGCTGTACTTATTTTCAGCGAATATTGTATAGCTTTGCCTTATAATTCGCGTAGTCCTGCCTTTGGCTTTTAGCAAATAAAATATACATATACAATGCCATGTATATGATCATCTTGCACTTGTCACACTTTCTCAAACAATCCCCCAGATGATGCATATTACACTTAGCACACAACGGGAACTTTCCCTTATAACCAGAATTAGCATTTGGCGTTGCAGTATCTTGTTTCTTAAAGGGCTGCTGATTGTAATTCTTCCCTGAGTTGTTGTTATTATTCCATTTCCTCTTATTATCATGTGTTTTAATCTCATTTGAGGCAGGAGTCTTTCCTCGCTGTTTAACCTAATCGATTAACTAACTAGCCATCTCGACATCTTCTTGTATAGTTCTCGGCTTCGAAGTAGTCACACCACTTTGAATCTTCTCGGTCAAACCATTCCCATAAAGATTGATCTTACGGCGTTCGGGAGTAACCATATGTGGACACATGAGAGCAAGCTCAAAGAATCTCTTATTGTAGCTAGTCAACTCAGTACCCACTATTTTTAGGTTTTGGAGTTCTTGCTCCATCTTAACAGTTTCAATGTAGGGACAATACTCTTCTATCATCCGTCGTTTCAAATCCTCCCATGGAGTCTCAAAAGCCTGATCCATACCTACGGAATTTGCATAAGTATTCCACCATGTCAAGGCGCCATCTGATAACTTACAAGTTTCAAACTTCGTTCTATCCGCATCTCTACAACTACTGATACAGAAAACTGACTCGAGCTTCTCAAACCAACTGGACCTTCGGTGCCATTAAAAGAGCTTGGTTCACAACTCGAGAAAGTCTTATACGTACACCCTGCTTGTCCATTGTTCTGGGTATTGGCCGCATCCTGGTTTCTGAAATGTCCCGTTCTTATTGATTAAAAACGTTCCATATTAATTGATTTCGTTGCGAGGTTTTGACCTCTATATGAGACGTTTTTCAAAGACTGCATTCATTTTTAAAACAAACCATAACCTTTATTTCATAAATAAAGGTTTAAAAAGCTTTACGTAGATTATCAAATAATGATAATCTAAAATATCCTGTTTACACACGACCATTACATAATGGTTTACAATACAAATATGTTACATTGAAATCAGTTTCTTGAATGCAGTTTTTACACAATATCATACAAACAAGGACTCCAAATCTTGTCCTTATTTTAGTATGCAACAGCGGAAGCTCTTAATATTCACCTGAGAATAAACATGCTTTAAACGTCAACAAAAATGTTGGTGAGTTATAGGTTTAACCTATATATATCAAATCGTAACAATAGACCACAAGATTTCATATTTCAATACACATCCCATACATAGAGATAAAAATCATTCATATGGTGAACACCTGGTAACCGACAATAACAAGATGCATATATAAGAATATCCCCATCATTCCGGGACACCCTTCGGATAGAATATATATATTTCGAAGTACTAAAGCATCCGGTACTTTGGATGGGGTTTGTTAGGCCCAATAGATCTATCTTTAGGATTCGCGTCAATTAGGGTGTCTGTTCCCTAATTCTTAGATTACCAGACTTAATAAAAAGGGGCATATTCGATTTCGATAATTCAACCATAGAATGTTGTTTCACGTACTTGTGTCTATTTTGTAAATCATTTATAAAACCTGCATGTATTCTCATCCCAAAAATATTAGATTTTAAAAGTGGGACTATAACTCACTTTCACAGATTTTTACTTCGTCGGGAAGTAAGACTTGGCCACTGTTGATTCACGAACCTATAACAATATATACATATATATTAAAGTATGTTCAAAATATATTTACAACACTTTTAATATATTTTGATGTTTTAAGTTTATTAAGTCAGCTGTCCTCGTTAGTAACCTATAACTAGTTGTCCACAGTTAGATGTACAGAAATAAATCGATAAATATTATCTTGAATCAATCCACGACCCAGTGTATACGTATCTCAGTATTGATCACAACTCAAACTATATATATTTTGGAATCAACCTCAACCCTGTATAGCTAACTCCAACATTCACATATAGAGTGTCTATGGTTGTTCCGAAATATATATAGATGTGTCGACATGATAGGTCGAAACATTGTATACGTGTCTATGGTATCTCAAGATTACATAATATACAATACAAGTTGATTAAGTTATGGTTGGAATAGATTTGTTACCAATTTTCACGTAGCTAAAATGAGAAAAATTATCCAATCTTGTTTTACCCATAACTTCTTCATTTTAAATCCGTTTTGAGTGAATCAAATTGCTATGGTTTCATATTGAACTCTATTTTATGAATCTAAACAGAAAAAGTATAGGTTTTTAGTCGAAAAATAAGTTACAAGTCGTTTTTGTAAAGGTAGTCATTTCAGTCGAAAGAACGACGTCTAGATGACCATTTTAGAAAACATACTTCCACTTTGAGTTTAACCATAATTTTTGGATATAGTTTCATGTTCATAATAAAAATCATTTTCTCAGAATAACAACTTTTAAATCAAAGTTTATCATAGTTTTTAATTAACTAACCCAAAACAGCCCGCGGTGTTACTACGACGGCGTAAATCCGGTTTTACGGTGTTTTTCGTGTTTCCAGGTTTAAATCATTAAGTTAGCATATCATATAGATATAGAACATGTGTTTAGTTGATTTTAAAAGTCAAGTTAGAAGGATTAACTTTTGTTTGCGAACAAGTTTAGAATTAACTAAACTATGTTCTAGTGATTACAAGTTTAAACCTTCGAATAAGATAGCTTTATATGTATGAATCGAATGATGTTATGAACATCATTACTACCTTAATTTCCTTGGATAAACCTACTGGAAAAGAGAAAAATGGATCTAGCTTCAATGGATCCTTGGATGGCTCGAAGTTCTTGAAGCAGAATCATGACACGAAAACAAGTTCAAGTAAGATCATCACTTGAAATAAGATTGTTATAGTTATAGAAATTGAACCAAAGTTTGAATATGATTATTACCTTGTATTAGAATGATAACCTACTGTAAGAAACAAATATTTCTTGAAGATGGATGATCACCTTACAAGATTGGAAGTGAGCTAGCAAACTTGAAAGTATTCTTGATTTTATGAAACTAGAACTTTTGGAATTTATGAAGAACACTTAGAACTTGAAGATAGAACTTGAGAGAGATCAATTAGATGAAGAAAATTGAAGAATGAAAGTGTTTGTAGGTGTTTTTGGTCGTTGGTGTATGGATTAGATATAAAGGATATGTAATTTTGTTTTCATGTAAATAAGTTATGAATGATTACTCATATTTTTGTAATTTTATGAGATATTTCATGCTAGTTGCCAAATGATGGTTCCCACATGTGTTAGGTGACTCACATGGGCTGCTAAGAGCTGATCATTGGAGTGTATATACCAATAGTACATACATCTAAAAGCTGTGTATTGTACGAGTACGAATACGGGTGCATACGAGTAGAATTGTTGATGAAACTGAACGAGGATGTAATTGTAAGCATTTTTGTTAAGTAGAAGTATTTTGATAAGTGTATTGAAGTCTTTCAAAAGTGTATAAATACATATTAAAACACTACATGTATATACATTTTAACTGAGTCGTTAAGTCATCGTTAGTCGTTACATGTAAGTGTTGTTTTGAAACCTTTAGGTTAACGATCTTGTTAAATGTTGTTAACCCAATGTTTATAATATCAAATGAGATTTTAAATTATTATATTATCATGATATTATCATGTATGAATATCTCTTAATATGATATATATACATTAAATGTCTTTACAACGATAATCGTTACATATATGTCTCGTTTAAAAATCATTAAGTTAGTAGTCTTGTTTTTACATATGTAGTTCATTGTTAATATACTTTATGATATGTTTTCTTATCATAGTATCATGTTAACTATATATATATATATATCCATATATATGTCATCATATAGTTTTTACAAGTTTTAACGTTCGTGAATCACCGATCAACTTGGGTGGTCAATTGTCTATATGAAACATATTTCAATTAATCAAGTCTTAACAAGTTTGATTGCTTAACATGTTGGAAACATTTAATCATGTAAATATCAATCTCAATTAATATATATAAACATGGAAAAGTTCGGGTCACTACAGTACCTACTCGTTAAATAAATTTCGTCCCGAAATTTTAAGCTGTTGAAGGTGTTGACGAATCTTCTGGAAATAGATGCGAGTATTTCTTCTTCATCTGATCTTCACGCTCCCAGGTGAACTCGGGTCCTCTACGAGCATTCCATCGAACCTTAACAATTGGTATCTTGTTTTGCTTAAGTCTTTTAACCTCACGATCCATTATTTCGACGGGTTCTTCGATGAATTGAAGTTTTTCGTTGATTTGGATTTCATCTAACGGAATAGTGAGATCTTCTTTAGCAAAACATTTCTTTAAATTCGAGACGTGGAAAGTGTTATGTACAGCCGCGAGTTGTTGAGGTAACTCTAGTCGGTAAGCTACTGGTCCGACACGATCAATAATCTTGAATGGTCCAATATACCTTGGATTTAATTTCCCTCGTTTACCAAATCGAACAACGCCTTTCCAAGGTGCAACTTTAAGCATGACCATCTCTCCAATTTCAAATTCTATATCTTTTCTTTTAATGTCAGCGTAGCTCTTTTGTCGACTTTGGGCGGTTTTCAACCGTTGTTGAATTTGGATGATCTTCTCGGTAGTTTCTTGTATAATCTCCGGACCCGTAATCTGTCTATCCCCCACTTCACTCCAACAAATCGGAGACCTGCACTTTCTACCATAAAGTGCTTCAAACGGCGCCATCTCAATGCTTGAATGGTAGCTGTTGTTGTAGGAAAATTCTGCTAACGGTAGATGTCGATCCCAACTGTTTCCGAAATCAATAACACATGCTCGTAGCATGTCTTCAAGCGTTTGTATCGTCCTTTCGCTCTGCCCATCAGTTTGTGGATGATAGGCAGTACTCATGTCTAGACGAGTTCCTAATGCTTGCTGTAATGTCTGCCAGAATCTTGAAATAAATCTGCCATCCCTATCAGAGATAATAGAGATTGGTATTCCATGTCTGGAGACGACTTCCTTCAAATACAGTCGTGCTAACTTCTCCATCTTGTCATCTTCTCTTATTGGTAGGAAGTGTGCTGATTTGGTGAGACGATCAACTATTACCCAAATAGTATCAAAACCACTTGCAGTCCTTGGCAATTTAGTGATGAAATCCATGGTAATGTTTTCCCATTTCCATTCCGGGATTTCGGGTTGTTGAAGTAGACCTGATGGTTTCTGATGCTCAGCTTTGACCTTAGAACACGTCAAACATTCTCCTACGTATTTAGCAACATCGGCTTTCATACCTGGCCACCAAAAATGTTTCTTGAGATCCTTGTACATCTTCCCCGTTCCAGGATGTATTGAGTATCTGGTTTTATGAGCTTCTCTAAGTACCATTTCTCTCATATCTCCAAATTTTGGTACCCAAATCCTTTCAGCCCTATACCGGGTTCCGTCTTCCCGAATATTAAGATGCTTCTCCGATCCTTTGGGTATTTCATCCTTTAAATTTCCCTCTTTTAAAACTCCTTGTTGCGCCTCCTTTATTTGAGTAGTAATGTTATTATGAATCATTATATTCATAGATTTTACTCGAATGGGTTCTCTGTCCTTCCTGCTCAAGGCATCGGCTACCACATTTGCCTTCCCCGGGTGGTAACGAATCTCAAAGTCGTAATCATTCAATAATTCATTCCACCTACGCTGCCTCATATTCAGTTGTTTCTGATTAAATATGTGTTGAAGACTTTTGTGGTCGGTATATATAATACTTTTGACCCCATATAAGTAGTGCCTCCAAGTCTTTAATGCAAAAACAACCGCGCCTAATTCCAAATCATGCGTCGTATAATTTTGTTCGTGAATCTTCAATTGTCTAGACGCATAAGCAATCACCTTTGTTCGTTGCATTAATACACAACCGAGACCTTGCTTTGATGCATCACAATAAATCACAAAATCATCATTCCCTTCAGGCAATGACAATATAGGTGCCGTAGTTAGCTTTTTCTTCAATAACTGAAACGCTTTCTCTTGTTCATCATTCCATTCAAATTTCTTCCCTTTATGCGTTAATGCAGTCAAGGGTTTTGCTATTCTGGAAAAGTCTTGGATGAACCTTCTGTAGTAACCAGCTAGTCCTAAAAACTGGCGTATGTGTTTCGGAGTTTTCGGGGTTTCCCACTTTTCAACAGTTTCTATCTTTGCCGGATCCACCTTAATACCTTCTTTGTTCACTATGTGACCGAGGAATTGAACTTCTTCCAACCAAAATGCACACTTTGAAAACTTAGCGTACAATTCTTCCTTCCTCAATACTTCTAACACCTTTCTCAAATGTTCACCGTGTTCTTGGTCATTCTTTGAGTAAATAAGTATGTCATCAATGAAAACAATGACAAACTTGTCAAGGTATGGTCCACACACTCGGTTCATAAGGTCCATGAACACAGCTGGTGCATTAGTTAAACCAAACGGCATGACCATAAACTCGTAATGACCGTAACGTGTTCTGAAAGCAGTCTTTGGAATATCATCTTCTTTCACCCGCATTTGATGATACCCGGAACGTAAGTCAATCTTTGAATAAACAGACGAGCCTTGTAGTTGATCAAATAAGTCATCGATTCTCGGTAGTGGGTAGCAGTTCTTGATGGTAAGTTTGTTCAACTCTCGGTAGTCGATACACAACCTGAATGTACCATCTTTCTTCTTGACAAACAAAACAGGAGCTCCCCACGGTGATGTGCTTGGTCGAATGAAACCACGCTCTAAAAGTTCTTGTAATTGGCTTTGTAGTTCTTTCATCTCGCTGGGTGCGAGTCTGTAAGGAGCACGAGCTATTGGTGCAGCTCCTGGTACAAGATCTATTTGAAATTCAACGGATCGATGTGGGGGTAATCCCGGTAATTCTTTCGGAAATACATCGGGAAATTCTTTTGCAATGGGAACATCATTGATGCTCTTTTCTTCAGTTTGTACTTTCTCGACGTGTGCTAGAACAGCATAGCAACCTTTTCTTATTAGTTTTTGTGCCTTCAAATTACTAATAAGATGTAGCTTCGTGTTGCCCTTTTCTCCGTACACCATTAAGGGTTTTCCTTTTTCTCGTATGATGCGAATTGCATTTTTGTAACAGACGATCTCCGCTTTCACTTCTTTCAACCAGTCCATACCGATTATCACATCAAAACTCCCTAACTCTACTGGTATCAAATCAATCTTAAATGTTTCGCTAACCAGTTTAATTTCTCGATTCCGACATATATTATCTGCTGAAATTAATTTACCATTTGCTAATTCGAGTAAAAATTTACTATCCAAAGGCGTCAATGGACCACTTAATTTAGCACAAAAATCTCTACTCATATAGCTTCTATCCGCACCCGAATCAAATAAAACGTAAGCAGATTTATTGTCAATAAGAAACGTACCCGTAACAAGCTCCGGGTCTTCCTGTGCCTCTACCGCATTAATATTGAAAACTCTTCCACGGCCTTGTCCATTCGTGTTCTCCTGGTTCGGGCAATTTCTAATAATGTGGCCTGGTTTTCCACATTTATAACAAACTACATTGGCATAACTTGCTCCGACACTACTTGCTCCGCCATTACTCGTTCCGACACCATTTGTTCCTTTCGTTCTATTAACCCCTGGTCCGTAGACCTCACACTTCGCCGCGCTATGACCATTTCTTTTACACTTGTTGCAAAATTTGGTGCAGAACCCCGAGTGATTCTTTTCACACCTTTGGCATAGCTGCTTCTGATTGTTGTTGTTGCGGTTATTATTGTTGTTGGGATGATTGTTGTAGTTGCTGTTGTTGTTGTTGTTGTTGTTGTTGTTGTTGGGCCGTTTTTTGTAGTTGCGATTGATGTTGCGATTGTTGGGATAATTGTTGCGATTATTGTTGTAATTGCTGTTGTTGCTGTATTGGTGATTCTTATCACCGTTTTCCTCCCACTTTCTTTTGACTTGCTTCACATTGGCCTCTTCAGCAGTCTGTTCTTTAATTCTTTCTTCAATCTGGTTCACTAGTTTGTGAGCCATTCTACATGCCTTTTGTATGGAGGCGGGCTCGTGTGAACTTATATCTTCTTGGATTCTTTCCGGTAATCCTTTCACAAACGCGTCGATCTTCTCTTCCTCATCTTCGAATGCTCCCGGACACAATAGGCACAATTCTGTGAATCGTCTTTCGTACGTGGTAATATCAAATCCTTGGGTTCGTAACCCTCTAAGTTCTGTCTTGAGCTTATTGACCTCGGTTCTGGGACGGTACTTCTCGTTCATCAAGTGCTTGAATGCTGACCACGGTAGTGCGTACGCATCATCTTGTCCCACTTGCTCTAGATAGGTATTCCACCATGTTAACGCAGAACCTGTGAAGGTATGCGTAGCGTACTTCAATTTGTCCTCTTCAGTACACTTACTTATGGCAAACACCGATTCAACCTTCTCGGTCCACCGTTTCAATCCGATCGGTCCTTCGGTTCCATCAAATTCCAAAGGTTTGCAGGCAGTGAATTCTTTGTAGGTGCATCCTACATGATTTCCTGTACTGCTAGATCCAAGGTTATTGTTGGTATGTAGCGCAGCCTGTACTGCGGCTATGTTTGAAGCTAGAAAAGTACGGAATTCCTCTTCATTCATATTCACGGTGTGTCGAGTAGTCGGTGCCATTTCCTTCAAAATAGTTAAATGGAACAAGTTAATCATACAGAATATTAAGAGTAGTTAATAGTATTTCGTAGCATAATATGAACTCATTTATAAAAGCTTTTTCTTCATATTAGCGTTTTATAAGTTTAAATTCGGGTAGTACCTACCCGTTAAGTTCATACTTAGTAGCTAATATACAATTCAACTACTACAATTCTATATGAAAAACTGATTATAATAATATTTCGCGTTCAAACTTTTATACAATATTTTACAAACTTACAATACCGCTTATTTTACATAAAGCATGAAATATAGCACACAATAACTTTGATACAAGATAGTTGTGAAGACAATTCTAGCTAGTACACAAGTCGTTCAGCAAAGGCAATAAAGACACGTAATTCATACGTCCAGAAACAAGTCATGCATTCTGGTTTTACTAGGACTACTTCCCATCCTTGGTCTTGTGCAACATAACCGTTATGGCCGTTGATAAGACAGCGTGTTGTAATGTCATCAAAGGGACGAGGGTTACGTAATGTCCAACAGTCCCGTAATAATCTAAAAACCTCATTTCTTACCCCAATTACCGACTCCGTCACTTGTGGAAACGTTTTGTTTAATAGTTGTAGCCCGATGTTCTTGTTCTCACTTTGGTGAGAAGCGAACATTACTAATCCGTAAGCATAACATGCTTCTTTATGTTGCATGTTAGCCGCTTTTTCTAAATCACGAAGTCCAATATTCGGATATATTGAGTCAAAATAATTTCTTAACCCATTGCGTAAAATAGCATTTGGGTTCCCCGCAATATATGCGTCAAAGTAAACACATCGTAACTTATGGGTTTCCCAATGTGATATCCCCCATCTTTCAAACGAAAGTCTCTTATAAACCAAGACATTCTTGGAACGTTCTTCGAATGTCTTACAAACTGATCTCGCCTTAAATAGTTGTGCCGAAGAATTCTGGCCGACTCTAGACAAGATTTCATCAATCATGCCTCCGGGTAGGTCTCTTAAAATATTGGGTTGTCTATCCATTTTGTGTTTTTAAACTGTAAAATAGACAAGAGTTAGATTCATAAAAAAAATACTTATTAATACAAGCAATTTTTACATATATCATAAAGCATAAGAACACTATATTACATATATTACACCACACGAATACAACTATCTTATTCCGACTCGCTCGTTTCTTCTTCTTCGGTTTTGGTTCGTTTTGCCAAGTTTCTAGGGATATATGATGTTCCCCTAATACGAGCCGTCGTTGTCCACATTGGTTTAGAAAAACCTGGTGGTTTAGAGGTTCCCGGGTCATTGTTACAACTTAAGGACTTCGGGGGTTGACGATACATATAAAGTTCATCGGGGTTGGAATTAGATTTCTCTATTTTTATGCCCTTTCCCTTATTATTTTCTTTTCCCTTTTTAAATTCAGTTGGGGTAATTTCTATAACATCATCGGAATTCTCGTCGGAATCCGATTCATCGGAGAATTGGTAATCCTCCCAATATTTTGCTTCCTTGGCGGAAACACCATTGACCATAATTAACTTTGGTCGGTTGGTTGAGGATTTTCTTTTACTTAACCGTTTTATTATTTCCCCCACCGGTTCTATTTCTTCATCCGGTTCCGATTCTTCTTCCGGTTCCGATTCTTCTTCCGGTTCCGACTCTTCTTCCGGTTCCTCTTCGGGAACTTGTGAATCAGTCCACAAATCATTCCAATTTACATTTGACTCTTCATTATTATTAGGTGAGTCAATGGGACTTGTTCTAGAGGTAGACATCTATCACATAATAAACACGTTAAGAGATTAATATATCACATAATATTCATATGTTAAAAATATATAGTTTCCAACAAAAATGTTAAGCAATCATTTTTAAAGAAAACACGGTCGAAGTCCAGACTCACTAATGCATCCTAACAAACTCGATAAGACACACTAATGCAAATTTTTTGGTTCTCTAAGACCACCGCTCTGATACCAACTGAAATGTCCCGTTCTTATTGATTAAAAACGTTCCATATTAATTGATTTCGTTGCGAGGTTTTGACCTCTATATGAGACGTTTTTCAAAGACTGCATTCATTTTTAAAACAAACCATAACCTTTATTTCATAAATAAAGGTTTAAAAAGCTTTACGTAGATTATCAAATAATGATAATCTAAAATATCCTGTTTACACACGACCATTACATAATGGTTTACAATACAAATATGTTACATCGAAATCAGTTTCTTGAATGCAGTTTTTACACAATATCATACAAACATGGACTCCAAATCTTGTCCTTATTTTAGTATGCAACAGCGGAAGCTCTTAATATTCACCTGAGAATAAACATGCTTTAAACGTCAACAAAAATGTTGGTGAGTTATAGGTTTAACCTATATATATCAAATCGTAACAATAGACCACAAGATTTCATATTTCAATACATATCCCATACATAGAGATAAAAATCATTCATATGGTGAACACCTGGTAACCGACAATAACAAGATGCATATATAAGAATATCCCCATCATTCCGGGACACCCTTCGGATATGATATATATTTCGAAGTACTAAAGCATCCGGTACTTTGGATGGGGTTTGTTAGGCCCAATAGATCTATCTTTAGGATTCGCGTCAATTAGGGTGTCTGTTCCCTAATTCTTAGATTACCAGACTTAATAAAAAGGGGCATATTCGATTTCGATAATTCAACCATAGAATGTAGTTTCACGTACTTGTGTCTATTTTGTAAATCATTTATAAAACCTGCATGTATTCTCATCCCAAAAATATTAGATTTTAAAAGTGGGACTATAACTCACTTTCACAGATTTTTACTTCGTCGGGAAGTAAGACTTGGCCACTGTTGATTCACGAACCTATAACAATATATACATATATATTAAAGTATGTTCAAAATATATTTACAACACTTTTAATATATTTTGATGTTTTAAGTTTATTAAGTCAGCTGTCCTCGTTAGTAACCTATAACTAGTTGTCCACAGTTAGATGTACAGAAATAAATCGATAAATATTATCTTGAATCAATCCACGACCCAGTGTATACGTATCTCAGTATTGATCACAACTCAAACTATATATATTTTGGAATCAACCTCAACCCTGTATAGCTAACTCCAACATTCACATATAGAGTGTCTATGGTTGTTCCGAAATATATATAGATGTGTCGACATGATAGGTCGAAACATTGTATACGTGTCTATGGTATCTCAAGATTACATAATATACAATACAAGTTGATTAAGTTATGGTTGGAATAGATTTGTTACCAATTTTCACGTAGCTAAAATGAGAAAAATTATCCAATCTTGTTTTACCCATAACTTCTTCATTTTAAATCCGTTTTGAGTGAATCAAATTGCTATGGTTTCATATTGAACTCTATTTTATGAATCTAAACAGAAAAAGTATAGGTTTATAGTCAAAAAATAAGTTACAAGTCGTTTTTGTAAAGGTAGTCATTTCAGTCGAAAGAACGACGTCTAGATGACCATTTTAGAAAACATACTTCCACTTTGAGTTTAACCATAATTTTTGGATATAGTTTCATGTTCATAATAAAAATCATTTTCTCAGAATAACAACTTTTAAATCAAAGTTTATCATAGTTTTTAATTAACTAACCCAAAACAGCCCGCGGTGTTACTACGACGGCGTAAATCCGGTTTTACGGTGTTTTTCGTGTTTCCAGGTTTTAAATCATTAAGTTAGCATATCATATAGATATAGAACATGTGTTTAGTTGATTTTAAAAGTCAAGTTAGAAGGATTAACTTTTGTTTGCGAACAAGTTTAGAATTAACTAAACTATGTTCTAGTGATTACAAGTTTAAACCTTCGAATAAGATAGCTTTATATGTATGAATCGAATGATGTTATGAACATCATTACTACCTTAATTTCCTTGGATAAACCTACTGGAAAAGTGAAAAATGGATCTAGCTTCAATGGATCCTTGGATGGCTCGAAGTTCTTGAAGCAGAATCATGACACGAAAACAAGTTCAAGTAAGATCATCACTTGAAATAAGATTGTTATAGTTATAGAAATTGAACCAAAGTTTGAATATGATTATTACCTTGTATTAGAATGATAACCTACTGTAAGAAACAAAGATTTCTTGAGGATGGATGATCACCTTACAAGATTGGAAGTGAGCTAGCAAACTTGAAAGTATTCTTTATTTTATGAAACTAGAACTTTTGGAATTTATGAAGAACACTTAGAACTTGAAGATAGAACTTGAGAGAGATCAATTAGATGAAGAAAATTGAAGAATGAAAGTGTTTGTAGGTGTTTTTGGTCGTTGGTGTATGGATTAGATATAAAGGATATGTAATTTTGTTTTCATGTAAATAAGTTATGAATGATTACTCATATTTTTGTAATTTTATGAGATATTTCATGCTAGTTGCCAAATGATGGTTCCCACATGTGTTAGGTGACTCACATGGGCTGCTAAGAGCTGATCATTGGAGTGTATATACCAATAGTACATACATCTAAAAGCTGTGTATTGTACGAGTACGAATACGGGTGCATACGAGTAGAATTGTTGATGAAACTGAACGAGGATGTAATTGTAAGCATTTTTGTTAAGTAGAAGTATTTTGATAAGTGTATTGAAGTCTTTCAAAAGTGTATAAATACATATTAAAACACTACATGTATATACATTTTAACTGAGTCGTTAAGTCATCGTTAGTCGTTACATGTAAGTGTTGTTTTGAAACCTTTAGGTTAACGATCTTGTTAAATGTTGTTAACCCAATGTTTATAATATCAAATGAGATTTTAAATTATTATATTATCATGATATTATCATGTATGAATATCTCTTAATATGATATATATACATTAAATGTCTTTACAACGATAATCGTTACATATATGTCTCGTTTAAAAATCATTAAGTTAGTAGTCTTGTTTTTACATATGTAGTTCATTGTTAATATACTTTATGATATGTTTTCTTATCTTAGTATCATGTTAACTATATATATATATATATATCCATATATATGTCATCATATAGTTTTTACAAGTTTTAACGTTCGTGAATCACCGATCAACTTGGGTGGTCAATTGTCTATATGAAACATATTTCAATTAATCAAGTCTTAACAAGTTTGATTGCTTAACATGTTGGAAACATTTAATCATGTAAATATCAATCTCAATTAATATATATAAACATGGAAAAGTTCGGGTCACTACAGTTTCGCTGATTCGTAGCGTTCACATTGTTGCTGTTGGTTCTATTACGGAGTTCTGCCACGGCCTCTGTCAATCCTTCGGTAATCCACCGATGAACATCGGCTTGGGAAACTGGCTTGGGCGGCATTATCTTTCTGGTCAAGATAATACATTCGGTTAGTGTCAATGAAATTGATATATAAAATATAGTAGCAACGGAACGATGCATAGTAACTAATATTAAATCACAACGATTCTAGTAGCACTAGTGATATGTAGTAGCGATACATAGCGTTTAGTAGTAGCAGTAGTAAGAACAATGTACATTAGTAATCATTATCACTAATTAGCAATAGCAGTAGCAACACTAAACATGTATCGTCATTAATAACCCAATATTAAAGAAACAAACTCTTCGTTCAATAATCATGCATAACCAACGAAAGTAACATATTTCTCATGTCATAAGTAAAACCACATAAGTAAAGCCACATCTAACAATGTATGTGCGAGCATCATATAATAAACAATAATAATCAAATAATGTTCAATAGCGTGGAACAAGTCTATTCGAGCGATCTCTATTTGCGTTTCTGGAGTTCCTTCAGCAAGTACTAGACCATTCTCTACAAATTTTCAACTCCCAACATGAGGTCACTAGGGTTGTTGTCATTAGCAGCAGCAGTAGAGGTACTAGGTTTAGAAGTAGATGTAGAAGCATCATAGGAATGAAAACGGTGACACATCTCAAGTGAGTGGTTATCATAGCGAAAACTCTTATAAAATGGGTTATTACGCCGAATAGGTCCTTTCGGTATCCTACGGTGGCCTCTCGGTCCGTAGGGTTAACATAATCAGGTTTAACAAAAGGTAACTGGGGTGAATCGGGTACATCAGGTTCGGATTCAGATTCAGGCTCCGATTCTTCCTCGAAATCCTCTGCCGATTCCTTTCCTTTAGGCTCATTCTCATGCTCGGTTTCCATCTCGGGTTCCGATTCGGTATCATCCACAAACTCTAGTATCGTATTTCCTTACGCTTGCACGGTTTCCTCGGATTCCGTGTCAGAGTCGGTAAGAATGATAGGATTGGAAGAAGTCATCTAGCACTCAAAGAAAAACACAAAGTTAGTCACTTAGTAATCATGCCATAATAGATACCAAGTAACATAGTAATTTATTTAACTAGGGTTCATGTAACTTAACAAGTCTATGGTTACAGTTTAGACGCACTAGTTGTCCTAACGTTCTACTCTCTAATGCAGCCTATGTAGTGACCCGAACTTTTCCATGTTTATATATATTAAATGAAATTGATATTTACATGATTAAGTGTTTCCAACATGTTAAGCAATCAAACTTGTTAAGACTTGATTAATTTAAATAGGTTTCATATAGACAATTGACCACCCAAGTTGACCGGTGATTCACGAACGTTAAAACTTGTAAAAATTATATGATGACATATATATGATTATATATATAGTTACCATGATATTATGATAAGTAAGTATCTCATTAGGTATTTTAACAATGAGTTATGTACATAAAATTGAGTTTATTGAATCAAGAAACTCGAAACGATATATATAACGGTTATCGTTATAACAACGTCTTACTAATTATATATGAATCATATTAAGATATTGTTATACTATGTTTAATCATGATAAATGATAAGTAAACATGTCATTATGTATATTAACAATGAACTACATATGTAAAAACAAGACTACTAACTTAAGGATTTCGAAACGAGACATATATGTAACGATTATCGTTGTAACAACATTTAACTGTATATATATCATACTAAGATATATTAATATATCATAATATCATGATAATATAATAATTTAACATCTCTTTAGATATAATAAACAATGGGTTAACAACATTTAACAAGATCGTTAACCTAAAGGTTTCAAAACAACATTTACATGTAACGACTAACGATGACTTAACGACTCAATTAAAATGTATATACATGTAGTGTTTTAATATGTATTCATACACTTTTGAAAGACTTCAATACACTTATCAAAATATGTATTATTAACATGTAAATATTATGTGATATATTAATCTCTTAACGTGTTTGATATTGTATGATAGATGTCTACCACTAGTACAAATCCCATCGATTCACCTAATAATAATGAAGAGTCGAATATATTTTGTGAAGATTCACAAATTCCCGAAGAGGAACCAGAAGAAGAGGAACCGGAAGAGGAGGAACCGAAAGAGGAGGAACCAGAAGAAGAAGAACCAGAAGAGGAGGAACCAGAAGAGGAGGAACCAGAAGAGGAGGAACCGGAAGAAGAAGAGGTTCCAGAGGAAGAAATATTGATACCTATAGTAAATCGATTAAATAAAATAAAATCCTCAACCAACGGACCAAAGTTAATAATGGTCAATGGTGTTTCCGCCGAGGAAGCAAAATATTGGGAAAATTACCAATTTTCCGATGAATCGGATCCCGATGAGGATTCCGATGATGTAATAGAAATTACCTCGACCCAATTTAATAAAGCGAAAGAAAATAATAAGAGAAAAGGTATAAAAATAGAGAAACCCGATTCCAACCCCGATGAACTTTATATATATCGACAACATCCGTATTTCCTAAAATGTAACAATGACCTGGGAACCTCTAAACCACGAGGTTTCTCTAAACCATTGTGGAAAACGACGGCTCGTATTAGAGGAACACCATAAATTCCTAGAAAATTAGGAAAACGAACCAAGTCCGAAGAAGAAGAAACCAGTGATTCAGATTAGAGGGTTGTAATCATGTTGTATATTATATGTATTGTAGTGTGCTTATACTTTTATGTTCTATGTAAAAATTGCTTGTATTGTTTGTTAATTATCTTTTACGAATCTAATCCTTGTCTATTTTACAGTATAAAAACAAAATGGACGTTAAGGGTAGACAAACGAATATTTTAGAAGATCTACTAGAGGATATGATTGAGGAAATCTTGTCTAGAGTCGGTCAGAATTCATCAGCACAATAAATTATGGAAAAATAAACTTGTCAAACATTTGAAAAACTTTCCAGAAATACCTTAGTTTATAAAAGGCTTTCCTTTTATAGGTGGGGTATATCACATTGGGGAGATCGTAAATTACGCCGTGTTTTCTTTAAAGCGTTAAATGCGGGGAACCCAAATGCAATTTTACGCTACGGGTTAAGAACCTATTTTGAGTTAACATATCCCAACATAGGATTTCGTGAATTAGAAAGAGCTTCTAACATGCAACATAAAGAAGCATGTTATGCTTATGGGTTAGTGATGTTAACTTCTTACCAAAGTGAGAAAAAGAACATCGGATTGGAACTTTTAAATAAAACCTTCCCACAAGTGACGGATTCAGTAGTTGGGGTGAGAAACAAGTTTTTTAAATTATTACAAGGCTGTTGGACATTACAAAACCCTCGTCCTTTTGAAGACATTACAACATGCTGCCTAGCCAATGGTCATAACGATTATTTTCCACAAGACCAAGGATGGGAAGTCGTCTTAGTAAAACCAGAATGCATGACTTGTTTATGGACTTATGAATTACGTGTCTTTATTTCCTTTGCTGAACAACTTGCGTATTAACTAGGTTTATTTTCAAAACTGTCATGTATCAAAGTGTACTATATTTCATGTTATATGTAATACAGCGAAGTTGTAAGTTTGAAGAATATTTGTATGTGATATATTATTATAATCAGTTTTTCATATGGAATTGTAGTATTTGAATTTTATATTACCTACTAAGTATGAACTTAACGGGTAGGTAGTACCCGAATTTAAACTTGTAAAACGCTAATATAAAGAAAAAGTTTTTATAAATGAGTTCATATTATGCTACGAAATACTATTGACTACTCTTAATATTCTGTATGATTAACTCGATTCAGTTGGCTATTTTGAAGGAAATGGCACCGACTACTCGACACACCATGAATATGAGCGAAGAGGAATTTCGTACCTTTCTTGCTGTAAACATAGCCGCAGTACAGGCTGCACTACATACCAACAATAACTCTGAATCTAGCAATGCAGCTAACGGCGCAAGAAATCGTTTAGGATGCTCCTACAAAGAATTCACTGCCTGCAAACCTTTAGAATTTGATTGAATTGAAGGACTAATTGGATTGAAACGGTGGACCGAGAAATTCGAATCGGTGTTTGCCATAAGTAAGTGTACTGAAGAGGACAAAGTTAAGTACACTACACATACCTTCACAGGTACTGCGTTAACGTGGTGGAACATTTATCTTGAACAGGTAGGACAAAATGCTGCTTACGCACTACCGTGGTCGGCATTCAAGCAATTGATGAATGAGCAGTGCCGTCCTACAAACGAAGTCAATAAACTCAAGGCAGAACTTAGAGAGTTACGAACACAAAGGTTCGACGTTACCACATATGAATGACGATTCACAGAGTTGTGCCTATTGTGTCTGGGAGCATTTGAAGATGAAGAAGAGAAGATCGACACATTTGTAAAAGGGTTACCAGTAAGGATTCAAGAAGATGTGAGTTCACACGAGCCCGCTTCTATACAGAAGGCAAGTCGAATGGCTCATAAACTCATAAATCAGATTGAGGGAAGAATTAAAGAGCAGGCGGCCGAAGAAGCCAACACAAAACAACTCAAGAGGAAGTGGGAGGAAAACGGTGACAAGAGTCACCAGTACAACAACAACAACAATTACAACCACAATCGCAATAACTATCCCAACAACCGTAACAACAATCGCAACAATAACCGCAATCCTAACAATAACTATAACAAACATCCCAACAACAACAACAACTATTTTGACAACAATAACAATCCCAACAACAACCTCAATAACAACAATGGCAATAAAAACCAAAAACAGCCATGTCATAGGTGTGAAGAAAATCATCAGGGTTTTGCATGACATTTTGCAAGAGGTGTAAAAGAAATGGTCATGGTGCGACAAAGTGTGAGGTCTACGGACCAAAGTTTAACAGAACTAAAGGAATAAATAATGTCGGAACAAGTAATGCCGAAACGAATAATGTCGGAGAAAGCAATACCAACTCTGTTTGTTATAAATGTGGAAAACCGGACCACATTATTAGAAATTGCCCGAATCAGGGGAATACTAATGGGCAGGGCCGTGGAAGAGTTTTCACTATTAATGCGGCAGAAGCACAGGAAGACCCGGAGCTTGTTACGTGTATGTTTCTTATTGACGATAAATCTACTTATGTTTTATTTGATTCGGGTACGGATAGAAGCTATATGAGTAGAGAATTTTGTGCCAAATTAAGTTACCCATTAATGCCTTTGGATAATAAATTTTTACTCGAATTAGCAAATGGTAAATTAATTTCAGCAGATAATATATGTCGGGATAGAGAAATTAAACTGGGTGATGAAACGTTTAAGATTGATTTAATACCAGTCGAGTTAGGGAGTTTTGATGTAATAATTGGCATGGACTGGTTGAAGAAGGTAAGAGCAGAGGTCGTTTGTTACAAAAATGCGATTCGCATTATGCGTGAAAAAGGAAAACCTTTAATGGTGTACGGAGAAAAGAACAACGCGAAGTTAAATCTTATTAGTAGTTTGAAGGCGCAAAAACTAATAAGAAAAGGTTGTTACGTCATTCTAGCACACATCGAGGAAGTTAAACCTGAAGAAAAGAACATCAGTGATGTTCCCATCTCAAGAGAATTTTCCGATGTATTTCCGAAAGAATTACCGGGATTACCCCCACATCGATCCGTTGAATTTCAAATAGACCTTGTACCAGGAGCTGCACCAATAGCTCGTGCTCCATACAGACTCGCACCCAGCGAAATGAAAGAATTACAAAGTCAGTTACAGGAACTTTTAGAGCGTGGTTTCATTCGACCAAGCACATCACCATGGGGAGCTCCTGTTTTGTTTGTCAAGAAGAAAGATGGTACATTCAGGTTGTGTATCGACTACTGAGAGTTGAACAAACTTACCATCAAGAACCGCTACCCACTACCGATAATCGACGACTTATTTGATCAACTACAAGGCTCGTCTATTTATTCGAAGATCGATTTATGTTCTGGATATCATCAAATGCGGGTGAAGGAGGATGATATTCCAAAGACTGCTTTTAGGACGCGTTACGGTCATTACGAGTTTATGGTTATGCCGTTTGGATTGACTAACGCACCAACTGTGTTCATGGACCTCATGAACCTAGTGTGTGGGCCATATCTTGACAAGTTTGTCATTGTTTTCATCGATGACATACTTATTTACACGAAAAATGATCAAGAGCACGAAGGACATTTGAGAAAAGTGCTAGAGTTGCTTAGAAAAGAAAAACTGTACGCTAAGTTTTCAAAGTGTGCATTTTGGTTGGAAGAAGTTCGATTCCTCGGTCACATAGTGAACAAAGAAGGTATTCAGGTGGATCCAGCAAAGATTAAAACCATTGAAAAGTGAGAAACCCCGAAAACTCCGAAACACATATGCCAGTTTTTAGGACTAGCTGGTTACTATAGAAGGTTCATCCAAGACTTTTCCAGAATAGCAAAACCCTTGACTGCATTAACGCATAAAGGGAATAAATTTGAATGGACAGATGAACAAGAGAAAGCGTTTCAATTGTTAAAGAAAAAAGTTAACTACGGCACCTATATTGTCATTACCTGAAGGGAATGATGATTTTGTGATATATTGTGATGCCTCAAAGCAAGGTCTCGGTTGTATATTAATGCAATGAACGAAAGTAATTGCTTATGCGTCTAGACAATTGAAGATTCACGAACAGAATTATACGACGCATGATTTGGAATTAGGCGCGGTTGTTTTTGCATTAAAGACTTGGAGGCACTACTTATATGGGGTCAAAACTATTATATATACCGACCACAAAAGTCTTCAACACATATTTAATCAGAAACAACTGAATATGAGGCAGCGTAGGTGGATTGAATTGTTGAATGATTACGACTTTGAGATTCGTTACCACCCAAGGAAGGCAAATGTGGTAGCCGACGCCTTGAGCAGAAATGACAGAGAACCCATTCGAGTAAAAGCTATGAATATAATGATTCACACTAACCTTACTACTCAAATAAAGGAGGCGCAACAAGGAGTTTTAAAAGAGAGAAATTTAAAGGATGAAATACCCAAAGGATCGGAGAAGCATCTTAATATTCGGGAAGACGGAACCCGGTATAGGGCTGAAAGAATTTGGGTACCAAAATTTGGAGATATGAGAGAAATGGTACTTAGAGAAGCTCATAAAACCAGATACTCAATACATCCTGGAACGGGGAAGATGTATAAGGATCTCAAGAAACATTTTTGGTGGCCAGGTATGAAAGTCGATGTTGCTAAATACGTAGGGGAATGTTTGACGTGTTCTAAGGTCAAAGCGGAGCATCAGATTCCATCAGGTCTACTTCAACAACCCGAAATCCCGGAATGGAAATGGGAAAACATTACCATGGATTTCATCACTAAATTGCCAAGGACTGCAAGTGGTTTTGATACTATTTGGGTAATAGTTGATCGTCTCACCAAATCAGCACACTTCCTGCCAATAAGAGAAGATGACAAGATGGAGAAGTTAGCACGACTGTATTTGAAGGAAGTCATTTCTAGACATGGAATACCAATCTCTATTATCTCTGATAGGGATGGCAGATTTATTTCAAGATTCTGGCAGACATTACAGCAAGCATTAGGAACTCGTCTAGACATGAGTACTGCCTATCATCCACAAACTGAAGGGCAGAGCGAAAGGAAGATACAAACGCTTGAAGACATGCTACAAGCATGTGTTAGTGATTTCAGAAACAGTTGGGATCGACATTAACCGTTAGCAAAATTTTCCTACAACAACATCTACCATTCAAGCATCCGTTTGAAGCACTTTAGCACTTTATGGTAGAAAGTGCAGGTCTCCGATTTTTTGGAGTGAAGTGGGGGATAGACAAATTACGTGTCCGGAGATAATAAAAGAAACTATCGAGAAGATCATCCAAATTCAACAACGGTTGAAAACCGCCCAAAGTTGATAAAAGAGTTACGCCGACATTAAAAGAAAAGATATAGAATTTGAAATTGGAGAGATGGTCATGCTTAAGGTTACACCTTGGAAAGGTGTTGTTCGATTTGGTAAACGAGGGAAATTAAATCCAAGGTATATTGGACCATTCAAGATTATTGATCGTGTCGGACCAGTAGCTTACCGACTTGAGTTACCTCAACTACTCGCGGCTGTACATAACACTTTCCACGTCTCTAATTTGAAGAAATGTTTTGCTAAAGAAGATCTCACTATTCCATTAGACGAAATCTAAATCAACGAAAAAATTCAATTCATCGAAGAACCAGTCGAAATAATGGATCGTGAGGTTAAAAGACTTAAACAAAACAAGATACCAATTGTTAAGGTTCAATGGAATGCTCGTAGAGGACATGAGTTCACCTAGGAATGAGAAGATCAGATGAAGAAGAAATACCCGCACTTATTTACAGAAGATACGTCAACACCTTCAACTGCTTAAAATTTCGGGACGAAATTTATTTAACGGGTAGGTACTGTAGTGACCCAAACTTTTCCATGTTTATATATATTAAATGAAATTGATATTTACATGATTAAGTGTTTCCAACATGTTAAGCAATCAAACTTGTTAAGACTTGATTAATTTAAATAGGTTTCATATAGACAATTGACCACCCAAGTTGACCGGTGATTCACGAACGTTAAAACTTGTAAAAACTATATGATGACATATATATGATTATATATATAGTTACCATGATATTATGATAAGTAAGTATCTCATTAGGTATTTTAACAATGAGTTATGTACATAAAATTGAGTTTATTGAATTAAGAAACTCGAAACGATATATATAACGATTATCGTTATAACAACGTCTTACTAATTATATGTGAATCATATTAAGATATTGTTACACTATGTTTAATCATGATAAATGATAAGTAAACATGTCATTATGTATATTAACAATGAACTACATATGTAAAAACAAGACTACTAACTTAAGGATTTCGAAACGAGACATATATGTAACGATTATCGTTGTAACAACATTTAACTGTATATATATCATACTAAGATATATTAATGTCATGATAATATAATAATTTAACATCTCTTTATATATAATAAACAATTGTTTAACAACATTTAACAAGATCGTTAACCTAAAGGTTTCAAAACAACATTTACATGTAACGACTAACGATGACTTAACGACTCAGTTAAAATGTATATACATGTAGTATTTTAATATGTATTCATACACTTTTGAAAGACTTCAATACACTTATCAAAATACTTCTACTTAATAGAAATGCTTACAATTATATCCTCGTTCAGTTTCATCAACAATTCTACTCGTATGCACCCGTATTCGTACTCTTACAATACACAACTTTTAGATGTATGTACTATTGGTATATACACTCCAATGATCAGCTCTTAGCAGCCCATGTGAGTCACCTAACACTCCAATGATCAGCTCTTAGCAGCCTATGTGAGTCACCTAACACATGTGGGAACCATCATTTGGCAACTAGCATGAAATATCTCATAAAATTACAAAAATATTAGTAATCATTCATGACTTATTTACATGTAAACAAAATTACAAATCCTTTATATCCAATCCATATACCAACGACCAAAAACACCTACAAACACTTTCATTCTTCAATTTTCTTCATCTAATTGATCTCTCTCAAGTTCTATCTTCAAGTTCTAAGTGTTCTTCATAAATTCTATAAGTTCTAGTTTCATAAAATCAAGAATACTTCCAAGTTTGCTAGCTTACTTTCAATATTGTAAAGTGATCATCCAACCTCAAGAAATATTTCTTATTTATTGTAAGATATCTTTCTAATACAGTGTAATACTCATATTCAAACTTTGATTCAATTTCTATAACTATAACAATCTTATTTCGAGTGAAAATCTTACTTGAACTTGTTTTCGTGTCATGATTCTGCTTCAAGAACTTTCAAGCCATCCAAGGATCCTTTGAAGCTAGATCTATTTTTCTCATTTCCAGTAGGTTTATCCACAAAACCTGAGGTAGTAATGATGTTCATAACATCATTCGATTCATATATATAAAACTACCTTATTCGAAGGTTTAAACTTGAAATCACTAGAACATAGTTTAGTTAATTCTAAACTTGGTCGCAAACAAAAGTTAATCCTTCTAACTTGACTTTTAAAATCAACTAAACACGTGTTATATATCTATATGATATGCTAACTTAATGATTTAAAACCGGAAAACACGAAAAATACCGTAAAACCGGATATACGCCGTCGTAGTAACACCGCGGGCTGTTTTGGGTTAGTTAATTAAAAACTATGATAAACTTTGATTTAGAAGTTTTTCTTCTAGGAAAATGATTTTTCTTATGAATATGAAGCTATATCCAAAAATCATGGTTAAACTCAAAGTGGAAGTATGTTTTCCAAAATGGTCATCTAGACGTCGTTCTTTCGACTGAAATGGCTACCTTTACAAAAATGACTTGTAACCTGTATTTCTGATTATAAAATTATACTTTTTCTATTTAGATTCATAAACTTAAGTTCAATATGAAACCATAGCAACTTGAAACACTCAAAATGGATTTAAAACGAAGAAGTTATGGGTAAAACAAGATTGGATATTTTTGCTTGTTGTAGCTACGTGAAAATTGGTAACAAATCTAAATTAATCATATCCTAGCTAACTTATACTGTATTATACATGTATTCTAATATATTATGTAATCTTGGGATACCATAGACACGTATGCAAATATTTTGACATATCATATCGACCCATCTATATATATTATTTGGAACAACCATAGACACTCTATATACAGTAATGTTGGAGTTAGCTATACAGGGTTGAGGTTGATTCCAAAAATATATATACTTTGAGTTGTGATCTAGCCTGAGACGTGTATACATTGCATCGTGGATTGATTCAAGATAATATATATCAATTTATTTCTGTACATCTAACTATGGACAACTAGTTGTAGGTTACTAACGAGGACAGCTGACTTAATAAACTTAAAACATCAAAATGTATTAAAAGTGTTGTAAATATATTTTGAACATACTTTGATATATATGTACATATTTTTTATAGGTTCGTGAATCGACCAGTGGCCAAGTTTTACTTTCCGATGACGTAAAAATCTGTGAAAGTGAGTTATAGTCCCACTTTTAAAATCTAATATTTTGGAATGAGAATACATGCAGTTTTATAAATGTTTTACGAAATAGACACAAGTAAATGAAACTACATTATATGGGTGAATTATCGAAGCTGAATATGCCCCTTTTTGCTTGGTAACCTAAGAATTAGTAAACCGATCTACTAAATGACGCGAATCCTAAAGATAGATCTATTGGGCCTAACGAACCCCATCCAAAGTACCGGATGCTTTAGTACTTCGATGTTATTTTTATCATGTCCGAAGGATTTCCCAGAATGATAGGGGATGTTCTTATATGCATCTTGTTAATGTCGGTTACCAGGTGTTCACCATATGAATGATTTTTATCTCTATGTATGGGATGTATATTAAAATATGAAATCTTGCGGTCTATTATTATGATTTGATAATATATAGGTTAAACCTATAACTCACCAACATTTTTGTTGACGTTTTAAGCATGTTTATTCTCATACGATAATTAAAAGTCAGAAGTCAGAAGGGATCAAGTCTGAGTTCATTACAGAAATTTCTGCTCGCGCGTCAGTTTTTAAACATTTTTCAAAAAATATAGAAAATAGATTTTAATGAACGGCCAATTGGTGTCATCTCAAGACATCTCAATATTTAAGTGATAAAATAATGAGAAGCATTTCTTTAGCCAATTCATACAGATTAGCAAAACATTACAGACTCATCAGTCTTTGACTATCAATTGGACATATCATTTAGACGAGCATTTATCTCATGGCAAATCACGTTCTTGCAAGTTTACATACATATGAAACATGTCAAGTAACATATAAAATAACATATTCCAGAAGATAAAAGTCTAAATCAATTCCTAGTTCATTCTAGAAATTTTTATTTGAACTTGAAAACTGATTCAGCATACTTTACAAATCAAATATTCGTTTTATCATAACGGGAGCATTACATAACCTTTCGACGCAAATCTTTAGCCCAAATTGCATAAATTTTCACAAGGAATACATTAGTATACTTTATATAAGCTAAAACACATAGCATGTAACTCATAAAATTCGGATTTCATGCAAACCCTAGCGTAAACTTCGATTACGCATATCTTGAACATACGATAACGAAATCACGTAAAATCGGAGTCTAAAATTAATAACTTTTCGATATCTTTCTAATTAAACATATTAAAAAGTCAGATCTCATTTCAATTTAATCAGATCATCAATAAACAAATTTGTTTTTCAATCAAACAACGTTAATTACGCAATCAATCAATAATTAACAACACTAGACATCATAAATTGAGCACTAGACTCTAATACACTATGTAATTGATCAAAAAACTGATTTAATAAAGTTAAGGTTACTTGTTATACCTCAAACGATCAATCAAACAACAATACTAGATGTAGAACGATGCGTAGAACAACTTTGATGCACAAGGTTTCTTCAAATTTTGAGTTGATGACGGAGTTATAGTGGTGATGGGTGTCGACAGTCACAAGAGGGAAGGGGGAAATAAAATTTACCAAAAAAAAAGAATGAGGGTTTGTGGGATTTTCTTGTTATTTAAATGTTGAGTTAGGGCCTAATTACAAGTCCACAAGCACACTAGGAGCCCAAGCCACAAATTCTAAGGGGCTAAGGGGGGTGGTTGGCCGAATGGCCCACCTAGGGGTGTTTTGGGCTCGGTTTTGCTAAGTTACTCATAAGCGCGTGGTCCGTTTCGTTGCCGTTAATCGTATCGGGTCTCCAGAACATTAACTAGTCGTTGAAACTCAATCACCGAGTTTAATTCATTAAATAAACAATAAATTAAAAATAATTTTCTTAAAGTCAATAATTATCGAAAATAATTATTATGTCGTTTTTTTGAGTTCCGTAAACTGAAAAGCTTTCTAGATGATAAACTTAATCGTAACGTTTCTAGTTATTTCTCTATCCGAAATAAGTTCGTAAATTAATATAACATATTGTGACATCCTTCAGATAGGGTCTGGAAGAATAACGTCACTAAATATATCAAATCACAGTTGTATAAACAAGAACGACTCTATATGAGACGTTTTATTGAGTTTTGCAGCGGAAGATAAATAAGTTACATTGTATATAATGACCAACGCATTAAATATCTTTAATTGATATGATATATAATGAAGACTCCAAGCATAGCAAGCAATCATCATCAAAGCAGCAGATATACAGCGGAAGCAATATTTAAGTACCTGAGAATAAACATGCTTATAGTGTCAACACAAAGGTTGAGTGAGTTCATAGGTTTGTCATAAATAATGATTTCAGTAATAGTGTTACACCACAAGATTTTTGTTCATAAGCTTGGTCTTGCAGGGACCAATTAGTAGATCTCGCAGATCCAAAAGTTGTTCATAAAGTTGGTCTCGCAGGGACCAAAAAGTAAATCACGCAGATCCAAAAGTTATTCATAAGCTTGGTCTCACATGGACCAATAAGTAGATCACACAGATCTAAAAGTTATTCATAAGCTTGGTCTCGCAGGGACCAATTAGTAGATCACGCAGATCCAAAAGTTATTCATAAGCTTGGTTTCGCAGGGACCAATTAGTAGATCACGCAGATCCAAAATTTATTCAAAAGCTTGGTCTCACATGGACCAATTAGTAGATCACGCAGATCCAAAAGTTGTTCAAAGTTTGCCCCAAAGATAAGTTGTGTTTATACTTGTTGGTTAGGGACTTAGTCGGACATAGCTGGGTATAGCATAGTTTAAAGTTGGTACTTGTGTCTAGCGTGTAAAAACAGTTATAAAAGTTGCGCATGTATTCTCAGCCCAAAAATATATATAAAGTTTAAAAGGGAACTATAAACTCACCTTAAATAGCAGTTGAAGTATTCCTTGAAAGGAATGAAATGAATGGAAATAAGTGACCGGGATCTCAACCTAGAGATAGAATGTACGATCAGATGTTGTCTAATAGACATAAGTATGGTAACTATACCAATGATAATGGTTTTCTGAAAGAAATTCCATTTTCGGAAAGGTTACTATCTATGGAAAGTTTCTACTTTTAGTAAGTTTCAATGTTTAGTAAGTTAGTGTTGAATACTAGTGAGTTGTTCTTAATAAGTCCACTAGTTATTAAGTGTGTAAGTGAATAAGTGTTGTTCACTTAGTGAGTGTATGATTACTATAGCCGGGTTTGATATTGTGCACCATACCCAAACATTTATGCCACCGCCGAGTCACTTGAATGATCTATTTTTACCGGTTGGCCCAGGATTTCTCAACCAAAATCTAAGTTTGGCATTCGAAATCCACAAGCATCCCATAGTGGTACCAACGATCACCCTAGGCCTTAAGTAGCGTTGAGGTTCATATATAGTGCACGTTATCTTGATTATAACCTTGGTGATAATAACGATGGTAATAATAATAATAATTGAAAATGGAAACATCACTCACGTATCAATATTGTGACTCAATATTGCAGGAAAAAGTAAGTAGATGTAACGGACATTACAAATGCTAGGTTGACCTCACGAACAATACCCATAACCTCCATAGCTATAACCCATACTTTCCTTAGCTCTATCCCGCTCATAAAACCTGTTTTGAAATGACCCGCTCATGACTTCGTCGTAGTATTTTATGTATAAATAATAATCTGTTATAATTCAGTAGGCTTATAACTACCTTTAGTGGTTTGATTATGTTATAATTCAGTAGGCTTATAACTACCTTTAGTGGTTTGATTCTTGATTAAGAATACTAATAATGAAGTGTAAGAACAAAGATGATAATGGAGAGAAATAAAGAAACACTTTGTAAGTGTGAGAAATGGTGCAAGTTTAATGCTTGCATTCATGAGTATTTATAGCCTAAAATTTCAATATAAAAATACATACTTTATGTACTAAAATTTACTATATGTATACTAGTTTATAATTTTATTTTTAGTCAACATAAGGATTTACTAGTTTATACTCTTTTATTTATTTTTAGTCAACATAAGGATGTATTTGTTTAGGATTCTTTTTAGTCTTATTATTATTATTATTATTATATTATTATTATTATTATTATTATTATTATTATTATTATTATTATTATTATTATTATTATTATTATTTTTATCATTATCATTATCATTATTATTATTATTATTATTATTATTATTATTATTATTATTATTATTATTATTATTATTATTATTATTATTATTATTATTATTATTATTATTATTATTATTATTACATTTACTACATGATAAGTAATAGAAATTATTTAAAATCAATTATATTTAATATTTAGTTTTTTTTCAAAATCAATTATATTTTAAAGTTTATTTTAAAATTGTTTAAATAATAGAAATTATTATAACACGTAACGTTTTTAATATATATATATATATATATATATATATATATATATATATATATATATATATATATATATATATATATATATATATATATATATATATATACATAAAATTGTTCGTGAATCGTCAGAATCATATAAAAGTTAGGTTTAAATTTAGTCGAAAATTTTCGAGTTGTCATAGTACCTACTCGTTAAAAGAAATTTCGTCCCAAAATTTAGTTATTGCCATCAATCGGCGTTGTTTGTAAACAGGTGAGGATATTTCTATTTTATTTGTTCTTTACGTTCCCAGGTATGCTCGGGGACTTTCGTGAATTCCAACGGATAGAATATTGTTCTGTTTCAAGAGTTTAAATCATACGAACCATAATTTTTACAGGTTCTTCTACGAAGTGCATTTTATCATTAATGCGGAGATCATTCAAAATGATGATGTTTTACAAGTCATATCAGTAAATTAGATACATGAAATGTGTTATGAATAATATTGAGCTCATTTAAAACCTTGAGCGTTTATGCCACAATATTAGGGTAGACAAACAGAGAGGAGTTCGTTAAAATCAAGGTCATGAAATTTGATAGAGATCGTCATTCTTTATCATCAAACTTTTGGCCATTAAGACCATCTATAGCTTTTGCTGCTTTGTCAGCATTCTCAAGGTTAACGAATCTGAATCATTGATTATCAATCCGAGATGGTTTCAAGAAATTTTATTTTTAGATGATTAAACGCTGATTGTAATCGTCAACGGATATAATGGTTGACGAATAGGCGTTGTTGATTTCAAAAGTAATGAATGATAATTTCGGTGGTTTGATGTGATAATTCATCATAGAATACGAATGAATATAATTCATGAATGTAGTGATCTTTAGGAAGATAACACCTGCTAAAGCTTTACTTGGATTCTGATATGTCAAAATCAGAATATGTAATTGAAAATGGTTGTTCTTTAGTGAACGGATATATATATCTTGTGAATGTAAGTAGTATAGTTAATAATTGCTGAATCAGAATGGAAGAATGTACAATGTAATATATTAATGTGAGATATAAATATTTCTCGGGTATTACCTACCCGTTAAAATATTTTCACAATTAACAGTTTGTACCAAGGAATTTTTAATTACAATCTTTATGAAGATATACGTTCATATATGTATTCTTCAGATATAATATAGATTTAATGAGTTAATATATTATTAAACTCATTTGATTTGCGGTTGCAACGAGAATAAATAATCTTCAAAACTTGAGAGATTACATAATCGTCACGGAATATTTCGCTAATGAAGTTATGAATCAATACTTCATCGTTCATTATTATTGATATACCTCGGTATATGATGTTGGTGCTCGTGGAATTCTTGTGAAATTCATAAGGCACTAATGATGTTTTCTCGAAAGTTTCGAGTACATCGAAAATGAAAGTATACAATCAATCATGTATTTGAGTAATACACTTGGTTTATTATGAAATGGAGTTTATTGTGCTGAAGCAGTGATTAACGATTGTTAAGTTATTAACAAAAGATGTACATCATAGCATATTAGTGATATGAATTAACCAAGTAGTACATACTAGTTAAGATTCACACGTAATAGCTTAGTACGAAATGATTTATTAAACCATATATATATATATATATATATATATATATATATATATATATATATATATATATATATATATATATATATATATATATATATAAAGTATTGATATGCGCAGAGGTGTATATAAAATAGCTTATATTTTACAAGGAAATACTATTAAATACGATACAATTTTACACAAGATATTTATTTATTTATTGAATGGATATACTTAAACCTTGCTACAACACTTATAGGCAGTGTACCTAATCGTACAGTAGTGTAGTTTTTAGTAAGTCCGGTTCGTTCCACAGGGAATCTTTTAATCAAAGCTTAACGCTATATTAGTTTAATTTATAAAAATACGAATATATATAAGTAATATTATTATTTTAAAGGGGGGTTTTTACCGTTTAATGACCGGTTTGTCGATTTTAAAACTTTAGTCGCAGTTAAAACCAAATGTAAAATATTAAATAAATAAAAGACTTAATTTAAAGCGTAAAGTAAATAACGATAATGAAATTGCGATAAATAAAAGTGCGATAAAATAAACTTGCGATAATTAAAAAGTACGATAATTAAAAGTGCAATTAAATACAATAACAAAAAATAAAAGTGCGATAATTAGAAGTGCAATTAAATATAAAATAAAGGAAATTAAATATGAAATAAAAGAATTATGCTTATTTAAACTTCCGTAATCATGATGTTTGACGTGTTGATTTTAGTTTTATGCCCATGGGTTAATTATCCTTTGTCCTGGATTATTTAATATGTCCGTCTGGTTTTTGTCCATAACAGTCCATCAGTCATAAATATAAAGTGCGAGTGTCCTCGTCAAATTATCCTTATACCCGAAGTTAAATATTCCAACTAATTGGGGACTTAAACTGTAACAAGATTTTAATACTTTGTTTAATAATTACACCAGGATGTCGACTGAGTGTAACCCAAGGTTTTAATACTTTGTTATCAATTATGCCAAGTGTCCTTGTACATAATTTCACCCCTGTTTTAATAATTCTAGTGGCTATTAATCCATTCCTGTGTCCGGTTAAATGAACGATTATTCGTACATATAAATACCCCGCCCATCGTGTCCGATCGAGTGTAAATGGTTATTTATAGGGATTTATAGGGACGCCTAATTGTAAATCTTTATATTAACATTAACAAACTATCATTTAGTTAAACAAATATAAAGCCCATTAATAGCCCATAGTCTAATTTCCACAAGTGTCGTTCTGTTGTCCAAACCCCAATTATGGTACAAAGCCGAATTACCCAATTTTAATATTTTTAGCCCAACATCATGATTACTTCGGATTAAATAAGCATAATAATAACTTAGCTACGAGACATTAAATTAAAAAGGTTGAACATAACTTACAATGATTAAAAATAGCGTAGCGTTACACGGACAGAATTTTGACTTACACCCTTACAACATTAGCTAACACACCCTTATTATTATAAATTAAAATTAAAATTAAAATTATAATATAAATATAAATATTATACGTTGAATGAGGAGAAGAAAAAGATGTGTTTTGATGTTCACCAAGCTGCGAATTTTATAGGCATGTGGGCTGGAAAAGTGGCTCATGCGATCGCATGAGCTTTACCCTTCAAGGCCATGCGACTGCATGGCCAGCTGGGGAGACTCAAAAGTCTTTGTTTTTTTATGCCGACGGTTTTTAAATATAATATAATATATATATTAATTTTAAGAATTAATTATATATTATATTATATTCATGTGCATAGTTGACTTGAAATTTTTAGTCCGTTGCGTCGAGCGTTGAGAGTTGACTCTGGTCCCGGTTCCGAATTTTCGAACGTCCTTGCGTACAATTTAATATCTTGTACTTTTCTTTTTGAATCTTGTACTCTTGTAATTTTGAGACGTTTCTTATCAATAATTGGAACCTTATTGATTGTATTTTGTACTTTTGAGCTTTTTGGTCGTTTGCGTCTTCAATTCGTCGAATCTGTCTTTTGTCTTCACCTTTTATTATTTAAACGAATATCACTTGTAAATAGAACAATTGCAACTAAAAGCTTGTCTTTCTTGAGGGATAATGCTATGAAATATATGTTCGTTTTTAGCATTATCAAATATTCCCACACTTGAGCGTTGCTTGTCCTCAAGCAATATAGTCTTGAAATACTAGAATCACTTCTTTATTCTTCACACTTTGTACATCAGTGATTTCAATACGGCGGTATAAACATTGGTAGTAACGATATGGTTTACAGTCCCACATGACTTATGAAAATTTAGATCCTTTAGGAAATTGGATCTTTATGAAAACATTTGATTTTTTTGAAAATTAAATCTAGCTTTTACCCTAGATAAGTTTTCCGGAATAACCCTTCACCGGTGTTTGCAAATTCTTTTTGTGGGTTTGGTGGGTTTTAGATTTGAAAATTTTAGCTCAAAACTTATAGTTTTGTGTCACCCACTTGCTAACCTTGTATTAGGAAAGCAACACGTCCAGTATACTTGCTCCGAATATTACCTTTCGATAAACTACCGTCCGGTTGTAAAGGAAAGCGCTGAACAAGCAACTTTTAAGGCAATGTCCCCTGACATGCTTTTAATTATGGTCTATAACGTGTCGGACGCAATTACTATCCTTTGTAGGAGAAATAGTAAAGCTCACCCTTATAATTTTCCGGTCTGGCACAAGGTCCTGTCTTTGACCATGCTATGCAACCACCGTTCTTACGGTTGACACCCGATTTGGTTCAGGTGACCTAATGAATTCCAGGTGAATTCCTAGGATTTTACGTTCAATGGTAATGAACGCATTGAAAATGGGTTTTCAGAAAACAAATCGGTTTGTAATTTTGATCAAAATATTTTCTCGTTCAAGCTCGAGTTTAGATATCATTGAATTCCATGAGTTTGAATTCTCAATCTTTACCCTGTTTTGTACAATTTACAATATACATACATACAAATATAAACATTCATGGCAATTTGAAATGGGACTTAATATCCCACTTTCAAATCCTAAATGTGAAATATTAGTACACAATAATAATAAAAATGATAAAGTTTACATAAGTATATTCAATAACATAAGTTTAAACATGAATAAGTAAAAAGATAAAAACATAAAAATCATATAAATAACCAAATGGAACCAAATCAGTCTGGATAGGGGTTCCGGTTCATCTCATCAGGTAGGTTCCATTGTTGGTTATAGGTGTTCTGATAGGCTTGGTTATAGTCATACCGGTTAAAGGGTGGTCGGATATCGGGGCTGTGCGGCGGAAAATGAGCAGGTCGAGTAGGTACATAGTTATTTGGTACCTGATATGATAGTTGGCTCATGATGTGGTGCTGATGAACTACCCAGCTATCATGTTGGCGTCGCCTATAATCCTCGTATACTCGCTCGGAGTTCTACTGCTCATACATACTATGTCTGGCCGCGTTCGTCATTGCTTCCTCATCTATACGAACGTGGACGTCAAGAATAGCATCTCGAAAGACATCCCTAATGTCTTCCGCATCCTCCATTTCCTCGTCTGAGCCTCTCTCTACCTGAGGATGAGATCCCTCATAGGGTACTGCCTGGTTACGTCTACTTTTCAATACCTTAGCACCCACATAAACTTTCAATCCTAAGGGCTCAACCTATTCTCTACAAAGCTGTAATGGACCCCCTTGGTTCCTATCAACACCTAAATACTCTCCAATGAGAGTAACAAAAATACCTTCTCCTATTATACTCCCGTCCTGTATTCCCTCTACCATTTTAGATAAATAAAAAGCAACACAGTAAGGGATATTGACAAAGCTTCTAGGATCCCGAATACACTTTAGGTAGAATAAATCATATAAGGTAATTTTTTATTTATTGTGACCTCTCTATGTAATCGAGTTAGCCAAAAATCTATGAATAATATGAAGCTCGGCTCTGTCAATATGTGTATAGGAGTGTCATCCTGCTCGTGTAAAAACATCAAAATGTGACATACGCCTCCAAATGGCGTCAGCGTCAAAGTTACTATCTACCCTTTCACCATAATGAATCAAATTTGTACAATCGGGTAATAGCAACTCACCAGGAGTATATATCTGTAAGGCCCTGGCCATGTCCAGCATGGACATTCTGTACATCCTACCGCCAAGGATAAACCTAAGAAATCTTCTATCATCTATGCTAACCATATTTGTATCAAGTGATACAGTACTCATCAACTCAACACACCATTCCTTATATACAGGTCTACGAATGGTAAAAAGACGTTCCCAATCTGTAAAAGAAGAACTGCCATACCTTTGTACCAAAAGCTGTCTAACACGGTCAGCTAGATGGACCGTTTCCAAAGGGGCCCAATCGATTACCCTTGGCACCTCTACATTTTTTGTTACCAATTTGAATTTGTTCCTTTGATATGTCTCGTAATCTCTCCATCTCCTATCAAATCTCAGATTAGGATGCAGAGTGTGCTCAGGAATCGTTGGGAATTCTACTGGCAGCCTCATTGGGAATACTATGAATTCATCAACAAACTGTACCGGATCATAATAAGGTATGTGCTGATCAGGCTGTTGTTGTGGTTCTTGTTATGGTTCTTGTTCGTGTTACATTTCTGGTTCTGGTTCTGGTGCTGGTGCTGGTCGTCTAGATGATGATGCTCCTGAACCTCCAGTATCGGCTTTCTGCAAAACACATTAAACACAAAATTTGTGCATCCAAATATGCATTAGTGTTAGCAAAATAACAACTTAAAACAATCACTATAACATGTTAAATCAAAATTAAACTTATACACATTTTTACAATTTTTCACAATTCTACACTTTTCAAATAAGCACATATGAAAATGTATACAAAATTCATAAGCATTTAACTCAAATAACATGTCAAAATAGTCATTACTAATAATTAAACAAGTCTCAAATGGCAAATATATCAAATTAATCAAGTTCATGAATTTTGGACTTAAAAAGTCCACTTTAATCTCTAAAAATCATGTTTAGGATCAATGTTTGGATCATTTAACTATCTAAACATGTTACACTACTCAATTTAGCAATAATTCATGACAAAAATTGACCATAACCTGTTTATATCAAAAAGCCCCAAATTGCTCAAGAACACTAACCCTAGATTTCTAAAAATTTTGAAGTTTTTGGCTTCAAATCATGTTAAATACATCAATCTAGGTTATACATGCATAAAATACTAAAAATTTAACACTAATTACACTAGAAATTAACAAAATTGCATTAGGTAAAAAATTGATAATTATCACAAAAACTAGGATTTTATAGAGTTTAGGGGTGTAATTTTTACCATTTTGCTGAAGAATGAGAATCTGGGCATGATTAGAGCAAGAAAAATGACGAATTACGGTGGATTTTGGTGAATTTTGATGAAGATTTGAGAGTATTTTCGTATGTGTTGTGTGTGTGTTGGTGTGAGGCAGAAGCAGGTCGACTGGGACTTTTGTGTCTGGCCTGATTTCCAGGGCCATGCGATCGCATGGCTGCAAAGGCCAAACTCCATGCGATCGCATGGAGTCCCGGGTACAGTACTTTGCCCTTTTTTTTTTTTTTTTTTTTTTTTTACAAAACCTTATAACTTCTAAAACATATAATTAATAAAATTCTAAAAATTTTGTTTTCCTTTAGGAGCGAGGGCGTTTCGGATCGTTGTCCTAGTCTGTCCCTTGACAAAATTTTTAAAATTTGTCAAATCAAAGCGCGGTTTTAAAAGTAAAGATTTTTGGGGTTTTTTTTTTAAATGTTTTTGGCATACTTTAATTCAATAAGATTAAAAATAATGATAATAAAAGTTCTCGTCCCTCCATCGGGTAAAGCAATTTCGGTTCAACGACCTAGTCTTCAACTCACGACGAATTTTAAAAATCATATTTTTAAGTTAGCGTAATAAAGTAAATTTTTGTTTTTAAATTCACACCAAACTTAAATTTAAAATGCATAAAATTAAAAATTCACACCAAACTTAATTAAAAATTCATATTATTAATTCACACCAAACTTATGTTATATTTTTGTTTTTATACATACAAACTTATATTAAAAAGATTAATTTTTCAAATATTTACAAACTTAAATATATTGATTTTACAAAGTTCAAAATATTAATTTAATATTTATATATTAATTTTAAAAACATGGTAAAAAATAAAATTAAAAATCTTTTTGGCTTTTATCCCACTTTAATCAATCAAATATTATCAAAAATATACGCCCCTCTTTTCGGTAAAGTAATTTTGGTTCCATGACCTAATTTAACTCATGACGAATTTTTGAAATACTTTGGGTTGATTGATTAAAGATATTTATACCTTAAGAATAAACGTTAAATTTCGCAGTGATGTAATAAATTTTTGAATGATATCAATAATTTCGGTCGCCAAACCTAATTTTATTCAATACCAATTTAATACTTTATAGCGAATAAATTAGCGTTTATTATCAAAAGGTTAAAAATAAAAATAAAAAATAAAAACTGTACAGACTTACCTGTGAGATAGTATTCTTAGTTATATGATCTATCCCATTCATAAGATAGTCGGTTTAATTGGTTTTCCATAGCTACATAGGCGTAACCTCGAGCATTCAGTGTTTTTTCTTCTAAACATATGAATGGTCCATCTCTGCATAAAGTAACAAATTCGGTATTTGAATAGGTTTGATTATTTGAACATCTACCTCCATGTGACTATTTTCCGCATTTGTGACATCTTTCAAGGTGTCGTGCTCTTCTTTTCGCTGCGGATTTTGATTTTCCTTTACCAAATTGTAACTTATTATCTTCGCATCTGGATTCTTTTCTTACTCCGTCCAATCTTTCTCTGATTACTGATACTATTTCACTTGGAAGTGTGTCATTATTACGTTTAGTGATCAAAGCGTGTAGCATTAGACCATGGTTTAGTACACAGAAAGTCTTCATTTCGTAAAAACCTAAAAAAAAAAAAATTCAGAATGGGGGGAGAAGTCTAGTTCTTTAGGGTCTGCTAGGGAAAGACCATTCGGGTTCCATTTTAGAGAACTACATGAAAACAGAAAATCTAACTCTAACAGAAATACATATTATCCTTTAAAGACTTGATTCTCCCCACACTTAGTTAGCTGTGGTATCGAAATTGTGATTAACTTCGTTGTCGACTTCCATCGGACTATCTATGTAATGTTTAACTCTGTGACCATTAACTTTAAATTCAATTCCATTTGAATTTATTAATTCTATCGTTCCGTATGGGAAAACTCTTTTGACTATGAATGGTCCAGACCATCTTGATTTCAATTTTCCAGGAAATAGCTTGAATCGTGAATTGAAAAGAAGAACTATGTCTCCTTCTTTAAATTCTTTTAAACTTCTGATTCTTTTATCATGCCATTTCTTCGTTCTTTCCTTATAGATTAACGAATTTTCGTATGCTTCATGTCTTAATTCTTCTAATTCGTTTAATTGACTTAATCGTAGACATCCAGCTTCATGTAAATCAAGATTACATGTCTTCAAAGCCCAAAATGCTTTGTGTTCAATTTCTACTGGAAGAAGACATGCTTTTCCATAAACGAGTCTAAAAGGTGTGGTTCCAATTGGAGTTTTGTAGGCTGTTCTAAAAGCCTAGAGTGCATCCTCCAATTTAATGGACCATTCCTTCGGATTTGATCCTACGGCTTTCTCTAGAATACGTTTTAAAGCTCGGTTGGTATTTTCAACTTGTCCACTTGTTTGTGGATGATATGCGGTGGAGATTTTATGAGTTACTCCATATCTTTTAAGAACTTTCTCAAGTTGATTATTACAGAAAGGAGTTCCCCGATCACTTATTAAAGCTTTCGGTATTCCAAACCTTGCAAAAAGACGTTTTAAAAAGTTGACTACAACTCGTGCATCGTTAGTTGGGAGAGCTTGTGCTTCCGCTCATTTAGATACATAATCAATGGCGACGAGAATATAGAGATTATGATGAGATTTTGGAAATGGACCCATAAAGTCAATACCCCAAATGTCAAATACTTCACATACTTGAATGACATTTTGTGGCATTTCATCACGTTGACTTATTTTTCCGGCCCTTTGACAAGCATCACAGGATTTGCAAAGAAGGTGAGCGTCTTTGTAAATTGTAGGCCAATAGAATCCAGCATCATAAACTTTTCTTGCTATTAGTTGAGGCCCATAATGCCCTCCTGTTGGTCCTGTGTGACAATGGTTTAAAATTTTACTAGCTTCATCTCCGAATACACATCGGCGTATTATTCCATCGGGACAACTTTTTAACAAATGTGGATCTTCCCAGAAATAGTGTTTTATATCACTGAAGAATTTCTTTCGTTTTTGGTACGATAATCCTTTTTCAAGGAATCCACATACTAAGTAGTTTGCATAGTCTGCAAACCATGGAATTTCATTATAATCTATCTTCAATAGATATTCATCAGGAAAGTTGTCTTGTATGGCCGATTCATTTAGAACTTCTAATTCAGGATTTTCAAGACGAGAAAGATGATCAGCAGCGAGATTTTCTGCTCCTCTTTTATCTCGGATTTCAATATCGAACTCTTGTAAGAGTAAGATCCAACGGATTAATCTTGGTTTGGCATCTTGTTTCAAAAATAGGTATCTAAGAGCAGAATGGTCGGTATAGACCACCGTTTTTGCTAGAACGAGATATGAACGAAATTTGTCAAAAGCAAAGACAATAGCAAGGAGTTATTTTTCAGTAGTTGTATAGTTAATTTGTGCTCCTTGTAACGTCTTACTAGCATAATATATAGGTTGAAATCGTTTTTCAATCCTTTGTCCTAAAACGGCTCCCATTGCAAAATCACTTGCATCGCACATTAGTTCAAACGATAGATTCCAATTTGGTGTTATCATGATCGGCGCATTAGTGAGTTTCTCTTTAAGAATATTAAAAGATTTGATGCATTCATCTGAAAAGATGAATGGAGCATCCTTTTCTAGGAGTTTATTCATAGGAGTGTCAATTTTAGAAAAATCTTTTATGAAACGTCGGTAAAAACCGGTATGCCCTAGAAAACTCCTAACTCCTCTAACCTTGGTGGGATGTGGAAGTTTAGCAATTACATCTACTTTAGCTCTATCCACTTCAATTCCTTCTTTTGAAATTTTATGTCCATGAACGATGCCTTCTTTAACCATGAAATGGCATTTCTCCCAATTAAGTACTAGATTTGATTGTTCGCATCTAATCAGCATTCGTTCAAGATTAGCTAGACATGATTCAAATGTATCACCGAAGACTGAAAAGTCATCCATGAAAACTTCCATGCATTCTTCTAACATGTCGTGAAAAATCGCCATCATACACCTTTGAAAGGTTGCAGGGGCGTTGCAAAGTCCAAATGGCATGCGTTTGTAAGCAAAAGTACCATAAGGGCACGTGAATGTGGTTTTCTCTTGATCTTCGGGTGCTATTGGAATTTGAAAATATCCAGAAAAACCATCAAGAAAACAATAGTAACTATTTCTGGCTAATCTTTCCAACATTTGATCAATAAAAGGTAAGGGAAAGTGATCTTTTCTGGTGGCGTCATTTAATTTTCTATAATCAATACATACACGCCATCCTGTTACAGTCCTAGTAGGAATAAGCTCATTTTTTTCATTTGTAATGACAGTCATGCCACCCTTCTTAGGCACGCATTGAACTGGGCTTACCCATGGACTATCAGAGATTGGATAAATTAAACCTGCATCTAGCAGTTTAATAATTTCTTTTTTAACTACATCTTGCATATTCGGATTTAGTCTTCGTTGACGTTGCACATACGTTTTATGACCTTCTTCCATAAGGATTTTATGTGTGCAATACGAAGGACTTATTCCTTTAATATCATGAATCTTCCATGCAATGGCTGGTTTATGAGCTTTCAACACAGAAATGAGTTGTGATTTCTCATTTTCAGTAAGAGAAGACGATATTATTACAGGTAATTCAGATTCACCATGTAAATAAGCGTATTCCAAATGGTTTGGAAGTGGCTTTAACTCTAATGTTGGAGGTTCTTCTATCGATGATTTATATCGATATCTGTCTTCTTCTTTTAGCATTTGAATTTCTTCTGTTGTTGGTTCATATCCATTTACTATTAGTGTAGCTAACATTTCAGCTTCATCAATTTGTTCAGTTCCTTCTTCTAAAGAACATTCTCCTGTTCCTTGTAATTCTGAAAATTCTTCTAATAATTCTGCATGTGAATCTATAGTTTGAATATAATAACATGTATCATCTGCAGATTGTGGTTGTTGCATTGCTCTATCAACTGAAAAGGTAACACTCTCGTCCTCTATACTTAGGGTCAATTTCTTACCGAACACGTCTATCATTGCTTTAGCCGTGTTTAAGAATGGTCTTCCTAATATGAGAGGAACTTGAGAATCTTCTTCCATGTCCAGAACAACAAAATCTACTGGAAATACTAAAGTACCAACTTTAACTAGCATGTTCTCCATTATCCCTCTAGGATATTTTATTGATCGATCGGCTAGTTGTATAGTTATTCTTGTTGGTTTCAATTCTCCAAGGTCTAGTTTAGTGTATAGTGAATACGGCATTAAATTTATACTAGCACCTAAGTCTGCTAATGCTTCTATTGAACTAAGACTACCCAAAAAACATGGAATTGTGAAACTTCCTGGATCAGATAGTTTTTCTGGTATCTTATTCAAAAGCACTGCTGAACAATTAGCATTCATAGTAACAGCCAAGAGTTCTTCCATTTTCTTTCTATTCGTGATCAGATCTTTCAAGAATTTAGCATATCTAGGCATTCCTAAAATCACATCAATGAAAGGAAGATTTACATTTATCTGTTTAAACATATCCAAGAATTTGGATTGGTCGGCTTCAAGTTTTTCTTTCTTCATTTTACTCGGGTAAGGAAGTGGTGGTTGGTATGGTTTAACATAAGGTTTAGCCTTAACTGTGTTATCTTCATTAACCTTTTCAACTACCGGTTCTTTTTCCTTATCTTGATCAGGTTGTGGTTCTTGTGTAGTAGGAATAGCTTCATCAGAAGTTACAGGTATTTCAGGTGGTTTAAGTGTTGTACCACTTCTTGTGGTAATGGCTTTAGCTATTTCATTCCGGGGGTTAGCATTTGTATCACTAGGTAAACTTCCCGGTTTTCTTTCACCTATTAACCTTGCTAGGTTACTTACTTCTTGTTCCAAGTTTTGAATAGAAGCTTATTGATTTCTAAATGCTTGAGCATTTTGTTCATTAGTTTGTTTTTGAGATGTGAAAAACTGCGTTTGAGTTTCAACTAGCTTCGTCATCATATCTTCTAAATTCGGCTTTTTATCATCGGGTTGTGGTGGTTTGTTTTGAAAATTAAGTCTTTGCTGGTTGTAAGTATTATTAGATACTTGTTGATTGCTAGGACCTTGTTGGTTGTTGTATAGAATATTTCGGTTATAATTCTGATTTTGATTGTAAATCGGTCTTGGTGGTTGATAATTGTTCTGATAATTATTTCCAGGCCTTTGGTTTAGATATGAAACATTCTCTCTTTGTTCCATTGTTAATTCAATACTGAGACAATCTTTTATCAAATGTGGTCCTCCACACTGCTCACAACTAATTCGTATTGAGTGGATATCTTTAGTCATCTTTTCCATTCGTCTCTCGACAGCATCTATCTTTGCGGAAATGGAATCTAAGTCATGGCTAGAATCGGCTCTAGCTGCTTTAGATGATCTAACGATATCTTTTTCTTGGTGCCACTCATGTGAGTGGGAAGCAGTGTTATCAATAATTTTATAAGCATCAGTTTCGGTTTTCTTCATAATAGAACCACCAGCTGCTATATTTATGTCTTTTCTTGTAGTGATGTCGCATCCTTGGTAGAATATTTGTACTATTTGACAGATGTCTAAACCATGTTGCGGACATCCTCTTAATAACTTTCCAAATCTTGTCCACGCCTCATATAGAGTTTCATTCGGTTTCTGTGTGAACGTAACAATTTCTCCTTGAAGTCTTACGGCTTTAGATGCCGGAAAGAATTGTTTAAGAAAATTTTCAACTAATACGTCCCATGTATCGATCGCCTCTTCAGGTAACGATTCCAACCAATCTTTGGCTTCTCCCTTTAAAGTCCAGGGAAATAACATGAGATATATCTGTTCATCCTCCACTTCTCGGATTTTAAATAGAGTGCAGATCCTATTAAAGGTACGAAGATGTTCATTTGGATCTTCCTTCGGCGCACCACTAAATTGGCATTGATTAGTCACCATGTGTAGAATTTGTCCTTTGATTTCATAATCTGGCGCATTAATGTCTGGATGAGTAATTGCGTGACCTTGGCCAGTGCGTTTAGCTCTCATTCGGTCTTCCATACTTAAAGGTTCAAGATTCTCCATAATTGAATTTGTTGAATCGGAATCACTAGAGGATTCTGATTTAATGGTTCATTCCTCAACAATCTCTGTTTGAATGATTGGTGGTTCCGGAGGAAAATTTAATGGTTCAGGATCTATGAATCGTCCCTGAATATTCTCCGGATTCTCAATTGTGAGGTCGGGTTCAAAAAATGGATTATCGGAAATTTGAATTGGAGTACTTGGTCGACTGGATGACGATTCTAAAGAAAAATCAACGGCGGTAATATTTGCTAGATGTCTTGATCGAGTTACAGGTGGTGAACGTACAAAAGGTGGTGAACGTCTTGCTCGGTGCATTCACTGAATATCCTATTAGTTTTTAAAAGGAAAGAAAAAAATTATATAAGTTATCCAATTAATAGACTTTTCTGATTTTGCCCACGTTTCGAATAGCCAAAAGATGCAGCAGAGGGGCAGGATTCGTTTGGTCTCAATATAATTGAGGACTGTTTGGCTCCAATAACCCGGTCCACGTACAAATCCAACTATTACTACGAATTAGAAAATTTTGATGTCTATCAATTTAACCACTTAAAATAAATTTTCGTAATTTTAAGAAATTTAGATAAGAAGTAGAATAAAAATCTATGTCCTAAAACTAGAATGGCGAGAAATAAGAAAGAAAAAGAGCGCGTCGAAAAAGGTCGAAAAAGAAAAGATCGAAAAATAAAAGCCGTCGAAAAATAAGAAAGAAAAAAAAATGACTATAAAACTTAAAAAAAAAACTCGACTAACCCAACCTTATTACTATCACTAACTTAAAATTATAATCGCAAATTGAGATTACTAATTGGAATGATAATTGATACATAGGTAAAAGGCGTCTAAAAATATTAAAGCTTACAAGTAAAACTATATCCCAAATGGCAATATCTTAAAAAGGTACTAAAACTTAAAAAGGCGTCGCAAAATTCTAAAGCACCTAAATCTTAGTCTAAAAAAAAAGCACTTAAGGGATTTTACGGCAAGGCCTAAAAATCTAGAAATAAAAATAACTACGGCAAAAACTATGAATTAAAACTAAATACGAGCGAAAAATACAAATATTACGCTAAAAACAATTAAAAAATAAAATATAAAAATATACTAAAAGTTGTAAAAAGTACAATTTTTATAAAAATATTATTTTTATACTATTTATTTTATAAAACTATTAATTTTACAACTTAATTAAACTAATTTAACTAAATATAAAATAAATTAAAACTAAAATTAAACTAAATAATAAAATATTAAAACTTAATTAGGGTTTATTAAATAATAATAATAATAATAATACACCGTAATAAATGCAGTTTTAGGGTTGCAGTTGGCGTGTCAGACACTCTCATGCGATTGCATGAGTTTATGCCTTTGGGCTCATGCGATCGCATGAGCTGAGGTTTTGGGCCAGGTTACGGGCTGCTACTGTAGCAGGCCCGAGTGTTTTTATATTTTTTTTTTTTCTGTTTTGAATTTTCTGTTTTATATATTTATGTAAAATATTTATATAAATTAAATAAAACTTATATTTTTATAAAATAAAGATAAAGAAACTTTTATAGAACTTAAATATTTAACAAACTCTTAAAAATATTTATATTTTTGTTTTCTTTTTATATTTTCGAATATTTAAAAAGTATTTTTACAAAAGCGTATTTTTTTAATAAAAGTAAACTAAAAATAATTTTTTTTTTTTGTTTTTTTCTTTTTAGCGTTGCGCTTCCGGCTTTTAAGCTAGATGGTTTCCCCAGCATCGGCGCCAAAAATACTTGATATGCGCAGAGGTGTATATAAAATAGCTTATATTTTACAAGGAAATACTATTAAATACGATACAATTTTACACAAGATATTTATTTATTTATTGAATGGATATACTTAAACCTTGCTACAACACTTATAGGCAGTATACCTAATCATACAGTAGTGTAGTTTTTAGTAAGTCCGGTTCGTTCCACAGGGAATCTTTTAATCAAAGCTTAACGCTATATTAGTTTAATTTATAAAAATACGAATATATATATATAAGTAATATTATTATTTTAAAGGGGGGTTTTTACAGTTTAATGACCGGTTTGTCGATTTTAAAACTTTAGTCGCAGTTAAAACCAAATGTAAAATATTAAATAAATAAAAGACTTAATTTAAAGCGTAAAGTAAATAACGATAATGAAATTGCGATAAATAAAAGTGCGATAAAATAAACTTGCGATAATTAAAAAGTACGATAATTAAAAGTGCAATTAAATACAATAACAAAAAATAAAAGTGCGATAATTAGAAGTGCAATTAAATATAAAATAAAGGAAATTAAATATGAAATAAAAGAATTATGCTTATTTAAACTTCCGTAATCATGATGTTTGACGTGTTGATTTTAGTTTTATGCCCATGGGTTAATTATCCTTTGTCCTGGATTATTTAATATGTCCGTCTGGTTTTTGTCCATAACAGTCCATCAGTCATAAATATAAAGTGCGAGTGTCCTCGTCAAATTATCCTTATACCCGAAGTTAAATATTCCAACTAATTGGGGACTTAAACTGTAACAAGATTTTAATACTTTGTTTAATAATTACACCAGGATGTCGACTGAGTGTAACCCAAGGTTTTAATACTTTGTTATCAATTATGCCAAGTGTCCTTGTACATAATTTCACCCCTGTTTTAATAATTCTAGTGGCTATTAATCCATTCCCGCGTCCAGTTAAATGAACGATTATTTGTACATATAAATACCCCGCCCATCGTGTCCGATCGAGTGTAAATGGTTATTTATAGGGACGCCCAATTGTAAATATTTATATTAACATTAACAAACTATCATTTAGTTAAATAAATATAAAGCCCATTAATAGCCCATAGTCTAATTTCCACAAGTGTCGTTCTTTTGTCCAAACCCCAATTATGGTACAAAGCCCAATTACCCAATTTTAATATTTTTAGCAAAACATCATGATTACTTCGGATTAAATAAGCATAATAATAACTTAGCTACGAGACATTAAATTAAAAAGGTTGAACATAACTTACAATGATTAAAAATAGCGTAGCGTTACACGGACAGAATTTCGACTTACACCCTTACAACATTCGCTAACACACCCTTATTATTATAAATTAAAATTAAATTAAAATTATAATATAAATATAAATATTATACGTTGAATGAGGAGAAGAAAAAGATGTGTTTTGATGTTCACCAAGCTGCGAATTTTATAGGCATGTGGGCTGGAAAAGTGGCTCATGCGATCGCATGAGCTTTACCCTTCAAGGCCATGCGATCGAATGGCCAGCTGGGGAGACTCAAAAGTCTTTGTTTTTTTATGCCGACGGTTTTTAAATATAATATAATATATATATTAATTATAAGAATTAATTATATATTATATTATATTATATTCATGTGCATAGTTGACTTGAAATTTTTAGTCCGTTGCGTCGAGCGTTGAGAGTTGACTCTGGTCCCGGTTCCGGATTTTCGAACGTCCTTACGTACAATTTAATATCTTGTACTTTGCGTTTTGAATCTTGTACTCTTGTAATTTTGAGACGTTTCTTATCAATAATTGGAACCTTATTGATTGTATTTTGTACTTTTGAGCTTTTTGGTCGTTTGCGTCTTCAATTCGTCGAATCTGTCTTTTGTCTTCACCTTTTATTATTTAAACGAATATCACTTGTAAATAGAACAATTGCAACTAAAAGCTTGTCTTTCTTGAGGGATAATGCTATGAAATATATGTTCGTTTTTAGCATTATCAAGTATACATATATAATTCTTCGGGAAGAATGAGTCAATACATCTTAACTCATTATTACTAATATTCCTCGGTATTTATGAGCGTATGATGTTGATATTCAAGGTACCGAGTGTGATGTTGAGGCGCAGAATGCGGATGTTGTTGTTGAAGCTGATGTTGTTGGTGGTGATGCTGATGGTACTGGTGGTGCTGGTTATGCTGCTGTTGCTGTTGATGCTTGTAGATATTGTACCATATTCTCCAGAGCCACCACTCGAGCGCGAAGCTCGTTAACTTCTTCTATTATACTGGGATGATTGGCGGTTCAGACAAGGGGACGAATAAGATCTAGAATTCTAGATATTATATAATCGTGGCGAGCTGTTCTGGAAATGATGGTTAAAATGGTGTTTCGGATCGGTTCGCCGGTAAGGGCTTCAGGTTCTTCGCCAAGTGGTGAATTCGGTTGGTGGAAGGGATCACCTTCTTCTTGCCTCCATTGATTGAGTCGGCTACGAACCCACCCCCAATTCATCCAAAATAGATGATGGTTAATTGGTTGGTTCATTCCGGTTACGCTGCTATTGGAGCTCGAGAAATTCGATGAATCCATGTTATGTGTTTGGAATTAGGGTTTGATATGAAATGGGTGTTGAATATTGAATGATATATTTGTCTCCTTAAATATGTATATATAGCAAAAGATTTTCGTAATTTACGGAGAAATTTAGGAAAAGTGTCAGACAAAGTCTATTGGGATAGATATGATAAGATATGATTTGTCTATACTCCAATAATGGCAGTATGACGTGTCTAGATCATAAAATGATAAGTATGTAATCTAATAATCTTTCGATTAAAGACTTTCAATTCGTATACTGTGATAACCCAATGACATTTTTCCAGTTCGCAAACCGATGCATAAAGGCATAAGGCATATAGGTACGTGATATATAACAGGGAGTTATATACGTTTGAGTATGAATAGTAACAAATATATGAGTTTCAAAAATCATGGATAATATTTCATGTAATACATATGTAATACACAAAACCATGATAGATGATATAGGAATGTCGAGAATTTCATAAATCTTGGTGTCACATTTAAATACGGTGGCGTAATTGGATAGTACTTAGGAAAGTGAGCAGAGTTCTTAGATTGGCTCGACATTCTAAGATAAGTAAAGTTTCTAAAGTATAGTGTAGCATTTAATAGTTAAAGGCAACAATTAAAGGCACTATGGTCAAGGAAAGTTGTAGTCCTACATTGCTAAGGTACCTAATTGTATAAGGAACACTTAAAATGCAATCCTAGTTCTCTACAACAACACTGCTCTGATTATGTTATAATTCAGTAGGCTTATAACTACCTTTAGTGGTTTGATTATGCTATAATTCAGTAGGCTTATAACTACCTTTAGTGGTTTGATTCTTGATTAAGAATACTAATAATGAAGTGTAAGAACAAAGATGATAATGGAGAGAAAGAAAGAAATACCTTGTAAGTGTGAGAAATGGTGCAAGTTAATGCTTGCATTTATGAGTATTTATAGTCTAAAATTTCAATATAAAAATACATACTTTATGTACTAAAATTGACTATATGTATACTAGTTTATAATTTTATTTTTAGTCAACATAAGGATGTACTAGTTTATACTCTTTTGTTTATTTTTAGTCAACATAAGGATGTATTTGTTTAGGATTCTTTTTAGTCTCATTATTATTATTATTATTATTATTATTATTATTATTATTATTATTATTATTATTATTATTATTATTATTATTATTATTATTATTATTATTATTATTATTATTATTATTATTATTATTATTACATTTACTACATGATAAAAATTATATTCTTTTTTACTAATTCATTACATTGAAATATATATATATATATATATATATATATATATATATATATATATATATATATATATATATATATATATATATATATATATATATATATTCATTTCGAAATATATATTTGAAATATTTATTTAATATTTAGTTTTTTTTTCAAAATCAATTATATTTTAAAATCGTTTAAATAATAGAAATTATTATAACACGTAATGTTTTTACTTAATATATATATATATATATATATATATATATATATATATATATATATATATATATATATATATATATATATATATATATATATATATATATACATAAAATTGTTCGTGAATCGTCGGAATCATATAAAAGTTAGGTTTAAATTTAGTCGGAAATTTTCGGGTTGTCATACATATTAATTCAAACATTCCTCTAATAAGTATGTATTTAATTCTACTAATCACACAAATCCAAGTAATCACCATTAAATACTTAACGGACAATTAACGATAGTAAACGGAAAAAGTCGGGTTGTTACATTAACAGACCACAAGATTTTTATTTTCCGTTTCAATATACATCTCATATCAGGCATTTCGCACAAACTTCATAGAGATAAAATCATTCATATGGTGAACACCTGGTAATCGACATTAACAAAACGGGTCTAGAATATCCCCATCATTCTAGAACTCTCATCGGACATGATAAAATCGAAGTACTAAAGCATCCGTATCCCGGATGGGGTTTGTTATGCCCAATAGATCTATCTTTAGGATTCACGTCAATTAGGGTTTTTGTTCCCTAATTCTTATATTACCAGACTAAAAGGGTGATATTCGATTTAATAATCCAACCAAAGAATGTAGTTTCGATTACTTGTGTCTATTTCATAAAATATTCATAAAAGCAGCGCATGTATTCTCAGTCCCAAAAATATATATTGCAAAAGCATTTAAAAAGGGAGCAAATGAAACTCCCTGTACGATATTTTATTGCAACAATATGCATACAACGGAACTTAACAATGCAAGATTGACCTCAGATTCACGAACCTATATCAGTTATATATATATTAAAACATATAATCGTAATAGAACAAGTGAATTTTAGGTTATATCAAAAAATAATTGAAGTATATTTACTTTTATATATATTTTAAATAAGAAATATTTATTATTTAGTTACCATGATAAGTATTATTTTTAACATATGACATACTTGTTAAATAGTTGTTTATAATTATTATAATAAATATAATATATAGTATTATAATATATTAATGTTTTATTTGTAAGTATTAAAATTAATATGTTCATACATAATCATATTAATATCTATATATATTCATAAAAATGTTTATTTGTTATAATAATGATAATATTAATAATAATAATAATAATAATAATAATAATAATAATAATAATAATAATAATAATAATAATAATAATAAAATAATGATAATAATAATAATAGTAAAACTATTAATATTGGTGATATTGATAATAATAATAATAATAATACAGTTTTTATAATGGTAATCACGATACCAGTAATAATTAAAAATGATAATAATAATAAAAATGTTAAAAATAATAATATTTATGTTAGAAACAAAATAATAATAATAATAATAATAATAATAATAATAATAATAATAATAATAATAATAATATTATTATTATTATTATTATTCATAAAATTAATAATGATAGTAATATTCATAAAAATAATAATAATAATAATAATAATAATAATAATAATAATAATAATAATAATAATAATAATAATAATAATAATAATAATAATAATAATAATAATAATAATAATAATAATAATGATGATGATGATGATGATAAAAATAATTATAGAATACAACCTTTGAAGAAATAAGCACGTAAAAGAGACGCCATTGCCCGGACTCGAACACGAGACCTCTCGCTAACCCGAATCACACCCAAACCATTATGATGCCTAATACTTTCTGACTATAACTTGCATTTTTAATTATTTAACCCATATATTTCCATCGTCATCATACATTCGTCTTATACAATCACGATAATAATCATCATTGTGTTATTCTCTTCTCTTTTAACATCAAGATTATCATTATCATCTTCAACACTTGGCATCACCATTACCGTCATTCTCCACCATCATCATCTCGTTCATATTACCGTTCATCATCATCTCCATAATTCATAATCATCATAATCTATTCGCTATAATTTCATGTATTATATCATCATCATCTTTATCTCTATTCCATCATGGGTTTTTTTTTTTAAAAAATAAACGAAACAATGAAGCAGCTTGATCAAACAGCTCGACATAAATCTTGTTGGCTAGAAAAAAATGCTTGGGCCTAAAATGATCTCTGATGGGCCTTTAACTCTTCGTATACGGAGCATATATAAGTTTGTTGGGCCTGTGTAAATTGTTACCGCTAATCTCACCTCAATGTGTTCACTAGTACATGTTGGAATGCACTAGAGGAGTATTATGTCCATGTACGTCACCTCTTACCATATATATAATTAAAGGCATTTTTTGAGGTCCACCAATATTAAAACAAGTTGGACCGGCTGTTGGGGATGTAAATAACAATTCCATATTAGATCACATGGTATCTAAAAAGTGGTTTTTGCTCGATTAAATTAGAAATATGCAATAGCAGCTATACTTTAGTGAAAAGTAAATTTATGGCATTTTGGGTGGTTCTTGATGATCGTTTTAAAACAGAAAACAAAACAGCGGTAGCAGTAACAATTAAAGAGAGTAACTGGAGATTAATGAGGATGTTTGTTGTGGTGGTTGAGTGATGTGACAGAAACCAAATGGCAGAAACTGCTGTAGCAGTTGGCAGGGTGATTGTAAAATGGTGGAGGTGATGGAGGCGTGGTGAAAGTCTCGGTGGCTCGAAGAAAAATAGAAAAACAGAAAATAAAATCGAGCAAGTGATGTCGGTTGTGGTGGGTTATGGTGGTTCTCGGTTTTTTAATGATGGTAGCGATTCAAATTTAATAGAAAGAGAGGAGAACATTGATGGAAATGGGGTGGTGATCATCTAGTAGCAAGAAAATGAAAAGTGGTGATTTAATGAAGTGGGTGTAAGGTTATCGGACTAGTTGCAGTAGTAATCAAGAGTGGTTTGGGTTGGATTGGTAACAGAAGAATGAAACAGGAAGAAGGTGGTTGATCGACATGGTGAACCAGTTTGAAGGTGATCCGATGATGGTTGCTCGGTGGATGGAAGTGGTGAATGAATTTTGTAAGAGTGTGAAGAGGGAAGAGGTAGAAGGATAGTTAGAATGGTGATGTGTTTTGATGATTAGATAGATAACCAACTGGTAGTAATCAACAAAGAAAACAAAATTTGAAAGTGGTAATTGAAATCTCATAATCTAAAAGAGATATGGTAGTACAAATAACAGTAACATCTTTTAATAATGATGATTCTTCAATTCATTCACGGGTGAATTAATAAATTAAATAATAATATAATAATAATCTAAAGTTTGATGGATTGATATCGTGAAAGATTTAAACAAACAAACACAGTAAATTTCAATTAAATCATGTATGCACTGAATCAATTAGGTATAGTGGCAAACAAATTACTTTTCTTTTCAATCATTTAACGGATTTAATCGAATATAATTATATAATATAATAATAATTATAATATAATTTAAAATATAAACGTGTAAATTGTTAGCCGTCGTCTACTATTTCATTAACGGACTGAAATTCGTACTCTGTTGTTACTCAGTGGCGGATAAAAGTCTTTGGAAAAATTTCAAATTAAATATCTTTATTTATTCAAATTAATATTTTATAAAAAAATGATTATTAATTGTTTAAACTTAATAAATAAAAATTAAATCAACTGTCCTCACTCGATTTAGGGTAAAATATAAAAAGTGTTAAAATTTATTATTTAGCTTCTAAATATATTTTTAATGGGCCTATGATTCATATAACTCATTTTCGGATCACTGTTTATTTTAATATTATATAAATTTGAATTCAACTTGTTCAAATAACCATTGAGTGCTACAATCGTTTATTAAATAAATTCGAAATCATATATATATATATATATATATATATATATATATATATATATATATATATATATTATACTTCAATTATATATATTGATATATTTTATATAATATTTATTATAATATCCTATTTTTATTTTATTTTACATAATTAATTTTAATAACAACAACATATAATACTTCTAATTATATTTTAAATTATTATTTATATTTATATTTATATGCACACATATGTATTTACAATTAATTGCTCGTGAATCATCGAGAATGGTCGAAGGTCAATTGAATATATGCAACAGTTCAAATATTTTGAGACTCAATCTAACAGACTTTTCTTATCACGTCAAAAAATATTACACCGTATCGAGAGTTTGGTTTAAAAATAGTCGAAATTTTCCGGGTCGTCACAGTACGTACCCGTTACAGAAATTTCATCCCGAAATTTGATCGAGGTCGTCATGGCTAACAATAAAAAATGTTTTCATGACGAATATGAGTTGATAAATAGAGTTTTATCATTATTGATTAATATAGATAAAACGATTCGATTATGTGAAACGTACGAGTCAAGCTGTCACAAAAGAGTGAAATGAGAAAATAAAGTTTCGTCTTAACTTTTGACGTAGTCACGGTTGAATTCTGAAATTCAAGGGATTTGAAGGAAATCTTCGTAATCTATATAAAATCTGATACTTCCGGATTTAAGGTGAAGGTTTTTTGTATGCCCGAGAGACATATTAAATTAATGTTGCTAATGTGTTATGATCCAAGTCGGGTCATACCCATAACAAACTTACCGACAACTTACAAGTATTTAATCTTAACGATTGGATCATTGATTAAATACGCGACACTTGGACTTTAAGAAAAATGGTTTTCTGAAAAATTACTTGATGTGTGTATAAATTATGGAATAATTTATATAATATAAATTTAATTATTTATAGGCTAAATAATTAATTTTATTATGTTACATTTTATATAAAATTGGTTTTATAAATAAAATGTACATAATAATTATATGGAAGTTTTATAAAAATAGTTTTATAAAATATATCTTTTATAAAACTTATTTTATTTAACTTATGGACTAGTGGCCTTGGAGTTATGAGCAAGAGTGCTAGAGATTCCTTTTCTTGGTCAATTACAAGTCCTATTTTCCATACATGCATGTGCTTGACTCATTTTGAATGTGACTAGCAATTACACATCAATTAAGCAAAAAAAATTCTGCTCTTTTTCCCCATTGCTGGTCGAAATATTTGAGTAGTAAAAGAGGTTTCTTTTCTTTTTTTTTTGCAAGGATTTTTCAAGTGTCATAAATCCTAACCAAAGCTAGGGTGTTGGTGCATAAGTTTGGGGTATTACAACTTGAGGTTTCATACATTTTGGAGCTCCATTCATCATCATCATCATCTTCATCACTTAACTACAAGCTTGGAGTAGGTATAATTCTCTTTATTTGCTTGTAGTTTGTAAGTATGTTTCACAACTTGATCCTAATTGGGATTTAACTTTAATTGGTTAAAGATATACAAGTTTTAAATGGTAATATTTACATGCTTCCGCTTTCATTTGATTCTTAAAATGTTTTACACATATTGGAACTTGTTAAATCCCAACAATGGTATCTAGAGCCGAAGTTGTTGAAATATGCTTCGTAATGATCTTTTAAACCCACTAGATTTTTGCATTTTATGAACATGCATGATAATAGAATGCAAAAAATTTCGGTTTTGGATGGGTGCATGTTATGGCCGAATTTGGAACACCCAAAATTGGGTTTGGGTTCTTCCATTTTGGTCAAATTTTGGTTGTATGTAAATGTTCACAATCTAAGCCTTGACATTGTGTTTGGTTGCATGCTTTTTTGGTTGATTTAATTCATTCATTTGGTATGTAATATTAATTCATTCATTTGGTTTGTAATATTATTATCTTGGTTATGTAATGTATTTTATATTTGGTATGTAAAATAGATTAGATTGTATTTTCATTTTCTAGAAAAAAATGTATTAGGATATATTTTTGTAAAAATGAAGATACAAGAAGGTGACAATGAAGAACACAAGGAAGGATGCAAGATTAAGTGGGAGATTATGAAATCTCCTACTTTGTGATTTGACCCTTAACCGGTGGCATTTGTTTTCGGCTAAACAAATGTCTACCAAAATGGCTTGATTGTGAACATATTGTTTTGCATGCTTGGTTGTTTATTGTATGTTTGTATGCTACAAGTTAATCACACAAGTTAACAACAAACAAAACTAAAATTTAATTGGGTAAATTAGACGTTATTAAACACATGCAAAACGACAATTTAAATGGTTAAATTGAAATGGCAAAAGGACATTAATAAATGGTTATTAACAACACCAAAAGGATTATGATAATTCGTTATTAAAACATAATAAAATGGTTTATTCCAAAGTAATAAAATTGGCTTTATTACATGACATGAAAAATGGATTTTCAAATAAACCATACACTAAATGCATGTTAGTGTATGGTACAATAGTTTTCTTAAACTAGAATTATTGAAAACTTAAAATCCCTTATTAACAAGGCAAACAAGTTAATCGCCATCCTTCTGTGTAACACTTAAAAATATTAGGGAACTCATAATGGGATAAAGGTCACCTAACCGTTATTAGCAAACTAATACGATTAAGGTAAATTTCGCACACTTGTGGGATAAAGGTCACCTAACCACTTGTATTTTGAATTTACACGTTTACACAAGTAGGACGACTTGATTTGGGAATCATGAACTTAGGGTCACCGAAGCATGAGGAACAAATAGGCGTTGATGGGATAAATATGCCATGCAAAAGGATTGCATGATCCCATAACTTAGAAGTTGTAAAAGGATTGCAATTGTCATATAATGACTACCTAGCTAAATCAAATTACGGGATAAAGGTCACCTAATCGAAATTTGGTTTACCGTTGGATTCTAAAATTTAATAAATATCAATTGGATTTAAAGGGTATTGATTGTTAAATTAAAATTGATACTTAAACAACTTTGTTAAATTTTGTAGACGGCCGCCAATAACAACAACATTCCAAACGCACCAATAAACTTTAACAACCTATCATTGAGTTCAATCCTCGAAAAGGAAAAACTCAACCATACGAACTTCATGAATTGGTTTCGCAATCTAAGAATTGTCCTCAAACTAGAGGACAGGGCGTATGTATTGGAAGACCCCATTCTCGATCAACCGGACGAGGATGATACGGAAGGCATGGCTTATTGGGAGAAATATTGCACCGATTTGTTGCAAGTTTCTTGCCTCATGCTTGGGACTATGATACCCGAACTCCAAAAGGATTTTGAGCATCATAGTGCATATGACATGATCACACAGTTGAAGGAGATGTTCCTTCAACAAGCTCGTGTCGAGCGCTTTGAAACGGTCTGAGCGCTTCATGCATGTCGGATGGACGACTCCCAATCCGTTTCATCTTATGTCCTTAAGATGAAAAGCCTAATTGATCTAGCGAACTGTCTAAACTGCAACGTGTCAAACGAATTAGCCACTGACCTTATCCTTAATTCCTTGTCAAAGAGGTTTGACACATTTGTAATGAATTACAATATGAATGGATGGGATAAAAGCATTGGCGAATTACATGCCATGCTTAAGACGACAGAGGCAAGCATGGGTAAAAGGGCTTCACCCGTGTTTACGATCAATGAAGGCGGGTCCAAAAACAATAACACTTCTAAGCTGAAAGCGGCTAAGAGGAAAGGACCCGCCTACCTAGGCAAGGGCAAGGGAAAGGGGAAGGTGGTTACCCCAGCCAACAACAACAAGAAGCAAAAGGTTGCCGGAAAGGCTAACCCCAAGGAAGATCCGTGCTTCGGTTGCAGTGAAATGGGTCACTGGAAACGCAACTGCCCGGTCTACCTCAAGGAGTTGAAGGAAAAGAGGGATGCAGGGCAAACCTCAGGTAATGTATATATGGTATACATTGAGCTTAGTATTACTTCTTCTAATACATGGGTATTAGACACAGGATGTGGAACTCATATTTGCAATACTTTGCAGGGGTTCAAAAGAAGTGATCAAGATGCGGGAACAACAAGTCTCTTCATGGGAAATGGAGCAAGGGTGCAAGTGAAAGCTCAAGGAGACTTTGTTTTAAAGCTACCAAGTGGTTTGGAGCTTATTTTGAAAAATGTTTTGTATGCACCCGATTTATCTCGAAACATTATTTCTGTATCCCGTTTGAAACAATATGGTTTTAATCTTAACTTCATTAATGATGATATCCATGTTTCTTTAAATAATGTGTTCTATTTTAAGGCTTGGCCTTCGAATGGTATTTATGAATTGGTTCCTGATGACACATCATACAATAACTCAATGTTCCATGCAAACACCAAGAAACTCAAAAGGGATTTGAATGATTCCTACTTATGGCATTGTCGCCTTGGTCACATAAACAAGAACCGAATGCATACACTTCAAAAGAATGGACTTTTGAAATCAAATGAACTAGACTCGTTTGATGTATGTGAGTCTTGTTTACAAGGCAAAATGACTAAAGCACCTTTCAAAGGGACCTATGAAAGGGCTAAAGACTTATTAGGATTAATACATTCGGATGTATGTGGACCTTTTAAGCCCATGACTAAGAAAGGTGAAAGATACTTCGTCACTTTCATTGATGACTTCAGTCGTTTCGGATATGTCTATTTATTAAGGCACAAGGATGAAACTTTTGAAGCATTCAAAGAATATCAAAACGAAGTACAAAATCAACTCAACAAGACAATCAAGGTACTTCGTACCGATAGAGGAGGTGAATACCTAAGCGATGCTTTTCAAGATCATCTTAAAGGTTGTGGGATTATCTCACAACTTACTCCTCCTGGAACACCCCAACTTAATGGAGTTTCCGAAAGGAGGAACCGAACCCTAATGGATATGGTTCGATCTATGATGGCTAGAAGCTCGTTACCTCTATCATTTTAGGGTTATTGTCTATGCTCTGCGGCTCGTATTCTAAATATGGCCTCAACCAAGAAAGTGGAATGAACTCCTCATGAGATGTGGTTTGGAAAACCTCCATCTCTATCATACTTAAAGGTATGGGGATGTGAAGCTTATCCTAAGCGTTACGTCCCTAATAAGTTGAATGCTCGATCCATGGAGTGTATCTTCATAGGATATCCCAAGGATGATATGGGATACTATTTCTATGATCCAACCGAGCAAAATGTATTTGTTGCTCGAAAGGCTGAATTCCTTGAAACTAAGTTCCTAATGGAAGGAAATAGTGAAAGGAAGATAGATCTTGAAGAGGTTCAAGATCAAGTAGATGATACACAATTGGTTGACACTGTCACTCAACATGAAAATGTTGAGAATGATCAAATGGATGATCAAAATACACAAGACGTTCGCAGATCTGGTAGGATTAGTAATCCTCCTGAGAGATATGGGTTTCTCATGGATGGTTGCTATGTGGTTGATTTGGATGAACCAATAAACTACCAAGATGCTTTATCAAGGATTGATAAGGATAAATGGCAGGAAGCCATGAACGCTGAGATGCAATCCATGTATGACAACCAAGTTTGGGAACTTGTTGCACAACCTACTGGCTCAAGGCTAGTTGATTGTAAATGGCTTTTCAAAATGAAAACCGACATACATGGAAACTGAAAGGACCCGTTCATATACATTATAAACGATTCACAATAGTTGATTACATTGCGAGGTATTTGACCTCTATATGATACATTTTACATTTCTTTACATCAAAAATTGACAGGCATGCATACCATTTCATAATATCCACTATCCAACTATAAATTGATTTAATAATAATCTTTGATGAACTCAATGACTCGAATGCAACGTTCTTCGAAATATGCTATGAAAGACTCCAAGTAATATCTTTAAAATGAGCAAGTGCACAGCGGAAGATTTCTTTAACACCTGAGAATAAACATGCTTTAAAGTGTCAACCAAAAGGTTGGTGAGTTCATTAGTTTATCATAATCATTTATTTCCATCATTTTAATAGACCACAAGAATTTCATTTCCAGTTCTCATAAATATACATCCCATGCATAGAGACAAAAAATAATCATTCATATGGTGAACACCTTGTAACCGACATTAACTAGATACATATAAGAATATCCCCTATCATTCCGGGATCCTCCTTCGGACATGATATAATTTTGAAGTACTAAAGCATCAGGTACTTTGGATGGGGTTTGTTAGGCCCAATAGATCTATCTTTAGGATTCGCGTCAATTAGGGTGTCTGTTCCCTAATTCTTAGATTACCAGACTTTAATAAAAAGGGGCATATTCGATTTCGATAATTCAACCATAGAATGTAGTTTCAATTACTTGTGTCTATTTCGTCAAACATTTATAAAAGCGCATGTATTCTCAGTCCCAAAAATATAAAGGGTAAAAAGGTAAATGAAACTCACCATACTGTATTTCGTAGTAAAAACACATATAACGTCATTGAACAAGTGCAAGGTTGGCCTCGGATTCACGAACCTAAATTAATTATATATATTTATGTGTTGGTCAATATTTGTCTAACAAATTAGGTCAAGTTATAGTGTACCACAATCCTAATGCTCGAGACTAATATGCAAAAGTCAACAAAAGTAAATTTGACTCAAAATAATTTCCAAAAATCTATACATGATTAATATATAGTTTAAATATCGTCGTTTTATATTTTTAAATATTTTTAAAAGATTTATTAGAGTAAATAATATAATTTATTTATTAATAAATAAAATTTTATATTATATTTATATAATAAAATATACTTTTATATATATTAAGTAATAAAATTTATAGGGTTCATTTAATATTATAAAGATAATATGATAGGTATTATTAAAGTAAGTTATTACACGTAGTAAAATATGTTTGTATCAAATATTTATTTGATAAAATAATATCTATAATGATAGTAAGTAAAAGTTGTATTATTTTGTAATAATAATTATTATTATAAAAATATCAATATTTATAATTAGTAAGATGACGTTATGATAAAACGATAATTCTAATTATGATAACTTTAATATTTACGATAATTTTTAATATTATCTTTAAAATAATAATTCTATTTAAAATAATAATAATAATAATGATATTTTATAGTAACAATGACATTTCTATTAAAATGATATTTTTTGTTAAATTGATAGTTTTAATACTAACGATAATTTTAATAATAATAGTAATGATAAAAATAATAAGAACGATAATTTTATCTAAATCAATATCTTATAATATTTTAATTTCATCATGATACTCTTACCCATTATTTCCTAATCGTTTCGTTTAATAGCTTTTAATCGTCTTTTATATCGTGTTCGTAATAATGATAATAATAGTAATCAAAATAATTAGGTGTTACAAATATTTGTTTTAATTACACTAATATTAATAATGATAGTTACTATAACATTATTAACGATAATACTAATAATTATCTTAATGATAATATAGTAATAATAATAATAATAACAATAACAATAACCATTTTTAAATAATGATATATATATTAATAATGATAATAATAATAATAATAATAATAATACCAATAATAATAATAATAATAATAATAATAATAATTGGATAATAATAATAATACTAATTATAACTTTAACGATAATAACGATAGTAATAAAAAAAATAAAAATTTTTAATGATAAATCCTTTTATTGATAAAGATAATAATAATAATAATAAGATAAAACTAGAACGACGATAATAACGACGATAATAATAATCATTTTTAATAATAATACAAAAATTCGATGGACTATAACTTCAAATCCGTTCATCGAAATTATTCGATATCTAAATGAAAAGTTCTTAATTTTTCGCTAGCTTTCCAACGACATGCATATCTTATACCTTTTCTCAGTTGCATATATAACTAATTCAGGATTCAACATAACCTAACTAAAGGCAATATCAAAAGTACAAACATGCATAATCCTATATACTCGAGCACTAGTCAGGGATACACTATTAGTATGTAAAAGTTAAATTATGAGTACTCACGCATCAATATTGAGATTCAATATTGCAGGAAAGGTACGTAGACGCAACGGAGATGATAAACACTATATTGATCTCACGAGCATACCCATGAACCATACCCAATCACCTCCATAGCTATAACCCATAATTTTCTTAATCTAATCCCACTCGAAAAACAATTTCGAAATCACTAGGACAGCACTCTGACATAATATTTTATGTATACTAATAATATCTTGAAATAATACGGAGTAAATATATATATGTAAATCGATTGAGAGAGTTTAGAGAAAAATATTTTCAAGTTTCTTATGAAATAATGAAACCTATTGAATTCTATTTATAATAGATTTTTGAATTATTAAAGTGAATTATTAAAGTATGAATTATTAAAGTGAATTATTAAAGTATGAATTATTAAAGTGAATTATTAAAGTTTGAATTATTAAAGTGAATTATTATAGTATGAATTATTAAAGTGAATTATTAAAGTATGAATTATTAAAGTGAATTATTAAAGTTAAAGTAAAGTAAAAATAAAGTAAAGGTAAAGTTTAAGTATAGTAAAAGTATAAAACTATGTACGTATAATACGCGTATAAATATATATAATATTAATTTAAATCGTTATATATATTTAATAAAATAAAATATAAATATCGTTATCTTTATCATAATGGTTAAGTAATGAGTTGTCAAAAGTGGTTCTAGATATTTATAAAAGTTATATACGTTTTAATAATAAAGTTCTTTTTAAACTGAAAACGTTTTTGTACGTTTGAAACTAAATCAAATAAATATAATTATTTTGTTTTCCAAAACCAAATATATTTTTAAGAATCATTTTGTTTAAAGGTTAAAATAATGGAAATCGTTATATCATAAAATGTTTTAGAAAAGTAGAATCATATATATTCATAATAGGTTTCAAGTTTTTAAATTATAGTTTGTTGGTGAAGCATGGGATAAAGTTCAAAGGTTAAATAAACGTATGAAATCATCTTAATGAAAAATGTCGAGTTACATAACTTGTCGATCTCCAACATCTAAGTTATTTGCACTTCACGTTCTTACTTATAAATCACTTTACCATTTTCCGAATGTTGTCAAAAAGAATAGATTTCTTAAATCACAGTGGACCTCATAACATAGACCCGTAATCATATCATAATGTATCTGATAAATCAATCATTTGATATTATCTTCTAATTCCATCGATAAACATATTGAAACAAATACGTTCATGTAAAGTATTATACGTTTAATACTTTATTAATATTCTCAAGTTATAATATATATACATATATATACATATTTATTTATATATAACGGTTCGTGAATCGTCGGAATTTGGTCGAGGTTATAATGAATGTATGAACACAATTTAAAATTCTTGAGATTTAACTTAACAAACTTTGCTTATCGTGTCGGAATAATATAAAGATAAAGTTTAAATTTGGTTGGAAATTTCCGGGTTGTCACAGTACCTACCCGTTAAAGAAATTTCGTCCCGAAATTTGAGTGGAAAGGTCGCGAATGATAATAAGTATGTTTTCATGATGCATACAGGCTGAAAATTAGAGTTTTATCATCAGCGAATAATTTGGATAAACAATCCATTTATATGAAGAGTACGAATGAAGCTAACATAGAAGAGTGAAATGAGTAAGTGTAGATTCATCTTATCATTTGACGTAGATATGATTGATTTCCAGATTTCAAGGGATTTGAAGAAAATCTTTGTAATAAGATTTGATTCTCCGGTAACAAAAGGAATTAGGATCCGCTTTAAATGCGATCGTCCATTTTAATTCTTCTGTCGGAGATTTTCTTATAAATTCACCTCCTTCGTTTTCTTACAACTCACACCTTCTGTTGATGCATTTTACGCAAGTCCCTAGACATCTACCCACGTCCATTGCAGGTACAACAGTTTACAGGCTACCATGATCGTTCGTTATTATCCTATCCGTGTTTGTATGTGGTTACAGCAACTGCAGGAACGAGATTTGGATGTTTGACTATGTTAGACTTAGTCAGACGTCCGAGTGAAGCCTCACTCGTAAGGCTGACAGGCTCATACGCACGGTTGATGCTGAGCTAAGTCACAATTACAACCTAAATGAGAAGATACGAGTGATTGATCACCCGTATGGCTGATGAAGCCAACTCGTATGTGTGATGGATGAATCGTACGGGTGAGTCAACAGCAGGGGTATATAAAGTCTTATGTTCTTCATTTTAGGTTAAGCCTCTCATTTGTTACACACACTCAGATCTGGTGAGTTCCTCCGATTCTCTCTCAACCCAAATCAACCAGGTGGTGAATAATAGCTCTAGGTGTTGATCTAATCACACTTGATTTAGTTGTGGTATGACTAAATTAATCCCAAAAAGCTTAACCTATTCACTAGAGGGTTTGATTTACTTATTCCGTCATTGTGTGTGTTAAATCTGTTGATTTCTAAGTTCCTAGTCATGTTTCATCACCTTCTATTCTTTCCCCCTCAACTCATATTTTAAAGTATTCATCAATATGCTCCATCCAGTTCTGATTCTCGATATACTTATAACTTTCATATCGGTCATTCTTCTTTTTCATCTACCGTCATAAGAATCTATTTACTTCTACTATACTCTTAGGTTTATAGTGTTTCTAGTTCTCCCGTGTCTTTATATTACTATATGCATCGATATATATGGTTTATAATTTTTGGTTTATCGTTGGGCTTTATATCTTCCCTTATATTTCAAAGTCTCTGTTTCTATCTTCTATAATTATTGTCATCCACAGTTAATGCTCTCTTTTATTTGCTGCAATTTATACCCCAATTTCTATTTCGGAGTTTTGTCCTTTCGTTTCTTCTTCTTGCGATTAAGCACCGCTTGTAATGGTCCAGAATTCACAGATATGAATTTCGGAATGAACATTGTTAATGTTCTAGGAAGGAAATTGTGATGGAACGATCTTGACTTGTCAAATTACTAGAATACCTTGTAAAAGGCCGAATCATCAAGAAATATTTTCTTGATATTTTAGAGGTTAAATAGAATACAAGAGTCGTATAACATGGCACATGATGATGTTATGATCTGTGAATCATCACGTTCCATTTAGAAACTCAGCATGAATTACTGTAATATAATCACGTTAATCAAGTGTCATTATATTATACTAACTCATGCTTCAGTTTCCAACACTACTTCAAAAACATTCATATTTTAAACTCAAAGGTTTACAGAGTATAGGAACTAAACAGTTTCCTTTTTGATGTAATACAGATAGCGCAAAGAGATAAATGATTCCAGATAAGAATAGTTATGGAAATATCTTCAGAAATATGGAGGATATTTATAATGAAAGATACGATGATATCTTGGAATTTCTAATATCAGAGGATGATGAAGAATATTGTCTGTAAGGGTTTAGTGTCAGGAGCAAGGTATTCGTTAATGACTTCAGCAGACACTGAATCATTTGGATTCTTTGAAGGCAGGTTCAGTCTTTGTGATTTGTCCACAGCCTCCTTCATACTTTGCTCAATCCGTTTTCCAGTTCCAAAACTTCTCTATTTCTGAGCTTTGTTAATACACTAATCTTTATCATCAAACTTTTTACTGCTAAGGTCGTTTACAGTTTTTGTTGCTTCATCAGCATTTCGAGAACTAGTTCGCGGTTCAGAGTGTTTTTCAGAAACTTCACATTCGAAGTATGTAAGCCTTGGAAATAGACGTTATGTATAACTGTTGGCGTCAACATGCTGTGAGATTTCAAAATACTGATTGCTAATTCCCAATGATTCGTATGGCAATTCTCTTTACAAGAGGCAGATGAGTAAATGATGAGGTTTCGATAAATATAAAGATTCTTCGGAATGCCCAAGATCAGTGAAGTTGTTGGTAAGTTTATTGCTAATGTGGTGGAATATGAAAGGTTCTCCGGTAACAAAAGTGTAATCACATATATCAAAATTATGATAAGGCTACTCCGAATGAAAAAATCGAAGTTGTCTTGCTGGAGCTGTGATATAATTTGCTACTTTGCAAAGGAATTGCAAGGTTATTTTGGCTAATAAATGCCAAAAGATCTGACACAGATATGTGTTGAATTATGACTTTGGTTTCGAGAGCTTTTTAAGTACATAACTGTGGGTAATATGTGGTTGGATCATCATCTCGATTGCTCATTATTTGAAGTGTCTTCAGAGATTTTCAAAGGGTTTGAACACAGATTGTAATCGTTTGTATACATTTGATGTTCTAACACACTTTTGAAGTCAAAGTATAGCTTTGAAAGATGTAGGAATCTAAAAGTGATGGTACCGGTTATATCTCGAATTGAATTATGAGATTTTAAAATCAGAATATGTAATTGGGTTTGAATGAGTATGGTTGTTTTGATTTCTATGAAAGAATGTATATTATTGTGAAAGTAGGAAGTATAATTGATAATTTGCTTAATCTGATTTGAAGAATGTAACATATTAATTGTGAATTTATATATCTCTCTCGGGTATTACCTACCCGTTAAAAAATTTTCACAATTAATATTTTGTACATAAGAATTTTATTACAGTCTTTATGAAAATATATATGTATATATTCTCCTCAGATGTAACATAGATTTTAATGAGTTAATACTAAATTAAACTCATTCGATTTACGGTTGGAACTAGAATTGAATAATTCCTTGAAGGCTTTAGAGGTTACATAAGTATTTCTTCAATAATATTGAAATTATGAATCAATACTTCGTTATTTGTTGAGATGTGATGTTGGTTTTCGTTAAATTCTTGTAAACTTCGCAAAGTACGAATGATGTTATCTGAAAAGTTTCGGTTACATCAATGATGAAGTGTAAAATCAAATATATACTTGATTTATTAGGAATTGGAACTTGTTGAATTGAGACAGAGATTAGAGTCAACGATGGTTAAGTTGCGATTAAGGGACGTACATTATTGAATATTTGTAATATGAATTAACCGAGTAGTTAAGATTCACACACAATAGCTTAGCACGGAAAGATTTATTTTTTATTTTAAAATATATATATATATATATATATATATATATATATATATATATATATAATATAATTTCTTCAGAGGGAATGAGTTAATTCTTCATAACTTGTTGATACAATATACACGTTATTGATTCGTAATGATGTCCACAGTGATTCTTGAACTGACGGAGTTTGTGATGTTATAGGTGTTGTTGATTCTGATGTTGACTGTACTGACGATGCTGGTGACGTTGACGGTACTATTGATGCTGTTGGTAAAACAATTTTAACTTGTTAATCACACACCATTTTTGTCAGGCTTTCTACTCTTCCTTCTATCATTTTGGTTCGCTTAACTGATTTATGGTTAGGGCTAGATTAGATAATCTCTAAGACTTTAGAGATTATATAATCGCTGCGGAATGTTTCTCCAATGAAATTATGAATTAATACTTCGTCAGTTATTGTTGTTGGTACTCCATGGTATCTATGGTGCGTATGATGTTGATGCTCGTGGGACAGATTGTGAAGTTGAGGTTTACAATGCGGTTGTGGTTGGAGGTGGTAATGGTACTGTTGGCGTTGATGATGGTGGTACTGGTTATGCTGCTGGTGCTGCTGCTGGTGTTTGTAATCTCTGCACCATATTCTCCAAAGCCACTACCCGAGCGCGAAGTTCGTTGACTTCTTCTATTATTCCAGGATGATTGTCGGTCGAAACGAGCGGATAAATAAAATCTATAATTTGATGTAGTATATAATCATGACGAGATACCCTGGAAATGAGAGAGAAAATGGTGTCTCAAACAGGTTCGCCGGTAAGTGCTTCAGGTTCTTCGCCAAGAGGGCAATGTGGTGGATGGAAAGGATCGCCTTCTTCTTGTTTCCAATGATTGAGGAGGTTACGAACCCATCCCCAATTCATCCAGAATAGGTGATGACTGATTGGTTGATCCATTTCGATCACACTGCTTTCGGAGCTTGAGTGAGATTCCATTTCGGAATCCGAGTGACTTGAACTGATGACAAATTCCATTTCGTACGATTGGATAAAGGATTTTCGATATAAAATGATTTTTCAGCTATCGGGTGGTATTATATTTACATAGGATATCTATATATAGAGATCAAAAGATTTCATAGATTACGAAGGAATTTGCGGGATATGTCAGGTAAAGTTTAAGTAACAGATACGATAAGATATGATTTAGCAGATACGCTAAGATATGAATTTTGTCTATACACTACTCATGCAATTAATGTAGCAAGATGTGTCTAGACTAATAATGATAAGCAGGTAATTTCCTATGGATGATAAGCAGGTGATTTCCGACTAGAAATGATAAGCAAAACTTTTGACATGCAGACACGGTCGAAGTCCAGACTCACTAATGCATCCTAACGACTTATCAGTTAGACACACTAATGCAGAACTGGTTCGCTAAACCGCTCTGATACCAACTGAAAGGACCCGTTCATATACATTATAAACGATTCACAATAGTTGATTACATTGCGAGGTATTTGACCTCTATATGATACATTTTACAAATATTGCATTCGTTTTTAAAAGACAATCTTTCTTTACATCAAAAATTGACAGGCATGCATACCATTTCATAATATCCACTATCCAACTATAAATTGATTTAATAATAATCTTTGATGAACTCAATGACTCGAATGCAACGTTCTTCGAAATATGCTATGAAAGACTCCAAGTAATATCTTTAAAATGAGCAAATGCACAGCGGAAGATTTCTTTAGCACCTGAGAATAAACATGCTTTAAAGTGTCAACCAAAAGGTTGGTGAGTTCATTAGTTTATCATAATCATTTATTTCCATCATTTTAATAGACCACAAGAATTTCATTTCCAGTTCTCATAAATATACATCCCATGCATAGAGACAAAAAATAATTATTCATATGGTGAACACCTGGTAACCGACATTAACTAGATACATATAAGAATATCCCCTATCATTCCGGGATCCTCCTTCGGACATGATATAATTTCGAAGTACTAAAGCATCCGGTACTTTGGATGGGGTTTGTTAGGCCCAATAGATCTATCTTTAGGATTCCGTCAATTAGGGTGTCTGTTCCCTAATTCTTAGATTACCAGACTTTAATAAAAAGGGGCATATTCGATTTTGATAATTCAACCATAGAATGTAGTTTCAATTACTTGTGTCTATTTCGTCAAACATTTATAAAAGCGCATGTATTCTCAGTCCCAAAAATATAAAGGGTAAAAAGGTAAATGAAACTCACCATACTGTATTTCGTAGTAAAAACACATATAACGTCATTGAACAAGTGCAAGGTTGGCCTCAGATTCACGAACCTAAATTAATTATATATATTTATGTGTTGGTCAATATTTATTCAACACATTAGGTCAAGTCATAGTGTACCACAATCCTAATGCTCGAGACTAATATGCAAAAGTCAACAAAAGTAAATTTGACTCAAAATAATTTCCAAAAATCTATACATGATTAATATATAGTTTAAATATCGTCGTTTTATATTTTTAAATATTTTTAAAAGATTTATTAGAGTAAATAATATAATTTATTTATTAATAAATAAAATTTTATATTATATTTATATAATAAAATATACTTTTATATATATTAAGTAATAAAATTTATAGGGTTCATTTAATATTATAAAGATAATATGATAGGTATTATTAAAGTAAGTTATTACACGTAGTAAAATATGTTTGTATCAAATATTTATTTGATAAAATAATATCTATAATGATAGTAAGTAAAAGTTGTATTATTTTGTAATAATAATTATTATTATAAAAATATCAATATTTATAATTAGTAAGATGATATTATGATAAAACGATAATTCTAATTATGATAACTTTAATATTTACGATAATTTTTAATATTATCTTTAAAATAATAATTCTATTTAAAATAATAATAATAATAATGATATTTTATAGTAACAATGACATTTCTATTAAAATGATAATTTTTGTTAAATTGATAGTTTTAATACTAACGATAATTTTAATAATAATAGTAATGATAAAAATAATAAGAACGATAATTTTATCTAAATCAATATCTTATAATATTTTAATTTCATCATGATACTCTTATCTATTATTTCCTAATCGTTTCGTTTAATAGCTTTTAATCGTCTTTTATATCGTGTTCGTAATAATGATAATAATAGTAATCAAAATAATTAGGTGTTACAAATATTTGTTTTAATTACACTAATATTAATAATGATAGTTACTATAACATTATTAACGATAATACTAATAATTATCTTAATGATAATATAGTAATAATAATAATAACAATAACAATAACCATTTTTAAATAATGATATATATATTAATAATGATAATAATAATAATAATAATAATACCAATAATAATAATAATAATAATAATAATAATAATAATAATAATAATAATAATAATAATAATAATAATAATAATAATAATAATAATAATAATAATAATAATAATAATTGGATAATAATAATAATACTAATTATAACTTTAACGATAATAACGATAGTAATAAAAAAAATAAAAATTTTTAATGATAAATCCTTTTATTGATAAAGATAATAATAATAATAATAAGATAAAACTAGAACGACGATAATAACGACGATAATAATAATCATTTTTAATAATAATACAAAAATTCGATGGACTATAACTTCAAATCCGTTCATCGAAATCATTCGATATCTAAATGAAAAGTTCTTAATTTTTCGCTAGCTTTCCAACGACATGCATATCTTATACCTTTTCTCAGTTGCATATATAACTAATTCAGGATTCAACATAACCTAACTAAAGGCAATATCAAAAGTACAAACATGCATAATCCTATATACTCGAGCACTAGTCAGGGATACACTATTAGTATGTAAAAGTTAAATTATGAGTACTCACGTATCAATATTGAGATTCAATATTGCAGGAAAGGTACGTAGACGCAACGGAGATGATAAACACTATATTGATCTCACGAGCATACCCATGAACCATACCCAATCACCTCCATAGCTATAACCCATAATTTTCTTAATCCAATCCCACTCAAAAAACAATTTCGAAATCACTAGGACAGCACTCTGACGTAATATTTTATGTATACTAATAATATCTTGAAATAATACGGAGTAAATATATATATGTAAATCGATTGAGAGAGTTTAGAGAAAAATATTTTCAAGTTTCTTATGAAATAATGAAACCTATTGAATTCTATGTATAATAGATTTTTGAATTATTAAAGTGAATTATTAAAGTATGAATTATTAAAGTGAATTATTAAAGTATGAATTATTAAAGTGAATTATTAAAGTATGAATTATTAAAGTGAATTATTAAAGTATGAAATATTAAAGTGAATTATTAAAGTATGAATTATTAAAGTGAATTATTAAAGTTAAAGTAAAGTAAAAATAAAGTAAAGGTAAAGTTTAAGTATAGTAAAAGTATAAAACTATGTACGTATAATACGCGTATAAATATATATAATATTAATTTAAATCATTATATATATTTAATAAAATAAAATATAAATATCGTTATCTTTATCATACTAGTTAAGTAATGAGTTGTCAAAAGTGGTTCTAGATATTTATAAAAGTTATATACGTTTTAATAATAAAGTTCTTTTTAAACTGAAAACGTTTTTGTACGTTTGAAACTAAATCAAATAAATATAATAATTTTGTTTTCCAAAATCAAATATATTTTTAAGAATCATTTTGTTTAAAGGTTAAAATAATGGAAATCGTTATATCATAAAATGTTTTAGAAAAGTAGAATCATATATATTCATAATAGGTTTCAAGTTTTTAAATTATAGTTTGTTGGTGAAGCATGGGATAAAGTTTAAAGGTTAAATAAACGTATGAAATCATCTTAATGAAAAATGTCGAGTTACATAACTTGTCGATATCCAACATCTAAGTTATTTACACTTCACGTTCTTACTTATAAATCACTTTACCATTTTCCGAATGTTGTCAAAAAGAATAGATTTCTTAAATCACAGTGGACCTCATAACATAGACCCGTAATCATATCATAATGTATCTGATAAATCAATCATTTGATATTATCTTCTAATTCCATCGATAAACATATTGAAACAAATACGTTCATGTAAAGTATTATACGTTTAATACTTTATTAATATTCTCAAGTTATAATATATATATACATATATATACATATATATACATATTTATTTATATATAACGGTTCGTGAATCGTCGTAATTTGGTCGAGGTTATAATGAATGTATGAACACAATTTAAAATTCTTGAGATTTAACTTAACAAACTTTGCTTATCGTGTCGGAATAATATAAAGATAAAGTTTAAATTTGGTTAGAAATTTCCGGGTTGTCACAGAAACTTGGATACATATAAAGCTAGACTTGTAGCAAAAGGTTTCACTCAAACTCAAGGGGTTGACTATGATGAAACTTTTTCGCCTGTGGCAATGCTAAAGTCTATTAGGATATTACTTGTCATTGCTGCTCATTATGACTATGAAATATGACAAATGGATGTCAAGACCGCTTTCCTAAATGGACATCTTGAGAAAGATGTCTATATGGTTCAGCCGGAAGGTTTTGTTGATCCGAAATATCCTAAAAAGGTATGCAAGTTAAAGAAGTCAATCTACGGATTGAAACAATCATCTAGAATGTGGAATCATCGTTTTAATGAGGAAGCCGAGAAATTTGGCTTCATTAAAAATGGTGATGAAGCTTGTGTATATAAGAAAGCTAGTGGGAGCACTGTCATGTTCCTTGTACTATATGTGGATGATATATTGTTATTTAGGAACAATCTTCCGGCAATGCAAGGAGTTAAAACTTGGTTAAGTAAATGCTTCCATTAAGGATCTTGGAGAAGCACAATACATTTTGGGGATTGGGATCTACAGGAATAGATCCAAGAAACTGATAGGTTTGAATCAAAGTGCATACATTGAAAAGGTCTTGAAAAGGTTCAAGATGGAGAACTCTAAGAGTGGTTTAGTACCTATTCAAAGAGGAACACCTCTCAGTTCATCTCAGTGCCCCACCACGAAAGTTGAAAAAAGAGAAAATGAAGAGAGTCCCTTATGCATCTTCTATTGGGTCAATCATGTATGCAATGACATGCACTAGACCGGATATGTCATGCACCCTAAGCTTGACAAGTAGATACCAGAATAACCCAGGAAACAGTCATTGGATTGCGGTTAAAAGTATATTGAAATACCTTAGAAGAACTAAGGATATGTTTCTAATATATGGGTCTGGTGAGGAGGAACTCGCTGTAAAAGGTTACGTGGATGCGAGTTTCCAAACTGATCGAGATGATTCTCGATCACAATCCGGTTATGTCTTCACGTTAAATGGAGGTGCGGTCTCTTGGAAGAGTTCAAAATAGGATGTTGTTGCATTATCCACTACAGAGTCGGAGTACATTGCCGCCTCATTGGCAGCTCAGGAAGCTGCATGGATGAAGAAATTCATCGACAACTTAGGAGTAGTCCCTTCCATTCAGGACCCTCTTGAGATATTTTGTGACAACGAGGGTGCGATTGCTTAAATCAAGGAACCTCGTGCTCACCAAAAGACCCGTCACATTAAGCGGAGATTCAATTACATAGGGGATGAAGTTGAAAAGGGAAAGATATGTATTCGCAAAGTTCACACAGATCTTAATATAGCGGATCCTCTCACGAAGCTCTTACATGGATCAAAACATGCAGGACATATTTGTGCATTAGGGCTCCGATATTCTTGTGATTGGTCATGATCTGTTTTAAGTATTGTAACGGAACGAAATTATTCAAACTCATTAATATAATTATGGTATTAATTTATTTTGAGTTATGTTCCTATTTTGCATATTTTATCCATGAATAAGTAATTATTCTAAATTCCGTAGTCGATCACATTTGTGGGAGCAAATGTGAGATTTAGACTATTATGAACTTGGATTGGTATACATTCACAGGATGAATGTGGGGCAAGGTTGCAACCAAGGTTCATAGATATTTGTGGGATACAAATATTGGAAGACCCGCCCTCAAGATTTACTAAATGGAGCCTTTGTGGTTGATCACATGTATTCTTGAGTAAAGGCAAATATCATTGTATCCTCTGACCTGAGATGCATATTGGGTTCAGATATTTACCAAGTATTGCGCCTTGATTCTTTCCTTCGCTATTCTGAAATATGGTAGTTCACAAGGAAGAGCTCAGGTATAATGCAAGGTATATATTTTGAACGTATGTAGTCAAGATGGAATTTGTCCCTCTTATTCGTTGAGAGTCAGATGTCTAAGGCCTGATAAAGTTAAATCTAAAAGAGAGTGATCATTCTGTATCTCTTGGATTTAACATGACATCTAGGATGAAAGAATAAATGAAAAGATTCACCTATTCATATTCGAGATGGGAACTCGAAAGGGATGATGTTATTGAATGCCACATAGTCGTAACATATTGGGGGTGATGGACGGTCGTTAGGTGGTATCCGTCACTTGCATTAATTTCTTATGTTTCTCGTGCAAGTGGGAGATTGAAGGTTTTTTGTATGCCCGAGATACATATTAAATTAATGTTGCTAATGTGTTATGATCCAAGTCGGGTCATACCCATAACAAACTTACAGACACCTTACAAGTATTTAATCTTAACAATTGGATCATTGATTAAATACGCGACACTTGGACTTTAAGAAAAATGGTTTTTTGAAAAATTACTTGATGTGTGTATAAATTATGGAATAATTTATATAATATAAATTTAATTATTTATAGGCTAAATAATTAATTTTATTATGTTACATTTTATATAAAATTGGTTTTATAAATAAAATGTACATAATAATTATATGGAAGTTTTATAAAAATAGTTTTATAAAATATATCTTTTATAAAACTTATTTTATTTAACTTATGGACTAGTGGCCTTGGAGTTGTGAGCAAGAGTGCTAGAGATTCCTTTTCTTGGTCAATTACAAGTCCTATTTTCCATACATGCATGTGCTTGACTCATTTTGAATGTGACTAGCAATTACACATCAATTAAGCAAAAAAAATTCTGCTCTTTTTCCCCATTGCTGGCCGAAATATTTGAGTAGTAAAAGAGGGTTCTTTTTTTTTTTTTTTGCAAGGATATTTCAAGTGTCATAAATCCTAACCAAAGCTAGGGTGTTGGTGCATAAGTTTGGGGTATTACAACTTGAGGTTTCATACATTTTGGAGCTCCATTCATCAACATCATCTTCATCACTTAACTACATGCTTGGAGTAGGTATAATTCTCTTTATTTGCTTGTAGTTTGTAAGTATGTTTCACAACTTGATCCTAATTGGGATTTAACTTTAATTGGTTAAAGATATACAAGTTTTAAATGGTAATATTTACATGCTTCCGCTTTCATTTGATTCTTAAAATGTTTTACACATATTGGAACTTGTTAAATCCCAACATAAGGAAATTAGGGTATCTTTAATTAAATGCGGTAATCTGTCTCGATTGCTATGCTTGATATTTCGCTATAAATTAACCTCTTTCATTCCATTATTTTCACCACTCATATACTTTCTTCCTTAATCCATACTTTCAAAAATTGTGAAAATGCTTAATCCATTTCTGATCCTTGACCTCATTCTGAGTATCGCAACAATCATCCTTCAATTCCAACTCCCACTGGAGGAATCTGTTTACTTCTACTTCGTTCTTGGGGTGGTGGTTTTCATAATCCTTCCTTCCATCTGTCTTTCCATATTTATTGACATTCACGGTTAATGATCTCTCTATTTACTGTGATTTCTACTCCTATTTATACTTTAAGCTCTATGCTTTTATTTTCTCTTACTGACCTTAAGTAAAGCGATCAAGACGTCTCAGATTGTAGGTATGAAGTTCAAAAGAACATAAATAAGATTATAAGCAGAAAGGAAAGGTAATAGCACGATTTGATTTGTTAAATTACCAGAATTACTGAGGATAGAACTATCAAGAATATATTTTCTTGATATGTACAGGGGTTAATTAGAATGAAAGAGTTATGTAACATGGCACATGATGATGGTATGATCTGTGAATCATCATGTTTTATTAGAAATTCAGCATGACTTACTGTAATATATTCATGTTGGCCGGACGTCATTATATTATACTAACTCATGCTTCAATTCCCAACATTACTTCAAAATCATTCATAATTTAAACTCAAATTTTACAGAATGATAGAAACTAAATCAGTTTCTTTTATGATGTAACATAGATGACACAAAAAGATAATTAATTTTGGACAAGAATATTTATGAAAATATCCTCAAAAATATCGAAGATATTTATGATGATATTTTCAGAATTTCTATGATCGAAGGTTGATAAAGAAAGATTTTCCACAAGATTTAACATGGGTACGGAGCAAGATATTCTCTAAAGATTTCATCGGATACAGAATTATCTGGATTCTTTGAATATAGGGTTTGGTCCTTGTATTTGTCCTCGGTCTCCGTCATAGTTTGCTCAATCCGTGTTTTTTTTTTTTTGGTTCCAAATCTGAGCCTTTTCAACACACCATTCTTTAGTATCAAGCTTTTGGCCATTAAGACCATCTACATTTTGCTGCTTCATCGGCATTCAAAGTCATCATAACCGAATCATTGATTATCAATCCGAGGTGTTTCAAGAATTTCGAAGGATTTGAACGCAGATTGTAATCGTCAAGATACAAAGGATGTTTAAGATGAAATCAAGTGGCAAACTTGAAGAAATGTTTAGTTTTATATGTTATAATCAATATTTTAATTCATTTTAATTGTCCAATGTTATTAGTCCACAGTTAGTAGTCCACAATTAGGAGTTCAATAATTGATATATAGTTTAATATATAATATTCAAATTAATTAATACGTGTCGTGAATGAAATGTCCCGTTCATATTGATTATAAACGTTCCATATTAATTGATTTCGTTGCGAGGTTTTGACTTCTATATGAGACGTTTTTCAAATATTGCATTCGTTTTTAAAACAAACCATAACCTTTATTTTATCAACAAGGTTAAAAAGTCACCACCTAGATTATCCAGAAATGATAATCTAAAATATCACACTTACACACTACCAATACATATTGGTTTACAATATTAATATGTTACAACAAAGTAAATCTCGAATGCAGTTTTAAACAATATTATACAAGCATGCTGACACCAAATCTTGTCCATATTTTAGCATACAATAGCGGAAGCTCTTAATAATCACCTGAGAATAAACATGATTTAAACGTCAACAAAAATGTTGGTGAGTTATAGGTTTAACCTATATATTTATCAAATTGTAATAATTGACCACAAGATTTCATATTTCAATATACATCCCATACATAGAGATAAAAATCATTCATATGGTGAACACCTGGTAACCGACCTTAACAAGATGCATATAGAATATCCCCTATCATTCCGGGACTCCCTTCGGACATGATGAATTCGAAGTACTAAAGCATCCGGTACTTTGGATGGGGCTCGTTGGGCTCAATAGATCTATCTTTAGGATTCGCGTCAATTAGGGTATATGTTCCCTAATTCTTAGATTACCAGACTAAAAAGGGGCATATTCGGTTTAATAATCCAGCCATAGAATGTAGTTTCATTTACTTGTATCTATCTTGTAAAACATTTATAAAACTGTATGTATATTCATCCCAAAATATTAGATTTTAAAAGTGGGATATAACTCACTTTCACAGATTTTTACTTCGTCGGGAAGTAAGATTTGGCCACTGGTCGATTCACGAACCTATAACAAACATGTACATATATATCAAAGTATGTTCAAAATATATTTACAACATTTTTAATACGTTTTAATGTTTTAAGTTTATTAAGTCAGATGTCCTCGTTAGTAACCTACAACTAGTTGTCCACAGTTAGATGTACAGAAAAATAAAGCAATATATATTATCTCGAATCAATCCACGACCTCATGTATACAAGCCTCAGGCTAGATCACAACTCAAAGTATATATAATATTTTGAAATCAACCTCAACCCTGTATAGCTAACTCCAACATTACTGCATATAGAGTGTGTATGGTTGTTCCGAAATATATATATATATGGGTCGATATGATATGTCAAAACATTGTATTCGTGTCTATGGTATCCCAAGATTACATAATATATTAGAATACATGTATAATACAATAAGAGTTAGCTAGGATATGATCAATATAGATTTGTTACCAATTTTCACGTAGCTACAACATGAAAATTCTCCAATATTGTTTTACCCATAACTTCTTCGTTTTAAATCCGTTTTGAGTGATTCAAGTTGCTATGGTTTCATATTGAACTTAAGTTTATGAATCTAAACAGAAAATGTATAAGTTTATAGTCAAAAATACAGATTAAAAGTCATTTTTGTAAAGGTAGTCATTTCAGTCGAAAGAACGACCTCTAGATGACCATTTTGGAAAACATACTTCCACTTAGAGTTTAACCATGATTTTTGGATATAGTTTCATGTTCATAAGAAAAATCATTTTCCCAGAAGAAAAACTTTTAAATCAAAGTTTATCATTGTTTTTAATTAACTAACCCAAAACAGCCCGCGGTGTTACTACGACGGCGTATATCCGGTTTTACGGTGTTTTTCGTGTTTTCAGGTTTTAAATCATTAAGTTAGCATATCATATAGATATAGAACATGTGTTTAGTTAATTTTAAAAGTCAAGTTAGAAGGATTATCTTTGTTTGCAAACAAGTTTAGAATTAACTAAACTATGTTCTAGTGATTATATGTTCAAATCTTCGAATAAGATAGTTATACATATATGAATCGAATGATGTTATGAATATCATTACTACCTCAAGTTTAGTAGGTAAACCTACTGGAAATGATGAAAAAATAACTTGAGCTTCAAAGAATCTTTGATGGCTTGGAAGTTCTTGAAATAGAATCATGACACAAAAACAAGTTCAAGTAAGATTATTACTCGAATTAAGATAGTTATAATTATAGAAATTGAATCAAAGCTTGAATATGAATATTACCTTGATTTAGAAAGATAACCTACTATAAATAACAAAGGTTTCTTGATCTTAGATGATTGCTTGGAATGTATTAGGAAACTTGGAAGTAAACTTGTAAACTTGGAAGTGTTCTTGATGTGTTCTTGAGTAATTATTTTTATGATAATTATAGGTAATAACCAAAGCTTGTATTTGATGATTTTTTCTGGAAAAATAGTAACTTAGACGTTCATGGAATAGTGTGTGTGTTTTGAGAGAGAATTGGGAAGAAAATTAGAAGTGAAATGGAGTAGGTGGTGAGTGGTGAAGGTGAGTGGGGTTAAATTGAGTTCTTGTTTTTGTTTTCTTGCTCATAAGTCATGCTAGTTGTCTAATTGTTGGTTCCACGTGTTTGTTGACTATCTAGGGCTGCTAAGAGCTGAATTATTATGTGTATATACCAATAGTATATACGTTTAGGAGCTGGATATTGTACGAGTACGAATACGGTTGCATACGAGTAGAATTGTTGATGAAATTGAACGAGAATGTAATTGTAAACATTTTTGTTAAATAGAAGTACTTTGATATGTGTCTTGAAGTCTTCCAAAAGTATATTATTACAACATAATACACTACATGTATATACATTTAACTGAGTCGTTACATGTAAGTGTTGTTTTGAAACCTTTAAGTTAACGATCTTGTTAAATGTTGTTAACCCATTGTTTATAATATCTAATGAGATGTTAAATTACTACATTATCATGATATTATGATGTATTAATATATCTTAATATGATATATATACATTTAAATATCGTTACAACAATAATCGTTACATATATGACTCGTTTTGAAATCCTTAAGTTAATAGTCTTGTTTTTACATACGTAGTTCATTGTTAATACACTTAATGATATGTTTACTTATCATTTATCATATTTAAACCTAGTGTAACAATATCCTAATATGAGTCATATGTATTTAGTAAGACGTTGTTATAACGATAATCGTTATATATATCGTTTCGAGTTTCTTAATTCAATAAACTCATTTTTATGTATATTACTCATTGTTAACATACCTAATGAGATACTCACTTATCATAATATCATGTTAACTATATATATATATATATATATATATATATATATATATATATATATATATATATATATATATATATATATATATATATATATATATATATATATTTATATATATATATATATATATATATGTCATCATATAGTTTTTACAAGTTTTAACATTCGTGAATCACCGGTCAACTTGGATGGTCAATTGTCTATATGAAACCTATTTCAATTAATGAAGTCTTAACAAGTTTGATTACTTAACATGTTGGAAAAACCTAATCATATAAATATCAATTTCATTTAATATATATAAACATGGAAAAGTTCGGGTCAGTACAGTACATACCGGTTAAATAAATTTCGTCCCGAAATTTTAAGCAGTTGGAGGTGTTGACGTATCTTCTGGAAATAAGTGCGGGTATTTCTTCTTCATCTGATCTTCTCGTTCCCAGGTGAACTCAGGTCCTCTATGAGCATTCCATCAAACCTTAATAATTGGTATCTTGTTTTGCTTAAGTCTTTTAACCTCACGATCCATTATTTCGACGGGTTCTTCGATGAATTGAAGTTTTTCGTTGATTTGGATTTCGTCTAACAGAATAGTGAGATCTTCTTTAGCAAAACATTTCTCAAATTCGAGACGTGAAAAGTGTTATGTACAGCTGCGAGTTGTTGAGGTAACTCAAGTCGGTAAGCTACTGGTCCGACACGATCAATAATCTTGAATGGTCCAATATACCTTGGATTTAATCTCCCTCGTTTACCAAATCGAACAACGCCTTTCCAAGGTGCAACTTTAAGCATGACCATCTCTACAATTTCAAATTCTATATCTTTTCTTTTAATGTCATCGTAGCTCTTTTGTCGACTTTGGGCGGTTTTCAACCGTTGTTGAATTTGGATGATCTTCTCGGTAGTTTGTTGTATTATCTCCGGACCCGTAATCTGTCTATCCCCCACTTCACTCCAACAAATCGGAGACCTGCACTTTCTACCATAAAGTGCTTCAAAAGGTGTCATCTCAATGCTTGAATGATAGCTGTTGTTGTAGGAAAATTCTGCTAACGGTAGATGTCGATCCCAACTGTTTCCGAAATCAATAACAGATGCTCGTAGCATGTCTTCAAGCGATTGTATCATTCTTTCGCTCTGCCCATCAGTTTGTGGATGATAGGCAGTACTCATGTCTAGACGAGTTCCTAATGCTTGCTGTAATGTCTACCAGAATCTTGAAATAAATCTGCCATCCCTATCAGAAATAATAGAGATTGGTATACCATGTCTGGAGATGACTTCCTTCAAATACAGTCGTGCTAACTTCTCCAACTTGTCATCTTCTCTTATTGGCAGGAAGTGTGCTGATTTGGTGAAACGATCAACTATTACCCAAATAGTATCAAAACCACTTGCAGTCCTTGGCAATTTAGTGATGAAATCCATGGTAATGTTTTCCTATTTCCATTCTGGGATTTCGGGTTGTTGAAGTAGACCTGATGGTTTCTGATGCTCAACTTTGACCTTAGAACACGTCAAACATTCCCCTACATATTTAGCAACATCGACTTTCATACTCGGTCACCAAAAATGTTTCTTGAGGTCCTTGTACATCTTCCCCGTTCCAGGATGTATTGAGTATCTGGTTTTATGAGCTTCTCTAAGTACCATTTCTCTCATATCTTCAAATTTTGGTAACCAAATTCTTTCAGCCCTATACCGAGTTCCGTCTTCCCGAATATTAAGATGCTTCTCCGATCCTTTGGGTATTTCATCCTTTAAATTTCCTTCTTTTAAAACTCCTTGTTGCGCCTCCTTTATGTGAGTAGTAAGGTTATTGTGAATCATTATATTCATAGCTTTTACTCGAATGGGTTCTCTGTCCTTTCTGCTCAAGGTGTCGGCTACCACATTTGCCTTCCTCGGGTGGTAACGAATCTCAAAGTCGTAATCATTCAACAATTCAATCCACCTGCGCTGCCTCATGTTCAGTTGTTTCTGATTAAATATGTGTTGAAGACTTTTGTGGTCGGTATATATAATACTTATGTAAGTAGTGCCTCCAAGTCTTTAATGCAAAAACAACTGCGCCTAATTTCAAATCATGCGTCGTATAATTCTGCTCGTGAATCTTCAATTGTCTAGACGCATAAGCAATTACCTTCGTTGCAATAATACACAACCGAGACCTTGCTTTGAGGCGTCACAATATATCACAAAATCATCGTTCCCTTCAGGTAATGACAATATAGGTGCCGCAGTTAACTTTTTCTTTAACAATTGAAACGCTTTCTCTTGTTCATCTTTCCATTCAAATTTCCTCCCTTTATGCGTTAATGCAGTCAAGGGTTTTGCTATTCTGGAAAAATCTTGGATGAACCTTCTGTAGTAACCAGCTAATCCTAAAAATTGGCGTATATGCTTCGGAGTTTTTGGGGTTTCCCACTTTTCAATGGTTTCAATCTTTGCTGGATCCACCTGAATACCTTCTTTATTCACAATGTGACCGAGGAATTGAACTTCTTCCAACCAAAATGCACACTTTGAAAACTTAGCGTACAGTTTTTCTTTTCTCAGCAACTCTAGCACTTTTCCCAAATGTTCTTCGTGCTCCTGGTCATTTTTTGAGTAAATAAGTATGTCATCGATGAAAACAATGACAAACTTGTCAAGGTATGGTCCACACACTCGGTTCATGAGGTCCATGAACACAGCTGGTGCGTTAGTCAACCCAAACGGCATAACCATAAACTTGTAATGACCGTAACGCGTCCTAAAAGCAGTCTTTGGAATATCATCCTCCTTCACCCGCATTTGATGATACCCAGTTCAACAATCATCACTTTTCGACTTCTAAATTACTGAATTAACCCTAGGGTTATATGTCTGATTATATGTATTAAGAGATGTTATATACAATTAAATATTGACCGAATAGTAATTTTTAGTCAACAATGTACGCTTAAATAAATAATATATTATTAATTTATATAATTTGACATAATTTAACTAAGTATATAAACTTTGTATCACTTTTATTATTTAGTTAATGTATTATATATTTAACTATATAATAAATCCAATTATATATAAATGTAATAATATTTACAAACTTACTAAAACTATAGTTTAATAATTAAAATCATAATTATTATTAAAAATACAAAATACCGAATTATTTATTATTTTTCTTCAAAATTTGTATTTATTAATTAAATAAAAAAATAAAAAAATAAAATAAAATATTATTGAAAATATTCTTGAAAAAGCATTAAATCAATTTGTTTATTTATATAAAAAAAATCCTTAAAATAAATGAATAAAATAAATAAATAAATTACTTTTTAATTAAAAATTGTAATGGAAAAATTACTTTTATTATTTTATTTTGTGCATTATCCCATGACCTAACATTTAATACTTTTTAATTTTAAAATCCCATTAAGAATTAAAATTTTCTTTTTCTTTTAATTATTTTATTCTTTTTACCTAATTTTTTCAAGTACAAATACCCCTCATTTCTCATTCAAACTCACACCAAAATTTCTCTCATTCTCTCTTTTAAGAATTACTACTAGTAAGTATTCTATTCTTACTTTTTATTTTTTTTACTTTTTACTTTTTACTTTTTTACTTTTTACTTTTTACTTCGGTTATTATTTTTATCGAAACATATAAATAATGTTATAAATTATATGCAATTAAAAATAAAATAAATAACATGTATACACTATTACTATTATTAGCACCTATAACCTACTACTTATATTATAACATAAAAACATTTTGGGATATGTATTAGAGATGTATAGATCTTCGAACTTTCTTGACGAATGGTTTCTATGAGATTCTAGGCAGAGGGTTTGGATTTTCGATTTAAAGGGTCCTATGGCTCAAGCCCCTAGATTTAAATTAGCCATTCGAAGGGAAAGGGGTGATTAGAAGCTTATCTAATACGGCAAGTATCCTAAAATGGAAAACACTGATAAAAGTAGAAACTCTCTAGTCATAGAAACTTAGTAAAATAAGAAACTTTCTAAAAATAGAAACTTTATAAAAATAGTAACTTACTAGGAATAGAAACTAAGTAAAACAAACTATACTTAAACACATACTTAAACTTAAACATGGGCAAAACACTTAACTACTCTTAAATGTCAATAGGTTGACTTTCCTGCTCACTCGTTCAACTCTTTATTCCGAGAAATAACTCTTTCTCTACTTACTAAGGTGAATTCATAGCCCCTCTTTAATTGCTAGCAAACTTACTTACTTTTACTTGGGGTGAGACACATGTTGTTTTTACTTTTTACACTGTAGACACAAGTACCAAACTGTTAAATTATGCTATACCCGGCTATGTCCGACTAAGTCCCTACAGTGATATTTTTAATTGATGTGGCATGCTTAATTATTGGGGGTAGGCCTATCGGGAGTAACGTCCCCGATACATTTGACCAAGTCATTGTATTACTTAATAATGAAATTAAACCGACAAGGACAGACACAACTTGTCATGGGGCAAAACTTGAACGTTTAGTCTAAATATCACGCATTGACATAACTTTTTGATCCTGCGGGAGATCAACTTTACAAACTAAATCTTGTGGTCTAAAACAACGGTCAAACTTTTGTTAAACCTATGAACTTCACTCAACCTTTTGGTTGACACTTTTGTCTCAGGTGCTGTTTGATTCAAGCTTACTTATCTACTGCTTATGTGATGCTACTTGGACATAGGATCAAGAGATTATCGCATTTATTACTATTGCATTTAAACATTTACTTTACTCCTTTGTAACGACATTTCATTTTCCGCTGCGTACTCCATAAATTTTAACTTTCTCATTTAGTATTGTTTTCGTTATTATAATATGTTGGTATGTTTTGATATTAGTGACATTCCTTCCAGACCCTATTGGGAGGACGTTACACCCAGAACATAAATCAATCTTCGAATAAACCGATGAGCCTTGTAATTGATCAAATAAGTTTTCGATTCTCAGTAGTGGGTAGCGGTTCTTGATAGTACATTTGTTCAACTCTCGCTAGTCGATACACAACCTAAATGTACTATCTTTCTTCTTGACAAACAAAACAGGAGCTCCCCATGGTGATGTGCTTGGTCGAATGAAACCACGCTCTAAAAGTTCCTGTAACTGACTTTGTAATTCTATCATTTCACTGGGTGCGAGTCTCTATGGAGCACGAGCTATTGGTGCAGCTCCTGGTATAAGATCTATTTGAAATTCAACAAATCGATGTGGTGGTAATCCCGGTAATTCTTTCGGAAATACATCGGTAAATTCTTTTGCGACGGAAACATCACTGATGTTCTTTTATTCAGGTTTAACTTTCTCGATGTGTGCTAGAATGATGTAACAACCTTTTCTTATAAGTTTTTGCGCCTTCATACTACTAATAAGATTTAATTTCGCGTTATTCTTTTCTCCGTACACCATTAAGGGTTTTCCTTTTTCCCGTACAATGCGAATTGCATTTTTGTAACATACGATCTCTGCTCTCACCTTTTTCAACTAGTCCATGCCAATTATCACATCAAAACTTCCTAAGTCTACTGGTATCAAATCAATCTTAAATGTTTCACTAACCAGCTTAATTTCTCGATTCCGACATATATTATCTGCTGTAATTAATTTACCATTTGCTAATTCGAGTAAATATTTATTATCCAAATGCATCAGTGGACAACTTAATTTAACACAAAAATCTCTACTCATATAGCTTCTATCCGCACCCGAATCAAATAAAACATAAGCAGATGTATTGTCAATAAGAAACGTACCCGTAACAAGCTCCAGGTCTTCCTGTGCTTCTGCCGCATTAATATTGAAAACTCTTCCGCTGCTTTGCCCATTAGTATTCCCTTGGTTTGGGCAATTTCTAATAATGTGGCCCGGTTTTCCACATTTATAACAAACTACGTCAGCATTATTTGTTCCGACCTTATTTATTTCTTTATTTTTGTTGTTCTTTGATCCGTAAACCTCACATTTTTCCGCGCCATGACCACTTCTCTTACACTTGGTGCAAACTATTGGGCAAAACGCATTTAGATGGTACTCTGCACACCTGAAGCATGGTTGTTTCTGTTGTTTGTTGTTATTAAGGTTGTTGTTGATATTGTTATTGTTGTTGAAACGGTTGTTGTAATTGTTGTTGTTGTTGGGACGTTTGTTGTAGTTATTGTTGGGATTGCGGTTATTTTTGCGATTGTTGTTGCGGTTGTGGTTGTAATTGTTATTGTTGTTGTACTGGTGACTCTTGTCACCGTTTTTCTCCCACTTCCTCTTGAGTTGTTTCGTGTTGGCTTCTTCAGCCACCTGTTCTTTAATTCTCCCCTCAATCTGATTTATGAGTTTATGAGCCATTCGACTTGCCTTCTGTATGGAAGCGGGCTCATGTGAACTCACATCTTCTTGAATCCTTACTGGTAACCCTTTTACAAATCGTCGATCTTCTCTTCTTCATCTTTGAACGCTTCCGGACACAATAGGCACAACTCAGTAAATCGTCGTTCATATGTGGTAATGTCGAATCCTTGTGTTCGTAACTCTCTAAGTTCTACCTTGAGCTTATTGACCTCGTTTCTAGGACGGTAATGCTCGTTCATCAATTGCTTGAATGCCGACCAAGGTAGTGCGTAAGCAGCATTTTGTCCTACCTGTTCCAGATAGATGTTCCACCACGTTAACGCAGTACCTGTGAAGGTATGCGTAACATACTTAACTTTTTCCTCTTCAGTACACTTTCTTATGGCAAACACCGATTCGACCTTCTCGGTCCACCGTTTCAATCCAATTGGTCCTTCGATTCCATCAAATTCCAAAGGTTTGTAGGCAGTGAATTCTTTGTAGTAGCATCCTACACGATTTCTTATGAAATTAGTTCCACTGCTAGATCCAGAGTTATTGTTATTTTGCGTCGCATCCTGTACTGCGGCTATGTTTGCTGCAAGGAAAAGACGAAAATCTTCCTCGCTCATGTTCAAATTCTGACGAGTCGTCGGTGCCATTTCCTTCAAAAATAGCCAAAAGAATTGAGTTAATCATATAGAATTTAAGAGTAGTCAATAGTATTTTGTAGCATAATATGAACTTATTTATAAAAGATTTTTCTTCATATTAGCATTTTATATTTTTAATTCGGGTAGTACCTACCCGTTAAGTTCATACTTAGTAGCTATTATACAATTCAACTACTACGATTCTATATGAAAAACTTATTACAATAATATTTCGTGTTCAAACTTTTATACAATATTTTACAAATATACAATACCACTATTATACATATAGGATGAAATATAGCACATAATAACTTGCTACTCGGCAGCTATAAAAGTAATTCTAGTTAGTACGCAAGCCGTTCAGCAAAAGAAATAAAGACACGTAATTCATAAGTCCAGAAACAAGTCATGCATTCTGGTTGTACTAATATTATTTCCCATCCTTGGTTATGTAGCAGATAACCATTATGACCGTTAGCTAGGCAGCATGTTGTAACATCGTCAAATGGACGAGGGTTTCGTAATGCCTAACAGCCCCGTAACAATCTAAAAACCTTGTTTCTCACCTCAACTACCGAGTCCTTCACTTGTGGGAATGTTTTATTTAAAAGTTGCATCCCAATGTTCTTTTTCTCAATTTGATGAGAAGCGAACATTATAAACCCGTAAGCATAACATGCTTCTTTATGTTGCATGTTAGAAGCTCTTTCTAAAGAACGGAGTCCTATATTGGGATATGTTGAGTCAAAATAGGTTCGTAACCCGTAGCGTAAAATTGCATCTGGGTTTCCCGCACTAAATGCCTTAAAGAAAACTTGGCGTAACTTAAAGTCTCCCCAATGTGATATACCCCATCTTTCAAAGGAAAGCCTTTTATATACTAAGGCATGCCTGGAATGTCTTTCAAACGTTTGACAAACTAATTTTGCCGTAACTAATTGTGCTGATGAATTCTGCCCGACTCTAGACAAGATTTCATCAATCATATCTCCTGGTAGGTCTTCTAAAATATTCGGTTGTCTACCCTTAACGTCCATTTTGTTTTTATACTGTAAAATAGACAAGGATTAGATTCGAAAAAGATAATTAACAAACAATACAAGCAATTTTTACATAGAACATAAAACTACACGCACACTACAATACATATAATACACAACATGATTACAACCCTCTAATCCGAATCACTGGTTTCATCTTTTTCGGACTTGGTTCATTTTCCTAATTTTCTAGGGATATATGGTGTTCCTCTAATACGAGCGGTCATTTTCCACAATGGTTTAGAAAAACCTGGTGGTTTAGAGGTTCCCGGGTTATTGTTACATTTTAGGAAATACGGACGTTGCCGATACATATAAAGTTCATCGGGGTTGGAATCAGGTTTCTTTATTTTTATACCTTTTCCCTTATTATTTTCTTTTGCTTTATTAAATTGAGTCGAGGTAATTTCTATAACATCATCGGAATCCTCATCGGGATCTGATTCATCGAAAAATTGGTAATCTTCCCAATATTTTGCTTCCTTGGTGGAAACACCATTGACCATTTTTGACTTTTGTCCGTTGGTTGAGGATTTTCTTTTATTTAATCGATTTATTGTAGGTATCAATATTTCTTCCTCCAGAACCTATTCTTCTTCCGGTTCTTGCTCTTCTGGTTCCTCCTCTTCCGGTTTCACTTCTTCCGGTTCCTCCTCTTCCGGTTCCTCCTCTTCCGGTTCCTCTTCGGGAATTTGTGAATCTTCCCAAAATATATTCGACTCTTCATTATTATTAGGTGAGTCGATGGGATTTGTACTAGAGGTAGACATCTATCACACAATATCAAACACGTTAAGAGATTAATATATCACATAATATTTACATGTTAATAATATATAGTTTCCAACAAAAAATGTTAAGAAATCGTTTTTGAAGAAAAACACGGTCGAAGTCCAGACTCACTAATGCATCCTAACAAACTCGGTAAGACACACTAATGCAAAAATTCTGGTTCTCTAAGACCGACGCTCGGATACCAACTGAAATGTCCCGTTCATATTGATTATAAACGTTCCATATTAATTGATTTCGTTGCGAGGTTTTGACTTCTATATGAGACGTTTTTCAAAGACTGCATTCGTTTTTAAAATAAACCATAACCTTTATTTTATCAACAAGGTTAAAAAGTCACCACCTAGATTATCCAGAAATGATAATCTAAAATATCACACTTACACACTACCAATACATATTGGTTTACAATATTAATATGTTACAACAAAGTAAATCTCGAATGCAGTTTTAAACAATATTATACAAGCATGCTGACACCAAATCTTTTCCATATTTTAGCATGAAACAGCGGAAGCTCTTAATAATCACCTGAGAATAAACATGCTTTAAACGTCAACAAAAATGTTGGTGAGTTATAGGATTAACCTATATATTTATCAAATCGTAATAATAGACCACAAGATTTCATATTTCAATATACATCCCATACATAGAGATAAAAATCATTCATATGGTGAACACCTGGTAACCGACCTTAACAAGATGCATATAGAATATCCCCTATCATTCCAGGACTCCCTTCGGACATGATGAATTCGAAGTACTAAAGCATCCGGTACTTTAGATGAGGCTCGTTGGGCCCAATATATTTATCTTTAGGATTCGCGTCAATTAGGGTATCTGTTCCCTAATTCTTAGATTACCAGACTAAAAAGGGGCATATTCGGTTTAATAATCCAGCCATAGAATGTAGTTTCATTTACTTGTGTCTATTTTGTAAAACATTTATAAAACTGCATGTATATTCTCATCCCAAAATATTAGATTTTAAAAGTGAGACTATAACTCACTTTCACATATTTTTACTTCGTCGGGAAGTAAGACTTGGCCACTGGTCGATTCACGAACCTATAACAAATATGTACATATATATCAAAGTATGTTCAAAATATATTTACAACATTTTTAATACGTTTTAATGTTTTAAGTTTATTAAGTCAGCTGTCCTCGTTAGTAACCTACAACTAGTTGTCCACAGTTAGATGTACAGAAAAATAAAGCAATATATATTATCTCGAATCAATCCATGATCTCGTGCATACAAGCCTCAGGCTAGATCACAACTCAAAGTATATATAATATTTTGGAATCAACCTCAACCCTGTATAGCTAACTCCAACATTACTACATATAGAGTGTCTATGGTTGTTCAGAAATATATATATAGATGGGTCGATATGATATGTCAAAATATTGTATTCGTGTCTATGGTATCTCAAGATTACATAATATATTAGAATACATGTATAATACAATAAGAGTTAGCTAGGATATGATTAACATAGATTTGTTACCAATTTTCACGTAGCTACAACAAGAAAATTATCCAATCTTGTTTTACCCATAACTTCTTCGTTTTAAATCCGTTTTGAGTGATTCAAGTTGCTATGGTTTCATTTTGAATTTAAGTTTATGAATATAAACAAAAAAAGTATAAGTTTATAGTCATAAATACAGATTAAAAGTCATTTTTGTAAAGGTAGTCATTTCAGTCGAAAGAACGACGTCTAGATGACCATTTTGGAAAACATACTTCCACTTTAAGTTTAACCATGATTTTTGGATATAGTTTCATGTTCATAAGAAAAATCATTTTTCCAGAATAACAACTTTTAAATCAAAGTTTATCATAGTTTTTAATTAACTAACCCAAAACAGCTCGCGGTGTTACTACGACGGCGTATATCCGGTTTTACGGTGTTTTTCGTGTTTTCAGGTTTTAAATCATTAAGTTTTCATATTAAACAGATATAGAACATGTGTTTAGTTGATTTTAAAAGTCAAGTTAGAAGGATTAACTTTGTTTGCGAACAAGTTTAGAATTAACTAAATTATGTTCTAGTGATTACATGTTCAAATCTTCGAATAAGATAGTTATACATATATGAATTGAATGATGTTATGAACATCATTACTACCTCAAGTTTAGTAGGTAAACCTACTGGAAATGATGAAAAAATAACTTGAGCTTCAAAGGATCTTTGATGGCTTGGAAGTTCTTGAAATAGAATCATGACACAAAAACAAGTTCAAGTAAGATTATTACTCGAATTAAGATAGTTATAGTTATAGAAATTGAATCAAAGCTTGAATATGAATATTAACTTAATTTAGAAAGATAACCTACTGTAAATAACAAAGGTTTCTTGATCTTAGATAATTGCTTAGAATGGATTAGGAAACTTGGAAGTAAACTTGTAAACTTGAAAGTGTTCTTGATGTGTTCTTGAGTAATTGTTTTTATGATGATTATAGGTAATAACCAAAGCTTGTATTTGATGATTTTTGCTGGAAAAATAGTAACTTGGATGTTCATGGAATAGTGTGTTTGTTTTGAGAGAGAATTGGAAAGAAAATTGGAAGTGAAATGGAGTAGGTGGTGAGTGGTGAAGGTGAGTGGGGTTAAAAGGAGTTCTTGTTTTTGTTTTCTTGCTCATAAGTCATGCTAGCTGTCTAATTGTTGGTTCCACATGTTTGTTAAATATCTAGGGCTGCTAAGAGCTAAATTATTATGTGTATATACCAATAGTATATACGTCTAGGAGTTGGGTATTGTACGAGTACGAATACGGTTGCATACGAGTAGAATTGTTGATGAAATTGAACGAGAATGTAATTGTAAGCATTTTTGTTAAATAGATGTACTTTGATATGTGTCTTGAAGTCTTCCAAAAGTATATTATTACAACATAATACACTATATGTATATACATTTAACTGAGTCGTTAAGTCATCGTTAGTCGTTACATATAAGTGTTCTTTTGAAACCTTTAAGTTAACGATCTTGTTAAATGTTGTTAACCCATTGTTTATAATATCTAATGAGATGTTAAATTATTACATTATCATGATATTATGATGTATGAATATATCTTAATATGATATATATATACATTTAAATGTCATTATAACGATAATCGTTACATATATGACTCGTTTCGAAATCCTTAAGTTAGTAGTCTTGTTTTTACATATGTAGTTCATTGTTAATACACTTAATGATATGTTTACTTATCATTTATCATATTTAAACCTAGTGTAACGATATCCTAATATGATTCATATGTATTTAGTAAGACGTTGTTATAACGATAATCGATATATATATCGTTTCGAGTTTCTTAATTCAATAAACTCATTTTTATGTATATCACTCATTGTTAACATACCTAATGAGATACTCACTTATCATAATATCATGTTAACTATATATATATATATATATATATATATATATATATATATATATATATATATATATATATATATATATATATATATATATATATATATATATATATCCATATATATGTCATCATATAGTTTTTACAAGTTTTAACGTTCGTGAATCACCGATCAACTTGGGTGGTCAATTGTCTATATGAAACCTATTTCAATTAATCAAGTCTTAACAAGTTTGATTGCTTAACATGTTGGAAACACCTAATCATATAAATATCAATTTCATTTAATATAAACAAGGAAAAGTTCGGGTCACTACAGTGAACCATTATATACATGTCTCAGACTCGATCACAACTCAAAGTGTATGTATTATTTAGAATCAACCTCAACTCTGTATAGCTAACTCAAGCATTACCGCGTATAGAGTATCTATGGTTATTCCAAATAATATATATAGATGACGTCGATATGATATTTCTAAACATTGTATATGTGTCCCAACGATATTTAAAGTGCGTAAAATAAATAACAGAAATTAAATGACGATAAATAAAATTGCAAGAATTAAAATTGCGATAAATAAATTGCGATAAATAAATGTAATAAAGAATTAATAGTTAGCTAGGAACAGTTACCTAGGATTTTGTCAGCGTGGATTCATAACAAAATTTCTCATAGTTAATTTGTTTGTTTCTAACAAATTTTATTTTTTGTCCAATGTTTTCTTCATTTTGCCACTTGTTGGATTCTGATAGATCAAAATCCAAATATGAAATTGAATGAAAATGGTTATTCTGCGGTGAGTGGATTCGTATATCGGTGGATGTAGGTAGAATAGTAAATGACTGTTGAATCAGATTTGAAGAATGTATAGTGTAATTTATTAATGTGAAATCTAAATATTCCTCAGGTATTACCTACCCGTTAAAATATTTTCACCATTAACAGTTTGTACAAAAGAATTTTTAATTACAATCTTTATGAAAACATATATACATATATATTTTCTTCAGATGATATCATGGATTTAAATGAGTCAATATGATATTAAACTCATATGATTTACGGTTAGAACTAGAGTATATAATCTCTAAAACATTAGAGATTACATAATCGCCATGTCGAACGAAGATAAATGAGGTAGAACGATACGTAGAACGAAGATAATCGATGTAGAACGATATGTAGAATGAAGATCATACTCGAAGTACAGATGATGATATTAAGGCGTGTGATGCTGATGGTACAGGTGCCGATGCTGGTGGTACTGTTGGTGCCGGTGATGTTGCTGAAGCCGGTACATTTTGCACCATATTTTTCAAAGCTATTACTCTAGCGCGAAGTTCGTTGACTTCTTTTATCACGCTGAAATGATTGGCGGTTGAAACAAGCGGATGAATAGGGTTTAGAATTGGTTCGCCGGTAAGTGCTTCAGGTTCTTCGCCAAGAGGTGAATTCGGTTGGTGAAAAGGACCTCCTTCTTCTCATTTCCATCGGTTAAGTCGACTACGAAATCATCCCCAATTCATCCAGAATTAATGTTGACTGATCGGTTTATCCATTCTGGTTACACGGTCTTTGGAGCTCGAGTGGAAATCCATATCGGAATAGCTGTCGGAATCTGAGGAACTTGAACTAGTAGCGAGTTTCATCTTGCACGGTCAGATAAAGTATTTTCGATAGGAAATAGATTATAGGATTTAGTTTGGTATGCTTCAATACATAATTTACATATGTATATACAATACCAAAATCTCATAAATCACAGAGGAATCTTCGGAAGCTGTCAGACAAAGTTTATAGTAACAGATATGTTGAGATATGAATTTATCTATACACTATCTACGCAATAAGTGCAGGAAGACGTGTCTAGACTTAGGAATGATAAGCAGGAAATTTTCCACTAGGAATGATAAACAAAACTTATAATATGCAGCTAAGGTCGAAGTCCAGACTTGCTAATGCATTCTAACGACTATCAATCAGACTCACTAATGCAAGACCTGGTTCGCTAAGACCACCGCTCTAATACCAACTATGATACCCCGTCTTAATCCACCTGGACAAAGTCATCAACATCTAGTTCCATCGCGAGGTACTGTCCTAAGTATGCCATGAAAGACTCCATGTAATATCCTTAGAATGAGAAAATGCGCAGCGGAAGATTTCTTTAATACTTGAGAATAATCATGCTTTAAAGTGTCAACCAAAAGGTTGGTGAGTTCATATGTTTATCATAATCAATCATTTCCATAATTTTAATAGACCGCAAGATTTTCATTTTTCTTTTCAATATACATCTTATATCAGGCATTTCGCACAAATTGCATAGAGATAAAATCATTCATATGGTGAACACCTGGTAATCGACATTAGCAAAACGCGTCTAGAATATCCTCATCATTCCGGGACTCTCATCGGACATGATAAAATCGAAGTACTACAGCATCCGTAACCCGGATGGGGTTTGTTAGGCCCAATAGATCTATCTTTAGGATTCGCGTTAAATAGGGTTTTTGTTCCCTAATTCTTAGATTACTAGACTAAAAGGGTGATATTCGATTTGATAATCCAACCATAGAATGTAGTTTCGATTACTTGTGTCTATCTCATAAAACATTTATAAAAGCAGCGCCTGTATTCTCAGTCCCAAAAATACATATTGCAAAAGCATTTAAAAAGGGAGCAAATGAAACTCACTGTACGATATTTTGTAGCAATAATATGCATACGACAGAACTTAACAATGCAAGGTTGACCTCGGATTCACGAACCTATATCAGTTATATATATATATTAAAACATATAATCGTAATCAAACAAGTAAATTTTAGGTTATATCAAAAAATAATTTAAGTATATTTATTTTTATATATATTTTAAATAAGTAATATTTATTATTTAGTTACCATGATAAGTATTATTTTTAACATATCACATACTTGTTAAATAGTTGTTTATAATTATTATAATAAAAATAATATATAGCATTATAATATATTAATATTTTATTTGTAAGTATTAAAATTAATATGTTCATACATAATCATATTAATATCTATATATATTCATAAAAATGTTTATTTGCTTTAATAATGATAATATTAATAATAATAATAATAATAAAAATAATGATAGTAAAAATAATAATAGTAAAACTATTAATATTGGTAATATTAATAATAATAATAATAATAATAATAATAATATAGTTTTTATAATAGTAATCACGATACTAGTAATAATTAAAAATGATAATAATAATAAAAATAAAAATGTTAAAAATAATAATATTTATGTTAGAAACAATAATAATAATAATAATAATAATAATAATAATAATAATAATAATAATAATAATAATAATAATAATAATATTCATAATATTCATAATATTCATAATATTCATAAAATTAATAATGATAGTAATATTCATAATAATAAAAAAAAAAATAATAATAATAATAATAATAATAATAATAATAATAATAATAATAATAATAATAATAATAATAATATTCATAATAATAAAAATAAAAATAATAAAAATAATAATAATAATATTAATAATAATAATAATAATAATAATAATAATAATAATAATAATAATAATAATAATAATAATAATAATAATAATAATAATAATAATAATAATAATAATAATAATTATAGAATACAACCTTTGAAGAAATAAGCACTTAAAAGAGACGCCATTGCCCGGACTCGAACACGAGACCTCTCGCTAACCCGAATCACACCCAAACCATTATGCTGCCTAATACTTTCTGACTATAACTTGCGTTTTTAATTATTTAACCCATATATTTCCATCGTCATCATACATTCGTCTTATACAATCATGATAATAATCATCATCGTGTTATTCTCTTCTGTCTTAACATCATGATTATCATTATCATCTTCATCACTTGGCATCACCATTACCTTCATTCTCCACCATCATCATCTCGTTCATATTACTGGTCATCATCATCTCCATAATTCATAATCATCATAATCTATTCGCTATAATTTCATGTATTATATCATCATCATCTTTATCTCTATTCCATCATGGGTTTTTTTTTTTAAAAATAAACGAAACAATGAAGCAGCTTGATCAAACAGCTCGACATAAATCTTGTTGGCTAGAAACAAATGCATGGGCCTAAAATGATCTCTGATGGGCCTTTAACTCTTCGTATACGGAGCATATATAAGTTTGTTGGGCCTGGGTAAATTGTTACCGCTAATCTCATCTCAGTGTGTTCACTAGTACACGTTGGTATGCACTAGAGGAGTGTTATGTCCATGTACGTCACCTCTTACCATATATATAATTAAAGGCATTTTGTGAGGTCCACCAATATAAAAACAAGTTGGACCGGCTGTTGGGGACGTAAATAACAATTCCATATTAGATCACATGGTATCTAAAAAGTGGTTTTTGCTCGATTAAAATAGAAATATGAAATAGCAGCTATACTTCAGTGAAAAGTAAATTTATGGTGTTTTAGGTGGTTCTTGATGACGGTTTTAAAACAGAAAACAAAATAGCGGCAGCAGTAACAATTAAAGAGTGAAAATGGAGATTAATGAGGATGTTTGTTGTGGTGGTTGAGTGATGTGACAGAAACCAAATGGCAGAAACTGCTGTAGCAGTTGGCGGGGTGATTGTAACATGGTGGAGGTGATGGAGGCGTGGTGAAAGTCTTGGTGGCTCGAATGGATAATATTGGTGATAAAGTGATAATTTATTGGGCTCATAAGAGTGATCTAGTGATAGTTTTGTTATCGAAGAAAAACAGAAAATAAAATCGAGCAAGTGATGTCGGTTGTGGTGGGTTATGGTGGTTCTCGGTTTTTTAATGATGGTAACGATTCAAATTTAATAGAAAGAGAGGAGAACATAGGTGGAAATGGGGTGGTGATCATCTAGTAGCAAGAAAATGAAAAGTGGTGATTTAATGAAGTGGGTGTGAGGTTGTTGGACTAGTTGCAGTAGTAATCAATAGTGATTCAAGTTGGATTGGCAACCGAAGAATGAAACAGGAAGAAGGTGGTTGATCGACATGGTGAATCGGTTTGAAGGTGATCCGATGATGGTTGCTCGATGGATGGAAGTGGTGAATGAATTTTGTAAGAGTGTGAAGAGGGAAGAGGTAGAAGGATAGTTAGAATGGTGATGTGTTTTGATGATTAGATGGATAATCAACTGGTAGTAATCAACAAAGAAAACAAAATTTTAAAGTGGTAATTGAAATCTCATAATCTAAAAGAGATATGGTAGTACAAATAATAGTAACATCTTTTAATAATGATGATTCTTCAATTCATTCACGGGTGAATTAATAAATTAAATAATAACATAATAATAATCTAAAGTTTGATGGATTGATATCGTGAAAGATTTAAACAAACAAACACAATAAATTACAATTAAATCATGTATGCACTGAATCAATTAGGTACAGTGGCAAACAAATTACTTTTCTTTTCAATCATTTATCGGACTCAATCGAATATAAATATATAATACAATAATAATTATAATATAATTTAAAATATAAACGTGTAAATTGTTAGCCATCGTCTACTATTTCATTAACGGACTAAAATTCGTACTCCGTTGTTACTCAGTGGAGGATAAAAGTCTTTGGAAAAATTTCAAATTAAATATCTTTATTTATTCTAATTAATATTTTATAAAAAATGATTATTAATTGTTTAAACTTATTAAATAAAAATTAAATCAACTGTCCTCACTCGATTTAGGGTAAAATATAAAAAGTGTTAAAATTTATTATTTAGCTTCTAAATATATTTTTAATGGGCCTATGATTCATATACCTCATTTTCGGATCATTGTTTATTTTAAAATTATATAAATTTGAATTCAACTTGTTCAAATAACCATCGAGTGCTACAATCATTTATTAAATGAATTCGAAATCACACACACACACACACACACACATATATATATATACATATATATATATACATACATATATATATATATATATATATATATATATATATATATATATATATATATATATATATATATATATATAATATACTTCAATTATATATATTGATAAATTTTAAATAATATTTATTATAATATCCTATTTTTATTTTATTTTACATAATTAATTTTAATAACAACAACATATAATACTTCTAATTACATTTTCAATTATTATTTATATTTATATGCACACATATATATTTACAATTAATTGTTCGTAAATTATCAAGAATGGTCGAAGGTCAATTGAATATATGCAACAGTTCAAAGATTTTGAGACTCAACCTAACAGACTTTTCTTATCGCGTCAAAAAATATTACACCGTATTGAGAGTTTGGTATAAAAATAGTCGAAATTTTCCGGGTCATCACACCTTGTGTTGTTTCTTCGGAAATCAGTTCAACCAAATTGCGATGTGTCATGACCATAATCATCATGAAAGACACAAAACTTAGATTTATCGCGTCTGTTGTTTTCTGATAGAGGTGGCTGATATGGAAAAGTTCTGGCAATCCGCTCTTGCATCAAGATCTCTTTTGGCATTTTAGATAATGCTTGAATTATGCTGAATGAGTCATTCTCCACTTTTTTGAAGAATTGCGATCACAATTGTTGTACCCATGGTTACCGTTATCACGATTATTTCGCTGTCTATCATTAAGCGGGTAACCACCATTGTTATTTCTACTTTAGTACCCTGAGACGCGGTTATTATCGCAATAATTATCTTGGTTACCATTGCGGTAAGAATCATGATCATCGCGCCAACTTTTCTCCTTGCCCCAATTGCAAATTTGCGTAATGTTATTATCTTCCCCGCAACGAATATAATCATAAGTTTCCTACATAACCTTTGCAAAGGTTTTCGGTACATCTCTGCGCAATCGTAGCACTAATGTAAGATGTTTCTGCGGATTGATTGCATGGATGAATCCATAAATCTTTTGCTCTTCATGTAGACTAGGTATCTTTTAACACTCATAGATATAGCGTGTGAGCAAACCACCAAGTGTTTCTTTAAAACCTTGCCTTATATCATGGCACTCAATGTGCGTTTTCTTTTGCGACAAGAGATCTTGAAACTGCAGAAGAAATTTTTTGCAGAGATCAATAAAACCAATAATGCTTCGCGCATTTAAATTTTGAAACCATTCATGCGTACGTCCTTGCAGGACCATGGGAAAAACATGACATGCGACTGGCTCGTCCCAATTGTATGTGCTCACTACTCCTTCAAACCGCTGTAAAAAATCTAGCAGATTAGTCAATCCTGAGTATACACCCAATGTTACAGGCACAATTGGTGGTGTTGTGATTGGATAATCCGAAATATGCGGAATAAACTTGTCAGTCACCGAAGTGATCTTTGTTGTTGTTTTAGTGCACGTTTCTTTACAGTCTATGCAATAGTTCTCAATTATTTTTTGAATGACATAAGGCTGTTCAAACTTATGCTGCATATCTTTTGGCGCAATTTTTTGAAACATATCAGCAAGAAACAACTGCGCATTTTCTTTTTCTGCAGCTTGTGAAGTTTCGCCTTCTTCCATATAGCGTGGAATCGGTGTTCCAGGCCTTTTTCGCTTAACTCTTGTGACTTCCATAATTTTAGGATCACTTTTTGAATTATCAGAAAGTTGGCATTGCACTTTTGAATGTTTTGCATATTTTAGAATTAAAACATGCGATCCAAACGTATTGCGTTCGCGCGTATCATCATTCGCATCTTCGCAGTGACGCATCGCTAATTGTTGCGTATTCGGCAAAGTATAATTAAGTGGCCATTCATAATTATGTGGTACATGAAGATCAAGGCCTTTTTCTTGGAGCAATTGCCTTGCCTCTAAGGGCATTATTACACGCTTTGCAGTTTTAACTGCTGCGTCTTTTTCTGCATTTTTATTAATAACATTTGTAGTGCTTTCATTCGTCAAATTTTTGCCTGCGTTCCCTTAGGAATTTGTAGAAACAATTTTTGCGGTATGTTCTTCGCAGTTAACAATATTTTGTTGAGGATTGCATCGAGCCGCAATCATTTTTTTAGTCGCAGAATTTTGATGTGTACCTTCGTTAGAGGCAAAATTTCCAGATGATTTAGCGAGCAAATCTTTTGTTTTCTTGCTTATTTCAGGAGTTATTTGAAAATCAAACGCCGTCGAATTTCTAAAATCACAATCTTCTTATTATGCGTGGTCATTTGAATTCAATGTCTTTAATCAGAAGTGTACATCTGTAATTCGTAAACAAGAACATGATTTAAATTGAATTCCATATTAAATCACTAGATTATGCGAAGTAAATTTATCGAATTCAATTCTAATTCGTTTCCCACGGATGATGCAAATTGATCAATCCTAAATTAGATGTAAGGTTAGATGCCAGTTCTAATTTAGGAATTGAGTGCAATGAGGGGTGGATGGTGGTGTTAATAATGTTTTTGGGACCTTATGATCGTCTTTCACTTAGATTCAAGTGATCAATCACCATGTCCCGATCTTGATTGCATTACCTTAGCACAATTATGATTGATACTTGGGCGTAGTCACAAGTGAATCACAAAGGCCATAGCAATTGTACATAATCAACAACCTAAAATGAGAGGCCAAGCTCCCTATTTATAGGTTTGGAATATTCGCAGATTAAATATTTGCACATACTTTATAGATCCGCAGTGTTTATGCAGGATATCTTCGCAATCTCAACTTTATGTGTGCTTCCGCAACACAATAGAGAAATTTGCGGTTGTTACCTATTTGTGCTGTTCTGTTTGCACTTGTATTTTCATTGCCTTTTGTACTTAAAATATGCATATACCTATGTATATGATCACGGTTAATCACTTATTCGTTAAAGAAGAGCTACACATTTAGGTTGTGATTAGAGTAAACAATATAGAGTTCCGTGAACACTGGCCTACTCAAAAGCATAATTTGTGTCAGAAGCAACGTTCTTGAGATGTTGTAAGATGATTCAGGGTTGAGTAAGTGATCGCAAAGGAGAGACCTTTAATCCAATTAGCAGTACCTTAGGATATCTAAGATTGCACATCTGTTAATGTTGAGGCATAGCTTAGTATTAAGTAGGAGGAATGTTACTGTAGTTAAACCAACTAGGATTAAGAAAAGCTAATACTTTCCTTTAGGGATATACCACTTTATTCATGTACATAGGATTCTATCCTTAAGGTCGTTTATGTGACGACCCGGAAATTTTTGACCAAATTTAAACTTAATCTTTATATGGTTTCGACACGATAAGCAAAGTCTGTAAAGTTGAATCTCAAAATTTTTGGAACTGTTTACATGGATTCATTTGACCTTTGACTACTTCCGACGATTCACGAACAGTTGTGTGTAAATAAATAAGTAAATAAATATATATATGTAAATATAAATATAAGTGTATATATTAAGTTGAATTAATAAAATACCATTTAAGCTCGACATTAGGAAAGAAAATCATTCAATTATTCGTTTTCCTTATCAATTAAAACCTACTACAGATTTCATTCGAGTAAATTAAACCAGGAAAGTTCAAAACGAACTCATCACCTCTGTCTTTGATACTTTTTCACAAAAGATCGATTTCGAAATTAAATCTCAAAATTTAATAATGTAGTATTGTTAGGAATTCTCTGTTAAATCTTTCTGCAAAAATTGAGCTCTTAATTCATCTTACAAATCCAAATTTTGGAGTCAAAGATTTTATCTAAAAAGTCAAACTTCGTGTTCATCATAAAATTCGCTTTTGTTTTAACGTTTTTGTTAAAATTGATGATTCAGAAACTTTCTATGAATGATTTAGAATGTATTTCATGTTATAATCATGGTCTATAACGGTCTCCATTTCAAAATCAAATTTTTTTTTATTTATACAGCGATGGTAGCAGCAAGGATTTTATTTTTATTTTAATTTTTTTTTTCATTTTCTAAGCAATCAAGAACGATACCTTCTAGTTCTCTGTTTGTTTACAAGTGCTAAATGAAACCACAAATCCGTTATTTTGGTCTTGAACTTCTCTAGTCGATTTGATTATGATGAAGAAGATGATGAATATGGCAGTACATAAAACGGGTTATATATATTTCGGGGACAAATTTAAATAGAAAAACGAAATTGGCAGAATGGTTTAGGAGGTTAGCGGGTGAGCGAGAGGTCTCGGGTTCGAGTCCGGTTCATGGCAATTTTTTTTTTTAAAAAAAGCTTTAAAGGTAGTCCATTTCATTTATTATCATATTTATTATTATTATTATTTTGATTATGATTATGATTATGATTATGATTATGAGATGATTAGTATTATTATTATTATTATTATCATCATTTATATTATTAGCATTATTATTATTATTATTATTATTATTATTATTATTATTATTATTATTATTATTATTATTATTATTATTATTATCAGTATTGTTATTATGATTATTATTATTATTATTACACTTATCATTATTGTTAATATTATTATTATTATTATTATTATTATTATTATTATTATTATTATTATTATTATTATTATTATTAATATTATTATTATTATTATTATTATTATTATTATTATTATTATTATTAGTGTTATAGATATTATTAATATATTTATTATTGTTAAATTTATCATTTAAGTATTATTATGATTATTATGATTATTATTATTATGAAGATAATACAATTTATTATTATTTTTATAAATATTAATATTAGTAACATTCTATAATTATTAGTATTAGTATTATCATTATGTATTATTATTATTATTATTATTATTATGATTATCATTATCGACAATATTATCAGATCATTATAAGTATTATTAATATTATCATGAGTATCATTACTATTACATAATATTGAAATCATTATCATAACTATCATTAATAGTAAAATTAATATTTTTACAGTTATTATTATTAATATCATTATTATGATCATTAATAGAATTATTAACATTATTATCTTTATTAGTAATATTAAGTATTATCATTATTATCATTATTACCATGATTGATATTATTTTATTATTACTACTTTTAACAAACAAATGATAATTATATAAAAATAATACACATAACTTAACAATGTTAATATTTTTTATTTATTTAAAATTTATAAAATGAATTTAATTAAATAATGAAATATATAAGTTGCTAATATAAAAATTATAATAATAATAATAATATATATAATTGTTCGATCACAAATATATATATATATATATATATATATATATATATATATATATATATATATATATGAATGATATAGGTTCGTGAATCTGACGCCAACCCTACACTTGTTCATTGCCGTCATATGTATTTTTACTAAAAAATACAGTATCGTGAGTTCATTTGATTCCTTTTTACTCTTTACATTTTTGGGACTGAGAATACATGCACTGTTTTTACAACTACTTTATTAACTGCTTTTGCAATCTATATTTTTGGACTGAGATTTCATGAAATGCTTTTATAAATGTTTGACGAGATAGACACAAGCAAAACATTCCTCGAATGAATTATTATACAGACAGAGGTTCTGTTGATTATTATTGAATTAGTTGGACGTTATAATTGCCACTAATTGTTGTGAATATTTCCCCTGATTATTATTGTTTGGTAACCTAAGAATTAGAAAACGGGTATGGCCCTAATTCACGCGAATCCTAAAGGTAGCTACCGGGTTTAACACCCCCACCCAGAATGTTCACTAGACGGAAGAGCTAGTGGGCGTGGTGTTTAGTACTTCGAAGTTTATATATATTATATAGACGAGATGTTCTGTTTTGGGGATATTATTGATACGCACTATTTGTTAAGGTCGATTACCAAGCCAAGCAATGAAAGTAAAGTGAATGTTATGTATCGAGAGAATGATTTTTATACATAGGTTATGTGTATTATATTTTGTACACGAGATATGTATACGGTTACTAAGATTTATGAAAAATGGTTTTGTACACGAGAAAGGTGTACTGTATTTAAAACATATCGCATGTACATTACAGGTGGGTATAGGATTCAGGCCCATTTGTATCATGCACATTTAAATCTTGTGGTCTATCAAAATGATGAATTTTATTGTTTATGATAAACCTATGAACTCACCAACCTTTTAGTTGACACTTTTAAAACATGTTTATTCTCAGGTATGAAAGAAATCTTCCGCTGTGCATTTGCTCATTTTAGAGATATCACTTGAAGTCATTCATGACATATTTCAAAGGCATTGTATTCGAGTCATTGAGTTCATCAAGATTATTATTAAGTCAATTATAGTTGGATATATTATGAAATGGTATGCATGCCGTCAACTTTCGATAAAATGAAAGTTTGTCTTTTAAAAACGAATGCAATGTTTGTAAAATGTATCATATAGAGCTCAAATACCTCGAAATGAAATCAATTATTATGTAACATTTATAATCGATATGAACGGGGCATTTCAGTTGGTATCAGAGCGGTGGTCTTAGCGAACCAGCTCTTGCACTAGTGTGTCTAACTGATAGTTGTTTAGATGCATTAGTGAGTCTGCACTTCGACCGTGTCTGCATGTCAAAAGTTTTGCTTATCATTCCGTGTCAAAAGTTACGTGCTTATCATTCTTTAGTCTAGACATGTCTTATTGCATTTAGTGCATAGATAATGTATAGACAGATTCATATCTTAGCATATCTGTTACTATAAACTTTGTCTGACAGCTTCCGAAGATTCCTCCGTGACTTATGGGATTTTGGGTATTGCATATACATATGTAAATTATATATTGAAGCATACCAAACTAAATCCTATGATCTGTTTCCTATCGAAAATACTTTATCTGACCGTGCAAGATGAAACTCGCTACTAGTTCAAATTCCTCGGATTCCGACAACTATTCCGATATGGATTTATACTCGAGCTCCGAAGGCAGTGTAACCGGAATGGATCAACCGATCAGTCATCATAATTTCTGGATGAATTGGGGATGGATTCTTAGTCGACTTAATCAATGGAAATGCGAAGAAGGCGATCCTTTCCATCAACTAAATTCACCTCTTGGCGAAGAACCTGAAGCACTTACTCGCGAACCTATCCGAAACACCATTTTCACCCTCATTACTAGGATATCTCGCAATGATTATATAATCTTTACAATCCTAAACCTTATTCACCCCCTTATTTAAACCTCCAATCATCCCGTAGTAATATAAGAAGTCAACGAACTTCGCGCTCGAGTTGTGGCTTTGGAGTATATGGTGCAAAACTTACAAACACCGGCAGCATCACCGGAACCAACAGTACCACCAACATCAGCACTAGCCTCAGCACCAACAGCACCAGTACATCAACAACACAAGCCTCAACATCACATGCCTCAACATCACAATCTATATCTCGAGCATAATCTTCGTCTACATATTGGTTCTACTTCATTTATCTTCGTTCTACATGGCAATTATGTAATCTCTAATGTTTTAGAGATTATGTACTCTAGTTCTAACGGTAAATCAAATAAGATTAATATCATATTAACTCATTAAATCCATGATTACATCTTAAGAAAATATATATGTATATATATTTTCATAAAGATTGTAATTGAAAATTCTTTTGTACAAACTGTTAATGATGAGAATATTTTAACGGGTAGGTAATACTCGAGAAATACTTAGATTTCACATTAATAAGTTACACTGTACATTCTTTGAATATAATTCAACAGTCATTTACTATCCTACTTACATCCACAGATATACGAATCCGTTCACCACAGAATAACCATTTTCATTCAACTTCATATTTGGATTTTGACTTATTAGAATCCAACAAGTGGCATAATGAAGAAAACATTGGACAAAATAAAATTTGTTAGAAACAAACAAATTAATTATGAGAAATTCTGTTAAGAATCCACGCTAACAAAATCCTAGCTAACTGTTCCTAGCTAACTGTTAATTCTTTAATACATTTATTTATCGCAATTTATTTATCTCAATTTTAATTCTCACAATTTTATTTATCGTCATTTAATTTCTGTTATTTATTTTACGCACTTTAAATATCATCGGATAAAATCGGGACACATATACAATGTTTTAACTTATCATATCGACGTCATCTATATATATTATTTGGAATAACCATAGACACTCTATATGCGGTAATGCTTGAGTTAGCTATACAGGGTCGAGGTTGATTCTAAAATAATATATATACTTTGAGTTGTGATCGAGTCTGAGACATGTATACAATGGGTCACGATACATATTAATTAATTCTAATATTATATATTAAACTACATATGAATTATTGAATTACTAACTGTGGATTATTAACAGTGGACTACTAACATTGGACTATTAAAATAAATTAAAATATTGATTATAACATATGAAACTAAATATTTCTTCAAGTTTGCCACTTGATTTCATCTTAAACCTCATTTGTATCTCAACGATTACAATCTGCGTTCAAACCTTTCATGATTCTTGAAAACACCTCAATCGAGAGGATGAACCAACCACACTTCATCTACGGAAGAAAAGATTGATGCATATAGTTATGCACCTGAAAACACTCGGAACCTGAGTAAACGTTTAACACGTATCTGTGCTAGCTCCTTTGGCATTGTTATTACCGAAAATAACATTGCAATTCTTCTTCAAATTAGCCAATTTTGTCACAGCTCCATCAAATCAACTTCAATTTTTCATTCGAATAAACCTTATTATAAAGATTACCCCTTCATCATCGTTACCGGAGAACCGTTTATATTCCACCACATTAGAAGTAAACTTACCAGCAACTTCATTACTCATTGGCTTAAGTCTCTCCAAAGAATCATTATATTTGTTCGTTAAAACCTATTCATATACTCATCCACATCTTATAATGAGAATTACCACATCAATTACCGGGAATTAGCAATCAGTATTTTGAAATCTCGCAGCATGTCTACATAAACAGTTATATGTATACGTATAACCTTTATCTCTTAGAATTTTGATCTTCCATTCTGAAATTCTGAAAAGCACCCAGTCTGCCAATCAATACTCGGAATGTTGAAAAAGCTGAATGAAGCAGCAAAAACTGCAAACGACCTTAACAGTCGAAGGTTGATGATAAAAAATTGTATGTTGGTAAAGCTCAGAAATGTTGGAACTGGAAACGGATAGAGTAAACCATGAAGGAGGCTGTTGACAAATTGCAAAGACTAAACCTGCCTTCAAAGAATCCAAATGATTCAGTATCTGCTGAAGTCATTAATGAATAACTTGCTCCTGACTCTACACTTTTACGGACAAAACGTCATCATCATCCATCGATATTAGAAATCCTAAGATATCATCGCATCCTTCATTATAAATATCCTCGATATTACTGAAAATATTTTCATAACTATTCTTATCTGAAATCATTTATCTCTTCGCGATATCAGCATTACATCAGAAAGGAAACTGTATTAGTTTCTAAATTCTGAAAAATTCAAACTTAAAATATGAATGTTTATGAAGTAGTGTTGGGAACTGACGCATGACTTAGTATAATATAATGACACTCGATCAACGTGATTATATTACAGTAAGTCATGCTGAGTTTCTAATGAAACGTGATGATTCACAGACCATAACGTCATCATGTGCCAAGTTACATGACTCTTACATTCTATCTAATCTATAAACATATCAAGAACATATTTTCTTGATAGTCCTATCTTTTCCCTTGAGTTCTAGTAAATTGTCAAGTCAGATTGTGCTATTACCGTTCCTTTCTTAGAACATTAGTCATGTTCATTTGAAACTCCATACCTATGAATTCTGGACCATTACTTGCGGAGAGAAAGCAAAAGAATGGAAATCCGAAATAGAAATGGGAGTATAAATTGCAGCAAATAAAAGAGAGCATTTACTGTGGATGACAATGATTATAGAAGACAGAAGATGGGACTTCGAAATATAAAGGAAAATATAAAGCCCAACAACAACGCCGAAATTACAAACCGTGATATCAATGCGTATAGTAATATAAAGACTCGGGAAAATTAAAAACATTATAAATCCTAGAGCATAGTAGAAGTAGACAGATTCCTCTGGTGGTAGATGAAAAATGAGAATGATTGATACGAAAGTCAGGAATATATTCAGAATTAAAACTGGATGAAGCATATTGACTGATGATTTGGAAATATGAATTAAAGTATAGAAAATGGGAGTGGTGGAAAATAATGGAACGGAAAAAGTTTAATTTATAATGGAAATATCAGACAGAGTAATCGTGGCAGATCACCGTATTTAATTATAGAGATCTAATTTCCTTATTTACCGAAAAATCAAATCTTATATAGATTTCGAAGATTTTCTTTAAATTCCTTGAATTCTGGAAATAAACCGTGACTATGTCATCAGTTAAGACGAACCTTCATTTACTCATTTCACTCTTTTGTGATAGCTCCACTCGTACTCTTCACAAAATCAAATTTGTTTTATCTTTATTACTCAATGATGATAAAAATCAAAATTTCTAGCTCGAATGTGTCATGAAAACATACTTATTGTTAGCCATGATGATCCCAATCAAATTTCAGGACGAAATTTCTTTAACGGGTAGGTACTGTGGCGACCCGGAAATTTCTGACCAAATTTAAACTTAATCTTTATATGGTTTCGACACGATAAGCAAAGTCTGTAAAGTTGAGTCTCAAAATTTTTGGAACTGTTTACATGGATTCATTTGACCTTTGACTACTTCTGACGATTCACGAACAATTGTGTGTAAATAAATAAGTAAATAAATATATATATGTAAATATAAATATAAGTGTATATATTAAGTTGAATTAATATAATACCATTTAATCATTTGAATTAAATATGTAGAGTAATATACAAAATAATTAAGATGTTATTAAAATAAATATATATAAATATATATATGAATCCTATACACAATTAATATAACATGTATGTTGTAATAAATCTATACGCATAAATATATAGGAATTCTATGTATAAGTATTATTATATGTAATAATTCAATTATATATTGTATAATTAATAAACATTACATAAGTAATAAATTATAAAATTAATATATTAAATGTAATTACAAGTTTAATTATAGTTGTTACATTATTTTTACATTCATTATTATTATTAATAATAATATCACTACTATTGACATTATTAAAATTATAATATGAAATTTGATACATTTGATTTGTTATAGTATTATTATTATTAATATTATTGTTATCATGGTTAATACTATTATAACTAGTAGTAAAATTATAATTTTAGATATTATGATTAATATTAGTATTATTATTAGATATTTTTATTACCATTACCATTAAAAATCATTATTATAAAAGTAATACAATTTATTTTAATTATCATTAGTAATATCATTTTTAATATTATTATAAGTAGTGTTATTACTAGTATTAGTTATAATACTAGTGACATCATTTTTATTATGATTATTATTATTAAACTTATTAACATTATCATTTTTAGTATCATTATTTTAATATGAAAACAGAATACATGTAACTTGATATATTTTTTTTATATCACTTGTATTATTAGATATTATTATCATTATTATTAGGAACTATTAGTATTAGTATAAATTAATATTATTATTAGGAACTAATACCTTATATCATTATTGACATTTTTATTATCATTAATAATATTATTATTATTATCATTTTTATGATTTTAGTGGCATTATTAATTATTATTATTAATATAACAATAATAATTATTATTAATAATATATTTATTAATTATTAATATTATTTTAATTATATAAACTAGGAAAAGTCATGAACCAGTACGATTCTTGTTTAACATCACGATCGATTTTTTTTTTACTTTTATCTCAAGCCTTTGATTTTATTATAAGATCGAATTCAATCACAGTACGATAACAAATCTGTCAGCAGTCAGCGTCTGCTTTTAATTCTTTTATTTTTTTTTATAGATTCCTGTCTGCTGTGAAATTAGCTGTTGTCGATTTTCCACTATAAAACAAGTGTTTAAGCTCGACATTAGGAAAGAAAATCATTCAATTATTCGTTTTCCTTATCAATTAAAACCTACTACAGATTTCATTCAAGTGAATTAAACCAGGAAAGTTCAAAACGAACTCATCACCTCTGTTCTTGATACTTTTTCACAAAAGCTCGATTTTGAAATTAAATCTCAAAATATAATAATGTAGTATTGTTAGGAATTCTCTATTAAATCTTTCTGCAAAAATTGAGCTCTTAATTCACCTTAACAAATCCAAATTTTGGAGTCAAAGATTTTATCTAAAAAGTCAAACTTCGTGTTCATCATAAAATTCGCTTTTGTTTTCACTTTTCTGTTAAAATTGATGATTCAGAAACTTTCTATGAATGATTTAGAATGTATTTCATGTTATAATCATGGTCTATAACGGTCTCCATTTCAAAATCAATTTTATTTTTTTATTTATACAGCGACGGTAGCAGCAATGATTTTATTTTTATTTTATTTTTTTCGTTTTCTAAGCAATCAAGAATGATACCTTCTAGTTCTTTGTTTGTTTACAAGTGCTAAATGAAACCACAAATCTGTTATTTTGGTCTTGAACTTCTTTGGTCGATTTGATTATGATGAAGAAGATGATGAATATGGGAGTACATAACACGGGTTATATATATTTCGGGGACATATTTAATCAGAAAAACAAAATTGGCAGAATGGTTTAGCTCGGGTTCGAGTCCGGTTCATGGCAAAAAAAATATTTTTTTTTTAAAGCTTTAAAGGTAGTCCATTTCATTTATTATCATATTTATTATTTTTATTATTATTTTTATGATTATGATTATGATTATGATTATGAGATGATTAGTATTATTATTATTATTATTATTATTATTATTATTATTATTATTATTATTATTATTATTATTATTATTATTATTATTATTATTATTATTATTATTATTATTACGGCTCTATTGAATCGACAACAATCGTCGATTTATTGGCGAATTGACTGACTTTTAGAGCTTAAATTAAATTTCATGCATGATTAAAACCCATGGAAATTTGATTCTACCATTTTCATGGCGTCTATTATTATTTTTATTTTATTAAAAAAAAAACTTTTTCCTACTTAAAGGCCGGAGGTCCTCTCGGAAGCAATCTCTTTATCCGTCGAATAAAGAGAGGGATGACTTTCTCTACTCTCGAGAGTGTTTCACTCTGGGTGGAGAAATGACTTGTCTTTATTCTCGGATAGGGGAAGGATTGTCTACATCTCACCTCCCCCATACACCACTCATGTGGTATTGGGTTTCGTTGTTGTTGTTGTTGTATTATTATTATTATTATTATTATTATTATTATTATTATTATTATTATTATTATTATTATTATTATTATTATTATTATTATTATTATTATTATTATTATTATCATCATCATTTAAATTATTAGCATTATTAATATTATTAATATTATTATTATTATTATTATTATTATTATTATTATTATTATTATTATTATTATTATTATTATTATTATTATTATTATTATTATTGTTATTATGATTATTATTATTATTACACTTATCATTATTGGTAATATTATTATTATTATTATTATTATTATTATTATTATTATTATTATTATTATTATTATTATTATTATTATTATTATTATTATTATTATTATTATTATTATTATTATTATTATTGTTATTATTATTATTATTGTTATTATTATTATTATTATTATTATTATTATTATTATTGTTATTATTATTATTATTATTATTATTATTATTATTATTATTATTATTATTATTATTATTATTATTATTATTATAGGTATAGGTATTATTAATATATTTATTATTGTCAAATTTATCATTTAAGTATTATTATGATTATTATGATTATTATTATTATGAAGATAATACAATTTATTATTATTTTTATTAATATTAATATTAGTTACATTCTATAATTAATATTATTAGTATTATCATTATGTATTATTATTATTATTATTATTATTATTATTATTATTATTATTATTATTATTATTATTATTATTATTATCATTATCATTATTGACAATATTATCAGATCATTATAAGTATTATTAATATTATCATGAGTATCATTACTATTACATAATATTGAAATCATTATCATAACTATTATTAATAGTAAAATTAATATTTTTACAGTTATTATTATTAATATCCTTATTATTATCATTAATAGAATTATTAAGATTATTATCTTTATTAGTAATATTAAGTATTATCATTATTATCATTATTACCATCATTGATATTATTTTATTATTACTACTTTTAACAAACAAATGATAATTATATAAAAATAATACACATAACTTAACAATGTTAATATTTTTTATTTATTTAAAATTTATAAAATGAATTTAATTAAATAATGAAATATATAAGTTGCTAATATAAAAATTATAATAATAATAATAATATATATAATTGTTCGATCACAAATATATGTTTTAATATATATATATATATATATATATATATATATATATATATATATATATATATATATATATATATATATATGAATGATATAGGTTCGTGAATCTGACGCAAACCCTACACTTGTTCATTGCCGTCATATGTATTTTTATTAAAAAATACAGTATCGTGAGTTCATTTGATTCCCTTTTACTCTTTACATTTTTGGGACTGAGAATACATGCACTGTTTTTACAACTACTTTATTAACTGCTTTTGCAATCTATATTTTTGGACTGAGATTTCATGAAATGCTTTTATAAATGTTTGACGAGATAGACACAAGCAAAACATTCCTCGAATGAATTATTATACAGACAGAGGTTCTGTTGATTATTATTGAATTAGTTGGACGTTATAATTGTCACTAATTGTTGTGAATATGTCCCCTGATTATTATTGCTTGGTAACCTAAGAATTAGAAAACGGGTATGGCCCTAATTCATACGAATCCTAAAGGTAGCTACCGGGTTTAACACCCCCACCCAGAATGTTCACTAGACGGAAGAGCTACTGGGCGTGGTGTTTAGTACTTCGAAGTTTATATATATTATACAGACGAGATGTTCTGTTTTGGGGATATTATTGATGCGCACTATTTGTTAAGGTCGGTTACCAAGCCAATCAATGAAAGTAAAGTGAATGTTATGTATCGAGAGAATGATTTTATACACAGATTATGCGTATTATATTTTGTACACGAGATATGTGTACGGTTACTAAGATTTATGAAAAATGGTTTCGTATACGAGAAAGGTGTACTGTATTTAAAAGATATCGCATGTACATTACAGGTGGGTATAGGATTAGGGCCCATTTGTATTATGCACATTTAAATCTTGTGGTCTATTAAAATGATGAATTTTATTGTTTATGATAAACCTATGAACTCACCAACCTTTTGGTTGATACTTTTAAAACATGTTTATTCTCAGGTATGAAAGAAATTTTCCGCTGTGCAATTGTTCATTTTAGAGATATTACTTGGAGTCATTCATGACATACCCAATCCCACATGCGTGGGGTATGGGGGAGGTGAGACGTAGACAATCCTACCTCTATCTTTGGATAAAGAGAGGTCATTTCTCCACCCCGAGTGAAACACTCCAAGAATTAAGAAAGTCTTCCCTCTCTCTATCTGACGGATAAAGAGATTACTTCTAAGGGGACCTCCGGCCAAAAGAAGAAAAAATAATACAAGGAAAAAAAACTATAAAAGTGAGTAAAAGAAAAATAAGCAATTAAATCAAAAAGTGACTCCATGAAAATGGTAGTATCAAATGGTATGAAATGGTATGCATTATGAAATGGTATGCATTATGAAATGGTATGCATGCCGTCAACTTTCGATAAAATGAAAGTTTGTCTTTTAAAAACGAATACAATGTTTGTAAAATGTATCATATAGAGGTCAAATACCTCGCAATGAAATCAATTATTATGTAACGTTTAAAATCGATATGAACGGGGCATTTTAGTTTAAACCCTTTAAGGTTAACTTTGGGAGTAGGGATATACGTCTTAGCCAAAATCTTCAAAACCTAAAATCTTAGTGACAATTGATAAGGTTCCTAATCCGATTGGTTGAGGGTTAGTGTTCATTCTAGGAAGTTAAACTCCTGTAACAATTCTCCATCAGTATCATATTTTTCATACCTATCCCTTTTTATCTTTATAGTTTATAATACCTTAGTTAAGCTTAATCCATCACCACTTGTCACTAAGGTTAACTATTTAGGCACTTTTGTCCCACACTACTGAGCAAACATGCAAAAATACGAATCTAAGTTATACTTACCACTTACTCGTTAAAAGGAAGACAATTAGGTGAAATATAGCTAGGAAAACCCAGCTAAATATAAATAATATAACCATTACTCCCTTTTGGTAACTGATCCTGACGTTTTGTGATCTAACGACACCACATACATAATACCGTCCATTTTGGTTATATCACCTTACGCGCCGCGCAAATACGCAAGAACTAGGGGTCAGGCTTGGTGGTAATTTCTATTTTGAATTTCTGTAATAAACCGAGCCGCGCAGCCATTTACGCGTTGCACAAATGGGTCTGGTGTGCTGAATTGTTTTGTTTAAAAAAGCATGTTATCTCGTAAAGAGTTTTGGTTCGTTACAAGTGCTATCAGAGAATGGTCTAAGGGATTTAGGTGACTTGAGATAGGTGCCTAGACTTAGACTTTTGTATGCACTTATTTGTTACGGGACTTGTAGGAGTACGGGTCAGATCAGGAAATTGGTTAGTGCCTTAATGTGTAGGTGAACTGATCATATATATAGGCATATATATGCATATTTTAAGTGCAAAAAGCAATTCAAAAGCAAGTGCAAAACAGAACCACGAAAATAAACAACAAATGCGTATTGCACTATGGAATTGTGGAAGCCCGCATAAGTTAAGATTGCGAAGATGTCCCCCATAAACATTGCGGATCTGCTAACTCTGCGTGAACATTGATCCCACGGATATCCCAAACCTATAAATATGGAGCTTGGCCTCTTATTTTAGGTTGTAGATTTTGTGCAATTGCTCTGGTCTTTGTGATTAACTTATGACTACCCCCAAGTATCAATCATAATCGAGCCAAGGTAATGCAATCAAGACCGGGACATGGTGATTGATCACTTGAATTTAAGTGAAAGACGATCATAAGGTCCCAAAAATATTATCAACACCATCGTTCACCCCTCATTGCACTCAATTCCTAAATTAGATCTTGCATCTAATTTAGGATTGATCAATTGGTGCCATCCGTGGAACACGAATTAAAATTGAATTCTATAAATCTATTTCGCGCAATCGAATGATTTAATTGTGAATTCAATTGTAATTATGTTCTTGTTAAATGATTTGCAGGTCCATACATCTACAGTATTTGGTTTCTGATTTGGAAAGAAAATGAAACGGTTGAATGATAACGCGGTTGATAGGAAAACTGCAAAATTGTTACAGCCTCAATGTTGGCAAAACAACAAGTTTAAAAATGATTCAAACGCTAAAAGATTCCCAAAATTAAAGCTAATGCAATTGACACAGCCAAGTTTGCACAGAAATGAACTAATCTGTGCAAATAAGCAGCAAACGCAAGAAACAAAAATAGTAGGCATGGTCCACAAGAGAAAGAAAGCTCATAAAAGGAAAGTTGTGGAAACACCTAAAAAATGGCAACTTGCGCCAATAACATTTCAGCCAATGCCAAGTTATGGCATGGTTGATTCACCTGTAATTGTATCCTGTAAAATCGCAAACACTGGAATTACAATTATGAAAGTGCATGTGGATACGGGAAGTAGTGTAGACATAATATATGAACAATGCTTTCGCATGCTACCTGAAAGTATCAAAGCGGAGCTAATACCTACTGCAGTTTCGCTATTCGGCTTCGCAGGAGAATCTGCATGGCCGGTTGGACAATTACCGCTCAAAATTGAACTTGTTGATGAAACAAAAGCAAAGTTAATGCGCCAAGCATGGCTAGATTTATACGTTATGCGGTCTGCTTCGCGCTATAACATGTTGTTGGGACGCTCTGCATTGTCAAAATTTGGAATATTTCCTTCAACTATTCACGGAATGATAAAGTTCGCAACATGCAAAGGTATTGCAACAATGAACTCTGCAAAAATACTACCATTTTGTGCAAATGTTAAAATTCAAGGCGCAGTAATTGAAAGCGATGGTGTAGAAGATAATTTGGTTATCATAAACCGCGCTTATCAATAACAAACAATCAAAAATGGCAGCAACTTAGATGCGGAAGTTAAAAAGCAATTAGTACAACTGCTTATAGTAAATATGGATGTTTTTGCGTGGTGTGAGCAAGACATGACCGGTGTTCCGCGAAATATTGCGGAACATAGACTTAATGCAAATCCTGCCTTAAAATTAATAATTTAAAAACGCAGAGGTATGGCTCCAGACTGCATGCAATGGTTATGCGGAGAAGTAACTAAAATTGTTAAAGCATGCATTCTGCATGAAGTAAAATATAACCCAGTGCTCGTTAAAAAACCCAATGGATCGTGGCGGATGTGCATTGATTTTAAAGATATTAATAAGGCTTGTCCTAAGGACAACTATCCGCTACCAGAAATAGATTGGAAAGTTGAATCACTAAATGAATATCCTTTTAAGTGGTTTCTAGACTCTTATAAAGGGTACCATCAATCCCAATGGCAGAAGATGATGAAGTTAAAACTGTGTTTCATACAGGCAAAGGCATATATTGCTATATCAAGATGCCATTTGGACTAAAGAATGTTGGCGCTACATATCAACGCTTGATAGATAGCGCATTCGAAAGTCAAATTGGGTGCAATCTTGAAGCGTATGTAGATGATTTGGTAATCAATAGCAAAACATAAAATCAAATGTTGCAGGACATTACAGAAACATTACAAAATCTGCGAAAAATTAACATGAAGTTAAATCCATCACAGTGTAGTTTGGGTGAGAAAGAAGGAAATTTTTTGGGATACTACATTACTGAGCAAGGAATTAAAGCCAATCCCAAAACAGTAAAGGAATTGCAAAGCTTAACAGGAAAGTTAGCGGCCCTGACTAGATTCATATCAAAGGCTGCGGAGAGACAATTGTAGTGACCCGAACTTTCCCATGATTATATATACTAAATGAAACTATATTTGCATGATTAAATGTTTTCAACATGTTAAGGAATCAAACTTGTTAAGACTTGATTATTTGAAATGAGTTTCATGTAGACAATTGACCACCCAAGTTGACCGGCGATTCACGAACGTTAAAACTTGAAAAAACTATATGATATATATATATATATATATATATATATATATATATATATATATATATATATATATATATATATATATATATATATATATATATATATATATATATATATATATATATATGGATATGTATATATATATAGTTACCTTGATATTATGATAAGTAAGTATCTCAATAGGTATATTAACAATGAGTTATATACATTAAAATGAGTCTACTAAGTTAAGAAACTCGAAATGATATATTAAACGATTATCGTTATAACAATGTCTTATTAAATACATACGTATCATATTAAGATATTGTTACACTACATTTAACATGATAAAATTATAATTATATATATCATTAAGTATGTTAACAATGAACTACATATGTAAAACAAGACTACTAACTTAAGAATTTCAAAACGAGACATATATGTAACGATTATCGTTGTAACGACATTTTAATGTATATATATCATATTAAGATATATTCATACATCATAATATAATGATAATGTAATAATTTAACATCTCATTAGATATAATAAACAATGGGTTAACAACAATAAATGAGATCGTTCACTTAAAGGTTTCAAAACAACACTTACATGTAACGACTAACGATGACTTAACGACTCAGTTAAAATGTATATATATGTATTGTATTAATATGTATTGATACACTTTTGAAAGCCTTAAATACACATATAAAAGTACTTCTACTTAAAAAAAATGTTTACAATTACATCCTCATTCATTTTCATCAACAATTCTACTCGTATACACCCGTATTCGTACTCGTACAATACCCAGCTTCTAAATGTATTTACTATTGGTATATACACTCCAATGATCAGCTCTTAGCAGCCCTTGTGAGTCACCAACACATGTGGGAACCATCATTTAACATCTAGCGTGAAATATCTCACAAAATTACAAATTAATGGAGCCTATATGGAGACTACAAGTTCACGTGAAGAATGGTACTCACAAACACATTCACTTTGCAATTTTCTTGAATCAAATTAATCTCTCTCAAGTGTTCTTCCATTATTCTAAGTGTTCTTCATCATATTCATCAAAATCTAGCTCAATCTAGCTCAAAAATCCAAACATAAAACAACTTACAAAACAACAACTCAAGAACACATCAAGAAAACTTTCAAGATTACTAGCTTACTTCCAATCTTGCAATTCCATTTCAAGTGATCATCCAATCTCAATAAATCTTTGTTATTTACAGTAGGTTATCTTTCTAAATCAAGGTAATACTCATATTCAAACTTTGATTCAATTTCTATAACTATAACAATCTTAATTCGAGTGATAATCTTACTTGAACTTATTTTCGTGTCATAGTTCTACTTCAAGAACTTTCAAGCCATCCAAGATCCTTTGAAGCTAGATCAATTTTTGTCACTTCCAGTAGGTTTATCTACTAAAATTGAGGTAGTAATTATGTTCATAACATCATTCGATTCATATATATATAACTATCTTATTCGGATATTTAAACTTGTAATAACTAGAACATAGTTTAGT